>NC_089840.1:121793833-122993833 GCF_035609145.1 Eleutherodactylus coqui | reverse complement strand
CGAGTCACTAAAACACTTATGGAAGCATTCTACTGAGCGTGCCTTCATTTAGCAAGTAATGACAGCACTCGTATGAGTGCTTCAGTGACTTTGTTCTAGCGATCCGTGAGAGTCTTAACACACAGAACCCCCAGCAATCAAAACTTTTGACACGTCCCTATAACATGTCAAAGGTTTTTGAAAACCACAGGTACACTTTAACCCCTTAGTGACAGCCATTGCCTTTTTACGTCCTCACTAAGTAGGCTTTAATCCTAGAGGACGTAAAAACATACATCCTCTTTGGATTAATGCCCTTTTAGCTGAAGACATGACAGCTCCATGCTGTCAGTGCCCGCAGGTAGCCAACAGCATCAAGCTGTCATCCTGGGCAGCGGGCAGTTCCCCCTGCAATAAAGTGGGAAAAAAAGTAAAGTTAGATATTCAGCTGCCCTGATGGATCGGATCCATCAGGGCAGCTGAAAGTACTTACCCGCCTTCGCCCGAAGTCTGCCACGGTGAAAGGGTCCTCCGGGACCCGGCGCCGCTCTTCTGCACATGCGCGCCAGACGTATGTCGTCATGCGCATGCGCAGAAGGCCAGGAGCCCCAGCAAATTAAAAATCTCCTGGCTCCCAGCTCCTGAAGGTAGCCGGGAACCAGGAGATGTCAGCGGGGACCACGGTGAGAGGTCCCCGGGTCTATGATCGCTGCTATCCACTGCATAGCGGTGATCGCGAAAAAGTTTTAAAAAGTTTTAAAAAGTGGCAGTGTCACCTCCCCTCATGGATCCGATCCATGAGGGGAGGTGAAATACTTACCTCGGTTCCTCCATGATGTCCTGGTTTTCTGGGACCAGATGTCAATCATCGGGCACGTGCACAGAGGGGCTCGAGCCACAGGAAATTCAAAATCCCTCTGCTCCTGGCTGCCATGTGTAGCCAGAAGCAGAGGGATGTCACTGAAGAGATGATCACTGTCATCCAATGGATAACAGTGATCATTTAAAGTAAAAAAAAAAGAGTTTTAAAAGTAGAAAAAAAAAGTTTTAAAAAGTAAAAAAAAAAAAAGCTTACGTTTCATCTCTCTCCACGGATCATATCCGCGAAAGAGGATAAAATGACATACCTAAGGCCCCCGGATTTATCCGTGGACCGTACCCCAGCTTCTGCGCATGCGCCCATTGCCAAGATGGCGGACGCATGCCCAAAATCCATGGATTGCCAGGTTAATTTAAAATCTCCCTGCTCCTGGCTACAAAACTTAGCCGGGAGCCTGGAGATTTCATGGGGGGAGGAAGGGGGGAGGGTGGGCGCGGTGAGCGGTTCCTGATCACTTGTTTACCGTTATCCAATGGATAATGGCGATCACGTAAAAGTGAAAAAAAGGTCAGGCCTCCGTATTTGCACCATGACGCGATCTTCATCTGTGAACTTTCCCGATTCTGCACATGCGACATCGGACACATGCGCAGGAGACGGGGAGCCCAGGTGGGGGTAATTTTTTTAACATGTCAATTTTTATTTCGTACAAGTGAGCAATGGGGCCTGGAATTTATTCAGTTGTGCCCTGCAATCCAACGGGTGTTCCCTCCATTACAGGCCTCGCCATGTGTCCTATAAGTAGATTAGGGCCACAATGGGTATGTTTCTGAACACGGGACAAACAGGGGTATCCATTTTGGGATGAATGTCTTCATTCCTATGTACACTGTACAAAAAAACAGTTTTTAAATTGACAAAATTGCCAAAAAAATGAAAATTGTAATTTTTTTCCTTCTGCTTTGTTTAGATTCATTCAAATACTGTGGGGCCAAAATATGCAATACACCCCTAGATGAATTCGTTAAGGGGTCTAGTTTTCAAAATGGGGTCATTTGTGGGGGTTCTCTATCATTTTGGCTGCTCAATGGCTCTACAAGTGGGCAATGGGGCCTGGAATTTATTCCATTGTACCCTGAAATCCAACGGGTGCTCCTTCCATTATAGGCCTAGCCGTGTTTCCTTTAAGTAGATTAGGGCTACAAGGGGTATTTTTCTGAACACGGGACAAACAGGGGTATCCATTTTGGGGTGAAAGTCTTCATTGAATTTGTGTCCTGTAAAAAAAAAACAGTTCTTAAATTGATAAAACTGCCAAAAAAAATGAAAATTTTAATTTTTTCCTACTACTTTGCTTAGATTTATTCAGAAATTGTAGGGTAAAAATACACAGTACACCCCTAGATGAATTCGTTAAGGGGTCTAGTTTTTAAAATAGGATCATTTGTTGGGGTTCTCTGTCATTTTGGACGCTCAAGGGCTCTACAAGTAGGCAATGGGGCCTAAATCACCTTCACGCTAAATTTCTGTTCTGAAAACCACCAACTACTCCTTTCATTTTGGGCCCCGTTGTGCATCCAGACATAAGATTAGGGCCACAATGGGTATGTCTCTGAACATGGGACAAACAGGGGTATCCATTTTGGGGTGCAAGTTTTCATTCATGTGTGTGCTGTACAAAAAAAGCTGTTTTTAAAATGACAGAATTGCCAAAAAAAAAACCATTTTTTTGCTTTGCTTGAATTCATTCAAAAACTGTGGGGTCAAAATGGGCAGTACACTCCTAGATAAATTTGTTAAGGGGTCTACTTTTCAAAATAAGGTCATTTGTGGGGGTTCTATGTGGTTTTGGCCACTCAAGAGCTCTACAAGAGTGCTATGGGGCCTAAAACACCTTCAAGCAAAATTTATGTTCTGAAAGATTCTGACTACTCCTTTCATTTTGGGCCCCGTTGTGCGTCTAGACATAAGATTAGGGCCACAATGGGTATATTTCTGAAGACGGGAGAAACAGGGGTATCCATTTTGGGGTGTCAATTCTCATTTTTAGACCTTAGTCAGACGGGCGTTTTTTCGCGCGATTTGCGGATCGCATGACGGATGCGCATCCGCAAATCGTGTAAGCAGTGCCCGAAAATCTGCTCCTAGCCGCGTTTCATTAGAAACGGGCCGGAGCTGTCCAGCGCATTGCATTCAATGGAGCCGGCAATACAGCCGGCTCCATTGAAAGCAATGCTCTGCAGGCGAGTGTGGGATGAATTGCCGGGAAGGGCTTAAATATATAAGCCCTTCCCTGCAATTCATCCAGAAAAGTGTTAAAATAAAAAATATATATATACTCACCTGCTCCCGGCAGCCGGAGTTCCGCGCGGCCGGCCTGCAGTGGGTGTAAAGGGGGTGTGAGTCAGACCTGCCCCCTGATTGGCTCAGCGCTGAGCCAATCAGGGGGCAGCTCTGACTCACACCCCCTTCACACCCACTGCAGGCCGGCCACGCGGAACTCCGGCTGCTTAGATTTGTCTTCTATATGTTCTCAATGGGGTCGGCGCTGCTGCCGCCGGCCCCATTGAGCGCATATAGAGAAGAGAACAGGAATCGCAGATCGCAGATAGGTGCGATCTGCGATTTCTGTTCTATAATTTATCGGACGAGCGCATAAAAAGCGCTCATGTGTCCAATACCATTGCAAAGCAATGGTTTTAAAAAATCGCCGGACGCATGCGCATGCGCAAATCGCGCGGAAAAACGCCCGTCTGACTAAGGCCTCATGTGCACTATAGGAAACAAATATGTCTTTAAAATGACATATTTACAAAAATATAAAATTTTATTTTTTCTCCTCTAAATTGAAATAATTCCTGAAAAAAAACTGTGGGGTCAAAATACTCATGACACCACTCAGTGGATACACTAAGGGGTGTAGTTTGTAAAATGGGGTCATTGGGGGGGTTCTATCACTCTGACACTCATGAGCCTTTGCAAACTTGGCTTGCTGTAAGAAAACAAAGTGTTCCTCAAAATGCTGAGAAGTAATGTTAAATTTTTATGTCATCTAAGTGGTTAAAAAAACGCAAAAGTTTTTCAAATGAGCATTCAGAATAAAGTAAACGTATGGAAATATATATCCTATCAAAAATTTGTACAGTATGTTTGCACATATTTGAGATAGTACAGTTGAAAATGTGAAACAATTACAATTTTTTCAAAATATTTCCAATATTGGTACTCTTCATAAATATACACAAATTATATTGGTCTATTTTTGCAACGTAAATGAAGTACAACATGTGGTGAAAAAACAGTGTCAGAATCACTTGGATTTGCAAAACCTTTACGGAGTTATGCTATGTTGAACGACACATGTCAGATTTCCAAAATTTGGCTCCGTCACTAAGGCGCAAACAGGCTTCGTCACTAAGGGGTTAAACTTGGTGTAGGGCAAAATATCATTTTTATATGGCTTATGATGATTGCATGTATTTTTTACAAAATAGACACAAACTATAACTTTTGTTCTTCTCAATTATAAAGCAACATCTTGATTTTCTCTACTAATTAATTGAAGTGTTCAGTTAGCTGTTGCAAAGCTATTCCTTTTAAAATGATTTCACGCTAATTTTTTGGTCCGTGCATTTGACTAATATGATTAATACATACACCAGGTAGACCATAGCAACTTTTTGGTGGGATACAACAAAGACAAATTCAAAAAGCATGTCCACCTTTGAATAATGTTTTATGAATGCTTCAGAAAAAGTTGTCATGGCTTCATAGTCATTGGGAAAAGCAACTCCTTTAGAATATTTTCCATCATTTTCTGACTGCTGTAGTTTTAAACCTCTGGTAGTGTTAGCGCAATTTTCGCTATTCGATATACTGTGGGTGCCATATTCAATAGGAATAATGTACAGGCCTGGAGAGCTTTTCAAAGACCCCACATATTGCATCATGTGTTCCAAAAGAGTCTGTCTTTATTTAGGCGGGTAAAAGTTTATATAAGGTTTCAAATCAGGAAGTTAGGTAATTTAGGATACAGTTACATTATTTTGTGTGCTGATAGGTCATTCTCAGAGGGAGGTATTTGTGAGGTAGCTGTGAGATCATTCAGCTGGGAGGAGCTTTCCTTGAGCATGCTCTATTCATTCTTGACTTGTTGTCTGAAAGAAATACTTCCTGTGTTTTCTCTCCAGCCAGCCAGTTCCTGTCCCTTTACACAAAGACATTCCTAGATAAGTTCTCTGCTGGTTAGAACCGGTTTGACCAATTTATGGACACAAAGCACTGCTCCTTCAATTCTTGTGGAGGTGGGGGGGGGGGCGATGTTCCCTTTCCCCAGAGGATTAGATTAGAGACACAATATAGCATCTTCACAGCTGATAAAAATACAGAAAATACAGACAAAATGGTGAACCTCTCAGCCATCTACCACAGTAGATTTATCAACATTGTGCAAGCCATGTTAATAAATTTGGTGCATGCTGCACTGGGAAAGAAACTCATTGAACCAGTAACAATGATGTTTCCCCAATGCATATTTGACTATGACCTCTCTTTGGAGGTCTCACTTTTAGTGGAAACTAACTGAAAACCAACAAAATATAGAACATGGTGCGGCTTTCCCTTTGTTGTATCAAAATATAAACTATGATATTACCATGTCTACATTCACCTTTCTACCTCTCTCTACATGATGAACATTTCATTCATTCTTTTTAAATAGCTTTGAAAAATCCCAAATAATAAGCTAAATACCCTGTGAATGAGATATCATTTTGTAGATATTATTTCAGTTTTTTGACAAAGGTTTGAATATTGAAACCCTTGCTTATTTTAAAGCACATTTTGAGTTTATTGGATTTTAAAAAATCTAAAGCGGCTGCTATGTTACAGCTTAGAAATTTACCATCTAAATGACAGTAGAAATATTGAAGAAAGTCTTGGCCTGAAAGATGTTACTTAAGAGTAATTATTTTAGATCCATCTAATCATATTTAAACAGCATTTCTGAGAGTTATTGAACTCAGAGAATGTTCCCCTATTATATGTGTGTATGTATGTTTATATATAATACTGATCTTTTCCTAGAAGCAAATGGTAAATTGCATTATAGTTATTGGAATAAAGATGATTTATCAGACTTTGCACATGGGAAATGATGAGTCTAAAAGATGAAGAGGCAGAGCTGATTACTTTGTAGTACTAGTAAGATGACTACCAAAAAATGCTCAAGAAGAATAATATCACCCGGCTCTGTTAGAAAATGATCTTTTGTGTCATTAAGTACTGCAGTTTTTTCTTGTTTTTAGCTTTCACCAGCATGCAACAGCTCTTATTAATGCACACAGTCGTAATCATGTAATGTATTTAAAATTATTTTTATTAATCATTTTTATTATAATGTTTGCCTTTCTTAGGCTCCCGTCATATCGGTGTCTTAATATTTCTGTTTTTTGGCTCTGTTATTAGAGCCAAACAATGAAAGTACTGGAAGTGCAATATCTAGCATGTGCTGGACATGAACAGGTCTGGACAAAGCCCATAAAAATGTAATACTTACTTTTAAATAATCCTGAAAAACTGAAGTTTTTGCCACTGGCCACTGACATTACCTGTTCTGTAGTGAATACTTAGCAGCAATCATCCCTTTATTATCAGAGGCAGGATTATGAAGTTGGAGGCATGTAATACAAGATTACATCATTGACAAGTTGCCATCACAGATCATCTCCCCCTCTTCCTGCGCCATGACCGCTGCTTTAGTCACAGAGCATGCAAAAAACATTCTCCCATAGAAGCTAATGAGTCATCTCCAAACATCAGTTTCCCATCTCAATGTGCCTGCTGCAAAGAAGATCTCTGACTTACTGTTAAGGCCTTAGTCAGACGGTCGTTTTTTCTTCGCGCGATTTGCGCATGCGATTTGCGCATATATAGAACCAATGGTTCGCTATGCTATCGGTCACATGTCCGCTTTTTATGCGGATATGCGATAAATTATAGGACACGACGATTCGCAAATCGCGCCTATCTGCGTTCGGCGTTTTATGTGCGCACCAAAATCATTTTTTTCGCTGGTCAGTCTAAGTTTCATGCGCATTTTGATGCGTACAGCGATTTTTCTCCAGTCAGACGGGCGTTTTGCTGCGACGATTGACGCGGCTAGGTGCAGATTTTTCCCGCGATTTTTCGCCGCCGGTCACGCGATTTGCGCATGCGCATGCGACATGCGATGCGCAAATCACACGAAAAAACGCCCGTCTGACTAAGGCCTAACAGAGCAGAGCAGCAGCTCAAACAAGATGGTTGGTTCTGCAATCATGCACCAAAAATGGAATAAAATAAACTCACAATTTGAAAATGTAAGCAGAGTTGAAAAATTATGAATCACTATTTTGCTTTAACCCCTTAGTGATGGCCCTGTTGCCTTTTTATGTCCTAGCTAAGTGGGCTTTAATCCTCAGGGATGTAAAAACATGCTTCCTCTGAGGATTAAAACCACGTGGGCTGTGGACGTGACAGCTCCATGCTGACAGCTGACAGAGGTAGCCATCAATCTGGACCTCTCATTGGGGGCCACGGGAAGCCCCCTCCATCCGGGTCATGCAATCTCCGCTAGCGCCAATCGCATTCAAGTAAATAAGTGAAAAAAGTTAGAGCTTCAGCTCCCCAATGGATACGATCCATGAGGGGAGCTGAAACTACTCACCCACATCCTCTGCAGTATCCCGCGACGATCGGGTCCGAAAAGGACCTCCATCCATCTTCTGCGCATGCGAGCCAAAGGACAAATGGCAATGCATGGGCAGAAAACCGGATTGTGACAGGATATTTGAATTCCCCTGAAATGGGGAGATGTCTCCAGGGACTGCGGTGACCGGTCCTCGGACTCGTGATTACCACTATCCAATGGGTAATGGCGATTACGGGAAAGTTCAAAAAGTAAAATAAAGTTAAAGTTACCCCTCATGGATTGGATCCATAAGGGGAGGTGAAAATAGTCACCACGTTCTTCCGTGATGTCCCGCTGCGATATGGTCCTTTCAGGACCTTACGTCACCTTCTGCACATGCGTTTCCGATGTTTCTGTATATATCTTAGCAAAAATCTGTACAGTATGTTTGCACATATTTGAGATATTACATTTGAAAATGTAAAAAATAACATTTTTTCTAAACTTTTTCCAATTTTGGCACTTTTAATAAATATACACAAATTTAATTGGTCTGTTTTTACCACCTCAATGAAGTACACAATGTGGCAAACAAAACAATGTCAGAATCACTTGGATATGCAAAACATTTGCAGAGTTATTCAATGTTAAAGTGTCAAAATTACAAAATTTGGCTCAGTCACTAAGGGGTTAAAGGGGTTGTCTCGCGAAAGCAACTGGGGTTATACACTTCTGTATGGCCATATTAATGCACTTTGTAATGTACATCGTGCATTAAATATGAGCCATACAGAAGTTATTCACTTACCTGCTCCGTTGCTAGTGTCCCCGTCGCCATGGATCCGTCTAATTCTGATGTCTTCTGGCGTTTTTAGACGCACTTGCGCAGTCCGGTCTTCTGCCTGGTGAATGGGGCCGTTCGTGCCGGAGAGCTGCTCACCGCGTCGTCATCGTAGCTCCGCCCCATCACGTGTGCCGATTCCAGCCAATCAGGAGGCTGGAATCGGCAATGGAACGCAAGGAAGGAGAAGAAAATCCATGGTGCACCATGGGAGAAGACCCGCGGTGCACCGTGGGAGAAGACCAGCAGCGCCATCTTTAAAAGAAGAATAGAAGAAGCTGCAGATTGCTGATGCAGGTAAGCGCAATGTGCTTTTTAAAAAGTAACCTATGCTTTCTTTTTAACAGGGCAGAATGCGGGGGTAAGTGAAAAAAATTTTTTTTCACTTTCGCCGCGAGACAACCCCTTTAATTCATTATAAAAATGTAGGTGATACATTTCCTCTGGGCCATATAAAGGCACAAATTAGTTTATCCAGATGTACAACATAGTTTACTTGTTAAATAAACTAACAGCGGCACACAGAATGAATTATAGCCAATTCCAGAGGCAACACTCGAAGAACCTCCAGTTGGTCTTCGCTGGGGGGACCCCTCAGAAGTAGTCTCAGTGGTGTGGTAGCTGATTTTACACAAGGTAGAGGTGTGGTACCTGAGGGTGTTAATAGAAACATAACTGACAGACAAGCTGTAGTCAGGGCAGACAGCGCAAGCTTCAATACAGAGGTCAGGCACAAGGTCAGGACTGGCAGAGCAGCCTCAATACAGTAAACAATCTGGATTAGGGCAGGTAGCTGGCAATAAGTGTAGTCCAATAACATATCTGATCAGTTTCCAGTCAGGAATGGATAGATCAGGATATTCAGACAACAAACTGGAGTTCAATAACCAAGAAATTCACAGATCACAGGACATAGGCTTATACAACAGAAAAAAAAACAATTTGCTTAGACATCGTCATTCCCAGATCCTTTAACTTTTCTCATAGGACATGGTTTGCAGACTGCTCACCATCCTGGTAGCTCTTCTCTGAACTTGCTCTAGCTTGTCAATGTATTTTTTAAACTGGATGCAGTATTCCAGATGAGGTCTGACCAAGGAAGACTAGAGGGCAATAATTCTCACATAATCTAGACTCTATGCTTCTCTTAGCCCACATTAATTTTGTGGGTTAAGCAGAATATGGGAACATAATTAGTTTCACAATTTTTTGTGAAAAGTATGTATATGTAACTATGTGTCCATTTGGGAAACTCATTAAAAAGAACTTTAAAGAAGGGCTTGCCAAGGCTCAGCACTCACCCTCTGCTGTTGCTCCTGGGGTCCCCACTCATTATCATCATGCATGTGATAGATATGTGACACTTCTCAGCAAGGCCCCTGCTCTCTACCTGAAGAGCATGTACACACTTCTGCCAGTGCATGTTCTCCTATATGTTCTCCTACCTAATACCTGTCAGGCCTGGCTATATAAGGCATCCTCCCGCTACTGTGTCCAGTTCTGGGCACCCCAATTTAAAAAATACATTGACAAACTGGAGCAAGTTCAGAGAAGAGCTACCAGGATGGTGAACAGTCTGCAAACCATGTCCTATGAGAAACATTTAAAGGATCTAGGAATGTTTAGCTTGCAAAAACAAAGGCTTAGAGGAGACTTAATAGCTGTCTACAAATATCTGAAGGGCTGTCACAGTGCAGAGAGATCAGCCCTGTTCTCATTTGTACAAGGAAAGACTAGAAGCAAAGGGATGAAACTGAAAGGGAGGAGACACAGATTAGATATTAGACAGTGAGGGGGATCAATGAGTGGAACAGGTTGCCACTGGAGGTGGTGAGTTCTCCTTAAATGAAGGTTTCAAACAGAGGCTGGACAGACATCAGTCTGGGATGATTAAGTGAATCCTGCATTAAGTAGGAGTTGAAGCAGATGACTATAGAGGTCCTTTCCAACTGAACAATTGTATGATTCTAAGACAAAGACTAAAAAAAACCTGAAAAATAAAAGGAATAACGTAGACATCCTTTTAACTAAGCAGTACAGATGGAACAACCATCTAATCCTTTTAGGCCAATCTTAATGCAACAGAGGTAGTCATTCCAATGTATAGCCCCTAAAAAAGTAAAATAGTACTTGTATCACAAAATATCAGAGGTCTAACTTAAAGCTCCTGGACATCTATGCTGCAAAATCTGTAAAAGGGCCCCCATCTATTATTGGCTATACACTGTATATTACTGGTGCATTTGTACGTGAAAAAAGGTTCTCTGGGCATCAGGTCCTGTGTGTTACTGCTATCTTTGCACCTCCTCACTTCCAACAACACCCTGCATAAACAGACACCAGTAGTATAAATAGCACCTAGTGCTTAGGGGACCCTAGTACAGTTTTTGCAATCACAATAGCAAATAACAAAGTATAAAGTAGCTACAGGTTGTTAATCAGATCATGTGAACCTTAGTAAAAGCTAGTAAAAATCGAGCACATAGCTATTTTTACATTTTGTTCTATACAAAGGACCAATGATTTTTTAAGAAATCACAAAAAATGAAAAAACAAAAAGATGTAATGGAAATATTTTAGACCATGGGTAGTTTTTAGAGATGAGCGAGTATACTCGCTAAGGCACATTACTCGAGCGAGTAGTGCCTTAGCCGAGTATCTTCCCGCTCATCTCTAAAGATTTGGGGGCTGGCGCCGGTGACAGGGGAGTTGCGGCGGGGAGCAGGGGGGAGAGAGACATTTCCCCTCCGTTCCTCCCCGCTCTCCCCCGCCGCTCCCCGCCTCTCGCCGGCCCCCGAATCTTTAGAGACGAACGGGGATATACTCGGCTAAGGCACTACTCAGTCGAGTAATGTGCCTTAGCGAGTATACTCGCTCATCTCTAGTAGTTTTAGTGATTGGTGCAACAAAGGTTGTGGGTGCTGTGAATGCACTTTTATTTCAGTGACTATTATTTCAATTCTAGCGTTCAGTTATCCATTTGCACACTACACATACAATACTATCTTCATTAGCATTTACCAGTCAGTATAAAATCATACTTTACATCTGCAGTTCTCAGCTTAACTTATCAATTATTATTGCAATGAAAGCACGATCACACAAGCTGAAGGTTAAATAATGTCACCAAACATAAAAATGCTTCAGTGTTATCAAATGCCCTATAACACCACACAAAGAAGGATTTAGAAGATGTAGAATAATTATTCTCTGTTCCAAACTTTCTCTTTTACTGTAAGTCACATAAAAAACATCTGGCACTTGTTCTAACAATTCTATGCAAAAATTACGCTTGACACCAGTTCATGAACCAAGTTGTAATGTCAATATTCCAGGCACTAGCTCATTGCCTTGCTACTTCCCCAATGAGTTGTAAAAAAATAAAAAAGAGAGACTTCAAAGGAAATCTTCCGATTTAGAATCTCGCTTACCATCAGAATTTTAACCTTGAAGACATAACCTTACAGAACGTGTTTCAGAATGCCAATGAAGTGTTAGAAATACAAGCTGGGCTAGAAAGGAAACAAGAAAAAACATCCTGTGAAATAGACCTACAAAAATGAAGTAAATTTGAAGGTGAAAAGTACATGAACATTATGAGTTTAGGGTGAACTGAGGAGTGGAACACTATTTGTGAACCTGTAAGATGTACAACATTGAAACCTGTTCACTAGATAATTAGTTTGATTAGTGACATTACAATCTAAAAAATGAATTACGGGATCACTTTTTTCTATAGGACACAAATATTGTGCACTTTCATATCCATCCAATTTCCCTTTTCTAAATATTTTTTAAAGCAATGGATTAACTATACAATATCTGAATGTTTGTCTATCATTTCCAAATTGACTATTTTTCTTAGTAAATGGACCAACTTAAATGGCAACTTTCTACAAAGCTGTAGAGTCTAAATTTGCATTCATTGACTTATTCTACAATTGTGCAGAGATTGAGCTGTGACATCCTTACCACACATACAGCATATAAAGTCCCAAGATATAGTTAGAATGCTAGTGTTAATATAAAAACGGATGTGTTTGTTCGCACAGTATGCTAATGCCAGTAATATTTTTCTACCATTTGTCTTCTGCAGTTTATATGTCCTACTATGCGGTACAGTACCAGCTGCTGGTTGCCATTCAGTGGTGATTCGGTCAGGCAGTGTCCAGCCCTTTCCTCTGCTCTTCTGAATGTTACTCTAAACTGACATCTTTACAATTACATAAAATAGATTTCATTCAAATAAAATGTCCGATTAGATTTGTGTTCAAGAGGCACAGAGACTGACCTGACATGGGGCTTGTCTGATGCCCTGAGCATGGAATACAATACAATAGCTGGTATTGTATGGACATTAGTCATGCAAGCTGTAGAAAGATGAACGGACCAACATTTGTAATTGAAGCCAATTGTAAGTATGTTGTATTTAATAAAAATACATACAATGCAACGAAAAATCTCTGCATAGGAATATTTAATGCACTCCCACAAAATGACCTTCTAAAGGAGATACTGTAGTTCTTGTCCTTGAAGGTGCATGTATTACACAAAACTTTTGCCAATACAATCATATTTAGTATGACTGTGATGGACAGCCACTTTCCTCCTACACATGTCAGATAGTCCCCTCAGGAGCTAGGTATGGCTGTTGACCCCCAATTCTGTGACTCCACTTTCGTCATAACCAATGGTTACAATACAAAATCCACTGATAATACTGTAGAGAAACCCTATCCCCTTAACCACACTAGCTTCAATGACATAATATGGTATGATACTACTGTGTCAAATTTTCAAAATATCTGAAAATATTTGAAAATTCATTATTTATATCTCAATGTTTAAAGATGTTTTCTAACAGTAAAAATAAAGGAAATGTATGGCCAAGAAATAAAATAAAAAGCCATACTCAGACCTCAGTGATGCCCCAGTCCAGTGCAGGAGTTACACATCCCAATCCTCTTCTACTCAAAAAAGTTGCAATAGTCACATGCTATTCATTATATGTATGACCATTCAGCCAATCACTGGCTTCAGCAGTGATATTGGCATGTATAGCTCATGACTGTTGAAGCCAGTAATTGGTTGTCCCTTGTACAAAAAAAGGGCACATCACTGCTGCTGCTTCTTCTGGCACCAGAGAGGCAGAGACCAGGACTCCTGCACTGAACTATGGGGGGAACCTCTGAGTGGTGAATATGATTTATTTTTCTATTTAACTCATTTCTTGACTGTCAATTTTTTTACTGTTGAAAACTCCTCAACTATTTCCAGCTTCCGTATTTTTAAATCAAATGTGGCTCCCAATTAACACTCAAATTTGAATGTGGTTCACAGGATTCAGAAGGTTGGGGTCCTCTAATCTTGAGCAATATTATTTTCTAGGAAAAAGAAAAACCCAGTTAAAAGCAGAAACATAATTTACATGTTGAATCCCCATTATTGGGTAATGTGTGTCCAGTGATGTACAGAAATTACATTTATTAATGAAATGCCAAGTCAATAAATACAGTAGCATTCAGAATTTTGTTGCTATGGTGCATGAAGTAGTTAAATGTTTGTAAAAAACATCTTTCTGTTTTTTATGCATTTAGATCATATTTATGTATTTGGCATAATGAATACCTCAGTATCTCTGCTTCAAACAATACATCAAGTTGAGCAGATCCCTTGCTTGGATATTAATTTTATGTATAGAAGTGTGCAACTGTTTTACTGTGAAATCACTAGGAAAGTAATACATCACTCTTAGGCCTTCTCCACACTAGTGTCATTTTGACGCTGAGTAGGTGCATCAAACAATCGAATGTAAAAAAGCCATGGTTTCCTATGAGTTCTTTCAGATAAATATTTTTTTGACGCGCCAAAAAAATCGTGTGTTACAAGATGACGTTTTTTTGATGTCAAGATTTCTCTCCGTCAAAAGATAGCACATGTCCTATCTTTTGAAAGCACAGCACTGGTAGCTCCCATAGACTCCTATGGGAGGCGGCCGGCAAAGAGAAGGGGTGGGGAGTAGGGAGGGAAAGTGGTATACCCGTTAATAGCAGCCGCAATGTGCTCGCAGCTGCTATTCGTTTACCTCATTTAACGCTCAGAGAGCTGTGCTGTTTTAGCTTGGCTATAAAGTAGCTATCTGAGCATTAAAACTACACTCATTTGGAAGTGCCCTTGGGCTCTTTTTTGAGAATAAACATTGTATACATGTATCTGTGTATATTTTGTTTGTTTTTGCTTGCATAAGGCATGCACAAAAATACATGCTCCCAGCCATTGAAATGACTAATTGGTCTAATGAGTTCGAGAAGTGTTCTTTTCCTGTGAATTACGCATCACATTTGCGCATCCCCATTGACATCTATGGGGATTTTTGTTGCGCAAATGCAAAAGAAAGTAGAACTTTTTTTTTTATGCACAATTGAAATGCACAGAAAAATATGCGCATGTGAACGAACCCATTAAAATCAGTGGATTCTATTCATTGTGTATCACACTCGCAAATTTTGTGTGCTCAAATATGCGTGCAAAGATGTCCGTGTGAAGGCGGCCTTAAAATTTGAGTATTTTGGTCCAACTGTGTCTAAAACTGCACCTGTGAAAATCAGATACAGCTGGTGTAAGTAAACAGTATCAGATGTATTAAAGAAAAATAATTCATGACAGGGAGAGCATGTACACAACCCTGATTACATTATAGTAGCGAGGTGGAAACAAGATAAATGATTATCTTCCCAGTATTCAAAGGTTCTTGCTGTGAAGGCAAGCTTTCTTAAGAATTTAGAAATATTTAAATTTAATAATGGAAATCACTGCTCTCCAGTGTGCAACTTTTATTAACGTACTGCATGCAGGGGCATATCATCTGACTCCCCAGCAAGCACGGAAGTTAGTAGATGCAATATATGCACTTGCAGTTTTCTAGAGGTGAAAGTGTTAGGAATTAGGGTAATTTCTACAGTCCATAGCAAGTTGTCAGAAACACCATTATGGGCCCCCGGGCAGAGCAGTGTACTGGAGCCCCTACGACAGCTACTCACAGGACTAAAAATGTAAATTGTCAATAAAATTAAACATATATGTATTTTATTGGCACTTCCAACACAATCAGTGTTGAAATATTAAAATCATGCTGTGCAGCGACTTCTAATCAACACGATTAAAGGGTTGTTCACCTGCAAATATATATGATATGGGGATACAAGAGGGATGGGATGACGTCGAGAAAACCTGGGAGTTTGAGCGAGTTAGTAACCGATGACCTAGACCAGAGAACCGGAAGTCTAAGTCTCTAGGGTCCATTTTCCTCTTGCACTGTAGATGTCTCTTTGTTCATAGTGCCAGGCTACTTTATACTAGAAAGTAACGAGATGATGTACTACGCTTCACAAGATCAGCCACACGTCCATTACGTGGGAAATTTATCTTTTTATTATAGGAATAATGGATAAGTTACAATAGGAATTATGGGTAATTTACTAAAGGAAATTTTTTGCGGGTACGAGCAAAAACACGTGGGAACACAGCTGCGTGCTTGTTGTCAATGGAGCCGCTGCTGCTGCCGGCGGCTCCATTGAAAACCATGCTCTGCCGGCCCCCTGCATTCTTTTCCAGGGAAGGGCTTTACATATAAGCCCTTCCCTGAAAATGAAACATTTTAGTGCAAAACAAAAATAAATTTAAAAAAACATACCTCTCCGTCGCTGCCGTGACCCCCGCAGGCATGAAGAACACATCTGCCGCATGCGGCAGATGTTTCCTTCACCTCCACTAGTTAAAAGAATTCCCTGATGCTACATCTGCCACATCTGTGGCAGATGCAGCAAAGGGAATTCTTCAATTCTCAACCGCAGTTGTTACACATGACAGCTGCGGTAGAGAATCCTGCTGCCGGCATCCCCGTCAATGGCTTTTCAGGGAAGGGCTTCATAAGCCCTTCCCTGAAAATCCATTTAAAAAAGTGTATTAAATACTCACATCCCTTCAGCTACTGGGGTTCAGCGGCGACTTCTGGCACCGCCCCCGTCTCTGTAGTTCTGAACTATCAGAAGCCGGGAATTTAAAATCCCGACCTGCTGGTAGCTCTAATTGTGATTGGCTGAGCGCTTCCGCCAATCACAATCAGAGCTACCAGCAGGTGGGGATTTTAAATCCTCTGCTGCTGATAGCTCAGCAGCGCTACAGAGCCGGTGACAGCGGCAGAAGTCGCTGCTGAGCCCCGGCAGCTGTCAGTGGCTTTTCAGGGAAGGGCTTAATAAGCCCTTCCCTGAAAAGCCAATTAAAAGTAGTGTTAAAAAAAAATTACTTACCTGTCAGCCGCTGCTGTGTCCCCCGCTGGGATGAAGAATACATCTGCATGGGGCAGATGTTTCCTTCATCTCCGCTAGTTAAAAGAATTCCCTGCTGCTCTCGCCCGTCATTCATTCGGGTAGAGCTGCCTGTGATTGGCTGAGCACCTCAGCCAATCACATTCAGCTCTTTCAGCAGGCTGGGATTTTAAATCCCCGCCTGCTGATAGATCAGCACCACAGTGCAGGGGACAGCAGGAGAAGACACGGCTGAGCCTCTGCAGCTGAAGGGAGGTGAGTATCTATTTATTTATTTTTTTTAACCACTTTTACTTGATTTTCAGGGAAGGGCTTATATTTAAAGCCCTTCCCTGAAATCAATTGCCGGCAGCAGAATCCTCTATCGCAGCTGATGTGTGTGACAGCTATGGTAGAGAATTGAAGAATTCCTCTGCTGCATCTGCTACAACAGGAAGGGGCAAGACGAGGGCGGAGCTATGTCCCGATGCTTAGCTCCACCACCGCCCCGCCCCTCCCATTGCAAATAGAGGCGAGGGGCGGGAGCTCAGTTCCTGCTCCTGGCTCCTCCCTGCAGAAAAGGACACCGTGTATCGGCTCGGCGTGAAAACCAAGCCGATATACGGTCGTCTAAATAAGCCCTAAGTATTTTTTTTTTTATTTAATTCAGGTGTGCCAGCAGAACGTTTTCTTCAATGGAGCCCTTCCCTGAAAAAGAATGCAGGGGTGCAAATAGAAGCGTGTTTTTGTGCGTGCGTATGTATGCACAAAAACACGCTTGTGTGAGCGCACTCTCAGGGCTCCCACCCACTGGCGATTTTTTTTCCTTTGCGTTTTGCGTTTTTTCTCAAGAGCAATTAGAATTGAATGTGTTCCTGTCCACTTGCGTTTTTTTTTCTGTCCGTTGCAATTTTTAACATAGGAACTGTCAGTTGCATATGTGTCCTTATTTTTCTCTTAATGCACCCATGAATGTCAATGGAAATTAGCGAAAATGCCGCGAAAAACGCGCGGGAAACGCTGCGTTTTTCACGCACGAAAATCGCAAACGCCAGTGGGTGGGCGCCCTCAGGCCTTAGTCAGACGGGCGTTTTTTCGCGCGATTTGCGCATGCGCATGCGTCCGGCGAGTTTTTAAAACCATTGCTTTGCAATGCTATCGGACACATGAGTGCTTTTAATGCGCTCATCCGATAAATTATAGAACAGAAATCGCAGATCGCACCTATCTGCGATTCCTGTTCTCTTCTCTATATGCGCTCAATGGGGCCGGCGGCAGCAGCGCCGACCCCATTGAGAACATATAGAAGACAAATCATTCTTCTCTGCCACAGCTGTAAAAGCTGTGGCAGAGAAGAACGATGTTTGCCCATTGAATTCAATGGAGCCGGCAATACAGCCAGCTCCATTGAAAGCAATGGGCTGCCGGCGAGCGCGGGATGAATTGTCGGGAAGGGCTTAAATATATAAGCCCTTCCCTGCAATTCATCCAGAAATGTGTAAAAATAAAAAATATATATATATACTCACCTTGTCCCGGCAGACGGAGTTCAGCGCGGCCGGCCTGCAGTGGGTGTGAAGGGGGTGTGAGTCAGACCTGCCCCTGATTGGCTCAGCGCTGAGCTGAGGCAGGTCTCACTCACACCCATTTATTTACTTTTTAATGAGTTTCATATGATGACCAGCATTCGGTAAATGCCGGCGATCATGTGATCAGGAAGTCCTGCCGCTCCCAGGTTGTCAGTTACCTCCTGGAGACATCAGCATGGAGCTGTCACATCCACAGCTTGCAGGGTTTTAATCCCTGCAGGGAGCATGTTTTTAAGTCCCTGGGGATTAAAGCACAGCAAGCCAGGACGTAAAAAAGGCAATCAGGTAGTCACTAAGGGGTTAATGTAACATGTAATGTAAAACTTTTTGAAAATTTCTAAATGGGTGAAGTGGAAATAACCTGAATTTCACCACGGCGAGGAGAAAGGGGTTACAACATTAATGATATGGGTAAAATGACATAATATCTTTCTTCTGTGGATCAGTATGAGTATGTAAATACTGAATTTATATTGTAGTTAAAAATTCATTTTTTTAAATTGCTTTTTTGCTACAGTCTTTTGAATTTCATAACTTTTTATATTTTACATTGATGCAGCTGTGTGGCAGCTTTTTTTGTGAGGAAACCTGTAGTTTTTATTGGTACCATAATTGTGCCATTGACTCTTGGGCTTAGTTTTGACAGTGTTTATGATATAGTAAAAATACCACATGCACTTTATTTTGCAGGTCAGAATTTGACTATTTAAATATCAGATTGATATATTTTTATGATTCACTTGTTTTTTTTAAAAAAAGTGTTGTTTTTTTAGTCACCATATTGTGAGCCCCAGTTTACTTTTCAATAGTTTTTTTGTGTGAAAAATTGTTAAGCTTAAATTTTTTAAGTCATGACCACGGTAGGCAACGGTACACTGAACATTAAAATTAAAAACAAGAAGTCGAGTCGGTCCAAGATTTCATCTTCCTTGGATCCAAAATCGATTGCACTGGGCAATCTGGATCTGAGATCAATAGACGGATTACACTTGGTAGGAATGCAATGCAAGGAATGGAAAAGATCTGGAAAAGCAAGGACATTAGCATTGCAACAAAAACCAGACTGGTCAATGCAATCGTCTTTCCCATAGCTACGTATGGTTGCGAAATTTGGACACTCAGGAAAACAGACAGAAGGAAAATTGATGCGTTGGAACTGCGATGCTGGAGGAGAATGCTACGGATACCTTGGATTGCCATGGCAATGAACAAGGTAATGTTAGATAGCGTCAAACCGAAAATATCACTAGAGGGCAAAATTATCAAACAGCGGCTCTCTCTTTTTGGACATGTGATGCTGCTAACTTACTGAGAACAGTACTGATGCTTGGCAAAGTCAGTGGAAAGAGAAGATCAGGACGACAAAGAACAAGATGGCTAGATACAATCAAGGCCACGACAATATGTCAATTGTGGAACTGAAAGAAGTGGTGAAAGACAGGAATGCATGGAGAACATTGATCCATAGAATGACCGAAGGTCGGATGCAACTGAACGGATCATCATTATTATATAATTGCATAATTGTTTCTCTTCTTTCCCCGATGACTACATCCATCCATGCTGCACTGATAGTGGGCCAGGCAATCAGCTTACCACTAGGAATCCTGAATGGCAGGACCCCAGCGATTAACTACTGATGTCCTATCCTAAGCGTAAGTCTAACCTAGCAGTAAGGCTGCTCTCATATATGCGTTCAGAAAACGCTCGCAAAACCTGCAGCATTTTACTACTATTTTGAGCACCGTTTTTGAACGCATTTTACAGTGTTTGATAGCATTTTTTAATAAGCCCATCACTGTGATGTTTGATGAGGTTAAACAGCACTAAAACATGCAAAAATAGAGCAGACATTGCTCGAAAATTGTGGTGTTAGAAATGCCCCATTCAATCGCTGATCTGTGAGATCCCAATGAAATCAATTGTGGCATTGTACCGTGTAACAAACTCAAAATTATCAGACTCCAATGAGCTGTATTCACTATAAAGAACTATCTAAGATGTTTCTGCATGCCCATTGCCACCAGGATGATCAATCTAACTTTGTAAGAACTGTTTTTCTATTATTATCACTATTATTTTCACAACTGTCTTTTTTCTTTTACTTTGTATACTGTTTTTTTATACACTTTTTATAAACACTGCTATCTTTTTGGAACAAAGTCTTAAATGTATAGATTCTGATAAGGGTGGTCATTTTGGCTGCTGGAGAGCTGGAAGGGTTTGCATCCAGCCTCCCACAGCGGTAGCAAGGTTTTTTGGGGCATGCAAGAACATGTCTTGTGTGATTTAGGTTCCATCTTACAAAGCGTGAAGGATTGAGGAACCCAGGAACAAGTCAACTCTGTGGTCAGGTGCTGTGTCACTGGCCATGAGAGATTGGGCATACATGTCAATGTTGTTTAGTTGATTAGAGAAATTCATGATATTGTACTAATCAACATGTTTGATGTCAGACATTGACTACAAATTATAATTTTTTTCTTACTCCTGGCTGTAGCTAAAAACTGGGCCAAAACTTTTTGAGTGTTTCCTGACATACGGTATATTTTGCACATAATCTTTCCAGAACATACTGAACAAGATTTGTCTCTCAATTTTCATGATTTAGCATGTCAAGTACTTAAAGTAATTCAGCTCTTCAAAATATGATGTAATCATTATTTCATCTATTAAAATAGAATTAATCACAACAGTTCTTGAAAGAGAAAATATTTAACCTCTTTTGTGCCATCAAGATACACGTGTTTTGTAAATGTCACTGCGTCAAGTAAACACAGTAATTTAAAATTGTAAATCAATATTAATTATACATTTAGTAAAGTAAACACATAGTGGTTTTTGATGTCCATGTTTTTTTCTTTAATAGTTGGGCAGTGAAAATATATTTCATTTAAGCTTTAACTATTAACAATTAAATATTTTATCTTGTAACTTCTATTCATTTTTTTACTATTACAGCTATTGCTTCCTCTTGGTCAGAGATTTGTATCTCTGTGAATAGGTTAAATATGGTTGGAAAGTAGGGAGGCAGAGTGCCAGGAACACATCCAAATCAAAACAAATCTAATTAGTATGAGTGTTTTAGCAAGGGTTTCTATGGACACACCACAGACTCTCGTTATCAGATGCATATTAATGCATAGAGTAGGCGAGCACAGATAAAAACATCACATGAGGAACAGTGAGCACTTGTTATTATTCAGGCACAATCACATCAGAAGACAGAAAACCCTTTTGAAAACTATTCCACAAAAAAATCATCCCACTGTTTACCAGCAATCGTATAGAGAATGACAAAAGTCTTTTTTATACATCAAAGCAAGGTTAAACAAAGACTATAATAAGCTGATTTTTTTTGGAACAGGAAACAGAATGATGATCAAATATATAAAACATAATAACAGAATATTATGTGAATGCAGTGTAAACAATATTTAAGTAAATATATTGTAGAAATGAAATAATATCAGCAGGAATTATATGAAATGAAATGACTAGAATTCTGTATCGGTAATCACCTTCGAATATTTTTTCCGTTTTTTCACGTATTTATGCCATATACATAATGAAAACATAATCATTAAGTAAGCACTTGGCCATCATGCCAAATTACAACTTATACATTCATTTTTTATATATAGTGTTGCTCACAGTGATAGGGCGGGTGATAAAATTGGGCTAATTTTCACAAAGCCACATTAATATCAGTTGCTGGCATGGTTAATGTCAGTGCTTGGGGCATAGATTCAAATATTATCAAGGATTACATCTGCATGGACTTTGAAAAGCTTAAAGCAGATGATGCTCTTAGATTTGAACCTACAAGTCCAGCACTGCAAAGCAGCAGTGTTAGCAACTGAGCTACCATGCTCGGTCTTCCTTCACTGGAGGAGCTAACAGAGAAACAGTGGCTAGCACTGTTGCTTTGTAGCACTAGGGTGCTCAGTTCACGGCTGATTATTGCATGGATTTTGTATGTTTTCTTTATGGTAATTATTCTTGTTCTTCTCCATCTTCTCCTTCCCTAGAGAAGGTAAAAAAATGTACTGGCTCAGTTGTTAAAAAAACTGCTGCCTTACAGTCCTGGAGTTTTGGTTCAAATCTGTCCAAGGACAACAGCTAGATGTTGTTTTTGTGTTCTAGAATCATAAAATGGTAGAGTTGGAAGGGAACTCCAGGGTCATCTGGTCCAACCCCTGCTCAATGCAGGATTCACTAAATCATCTGAGAAAGATATTTGTCTAGCCATTTTTTGAACACTTTCATTGAAGGAGAACTCACCCCCCCCCCCTTCCCACCTATGGTAATCTGTTCCACTCATTGATCCCCCTCACTGTCAGAAAGTTTTTTTCTAATATCTAATTTGTGTTTCCTCCCTTTCAGTTTCATCCCATTGCTTCTAGTCTTTCCTTGTGCAAATGAGAATAGAGCAGACCCATCTGCACTCTTCCTGTTCTTCAGATATTTGTAGACAGCTATTAAGTCTCCTCTCAGACTACTTTTTTGTAAGCTAAACATTCCCAGATCCTTCAACCATTCCTCATATGACATGATTTGCAGACCGTTCACCGTCTTGGTAACTCTTCTCTGAAGTTGCTCTAGTTTGTCTGTGTCTTTTTTAAAGCAGGGTGCCCACAACACAGTATTCCATATGAGGTCTGACCAAGGAAGAGTAAAGGGGAATAATTCCCTCATGAGATCTAGACTCTATGCTTCTCTTAATACATCCCTGAATTGTGTTTACCTTTCTGGCTGCTGCATCACATTGTTGACTCATGTCCAGTCTTTTCTAGATTTTTTTGAATACTCTCTCTTCCCTAGTGTTAGCTATCCCACCTAGCTTTGTGTTCTTTCTGTGTTTATTTGTCCTGTTCTTCCTGTCCTTTGGAACAGAATGGGGAGGTGTGGTGGTTCAGTTATTGGCACTGCTGCTTTGCAATGCTAGAGTTGTAGATTCAAATCTCACCAAGGACAACAACTGGATGGAGTTTTTTAAAGTACATGCAGCTGTTGTCCTTGGTGGGATTTGAACCTTGGACGCTGGCACTAAAAGACAACAGTGCTAACAACTGAGCTGCATTCATAGAAACAAACACCTATCTGAAGAACAATTTAGTGAAGCCAATTTTTACTCCCATTGAATTCATAATTATTTTTAGAAAATCAGATCAGGCACTCCCAACCCAAACTCAATGGCACATTCTCACTTATTACCTTCTCACCATTGTGTCCATATACCCCACTACATTTCAATGCACAATTTTAGCTAGAAATAACCATAACCATAATCCATAACCTTGCATGTATAATCTACACATATCAAATATCTTTGGTCCACATTGCCTTTGCCTGTAAAGTTGAATTCTTGCTGTATAGTAGCTCATTATTACACAACTAGAGATGAGCGAGCATACTCGTCCGAGCTTGATGCTCGTTCGAGTATTAGGGCGAGCACCCACTGGCGTTTTTTTACCTGCGTTTTGCGTTTTTCCTGCACAGGCATAGAGATAACATGTGTTCCTGTCCACTGGCGTTTTTTTTGCGTTGCGTTTGCGTTTTTAACATAGGAACTGTCAGTTGCATATGTGTCCTAATTTTTCTCCTAATGCACCCATGAATGTCAATGGAAATTAACGGAAAAGCCGCGAAAACTCCGCGAAAACGCCGCGAAAAACGCGCGGAAAAATCGCGGGAAACGCGGCGAAAACGCTGCGTTTTTTTCCCGCGGAAAACGCAATCGCCAGTGGGTGCTCGCCCTTAGGGTGCTCGAGATGCTCAATACTCGAGACGAGCACCACGCGGTGCTCGTCTCGATTAAACGAGCACTGACCATTGAATTCAATGGAGTCGGCAATACAGCCGGCTCCATTGAAAGCAATGGGCTGCTGGCAAGCACGGGATGAATTTTCGGGAAGGGCTTAAAAATATAAGCCCTTACCTGAAAATCATCCTAAAATGTGTAAAAAGTAAAAAAAAATATATACTCACCTTGTCCCGGCAGAACGATGTTAGCCCATTGAATTCAATGGAGCCGGCAATACAGCCGGCTCCATTGAAAGCAATGGGCTGCTGGCGATCGCACAATGAATTTTCGGGAAGGGCTTAAATATATAAGCCCTTCCATGCAATTCATCCAGAAATGTGTAAAAATTAAAAAAAATATATACTCACCTGGTCCCGGCAGACGGAGTTCAGCTGCGGCCAGCTGGCAGTTCTCCTGAACTGCTCTCTGTAGTATTCCACAGCCGGGGATTTAAAATCCCCGCCTGCTGAATGAGCTGCCTCTGATTGGTCACAGCCTGACCAATCAGAGGCAGATCTCACTCACACCCATTCATGAATTCATGAATGGGTGAGTGAATGCTGCCTCTGATTGGCTCAGCGCAGCTCTCAGCTGAATGACAGCAGTTCAGCACCACAGTGCAGGGGACAGCAGCAGAAGATGCGCCTGTGCCCCGGCAGCTGAAGGGAGGTGAGTATCTATTTTTTTTGTTTTTTAAATCACTTTTAATTCATTTCCAGGGAATGGCTTATATGTAAAGCCCTTCCCTGAAAAAGAATTCAGGTATGCCAGCGGACCATTGAAGAGAATGGCTGCATTTTTATTCTTTTTTACACTAAAATCTTTCTTTTTCAGGTAAGGGCTTATATTTTTAAGCCCTTCCCGAAAATTCATCCCGCGCTCGCTGGCAGCCTATTGCTTTCAATGGAGCCGTCTGTATTGCCGGCTCGATTGAATTCAATGGGCTAACATCGTTCTTCTCTGCCACAGCTGTTACAGAGCTGTGGCAGAGGAGAACGATTGTTATGCTGACAGTGGGGGGGGGTCTCACTCTTGCCACTATTGTGGCTTAATAGTGAGACCTCGGAGCCCGAAATGCAGCCCTGCCTGTTGCTCCTCGCCTGCCCTATCCATTTCTTTGTTTTTTACATGACATTGGTGATTTGCTAAGATTTTCACAAATGAAAACCTTAGCGGAGCACCAGTCATATACAAAAATGCTCGAGTCGCCCATTGACTTCAATGGGGTTCGTTACTCGAAATGAACTCTCGAGCATCACTGAAAGTACGACTCGAGTAACGAGCACTCAAGCATTTTGGTGCTCGCTCATCTCTATACACAACGTGATTATTTTTGGCTGAATATAGACTTATGGTTTTGTGTGACAATCGTCCCGTGTAAACGGCTTTTAAAGCAGATAAATAGATAGATGTCAATGTGCTAATTCTTAAATATTAAAACAGGGTTATCGCATATCTTATAGTACTGTAAGCAGGAAAACAGTGTACTATTTTTACCAAGTTTTTAAAAGCATAAAAACCCCATGTGTTGAAAAAACATATTAATCAAGATGTTAGATCATGTGAAAATAAATAAAAATAAAAATCTTCGAAATCTAATGAACAGGATAAGAACTAAAAGGAGAATACATCATAGAAGGTAAGAATAAAAGACAATAATATAGCAGAATGATAATACATTTTTGCTTAGATCATATGATTAAATCTATCTACCTATCTTCATCCTTTTGGTTGAGGCCAATTTTCAGACACTTTTTGAATCAGCCCTCCCCATGTGGTTCTGTTTTGTGCTACTTATTTCAGTTCAATCATTTGCATATTGGTGTCAGTATTGATAATATCAAGCCAGTGCATTCTTTGGCTCCCAGGTCTGACCACTCCAAGTATGATCAATGTTTCTAATGAAGTAGCTTGTATTATGTGGACAAAGTGAGAGTTTCTGTTTCATAATTTTGCCATCCAATGAAAACTTTGGTGTGGTGTAGAGATGAGCGAGCATCAAAATGCTCGGGTGCTCGTTACTCGGGACAAAAATTTTGCGATGCTCGAGGGTTCGTTTCAAATAACGAACCCCATTGAAGTCAATGGGCGACCCGAGCATTTTTGTATATCGCCGATGCTCGCTAAGGTTTCCATTTGTGAAAATCTGGGAAATTCAAGAAAGTGATGGGAAGGACACAGCAACGGATAGGGCAGGCAAGGGGCTACATGTTGGGCTGCATCTCAAGTTCCCAGGCCCCACTATTAAGCCACAATAGCGGCAAGAGTGGGCCCCCCCCCTCCCAACAATTTTTACTTCTGAAAAGCCCTCATTAGCAATGCATACCTTACCTAAGCACCACACTACCTCCAACAAAGCACAATCACTGCCTGCATGACACTCCGCTGCCACTTCTCCTGGGTTACATGCTGCCCCCCCCTCCGCGCGCGCGCGCACGACCCAGTGTCCACAGCACACACCAAAGTGTCCCTGCGCAGCCTTCAGCTGCCCTCATGCCACGCCACACTCATGTCTATTTATAAGTGCGTCTGCCATGAGGAGGAACCGCAGGCACACACTGTAGAGGGTTGGCATGGCTAGGCAGCGACCCTCTTTAAAAGGGGCAGGTCGATAGCCCACAATGCTGTACAGAAGCAATGAGAAATATAATCCTGTGCCACCGCCATCAGGAGCTGCACACGTGGGCATAGCAATGGGGAACCTATGTGCCACACACTATTCATTCTGTCAAGGTGTCTGCATGCCACAGTCAGACTGCGGTTTTTTATAAATAGTCACAGGCAGCTACAACTCCGCAATGGGAATTCCGTGTGCACCCACAGCATGGGTGGCTCCCTGGAACCCACCCGCTGTACATAAATGTATCCAATTGCAGTGCCCTGGACAGCAGAGGTAACGTCAGATTAAATGCAGGTGGGCTTCAGCCCAAACTGCATGCCCCAGTCAGGCTCGAGTTTTTTATAAGTATACACAGGCACGTACATCTCCCTAATGTGGACCGACAGCATGGGTGGGTCCCAGGAAGCCACTGGCGATACATAAATATATCCCATTGCAGTGCCCAGCACAGCTGATGTAAAGTCAGCTTTAATGCAGGTGGGCCAAAAGTTAATTGGATTACACTGTAGGCGAGGGCCCAAAAAAATTGGTGTACCAACAGTACTAATGTACCTCAGAAAAATTGCCCATGCCCAACCAAGTGGGCAGGTGAAACCCATTAATCGCTTTGGTTAATGTGGCTTAATTGGTAGCTAGGCCTGTAGGCAGCCCAGTTAAAATAAAAATTGGTTCAGGTGCAAGTTTCAACGCTTTAATGAGCATTGAAACGTATAAAAATTGTTTACAAAAATTATATGACTGAGCCTTGTGGGCCTAAGAAAAATTGCCTGTTCGGCGTGATTACGTGAGGTTTCAGGAGGAGGAGCAGGAGGAGGAGGATGAATATAATACACAGATTGATGAAGCAAAAAGGTCCCCGTTTTTGATGGTGATAGAGAACGATGCTTCCATCCGCGGGTGCAGCCTACGTATTGCTTAGGTATTGCTGCTGTCCACTGGTGGAGAAGAGAAGTCTGGGGAAATCCAGGCTTTGTTCCTCTTGATGAGTGTAAGCCTGTCGGCACTGTCGGTTGACAGGCGGGTACGCTTATCCGTGATGATTCCCCCAGCCGCACTAAACACCCTCTCTGACAAGACGCTAGCCACAGGACAAGCAAGTACCTCCAGGGCATACAGAGCGAGTTCAGGCCACGTGTCCAGCTTCGACACCCAGTAGTTTGAGGGGGCAGAGGCGTCACCGAGAACGGTCGTGCGATCGGCTACGTACTCCCTCATCATCCTTTTACAGTGCTCCCGCCAACTCAGCCTTGACTGGGGAGCGGTGACACAGTCTTGCTGGGGAGCCATAAAGCTGGCAAAGGCCTTGGAGAATGTTCCCCTGCCTGCGCTGTACATGCTGCCTGATCTCTGCGCCTCCCCTGCTACCTGGCCCTCGGAACTGCACCTTCTGCCACTAGCGCTGTCGGATGGAAATGTTACCATCAGTTTGTCCGCCAGGGTCCTGTGGTATAGCATCACTCTCGAACCCCTTTCCTCTTCAGGTATGAGAGTGGAAAGGTTCTCCTTATACCGTGGGTCGAGCAGTGTGTACACCCAGTAATCCGTAGTGGCCAGAATGCGTGTAATGCGAGGGTCTCGAGAAAGGCATCCTAACATGAAGTCAGCCATGTGTGCCAGGGTACCTGTACGCAACACATGGCTGTCCTCACTAGGAAGATCACTTTCAGGATCCTCCTCCTCCTCCTCCTCCTCCTCCGGCCATACACGCTGAAAGGAAGACAGGCAAGCAGCATGGGTACCCTCAGCAGTGGGCCAAGCTGTCTCTTCCCCCTCCTCCTCATGCTCCTCCCCCTCCTCCTCAACGCGCTGAGATATAGACATGAGGGTGCTCTGACTATCCAGCGACATACTGTCTTTCCCCGCCTCCGTTTCTGAGTGCAAAGCTTCTACCTTTATGCTTTGCAGGGAACTTCTCAAGAGGCATAGCAGAGGAATGGTAACGCTAATGATTGCAGCATCCCCGCTCACCATCTGGGTAGACTCCTCAAAGTTTCCAAGGACCTGGCAGATGTCTGCCAACCAGGCCCACTCTTCTGTAAAGAATTGAGGAGGCTGACTCCCACTACGCTGCCCATGTTGGAGTTGGTATTCCACTATAGCTCTACGCTGCTCATAGAGTCTGGCCAACATGTGGAGCGTAGAGTTCCACCGTGTGGGCACGTCGCACAGTAGTCGGTGCACTGGCAGATTAAACCGATGTTGCAGGGTCCGCAGGGTGGCAGCGTCCGTCTTGGACTTGCGGAAATGTGTGCTGACCCGGCGCACCTTTCCGAGCTGCTATGACAAGTGTGGGTAGCTTTTCAGAAAGCGCTGAACCACCAAATTAAAGACATGGGCCAGGCATGGCACGTGCGTGAGGCTGCCGAGCTGCAGAGCCGCCACCAGGTTACGGCCATTGTCAAACACAACCATGCCCGGTTGGAGGCTCAGCGGCGCAAGCCAGCAGTCGGTCTGCTCTGTCAGACCCTGCAGCAGTTCGTGGGCCGTGTGCCTCTTCTCTCCTAAGCTGAGTAGTTTCAGCACGGCCTGCTGACGCTTGCCCACCGCTGTGCTGCCACGCCGCGCGACACCGACTGCTGGCGACGTGCTGCTGCTGACACATCGTGATTGCGAGACAGAGGTTGCGTTGGAGGAGGAGGAGGAGGAGGAGGGTGGTTTAGTGGAGGAAGCATACACCGCCGCAGATACCACCACCGAGCTGGGGCCCGCAATTCTGCGAGTGGTAGGACGTGAGCGGTCCCAGGCCCTGACTCTGTCCCAGCCTCCACTAAATTCACCCAATGTGCCGTCAGGGAGATATAGTGGCCCTGTCCGCCTGTGCTTGTCCACGTGTCCGTTGTTAAGTGGACCTTGGCAGTAACCGTGTTGGTGAGGGCGCGTACAATGTTGCGGGAGACGTGGTCGTGCAGGGCTGGGACGGCACATCGGGAAAAGTAGTGGCGACTGGGAACCGAGTAGCGCGGGGCCGCCGCCGCCATCATGCTTTTGAAAGCCTCCGTTTCCACAAGCTTATACGGCAGCATCTCCAGGCTGATCAATTTGGCTATGTGCACGTTTAACACTTGAGCGTGCGGTTGCGGGGCGGCGTACTTGCGCTTGCGCTCAAACAGTTGCACTAGCGACGTCTGGACGCTGCGCTGAGAGACATTGCTGGATGGGGCAGAGGACAGCGGAGGTGAGGGTGTGGGTGCAGGCCGGTAGGCACTCGTGCCTGTGTTCTCAGAGGGGGGTTGGATCTCAGTGGCAGGTTGGGGCACAGGGGGAGAGGCAGTGATGCAAACTGGAGGGGGTGAACGGCCTTCGTCCCACCTTGTGGGGTGCTTGGCCATCATATGCCTGCGCATGCTGGTGGTGGTGGCTCCCCAGCTGATCTTGGCGCGACAAAGGTTGCACACCACTGTTCGTCGGTCGTCAGGCGTCTCTGTGAAAAACTGCCACACATTAGAGCACCTTGGCCTCTGCAGGGTGGCATGGCGCGAGGGGGTGCTTTGGGAAACAGTTGGTGGATTATTTGGTCTGGCCCTGCCTCTCCCCCATGGCTACCGAACCGGCTCGGGCTGTGCCCACACCCTGACTTGGGCCTCCGCGTCCTTGCCTGCGTCCACGTCCTCTAGGCCTACCCCTACCCCTCAGCATGCTGTATTACTAGTAGTGCAGAAACAGAACGCTGTAATTAAATGTGCCCCTTAATGGCCTGTGGTTGGAGGCTGACTTCGCTTACGGAACGCACAGCAGAGCCAGGAAAGAATTTTGCACAAGCCTGCTGTAACACTTAGCTGGCTGCGTATGAATTAGGACAACTACCCCCAGCAGTGACCCAGTACACTGAGGATGGTCACAGGCAGCCCAAATAGATTTTTTTTCCCAAATGTTTTTGGAAAGGCCCACTGCCTATATACACTAAATATGTCTTCTGTCCCTGCCTCACCACTACTGGCCCTGCACTATGTAAAATTACTGCAGACTGTTTCACTGTGGACAGGAATACAGCGGTGATGTAACAGGCAACACAGAGCCAGGAAAGAATTTTGCGCAAGCCTGCTGTAACACTTAGCTGGCTGCGTATGAATTAGGACAACTACATCCAGCAGAGACCCAGTACACTGAGGACGGTCACAGGCAGCCCAAATAGATTTTTTTTCCCAAATGTTTTTGGAAAGGCCCACTGCCTATATACACTAAATATGTCTTCTGTCCCTGCCTCACCACTACTGGCCCTGGACTATGTAAAATTACTGCAGGACGCAATGCTCTGCACGACCGATATACAAAAAAAAAAAAAAGTGCAACACTGCAAAAAGCAGCCTCCACACTACTGCACACGGTTAGATGTGGCCCTAAGAAGGACCGTTGGGGTTCTTGAAGCCTAAAATAACTCCTAACACTCTCCCTATAGCAACTCCAGCAAGACAGCACTTTCCCTGAACTATGTCAGAATGCATCTGTGGCGAGCCGCGGGAGGGGCCGATTTATATACTCGGGTGACACCTGATCTCGCCAGCCACTCACTGCAGGGGGGTGGTATAGGGCTTGAACGTCGCAGGGGGAAGTTGTAATGCCTTCCCTGTCTTTCTATTGGCCAGAAAAGCGCCCTAACGTCTCAGAGATGAAAGTGAAAGTGACCCGAACATCGCGTGGTGCTCGTGTCGAATAACGAGCATCTCGAACACGCTAATACTCGAACGAGTATTGGACGAGTACGTTCGCTCATCTCTAGTGTGGTGCGGCCTAGGACTGTTTTGTTTGTAATCTTGGTGGTCCAAGGAATTCATAGGAGTTTCGTCCAGCATGAAAGTTTGAAGGCATCAATCTTCAGTCTGCTTTCTTCACTGTCCAACTTTTGCAGGTGTAAGTTGTGATTGAGAAGATGATTGCAATGACTTTGTTTTTGTTGCAATGCTTGGTTTTGTTTTTCCAGATCTTATTCATATTTAACATTACACTGTGACCTAGTGCAATTCGTTTAAATCTGAATCCTGATTTTCCATTGATTTTCAATTTTTAATCCAAGGAACATGAAGTCTTGAACTGCTTAAATTTCCTCATCGTTGGTTTTGACTTTTCAGGTACAGTTGCCAGATGTTGTTATTATCTTAGTTTTCTTGACATCCAAGTATAGACTTGCTTTTTCACTTCCTTCTTTGACTTTTAGTATATAGTTAGGGACAACACCTACAAAAAGAATGGTTCAATATGTTTTATGCACAAATGTATAAAGAGAAGACTTATCTGGCACCACCGGGGGAGTCCTTACTGGGGAACCCAACCCGCTAGCATCCAAAATCCTTATTCACTCTAATATTGGAAGCCTTACAACCCACAGGACATCCGGGAGACAAAGTGCAGCAAGAGACTTCCAAACCTAACACCTTCAAGGTATGGGAGTAATGCAAAAGAAATCAAAGGAAAAAAAAAACATTTCTCCACGCTTGTAAAGATTTTTTTTGCTTGCATCTTCAAATGGAACAAACAGTCCACCAAGGTTTTCCAAATCGGGGATTATAATTTTAATATTTCCAATAAAAAGCTATGAAAAAAAGACCTGACTGACATGTCAGGTTAGTACATATATATTGCAACGCGTTTCGGCACGTGGAATGCTTTCAGTTAGCATCTGTTAGCATTTAGATTGACAGGGATTCAGCAGCTCAGCAGATATGCAGTCAATTCCAGAGACTTTATAATTTGGTAGCTGATTCAGTGTCTACTGAACTTAATCCTCCAGGATATTAGGTTCCAGTTCTGTTAGTTCTTCTGTTTGAGGTTGATGGTTTCAGCAATCAGTTTTAATATATATTCCCACAATCTATGCTTGATTTGTTCAAAATGATGTAATTCCTTGCCATTCTGATCAAAAATCAAGATTGCTTTGCATGATGGAAAAGGAGCATGAACCTTTTTAACATGAGTGAAGAACTCCCTGGTGTGTTCTTTTTTGTTTGCTTCTTCCAGTTCCATGCATCATGCATTTTAAAACCATTCTTTGTCTTTCTTCTCTTCACTCCAAAACTGGACATTTAGCCACTGGAAATTGTTACAATAGCTTTTGCTTCTTGTCTCATATTAGTGATTTGAATGCTGTTGCTCATAGCTAGCTTGTTTTTCTTGGTGCTTTTTTGCATGGTATATTTTTGCCTGGCTCTTTTTCAAAGATATTAAGTAATTCAAAACAATTCTTTATTTCTGCATGAGTGAGAGGCACTGAATCGGTGTTGAACTTTAATGCTGCTGCTGTTATTCTGCAATTGTAGAAACATAGTGTGATTTTGGCAACAAGCAATCTGAACTGAACTATTCCACTTTTGGGGACACAAGTGTAATCAATTATATGGTGAACGGTACTGGTGTATCTTGTCAACACTGGAAGTGGCAGGTGTCGACAAGCCTAAGGCTCTTTGACAGCCAGGTGACGCCCCTCTTCCTGATTGGCTGGACAGCTTGCTCCCCGTCCTCTGCCCCGCAGGTCCTGGCACTGTGCACTGCGGTCTCCCTTCTCGGTCCTGGCATCCTCGGGCTCTCAGGTCGTCTCCGGTCTCCCTTCTCGCTCCTGCCATTCTGGGGCTCTCAGGTAGTGACAGTCACCACTGCGGTCTCCCTTCTCACTCTTTCCTTAGTCTCCATGGGAGCAGCTGCTGTTCTCCTACTGTGGGCATGAAGCGGAGGACACTGCTGTCTGCATCTGTGGATGGAGGGCCATGGCAGCAGTAAGAACTGGATGGCGGGGGGCTTCCTGCACTGCAGATTGCTGCTCATCTCCTGGTACTGCGGCTATGAAACAGGGGACGCTCTCAGAATGGCCCTTGTACCAGCTTGCCGGCAGTGTCTGCCAAAGTGGGGGAGAATAATGGTACGCTGCTGGAAATCTCCTGGCAGTGTGGGGATTCCTTTTTGCCTGGGATGGAGGATTAGGGTTTGTTTCACTCTTAGGCCTTAGTCAGACGGGCGTTTTTTCGCCCGATTTGCGCATGCGCATGTGTCCGGTGATTTTTTTTAAACCATTGCTTTGCAATGGTATCGGACACATGAGCGCTTTTTATGCGCTCGTCCGATAAATTATAGAACAGAAATCGCAGATCGCACCTATCTGCGATTCCTGTTCTCTTCTCTATATGCGCTCAATGGGGCCGGTGGCAGCAGCGCCAACCCCATTGAGAACATATAGAAGACAAATCATTCTTCTCTGCCACAGCTGTAACAGCTGTGGCAGAGAAGAACGATGTTTGCCCATTGAATTCAATGGAGCCGGCAATACAGCCGGCTTCATTGAAAGCAATGGGCTGCCGGCGTGCGCGGGATGAATTGTCGGGAAGGGCTTAAATATATAAGCCCTTCCCTGCAATTCATCCAGAAATGTGTTAAAATAAAAAAAATATATATACTCACCTTGTCCCGGCAGCCGGAGTTCAGCGCGGCCGGCCTGCAGTGGGTGTGAAGGGGGTGTGAGTCAGACCTGCCCCCTGATTGGCTCAGCGCTCAGCCAATCAGAGGCAGATCTCACTCACACCCATTCATGAATTCATTAAAACAACATTGTTGAATTACAGACGTTATAGATACACTTGTAATCCATATGATGGTTATGAACAAAAGCCCCTTCTTTGGTTATTACAGCCACACCAGTTTTTTTGTATGTGCCTATTGCGCGCATGCAATAAGCTCATTGATGATACTATGTAAGGATTGCGGAATTCCCGTTGCGGAGCCTATGCGCTTGCGCAGCATTGCGAACTCCGTTCAAAAAATTTTTTTCCGCTGGCTGACTTACGTCATCTATGATGTGGGAGTCCCGCAAGAACAGCTGTTCTCGCGCATGCGCAGAATATGGGAATACACGGCCGTTTGTTTCAATGGTTGCTTGGTGACCTGCCGATCGCAGATTCACTATATAGTAAGTTCAGATTTATATGATTTGTGAATAAGCCCCTTTTGTCTACTACTTATTTCCTGACATGTGTTGATGCGGATGATTTACTCTCACGGTCTCTCATTGATTGGAATTCAGTGCTCATGACAGGTCCCACACCTGTTGTATACTTATGTTAATGTCTGTTCACAGTGATTGGTGGGTGTGTATATATATGGCACTCTGTTTTAAGTTGTTGTAGGCTTGACAAAGACCCGCTTTATATAGGGTCAAAACGTCGCTATTTTTATGGCTATGAGGTGTTTATAACTGATGCTTATGCATTAAAACCTTTAAGCACCAAATCTGCTGCCTGACCCTGCTTCTTTTTGGATTTGATACATTGGGATTCCTGTGGATTCAATCCCTTTCTCAGGCGAGCAGCAATTTCCTTTGGAAGGGTCCCCCTATATGGTTGGTGAGTGCTGCTGTACTCCTCAGTCTTCACGTATAAAACTAGCAAAGGCCTTGGAGAGTGTTCCCCTGCCTACGCTGGACATACTGCCTGATCCCCTCATCTTCCCTGCTGGTTGGCCCACTGAACTACATCCTCTACCGCTAGCGTTGTCAGATGGGAAGTTTAGTATCAGCTTTTCCACCAGGGCCTTGTGGTATTGTATCACTCTCGTACTCCTTTCCTCTTCGGGAATGAGAGTGGAAAGGTTCTCCTTATACCGTGGGTCGAGAAGAGTGAACACCCAGTAATGCATGTTGGCCAGAATGCGTTTAACGCGAGGGTCACAGGAAAGGCAGCTTAACATGAAGTCAGCCATGTGTGCCAGAGTCCCAGTACGCAACACATCGCTGTCCTCATTAGGAGAATGACTTTCAGTCTCCTCCTCTTCATCCCATACACGCTGAACAGATGTGAAGGAAGTAGCATGGGTACCCTCTGCAGTGTGGGCAGCAGTCTTTTTCTCCTCCGCCTCCTCCTCCAATATGCGCTGAGAAACACACCTGAGGGTGGTCTGGCTATAAAGCAACGTATTGTCATCCCCATCTCCTGTTCTATCCACAAAGCATCGGCCTTAATGCTTAGCAGCGACCTTCTCAGCAGACAAAGTAGCGGGATGGTTACGCTGATAATGGCGGCACCACCGCTCACCATTGGTGTTGACTCCTCAAAGTTTCCTAAGACCTGACAGATGTCAGACATCCATGCCCACTCCTCTGTGAAGAAGTGCGGAGGCTGACTACCACTCCGACGGGCATGTTGCACCTGGTATTCAACAATGGCTCTACGCTGCTCGTAAACCCTGGCCAACATGTGCAATGTTGAATCCCAGCGCATGGGCACAATCACACAACAGTCGGTAAACTGGCAGTTGGAAGTGCTGTTGCAGTGTCCTGAAGGTGGCAGCATCTGTGGTGGACTTTCTGAAATGTGCGCTTACAGGACACACCTTGCTGAGCAGCTCAGACAAATTAGGGTAGTTTTTAAGAAAGCGCTGAACCACCAGATTGAACACATGGGCCAGGCATGGCACGTGTGTTAGTCTGCCAAGCTTCAGAGCGCCATCATGTTACGCCCATTGTCACACACCACCATGCCTGGTTGGAAGTTCAGCGGTGAAAGCCACAGATCTGTCTGCTCCGTCCAACCCAGTAACAGATCTTGATAGAAAACAGCTATTAATACAAAAAGTTTCCGCACTCATGGGACTGTTTTAGTTCAGTAATCAATCAATTTCAATTGGAAAGGATTTACACTTACTCGAGAGGAGGGGGGTATGATGACCAGAAATCCCCCTCCTTGAAGTGATGTCTCCTCACTGTCAAATAAACGCCACGTTCCAGTCGTATCAATAATACAATATCACCTTTATTCCGGTTGATGATGAATATGGGCAAAGCGTTTCTGTTCTCTCAGGCACCTTCTTCAAGCCAATAATTATATGATAAGAAAACACATATATATAATCATAAAAATTAACCTACATTAGGAACCATCCACACATGTCAGCAGTTACGGAGACATCGGGGGCGTGTCAGGCGTTTGAAACATCATCACGACCATCACATGATCTGCGTGTGACGTTCATGTTTCCGGTGGAGCGCACGATGTGTTCCACCTGCAATGTCGCGGTTGTACTGGCGTCATTACGCCAGTCACGTGACTCTTGGGCAGTGTGCCTATTGTTATCTAAGCTGAGGAGTTTCAGCACGGCCCGTGGACGCTTCCTCACAGCAGTGCTGCAGCGGCTCGAGCTAACGACTGAAGGCAATGTGCTCACAGATGGTAATTAAGAGGTGGAGGAGGAGGGGGGGTTGGCGGAAGTGGCATAACAAGCCTGAGAAACCAGGACCGAGGTAGAATCCACAATCCTCAGTGTGGGTAATACGTGAGTGGACCCAGGGTCAGACTTGGTCCCAGCCTTCACCAGGTTAACCCAATGTGCTATCAGGGAGATGTGGTGTCCCTGCCCGCCAGCACTTTTCTACGTGTCGAAGGTTAAATGAACCTTTCCAGGACTGCGTTGGTGAGGGCACGGTGAGGGCAAACGGTATTTTGTGTATGCTTTAAGCCAAAAATAGACAGTGTAAAATGAGTACAGTCTTGTAATATAGTGCAGATTGAGAGGACCCACACTAAGGGTATTTTACGTACGCCTTAAGCCAAAAATAGACAGTGTAAAATGAGTACAGCCTTGTTATATAGTGTGCATCGACAGGACACAGACTAAGGGTATTTTACGTACGCTTTAAGCCAAAAACAGACAGTGTAAAATGTGTACAGTCTTGTTATATAGGGTGGATCAACAGGACACACACTAGGGCCTATTATGCAAATGCTTTCAGCCAAAAACAAATACAAAAGACAAAAATATTAGAGGAGTTTTGTTAGTTCCTATATAGTGTGTGTACACCAGTAGCAGTATACTGTATAGAACCGGTAGCAGTATGCAGTATACAGTCGGGATGCTTGTGAATGCTTTGTGTGCACTACTGGTCCCAGGCAGCCAAACTGATGATGGACAAAAGTGGAGTTGTAGTCCTAAAAAGCACTGTTGGGTTCTTTGAAGATGAATCCCTGCCTAAATGCTCCTTCTAACCTACACTAATGCTCATTCTCATTCACAGCATCTCTGTCCCTCAGCTAATCCAGTGTAAGTTTTTATGATCCTAGGTCACCTGATCCGGCCAGCCAATCACTGCTATAGACATGCACAGGGTTGACACATCATAGCAGAAGGTGCCAAAGCCTTCCCTGCATGTTCATTGGCTAAAAAAGACGCTTAATATGTGGAGAGAAGAGGGTGAAATTTTCTCGTACACCGCGTGGTGATCGCTCGAGTAACGAGTACTTTCGTGTATGCTAATGCTTGAACGAGCATGCTCGCTCATCTCTAGTCAGCATATTTTGCTCTACAAATTAGGTATAAAGAGGTTAGCAGCAGTGTAAAAATGTATATATGTTATTGTTGTTTGTGTATGTGTGCTGTGAGTGTTTGCGTGACAGTAATAAACATCTGAGCTTAGAGTGGTTTTAAAATAAGACCAAGTTTGCAGCTCTATCTAGCCTGTAATATAGCCTGCCAAAACACAGTCATGAGAGAGAGCTGCTGGCATATACAGCTCTTATTTAAACATCTTCTATCTCAGACTGTATTGTGGCTATATTACAGCTAGAATCAGGAGCTTGTACTAAAAGAAGAAAATTATACCATGTGAATCTGCCCTTCAGAGCCATATGAGAATAGAAAATAGCTCTGTTTTTTTCTTAGAAAAAGCACCTCTCCAGGACATGGACTGTGCTTGGTAGCGAAACACTGATCTATTTAGCAGGAGAGAATTGACATACCTGGCTGTGGGCTCCGTCAGATGAGCATAAGTGTAGAAATGTGATAATGCAACGTTTTATGCTGTAAAGGTAACGCTATTGTGTGCATATCAGTGTTTTTTACTGTGTTTTCTGTACTGCCGGGGACCATTCACATTGGCATGACACACACGTCATGTGGCTTAAGAGGTTCTACAACCTAATTAGTACCCAGAGTTTTTGATATCCCTGTGAAATTGCACAGTTCATTGCGCAATTGTGCAGGATCGGGTGCACATTTCTGCGCCCCAGTAGATTCTTATGGTGCCTTTGCTGCTCAAATGCACACCCAATAGAGCAATTTTTTTTGTTGCACGCATGAACGGAAAAGTGAGAATGAACCTATTGAAAATGCACTTGTGTGAGTTAGCCCTGTTAGAGCCCAGAGTGCCACTTTCTGGGGAAAATAAAAAAGTTTTCTGTGTAATTTCACAAAACCTTCTGATAAACTTTTTGTCCAACATAAGAGCTTCTTCAGCCACCCAAATATTTTATTAGACTCATAACATATACTGCTAGTATTATATCAGAGTTATCATTTTAAAAGACTGCTTTTAGGACCATTAGCTGCAGTGATGTTAAATTCTGTGGGCTTCAGATTGTTATTTTCATTCCGAAAAATATTTTACATATCCCTGCAATGTTATTGAATAATAAAGTAAGCTGCAAAATGACTCTACATCTACAAACACCTGCTGTGCATATTGTGAGAGTGAGCAGAATTACATTTACTACAACCCTGGCTTGTATTAAACTAATCAACCACACAGTGGCATTTATTGAAATAACAGGGAGAGAAGGAAGGTTTAAAGAATTAACAGTGATTATTTGCTACAAATGAATAGCAAAATGCATTTAAATATGAGGATTAATATCCAAGAGCACATCTCAGGAAGGAACAAAATGAGTTGCTACCAAGCAGAGATGTATGCATTGTCAAATTAGTTAAAAATAGCAGTTTATTTAGTTAACCTCATTTACTGATTCCAGTTTAAAAAAAAAAATAAAACAATAGAGAATAAAGCAATGGAATAAAAATATGGACAGTCTTCAAAAATTGGTTCTAATTGAATACTGAATTGAACATGGCAATGTATAAATGAAACACTGAATCCATGACCAGTGTTCCCTCCAAACTGAGCTATTTGGAAAGGAAAGAGTTAAAACAACATGCTGATCAGATCTAAGGGCCCAAGTACAGCTAATTTGTATGCATAGTGAGGCAATTTTTTAACTTTATCCATTGTAGAGCACACAGCTTAGAGCCCTTTCAGTCGAGACGATTTATTGTTTGAACGTGCAAACGAGTGAGCGATACCATCACTAGCTCGCTTGTTCATGCAGCCTGTTTATGCAGGCAGATATATCGTTGGCACATTCAAACGAGACATCGTTCAGTCTTTCATATTCGTTGTATAAGTGAATGAGAACAAATGAACAAGCACTGTTTAAAATGAATGATAAGTGAAAGAGCTAACAATGAGTTTTATGCCTACATAAAATGAACGATGAATGTAAAGTGAATAATTATCATTTGCCGTTCGGTTGTTGGCTGCAATTTGACTGAGCGATAATCGTTCAACCTAAAAGCACCTTTTGGCCTCATTCGCTCATGTGATGCAGCTTAACACCGGCCAAATCACATCCAAAATTTGCATCAAAAAGTGATAGCTGTGATCGAGTCCTGATATTAATTAGCATTTTCTCATCCACTCACATAGTTGTGTTGTGTGAAAAATACACTTCAGCAAGGAATTCCGTCAGTCAACAGAAATCCTCGTAATTACTTCTAATGCTTAAATAGAGCCAGCTGTCTTCTCTCCTGAGTGCTGGACACAGGTAAACTCCCTATCCCTCTCTTCTTTTTCAGCTTCCATAAAATTTTATGAGAGCCTCCAGTGTTTTTCATCAAAAGTTAGGTTGACGCAGCTTGAAATATGGGCAACTGAAAACGGTCCGCAATTTGACTTTTTGAAGCTGCAATTTTTTCATGCATCCGAAAGTTGCCCATGTGAATGAATGCATTGGAATCCAATTTTTCACATGGTTGGGATTTTGGGATACGTTTTGTCACAGCTAAATAGCTGCATAAAAGTGCCCATGTGAATGAGGCCCCAGACTGAATTAACACTTGGTGTTTTTTACTGCTGTTTTTGACAAACACTTAAAAAAAAAAACATGTGGTGCTTGAAAAATAAATGCAAAAACACAGGAATAATGCCAAATGTAAATGCAGCCTTAGGCTGAGGTCAGACAAACGTGGTTTACATGCTGCTAAGCAATGTGGAAACCATGCTGCTGTCATTCTGAAAAAGATTGCGTGACCGGCTGCTTCAAGCTCCACAGAGCAGCCCGGTCACACATCCGTGGTGTGGGCTGTGTGCTTCCATGGCTCCCATTGGAGCCTATGGAAAGCAACTTGCACAGCAAGCACCACAAAGCTGACAGGCGAGTTGGCACTCACTGTCCGTTCTTTTTCAGAAGCGCAGATCCTGCGCTTCTAAAAAGGGTCAATGTGAGCGCTTCCATCTGAACCTATTGACTGCTATAGCAGCGGGGTTTACACGCTACTTGTAGCAGCATGTAAACCACGCTTGTCTGACCCAGCCCTTAGAGAGAACAGTGTCCATAGGGAAACATAACCTACATCTCTTAAGTCCTCATCTACCATAGAATAATTTACAATACTGAAATCCTTTTAGGTGGCATAGGGACCTTTAGGCTCCCTCAGACAACTTTGGGGCCCAGGTGCAAATACAATTTTTGTAGTCTGTATAGCTATATCTCTTGTTCACTGCCCTCTTCTTGGGAAAGTTTACTATCAATATGTTATGTTGCTGTTTATGTACCTGTGTATGTTATTTAGCTGTGCTAAATGGGGTTGTTTAAGTGGCAAGCACATGGATTTCTCAAAATTTCTAGCCACAGAAATTTCTACAAGTGTGCCAAGTGTTCCCCAAAAGGGTTATCCTTAACATATGCACCTCACTAGTAATACAGGAGGACTTTTAATTATGTAGTTTAAAAAAGTATTAAATATTAGACAGTGAGGGGGATCAATGAGTGGAACAGGTTGCCATGGGAGGTGATGAGTTCTCCTTCAATGGAAATCTTCAAACAGATACTGTACAGACATCTGTCTGGATGATTTAGTGATCCTGCATTGAGCAGAGAGTTGGACCCGATGACCCTGCAGGTCCTTCCAACTCTACCATTCTATGATATTCACATGTTGCAGACTATTCATGTAAATCGTTCTTGCAGAAATTCACGTATGTGCCACCAAAACAACCCCTTACCAATGAACATTAGAGGATTGTCCAACAAAGCATATTTCTTTTAGTTAGATCTATCCTATAATTCTAAACATTTTTATTTCTATTTCAACCTATTTTTAAAAAATGTTTATGCCCCAAGATATAACAGGACTAATGTTAGAATAGTGTCACCTGCTGTTTTCATTCTGTGTCCACTTCAGTAAATATTCCAAGATGATCATACATGCTCAGTCTTGCTTCTCCCTCTCTGCTCCACTGGGCAAAAGGAGAAATCCTTGGTGTGGTAAGCCAACTGCTTCTGAAGCTGCAGGATATTGTCTGCTTGTCAGAACAGTTGCTGAGCAATTGTGATTACAGTATTACTGTCTTATCACTACCCCAGTTTTTCATTTGACCAGCAGAGAGGATTCTGCAGCTTCAGAAGCAGTCGCTCACAAAATTAGTGACCCATCCACATACCCAGTGGAGCAGAGAAAGATGCAAGACTAAGAATGTGTGACCACCTCGAAATATTTACTGACACAGAAAGGCTGATAAAGGGGTTTCACCCTGTTGTCAATGGCCCCATTAAAAACATAGGGAGAAGACTGCGCTCCCCTGACATAGCTGTGGCAGCTATGGCAGGGGATTCCTTCATCCCCCCCAGCGCACACAGGGGTGAAGGAATCCCCTGTTACAGCCCTGACAGCTGTGGCAGAGGAACGCAATGCTATCCCATTGCTTTCAGTGGGGCCAGTGCTGCTGCTGCCTCATTGAAAGCAATGGGATGAGGGCAACCCCTGCAGTGATGATTTTTGGGAGTGGCTTTAAATATAAGCCCTACCCTCTTCTCTCCGGTCCCCGGCAGTCTTCTCTGTATTCTGGTAGCTGGCGATTGAAAAATCCTCGCCTCCAGAAAGCGCTGCCTCTGATTGGCTGAGCGCTGTGACCAATCAGAGGCAGCGCTCAATGAATTTGTGCCATTAAAGGACATACATGTGAACACTTTCATAGGAAAGCATTGGTTCTAATAGATGCAATCTTTTTGTGTGCCTATTTGTACGCAGAAAAAACTGATCATCTGATCGAGGCCTAATAGAAAACAAAGTTCAACATCTATGGTATCAACCTCAAAAAGAGTAGAAGAAATTTCTAAAAATAAATACCAGGAATAAAAACAGAAAAGTTGTCAACTTCCAACCATCAAAATTCTCTAGAATTTTGGAGAGCTGGCTGCAAAATGAACTTTTGAAGTTTTTTCCTCTTTTTATCTAAAATTGCAGATTTAAAAAGGATCTAAATACCATATAAATAATAACAACAATTATAAAATGATATAATGCTTCATGCATATACAGTACCTTTATGTAGAAATATATAGGGTAAATGTATTCCTCGATGCCATGACTAAGGAATCTTTTTGAGTTAACTCATACCCTAGGGCATTCTTTTCTGAGCATAGGCTACAAATTCCGCATAGCAAGAATGCATTGAAAAATCTCTCTTATTGTAGTCCTGCAACAATGAAGAAAGCGTGAGGTCGAAATGAATTAGCAAGAATACCCATAGTGGTTAGCTTTTTTTTTTTTTCTCATGAAATCGATCTTCATAAAAGTTGTCATTATTTTTTTACTTTTATTTATATCGCTGCTTGCTTTCTGTGGCAACCACTCTGATATTCCCATTAGTATTCCTTTTATTGTAATATAATTAATACAATAAGCCAGCCTGAAATGTTTCATTTGTAAGAATCATTTGTGCATGTTACAGTGTCTTTTGGCAAATGAAGAGAATAATAGTAGCTGTAACAAACCTGCTACCTGTGGAATTTCACAGAATTAATCTTAACTGTGCAATTTGTTTCACTTGTTTCTCTTATAAATCACAAAATTTGGAGTGGGGATTTAAAAATCTACAGAAAATAGAGTTTTCTGAAATGTTTAAACATTCTAAATGGTGTTATTTATATATTTTTTCTCATAAGTGCGTAATGCATTTTTGGTAACCAGGGAACCAGTTGATAATGTTGGAACAAGGCAGACAAAGTCAAGGATGCTAGGCTGCACCCATTACTCTAAGCAACAATAGGTGAACAATTGTACAACAATGGACATTGGTTATGAGCACTTGCAATATTGAAGTGTGCAGCAGCTGGGTTCCCAAGCAACTGACAGGTAAGCACAAGAACTACAGAGAACATTCATCCAGCAGTATGTCTAAGAATGTCTAGGAAGATATTTTTAGGAATAATCATTGTTGGTGATGAGATTTGCGTAGTTCATTATGTTTCAGCCATTAATGTTGATTAAATGGTATGTAAGCGGTACCCATTTTGCCAACTTTTTTTTTTTTTGGGGGGGGGGGGGTGATGGGGAAACATTATGAATGGTGCACAGAATGTTTGGTGAAAACAAATTGATATAGAGCTGGCTTTTCAAATGTAGTACTTTAAGGAGTTTTTACAGAGATTTTTAAGGAGAAGAAATTAAAAGTATAAGAGAAGGACCTTTATGCCTCCTTTCTTTTGTACTTACTTCTGTTTTTAGCACTAAAATGTATCAACACCTGCAAGTATGGATCTAGCCTAGGCCAGCTGTCAAATCAGATTTATGTCAGGAAATGTGGAAGAAACTAAAAAAGTCATTTGTAAAAAAAAGGACCGAATTAGCACCAGAAGGTGTGCTATATTTGCATGACAAACTGTTCGAACACCAGAACCAACTTGGAAAGTTGGAAATGGGAGATTTTAACTCATCCAGCCCCTTGATTTTCTTAGTGAGTACTTCCATAAAAGCATGTGAAATGCCAGACTTTTTTATTTTTAGATATTCCACATGACTTTTTAGGATGGATGGTTTTTAGATTTGTTGTCTTCCTATCTCATAAACTGATGACATATCATTTGGACTATTCCGGGTCCAGTGGGACAGTTCAGTATTTCAGAATCTGTCCCCCTGTCCCAGGTAGTCTTGGTATTTCACATTGATCTCCCACCTTGGCACCCCACTATCACAGCACTCGACCGCCTGCTAGGACTTCAGGAATCAAGATTAGATGTGTTCTTCCTGGGGAGAGGAATGTAATAATCGGGAGGAAATTAGGAAACTTCTACTTTTCCTTCAGTTGATCATATGTGTGGATCCGACAAAAGATCTGTAGGCAGCAACACATAATCCTAGTCCTATGCAATACTAGTAGGTGCTAATTCCCAGGGCTTAGCAAAAGGCATATGTCACAGTCATGTCCCTGAGGCTTTCTTACAGGGATAATATAAAGCTGTGTTCCCTCTCAATCTATAAAAATGAAGCAATAGGGAGAGGTGGCTTCATTATATAAGTACACAGGTTGTATACTCTCTCTATGAGATGGACCCACAGCTCAGCCATTCAGTGCTTGGGGCCAAGTTCTTCAATGTTGTGAGGCAATGAGACAACTTGCAAGACACAAGAAGAACATTCCTGTTCACATTCCTGTTCACATTCATGTGATAAGCTGGATGGCGATAGTGACAAATTGCCAGTCACCTGGACCGTTCTGACCACAATGATAGTAGTTGTTAGGACCAGTAAATGTGTGTGGGCATACACTCAAGGTGACTAGGCTCAGGACATCATCAACAGACCAGCAGCAGAGAGGATTGTCTGATTGTCCAACTAGCATGAGCAACTCCAACGGTTCCATTATCAAGAGACAGGTTACACCATTATTATAGACCCCTGTGTCTGTTAGACCCATTTCTGGGTGCTTGGCTGAAGGACATTTGGTCTCACAGCACCCATTACATTTACTGTCGTTCACACCCATCCTTGGTCACCACCATTTTTAGTGATGTCGTGAACAATGAAACCAGACTGTTGCAAAGTGGAACCAGGTTGTCTTAAGCTACAAATCTAGGTTTAGGTTGGGCGCTAATGACAGCATTGTTTTTGTCTGGAGACCTAGGAGTGAGTGTCTCAATCCTGCATTTGCTGTGGAGCAGCACACTACCCCGATTGCTGGGGTACGAAGGACATTGGCAACTCAGTAATATGTTTAGGACATCCTGCAGTCACATGTGTTGTCTCTCATGGCAGGCTTTCCAAGAGGCATTTTCCAGCACAATAATGCTCAGCCGTACACACAAGGATGTCACAGGAATGCCTTCACTTCCATGGCCTGCCCATTCACAATCTGGGATGCCAACTTTGACAGCTCACATGTTTGCACAATCTAGAGGTTCAGTTACAGCAAATAGACCAATATGCCGCAGGAAACTATATAGAATCTGTATGTCTCAATGCCCGCTCATGTTACAACTTACATCCCAGCTAGAAGGGGCCCAACAGGGTATTAGGACCTCTCTTCAAGTGTTCGGTTGTGTGCAATAAACTATCCCTTTGCTCTATTTTCATCGTTTACTTAGATCAACGTTACAATCGCACAGAGAAAGTTTCATTCCATCCGTCAACTCCTTCTAGCGGAGAGATTTTTAAAAAATGTATTTTGCATATCTTTGTGTATATAGATAAGTGATTCTATGTATTTGGCTTTTTTTATATGTGTAATGTAGGAGCATGAAGATGACAGTTGAAAACAGAGAAGGTGAAGCTGCTTAAACTGTTGCCCAGGCTAGAGAGCCTGTTACAATTGAGAAACAGGATTAGAGTGCTAGTATATCCTAGGAAGAAACAAAGCTGAACATTGGCTAAAATGTGCTGCACTACAAGTGTTCTCTGTGAATGGTACAGACTTTTGGAACTTTTATTAAACAATCCTGCTATTAAGTGAGCTCAAACGCTTTCCTCCATTATCAGTTCAAGTGTTAGGCCCTATTTACACACAATGATTATCACTCAAAATCCGTTCAAATTATAGCATATAAGCAATATTCGTTGCATGTAAATACTACCATCGCTTTCTTTTCAGCTGAACGATGATTTTAAAGTGAGCTTAAAATCCATCCTTTAACCAGAGAGTAGATAACACAGACCGCATGCTGTGTACTGCACAGGAGTCAGAGATTACATTGTATTTAGCTGACAGTCCATGCCAGAACAATAGAGCTGTGTGCAGAGCTCAGACCACCTGCTGAGTTCTGCAAACAGCTCCTGGAGCCTCATTTAAACACAAATGAAGATTATAAAGTGCTAATGAACATTAGTGTTCATTTTTTTGTGTGCAAAACTATCTCTAAAACTGTCACTCTTTCAATTGTTTGAAAGATTGTCTTTGCATGTAAAAGGGCCTTTAACCTGTAACAACCGATGTTCAGTAAAGGCTGCTTTTTTAAGAAGTAAAATCTTGTCTCCTGTCAGCGTATCACTCTTTTACGTGCATGCTTGCTCTGTGTGCTAAGGACAATGAGAACTTTTAACGTTCATAAACATGTACCTGAACTTTCAATTGCCCGATAATTAAACCATCGGAATGTGTCACCATTTACCTGACAAACGAGCAAATGCTTGTTTGTTAGGTGATAGCATTTTTTATTCAGCACAAAAAAAAATCATTGCTGCCAGCATTCCACCACATCCCCCATGTAAACCACTGCACACCATTTCTCTAGTTCAATTTCACCAGTCAAGTGGTTGCGTAGACATGACTTTTATTCTGCATGACATACATTCACCGTCTACTCATTCCTTTAAAAATGTTTTTTTTTTTTTTTTCAGAAGGATTCTTCTTTTTTTGCAACATATTTGTACAATCTTTTAGGGAATTTTCTGCATGTTACATTAGCCAATCAATATTATGAGTCAATAAGAAAGTATTGCATAGGACACATTTTTAGTGCTTTGCTTTGTTACCCTCAGTAAAATACAATGGATTTGCAAAGTATTGTGCACATGGTCAGAATGTTATTTATTGAAGTGGTATCTTTTGGAAAGCAAACGCATTCTACCTTTACCGAAAAAAATGCCGAAACATATTCATTTTAGAAAATCTTCTGCAGGTAATTTATATGCTCAGCTTCTTGCTGCTAAATCAGCATTTTCTCCATACACAGGACTGAGCATTTACATTCTCTCTCCCATCATCATATCTTAGCTTTCATCAGCACCTTCGCTCCAGTGTGAACCCATGCATAATTCAAGGTCTCCAGTGTTGTTTTTTAATTCTATATAAATAAGTACCTGTGATTTTCTCAGTTCATGGTCTATATTTAAACAGTTGTACTGCATGATTTATTCAGGTTGAGCTTAAAGCTCAGGTCAGTACCAGAACTGTACATTTTCTGAGTGGGGCTTTATTGGTTCAATTGGCCTATTTGTCATAAATATTTTCAGACAGACAGCAAACATTGCACAATTGGCAGAGTACCAAGCTCTGTGGGAATAATTAATCAGACTCTGTTAGCTCTATTGCAAATCCGCAGTGAGTCCTATTGTTTCAAGTGAGCAGGAAGCCCTTAACAGAACCTGATTAATCATTTTCTATGTACACAACATATTCAAGTACTGAAATAAAAACGGAATTCATATATCTATATTTTAAAAAAAGGTCTAGTTGGATAAAGCTTCATATAGATTGTTGTATTGTCAAGTTCTATATCCATTGTACAACTTTGCCCATTGAATTTTAAAAAGTCAAAGCATTCTGTTAACTTCTTTGTTCGTCACTAAGCTGATTTTAGGCTATATTTTTTTTTTATAAAACCTCATTTTTGGTGTTGTTTCAGCTGTGCAAGACTTAATTGTTTTGCCATACAAGATATACGTTCCATGTCTTGGAGTACATATATTCCTGAATACATCTGTGTAAAGGTGGCAATGTACTTTGCATAGAAGTAGGTTGAACGAGTGATCATATGGTGAACCATAGTTTTGCAGACACAGCTGCACAGATTTTATTCCATACTAAACGTAATAGTTGTTCAAGAAGGGAATACTGTTCAATGATATTACGCGATGGATGAAAGTTCTTTCTAGAAGATGTCATTCTGTCATTAGTTGGCTGAAATGATCACTCACTCATTGCTAAATTTCATCTGATGGATGACCTCTTTGGTTGAAATTATCCATTTTCATCAAGTTTAGTCTAATTTATATGGCCACCTTTAGTCACTGAGGGGGCTATCTTTCAAGATCAGAATTTTTTCCAACCATGGAACTTGTGGTGTGCATTCTGCTGTGTATTAAAGCTGCATTCAAATTAGTAATTGCACAGTGAAAATGGGCCATTACTAATCTTAAAGGAAAGCCTTATGCACATGGTCATACGAAAGATCTATTGTAAAGTACGCATAGAAATCTATGAGTATGAACCTCCATAGTAACATAGTATGCAAGGCTGAAAAAGACACATGTCCATTCAGTTCAGTCTGTTTCCACCCGCCCCCTGTTGATTCAGAGGAAGACAAAAAAAACCCAAAGAGGCAGAAGCCAATTTCCTCCATTTGGGGAAAAAAATATTCTTAATCCCTAGATCAACATTAGAAAGTTCCTACCTGACTCCAAGACCCAGATCAACAATTCATCTGGTTATTTAATGTCTATATCCTGCAATGTTGTAGCGCTCCAAAAAGATATCTACTCCCCTCTTAAATGCCTCCATTTGCCATCACCACTTCCTCAGGCAGAGAGTTCCATAATCTCATATCTCTTACAGTAAAGAACCCCCTTCTCTGTGATATCCTTGCCAGTATCAGCTTTGACAGTATCAAGCTATTGTGTCCTTTGGTGGCCAGGTCTTCTTTTGCCACTGATCTGTCCAAGCATTATAGATTTTCTAGTGACTCTGCTCGCATTACATGGCCAAAATCCGTGAGTCTGAGCCCGGCCATCTTCCACTCCAGTGATATATCGGGTCTTATACGATTCAGGACTTCTTTGTTTTTCACTCTTGCTGTCCAGGGCATAAGCAATAGCTTTTGCCAGCACCACAGCTCAAACTTATCAATCCTCCTTCTATCAGCTTTTTTCGAAGTCCAACTTTCACATCCACACATGGCTATGGGGAAAATGGTGGTTTCCACTATCGTGCTTTTAGTTGCTATACCGATAGCCCTACTTTTCCAGATTTTTTCCATGTTTAGCATTGCTCTTCTCCCCAATGCTATACTATGTTTTATCTCTGGCATAGATTCTCCAGCCTGGTCAATTTTTGAGCCAAGGAAGATGAACTCTTGCACGCATTTTATGACCTCATTGTCGATTTTGATTTGAATTTGGCCATTTTTTGCAGTTGTTAACATTTTAATCTTCTGCTTCTCTATATGCTACTCTGTATGCTACTGTATAATCCTTGATGCTTGCATGATACCTAACACGTCAAGGTTGGAGAAATACCTGCCTTTTTAAATGTGCTATTATATCAGGGAGCACAAAGGGTTTAAGAAATGCTTATAGAACTAGTGGGTATGGGTGGGTATGGCTTCCTGGCTGCTGACTGAAAAAGGTGTTGAAAGGCCGAAGTCCTGTTTTTTTTTTTTTTTACCATGAAGTGGTTACCTTATGACTGGTACCACTATCTATGAAAGTCCATACTAAATAATTGTAAATAGGTGATACAATATCAACAATGTTGAGTTTTTAAGCTAAAAATGCAGTCTTAATTGAAAAGGTGTGATTGGCAAATATATCTTTTTGACAGAGCAGAAATGTAGACTCAAGCTATATTCACATTGACATTGGAGGCTCCATAGCTGATTCTGTTATATTTGGCAGGAAAAAATAGTGCAGCACGCAGAGCAGTTTTTCTCATTACAATGATGGACACTGTGGTGGAAGCTACAAAGCATGTATAGGATTGGATGACTAATATGCAATTAAATGTAACTTTTTTTTAATCAATTAAAATAAATATACTTACTGACTGTCAATGGTAAACTAGAGTAAAGCCATAAAATAAAATCATATTAATAAAGAATGGGTTTATTGCTCCCCAACAATATTAAGATATTATGTTTTGCTTAAATGGTTCTAAAGTCCATTTCATTACAAATAAATCCAGCTTCCAGGTATAATTGCAAAAACACTAAGCCAGGGTAACATGGGACCAAAATGTTGATTGTCCATATTCAGCCCTGCAATCTATTATGACCCTTCCTGCAAAATTGGAGTCATAGCCCCATTAAGGACGACTCCACGGTGGCCCTGATGTATATAGCCATGTTAAAATTCTAAATGCTCCCAAAATCCCTACACATTTCGCCTCTCAGTTAGGCTCATCAGGGGCATAAATATCTATGAAGGCCTAACAGAAAACCCGACCGAAAAAAAAGTTGGGTGTTTGTAATAATCATTCGGCATGGGTTCTCCTATAAGGTAGTGACATCACTCTCCCAGGAATCCATTTAATTTAATTGATTAGTTGATTTTATAAAATAAAAGTTAAGTTTTATTGTATATTAGTCCCCCAATCTTATGCAGATCAGATACAATTTGAAAGAACATTATTAATCATGTATCCCCTAACATAGGAAGCTACAATGCAGTTGTGAAGCAAGCCTTACCTATTTAAAGAAGAGTGTGGCAAAAGGAATCACAACCAATGAAAAATATTGAGTGTTTAAATTTTATCTTTCAATTCATTTGTAGTTTCTTACCAACAGATTGGAAATAAAATCTGCCATATCTTAAATGTAGACACCTTAAACTTTATCAAAATGTTAGCTGATGAGGATGTGATAAGAGACTACAGCACATGCTCTTACAAAAGACTAATGGACATAACCACAAGCAGGTATAATCTTTTCATTGGCAGTAATAATCTTCTAAAAGATAGATGACTGCAGTGCTATTTGACTCCATATGCTGCAGAATTATCTCTTGCAATGTTAATGGCTTCATTGATTAAATTGTTTTTGGCACAGAAGAACTGAAGTAATTGTGTTAAAAAGAAGTGGTGCTTTTAGACTTATAGAAGTTCTTCATCTGCATCCATCAACACAACAATCTGGAATAAAGACAAAAGTTTCATCTAATTTATTAATTTGCCTATAATTTACATACATACTCTACAGTATTTCATCAAAATACTTAACGTACAAGCTGCAAATAATGTATCCTTTGTAGGTCCAAAATGCTGTCTTAATGATTTTCGCAAGGTATCCATAAAGAGACTGAAGCTCTGTTCTTCATGCTAAAAAGCTCTAAATTTCTGGCTTTGCTCCATACAGCCATGGAGATAACGGACTATCTAGCCCTACAAAAAATTATACCTGCCCAGGGTGGTGGGAAAATATTAAAAAAAATCATACCTCTCCCAATGCCTCGCCACTTCCACTTCATGGGTGCCTGGTACCCTGCTGCTCTTGCTCCTGCTGAAGCAATAACCACATAAACACCATGGACATGTTACCACTGCAGCTAATCACCAGCTTTCTATGGCAGGTAATAAACTGCAGTAGTAACATGTCATTGCTGCAGCAGTAGAAAGAGACATACAGGGGGTGCCGGACACAGGTGGAACAGAAGTAGCAGGGTATCAGGTAAGATGAGTATGGACTTTTCATGTTTTCTCACCACCCTCAGCATTTCTTTAAGAGGTCCCTCCAGTGAAATGACATTTTTCCATCACTGTACCCTCATTTGATTGCCTGTAATACTTTAGATGTCTCCTAAATGCTTTCATTTTGACTGTGTGTAGCTACAAATAGGTGGTGGTAACCACACATGGATTCATTATTGTGCTGTAGTCATTTAAATTTCTATTCAGTAAGATTCCCCCTAGTGGCAATAGAAAGACAGTTTTATAATGTAACTCTAGGCAGAATAATTGAAGCTCCGTATCATAAAAAAAACAGCTCCATTCTCCTGTGAGGATATAGTATGAAACGAATTAGCACAGAATTATGGACTTAAAACATAATTGATATTCCCAGACAGCTGTAAATTAAAGGAGAATGCAGCATTACAAAGTAATAAAAAGAACTTACTGACTTTCCTACTAGTGTAACCCCCAAGTAGGACTCAAATACATACCCAAAGAAATAGCATACACATTTAGGATACAAGCTATAAGAAAAAGTTCGCAGCGCTCCGTTTGATCATGCACAAAATCCCTATATAGGGTCTTACATGGCCCGATCCTGTGGCACCCCTGCAGTCCCGGTTGGCGTGAAAAGTTTGCAAGGAGATGATCCTATATAAAATCCTTTTATTGGCAATGCGTTTCGGCTTGATACCCAAGCCTTTTTCAAGCATCAGGGGTGCCACAGGATCGGACACCCCTCAACAAGTAAGACCCTATATAGGGAATTTGTGAATGACCAAACGGAGCGCTGAGAACTTTTTCTTATAGCTTGTGTCTATTTCTCTCTAAGGGCGCCCACCCACTGGTGATTTTTTTTTCTTTGCGTTTTGCGTTTTTTCTCAAGAGCAATTAGAATTGAATGTACTCCTGTCCACTGGCGTTTTTTTTTGCGGTGCGTTGCGATTTTTAACATAGGAACTGTCAGTTGCATATGTGTCCTTATTTTTCTCCTAATGCACCCATGAATGTCAATGGAAATTAATGGAAAAGGCGCGAAAACGCCGCAAAAACGCCGCAAAAAACGCCGCAAAAAACGCACGGAAACGCGGCAAAAACGCGCCGAAAATCGCAAACGCCAGTGGGTGGGCACCCTAACATTTCATATGTCTGGAGTTTCCTCATGCTGCTCTTCCTATGAGATGTCATTCTGGGACCATTAAATTACCCAATACCCATTATTATTGGGTTATAAAGCCCCTCTGGATAAGACGACTGACCGATTCCTACTATAGTGGGCCAGCCGAGTCGGGGTGAGTTTATTTGTTTTTTTTACCTTTATAATTGTTCACATTTTCAGCTACACACCGCTGGAGCGCCGCTTCTGATTTTTGTTCTTTCATACACATTTAAGAGTCATAGGTTGAGTTTTATGGACAGACAAAATCTTATACTCCAGCAAGGTAGAAAAGTGTTGTCAGCGGCACTCCACATGAATTCACACTGTGGGGATCGGTCAATATAGGTGCATGCTCCTGAAATCAAGGCCTTGCCAATTCTCTCTATATGTACTTTACTGATGGGATATTTTTCTTTAATCTGGTTCCCTCTTATTTTCTGTTCCCTCTTTATCTCCTTTCTACTGTCTTTACCTCATTTTTACTATGTGTACCCTTAATCATATCTCTTATGTTTTATATATACTAGTAATTATTAGGAAATAATAGTACCAGTATTACTGGTGGCACAATGCATCATACAGCTCTGCTACATGCACATCACACACAGCTCTGCTACATGTACATCACACATACACAGCTCTGCTATGTTGCTTTTGCATATGAGCTGCATGGGTTTTCTGAGCTTCAGTAGCTCACTGAGGAGCCATGTTCACTCGTATAGCTTTTGCATATGAGCTGCATGTGCTTTACGAACTTCAGCTGGTGGCTGAGGTAAAACGTGGCTTGTCACTGTGTCATATAAGCTGCATTAGCTTCATGGCGGTGCTAAACCCTCTGTGGTGACATGGTTGCATGACAGCGATGGTTTGTTTCAATACTAGACAATGCTTGACAATTAGATGAAGGCTGGACTGGTGTTAGCAGCACTAGCACTTGAGATGAAATGATATCACATTCAGGACACTGTGAAGATACTGGTGAAAAATGATGCTACAATGTTGTTAGTCAATATGCACCGCCACCTATGTGTGTGTACATTTGTGAGGTGTCATTTATTGGAGTCTCCACACAGGTGTCCAGATGTCTCACAACCAGGTACAAACTGACAGACTGAGTACTGCTGTATCCATAGCAACTGAGACCACAGGGGTTGGTGAGGGATGTAGTCTGCCCATAATTCCCTATTCAGTGCAGAAGGAAAATAAAGGACTTGTGATGATGTCACCATTATTTAAGCAGGGGGCGGAGCTAAGTGTAACTGACATCACAGGTGCTGTCAAGCACTGCATGTAACTCACACATCACACACACACATGGATTGACGAGCAAGTGGTTGTTAGCACTTTAATATAATATACAGTGTGTCCCCTGCAATACTTAAGAAGAACCATTGTTTTGCTTCGAAATGCATTGTGGTTTTTGAACTGGTTTTACTGAATAAAAATTAAGGAATTTTAATGAAAAAAATCTGTGCAGGGGCATATCCATTTAAGGGTTGTACCTTATTCGCAACCTTTTAGTTTATACCATTTCATTCTTCACGTCTACTCATGGCTTGCACATTTATGGGGTTGGCTGCACCCGACATCCCATGCACATAGCTTTCTTGCTACTCCACCAACAGAATACCTAATTAGGACAAGGACCTACTCACCACCGCTGCACTTGACCTCCACTGATGTAGCTCCACTCCTTTTTCTATATCATATCATCGTAAAGACAGAATGTTATATTTTCCTCATAATACATTTACCTATAGTACATGAAGGCCATTATATGAAACAGTTTGGCACTGAAGTACTGAGAATTACACTTATCCTTAGAAATATACTTTAATAACGATGCAAACTTTCAAGCTCAAAAGGAAAAAAAATTTGCAATTTAATAGTAAAGTATTGGAAATTCAATATTCTCATCAAAATCTGAATTAATAGAATGTTCAAGATTTCATACCCCAGTAGCCTAAAAATCTAAGCCTTCCTGCTAAGCAATAAGGGATTTATAAGATTGTAACATCCATTTAGCTCATTTAACCGAGAGGCGAACAATGGCGGTAATAATGTAGAGCAAGGTTTCTCTGCCTTATTTGTCTACCTTTACTGAGTTTAATAAAATCATTCCTATGTCAAATAGATGTTTTATTCAAAAGTTATTACTTGGTTATAAGGTTTTTAATTTCTCCACCGGGTGCCGCTGTTCAATTGCTGTCTCCAAGTGATAATTTACCGTCTGAAAGAGTAAGTAATATAGTTGCTGCTACGTAAATATCTGAATGTTAATATAGTTCACTGAATGTGTATTGGCATATAAATAGAAATTAAACACTTTACAGTAATAACATGGAGAGAATGCTGATAGAATTGTCTATGGGTTAGATGGCAGTATTAATGCATCTTAAAATATTGTATATTGGCTACTAAGTCATACATTGACATACCTATATATACCAAACTGACAAGCAATGCAGTTTTCATATATTCTGCATTATTCTGATTAAAATAACTGCAATGCAGTTTAGATATGAGGGAAACATGACAATTGGATATGAACCTTGTATATGACTGAATTATCATGATTTCTCCGTTCAGTCATTACCAACTTTTGGACACTTTGCGGATCACCATACGCCATGCTTCCCTATCTTTGGCTGCCACCTTCAGATTTCCCACAGTCATCTTTGTGTCAAACTTGAACGAATTACAGTATCCATCAATTGAATTAATAGATATATGAATATTGCTGAAGTATTGTAAGTCATAGCATTATTCTGCACATTAATAGCTCTCATTGGTAATTATTAAATGCAAGGGAATTAATTAAATGAGTAAGCCAGGCTGGCAGGAACGAGTAGTGCGGTTTTGGACTCCCTTTGGCCTGCGACTCTGTCTCCCCCCTTTGTATTAGGTTTTACAAACCCATCCTACTCGTATTCTAGAACAAGTTTCTCCCAGGCTGGAAACTGCAGATATTTTGCTAGTTTCCTAGAAAACATTTTCTTAGGGCTGTCTTCAACAATTTAGAATTAGATACAGATGTAGCCAAGTTTAACCCAACTGGATAATTATCTGCAACAAGATTTCTTATTTTAAACCATTGAAAAGCCAATGTTATCCTATTTTAACAAAACCAAACCAATTGAAAAGCAATTGAAAATGTAAAAAATGGTGGCACAGAAAGGTATCTTAATGAGTTAAGAGTGAAGTTAAATTTAGCTGCTTTTATATAATAGCTATATCAATCAGCCATAAAATTAGCACCACCTACCTTGTATTGTATAGGCTCCAATAAACCTTGAGAACCACAACCATGTCACTTCACCAATTGTACTTTCTTTAGCCAAATTTGGTTAGATACCCATAACACCCCACAAGACCTGTTATTTTGGAGATGCTCTGATCTTGTCATCTAGCCATCAAAATTTGGCCCTCATCAAAGGCACTTTTCCTGCTTTCAGCAGAATAACTTCAGCACCTGAGTGTTCACTTACTGCCATTGTATAATATGTTTTCCGTCATTTTAATGTTATGACTGATGTGTGTGTGTGTGTGTGCATTTATGAAACATCCCCATGGCACTCAGTGCCAGCTTTTGAACCATAGAGAGTCTAATATCAAGCAAGCATAGACATCAATCGAACAAGAGATGTGGCTAGGTATTCCTGCATCTTGAGCAAGGATTCCCCTTGATTTACCTCCGATTTGAAGCTTCAGTCAGCTTGCCACACTTCCAACCCCAATAAGAAAATGTGATGAAAGTAGTTTTTGCATCACTGAATTCCAAAAGCCATAACTTATTTATTTTTTTATTTTTCCATCAATATGAGCATGCTTTAGCATGACTAGACATGTTTCTAAAGAATCATTTTGGTGTAGTTATAATGCATTTTAAAAATGTTATTCATTTTATTGGGTGAGGGGCATGTAAAAAAAATCTGGATTTTTTCAGGTTTTTAATTTTTGATTTTTTTTTGCAGTGTTTACTGGGCAGTATAAGTGATTTATTTTGTGCATCAGAATGACTTTTGTGACAGCAAAAATATATAATTTTGTCATAGAGCTGTTTGACTTTTTGAAAGTTTGTTTTTTGTGAGACAGTTGTAGTTTTCATTGGTGCCATTACAGTTTTTCATCACTTATTATTATGTTTTTTGGAACCAGAATGAATATAAAAAACAACCTTTTTATCCCAAGACAAGTTAATGGGCCAGCTCATATTCATCGTGTGACTAGTCCATGGAGCTGCTGTAAAGCATATCTCTAAATGATGTAACTGTGGCACAGGGATGGCAGCCCCCCATAGTTATGTATAGATGACAGAATAAAAAATTCTACAATTAGAAAATTAAAACATAATAGAAAAATGTAATACGTTTGTCTATCTAGTTTTAACTACTAAAAAGTTTTTTTTAGTGATATATATATAAATGACTTAATACAGGTTAGACAGTTGCAGCCAGACGGGGGCGCGGTGCATACCTTCTCAGATTTATGTTATCCATAGTTCAGGCAGCAAGAACCTGGTGACATGTTCCCTTTAAATATTATTCACATATAGAACTGAAATTTCTGAGATGCTCAGCGCACTGTGGTGGTCGTATATAAAAAGTAGTTCCATAACAAATTTGTAAATTGAAAATTATTACAGATTTGTCTCAGCTGTGTGACATATTTACAGAATTGTCTCACAGGACATAAGGAATATGCTGCACATGAGAAAATTTATTACAGCCATTTCCTTTCATATATATCCAAAATGTCAGAAAATGTTTTATGCATATATTGAACTATCTGAAAAAAAGTTTTATCAAACTATGTTGACAATAGAATAACAAGTTTCCTAATATATAACGTAAGAAAGAATATGTAGCCTATATTTATTGTTATTATTATTATTATTAACAATATATTATTTAGTATCACAGGGCATAGGTATAGGAATGCAGAAGTAATATTTGCACATAGCCCTTGGTGCCTAGGGAGACCCAAAAGCCCCTTTGCCACATAGAAAAGGGACATGGTAGGTGTGGGACCCTGTTAGAGAGTTTGCATTGGAGCCTGACAGCTTCAAGTTACACCTGTCAAACCATATGAACATGGCAGAACAGTTTACCTTAACAGGAACAGGTAAAGTAGGAGATAGCCCTTTCCTTAAGTTTAAGGGGGCTTGGAAAATTTAAGCTATTGTATCAATTAAAGTAGTATTGAAGTGAAAGTTATTGCAGATTATGTTTCTCAACTGCTGATGTCTTTTTTACAAATCCTGTGTTTCACATATTTTTGCCGCAAGCGCATTTTGTGGCAAAAAATGTAACATATAGATGTTACCTGTAAGTCAACAAGCACTTTAACCCCTTAGTGACAAAGCCTGTTAGCGTCTCAGTGACAGAGCCAAATTGTGGAAGTCTGATCTGTCATTTTGACATAAAGTAACTCCGTAAAGGTTTTGCATATCCAAAGATGAAATTGGAGATGAAATTATGTACCTTAGGCTCCTGGATTTATCCGTGGACCTTACCCCGGCTTCTGCCCACACGCCTGTCGCCAACATAATAGACACACGCTCAAAAGCCATGGATTGCCCAGGCAATTTAAAATCTCTCTACTCCTGGCTACCAAACGTAGCAGAGGGGTTTCATAGGGGGCCGCGGTATGCGGTCCCTGGTTACAAGATCGCCACCATCCAATGGAAAACGGTGATCATGAAAAAGTAAAAACAAGATACAATTCACCACCCTTCACAGATCCAATCTGTGAGGTGAGGTGAAATTACTTACCTAAGGCCTCCAGCAATGTCCCCCAATGGGATCTTTATCCGTGGACCTTTCCCCAACTTTGGTACATGTTCTCATTGGCAAGATGGCAGACGTAAGCAAAGAAGCTGTGGAGGGCCGGAGAAATTTAAAATCTTCTTGCTCCTGGCTACTAAAAGTAGTTGAAAGCCTGGTGCAGTGACCGAGGGCCGCGGTGAGAGGTCCCCGATAATGTTATCACCATTAACCAATGAATAACATAAAAGTTAAATAAAGTTGAAGTTTAATACTCCTTTCGGTTTGGGCCCATTATGCATAGAGACATAAGATTAGGGCCACAATAGGTATATTTCTGAACAAAGTACAGGCAGAGGAATCCATTTTGGTTTGAAAGCCTTCATTCATATGTGTGCTGTTAAAAAAACTGTTTTTAAAATGACACGGAAGCCTACAGTGCTGGACATCTGTGTGGACACAACTGCCTGCTTGCCCCTTAGGGGGAGCGCAAGGGGGAGGCAACTTTGCCGGTGGTGCTGGAGTGGCATCCGGCAACAAGACTGCCGACGCAACTTACAGCGTTCCTGGTTTCTTTGGCCACGGGAGGAGCAGCAGCACGATACCCTAGTGCCAGTGCCAGGTGAGCGATGGCATCAGGAACAGCACTCAATGCGCTCCTGCCTGCTTTGGCTGCAGGGGAAGCAGCAGCAGTAGCACATGGTGTCGTGGAGGGGGGGGGGAATCTTGTCAGCGGACTCGCATTGGGAAAAGAGCTGTGCAGCTATTTATGTCTTAGAGGGAGGGTTAGGGTGAGGGGTAAGTGTAACAGTTAGCCTTATATTAAAACTGTAAGGCTTACTGTGACACTTACTCCTCACTCGAAACCCTCCATCCCTGACGGAAATCATAAAACTGTGCTGGGTGGAATGGAGGTGAAGGACTCCATAAATGTTAGCTGCTGCATGAGCTTACTGGGCTGCAAGGACCTGCAGCCCACCCAGCTCTGCAGCCAATCAGATGCTGGGGTGTCACTACCCTCTTAATCTTGACTCCACCAGGACTTCCTGGTGGCGTCAAGATACACTAATGCCGTTTGTTTGTATATGCTTGGAGTAATTACTACCTGTCTTTATATTGTGTGCATGGATGCTACACAGTATGACTTTTATTGTGCTGTATGTATGTATTTTGTGTAGTACCTCTTCTCGCAGTATCTGTTTTCATCCTGTACAGTCTCTATGGACATTGCACAGTGCACAGTACCACTTCGCTTGTCATGTATCCCCAGGAGTAAAAGGAATCTTATTTTATTCTGTATATGTAGACAGTACACGGCACCACTTGCCTTGTATGCTGGGTATAATGCTCAGTATTTGCACTTTTTTTGTATATATGGACATTAGACAGTACCACTTCTCAAGTCTAATTAGTATCATCTCTGATTCTGTATGTAAAGACAATGCACAGTGCCACTTCTCTTGTTCTGTATGTCGGGTGCAATATGCAATATCTGCACTCATTCTTTATACATGGACACTCTTGTATGCTTGGTATAATTGTCAGTCTTTGCTCCTATTCTTTATATAAAGACGCTGCACAATACCGCCATGTAATTATCAGTGTCTCATCGTATTCTGTATAATAGATTCTGTACAGTACAATTTCTCTTGTCCTATGTACTGGGTGTAATTCTCAGTATCTGGACACTGGATACAATTTCCAGAACATCCAGGGCCTCATCAGGACAGCGTCATCGGCCAGGAACTTAACTCATATTTGTCATACGTTGTAACTCTTGGTTTCAGGCAGTAGGAAGGCTGATGAAAGCGCTAAACAAACTATACTGGAAACAGCTGACACTTGGCAACAGCAGAGTCTCTTATAATTTCGGCAGCAGTAACCAGGCTCACTTGGGCAGAGAACCACTCTTTGGCTACACTTACAGTATCAAACTTAGCACTTTGTTTCTCTACAGGTAGCACTCTTCTGGAGATCATTGATGAACCACTTGCGACTTGATATCACTCGACAGAGAATGCTTCTACAATGCCAGCTCTCATCCCCTTGCTTGTCACAGCACGTGTGTCCATTATCAACATGATACACAGCCTACTCATCTCACTTCAGACAAGAACCTGGCTTGCATACTTCTAACTTCAGCTGCTTTGATCAGCCACTTGGGGAAAGGTTCAACATGCCCCTACGTGCTTCTACAGCTCTACATTACTACTTCTGTTGTTTATGCAGGGTATAACTCTCAGCATCAGCCTTTTTTTTGTATATATGGTCATTGTGTAGCAGGGTGGCTAACCATCCATAAGCTTATGAACAATGCATAAATATTATTATTTTTTATGCTGTCTGCAGTATTGGAGCAACAGAATGGTTAGTGATGGCCGGTGATTAGATTAGCAATGTTTCGGGGGCAAATGGGCCGGTCTGCTTTTAAAAGTTGTGTGCATTACTTAAGGCCTCTTTCACATGGGTGGCAGCGATATCGCCGCGATTTTATCGCAGTGATATTGCATCTGTGTTCTGTGTGATATTGCTGTGTTTTCTCACGGTGATATCCCGATTTTGTGTCACTACAAAGTCATGCCTGGCGCTACAAAGTAGTATGACAATTTGTAGTGCAATTTTGCCAGGATTTTTTTGGGGAGCTTGAAAAATAGGCCCTACCCAAAAAAATAAACCATAGCTGCATTAAGAAATAACAAAAAAACATCACCTAACAGGCACCGTTTGCTCTGCCGCACATTTGTTTCTAGACTGCAGCCAGCGCTTCATGGTCAGGAGGCACCGGTTCTGATTGGCTGGGCCACAGCACTCGAAAACCAATCACTGCAGCGCTCATTGAATCAACCATACCGATTCAATGAAAGCAGCCTAACACTCATTCTGTGCATTGAAATCTGTGTGATATAACCAAAATTATGGTGTGTATGAGTCTATATCTGTGTAAACTGTATATGTGTGTGTTTATTACAAGTCTAAGCCCGTCCGTGACTGTCTCTTTGAGTGTTATTGATGTCATGTCTATTCCTCATTGTCCATATAGGTTAGTGACTGCATGCCTGTTCCTGACCATCAGTATGGCAGGATCCCTGCACTCAGCTCTTGCTAGCCTAGTAGCAAACAAGTAAGTGGGGCACAAGACAACACTAGAATCTGAAAAGGTTAGAAATCCACCAGGTACCTGACTCATTCACTTCCATAGACCATTAACACTATCAATAACAATAACAATAAAAGATATTATTAAATGCAGCAAACGTTTTCGGATGAGGATAAACCCCCAAAATCTTCAGCTCTGAATCTGCTAACTCGGCTTTAGTATGCATATTTTCCTTGACGTTGCAAAGTGTAAATGTTAGTTTTAAGACTACATACAGTAGCTATTTCAGGCTTTGATTTTTGCTGGAGTCATATTTTAGGTACATATATGTTATATTGGAGATTTTCGATTTATTTAGCTTTGGTGATTATGTAAAGATCTAGTATGTGCATGTTTGAATTCATATTGAATTTTATTTTCATGAGGTGTCTCTAGCCACAAATTACATGCTTTGTAAAATTGCATGAAGGTACTCATGATTGTAAAATGCTGGGTGACATTTTCTCAATGTCTGAAGTGTATATATTCGGAAGACATATGGGTATGGGGAAAATATGCATAGTTGGCAATAATTATTTTTTTCTAGGGATGCTGGCTTTGACAGGGCATGGGCTATAAAATGTAGATTGTTATGCAGTGGGCTTGCTTGAATTGTGCCACAGATCTCAAAATTTAGAAACCAAACCCCATAGTTAAGACATCAGACACCATAATTCAAACCTCAATATTCAGACCCCAGATGAGACCTCAGACCATACCCCAAACCAGATGCCAATATTGATACCCCAGCCTTCATAATTCAGACCTCACAATTCACACCTCCGACCAAACTTTATAATTCAGTCGCCAGTATTCAGACTCCAGACCAGACTCCAATATTTAGACCTAAGACCATAACTTTGGCCAGACCAAGATATTCATATACCAAACCAGACCCATAGTTCAGACCCCAAGACTATACTACAGACCATATACTGTACTCCAATATTCAGTCCTCAAACCACAGCTCAAACCTTATCCCAATATGCAGACCTAGCCCCATAATTCCTACCCCAGATCAGACTTCTTTAATTACCTGATGCTGTCCAACACTAAGATTAATCCAATCCTATAGGTAATATTACTAGCTAATGGCCAATTTAAAAAGTCATGCAACTAGACACAAGTTGCCCTCCCAGGGGCATGCAAACCAACTCTTCCATCAGTGAACTCCATTGATTAGCACTGCACACAACAAGTGAAACTAGCACATGAGCAAAGTAATGAGAAGTGTTATTCAATGTATTACATTGATGGATATGTTGTGTTATGTGTTATGTGCCTCCACCAATGGCCATGTTTCAGACAGATTGCACAGAACAAGAAGATGGGTCTTTAGAAATGAAGACAATAGAGCTGATTCGCTAATAAAATTTTATTAGTAAATGACTAATAGCGCTGTTCCTAACACATTTGGAAAAATCATGCTAAAGTGGCCAACCTCCTTTTTTAGGGAAATTTAATTATTTTTCCTACATATATGTTTATATTGCAGTATTTTACTTTCTCTGCATCTAAAATGCACAGACACCTGTTAAGGTATACCTAAGATATGTCTTAAAAAAGACTACTACTTCACAGCATTGGGCATCTTATTAGACTCAGGGCTGTCAAGGCTTCCCAGTTAACCCCATGATCACATTGTCAGAGCTGACATTGACAGAGGAAAGAGAAACCCCTCACTTTGTCTGCAAAGTAGTCAGCACTTATTATGGTCAATCAGGAGTTTCTACAAACCCAGCAAACATCACAGGCCTATCACCCAGCCAAGCAAGCAACCTACTGCACACTTATGAGGGGCAAAATCCCCCAAACAATCTGTCTGCACATGGTTATCATTTCCTTCTGGAAAAACCTCTGTCTGTGGTTTATATACTTTGAGTCATTGTTACAAAGCCGGTTAAAAGGTCTGACATTGACTCGCAGGAATGCGGCCTTCCAATAGGTGGCATTGCATGTTCCATCTTCCCATTTGAAGCCACATTCTTACTCTTGATTGCACAGGTAAAGCTGTTGTTCCCATGCAGTCACCAGTGTTGCATCAAGCGAGAACTTTGGGAATTGCCTGCTCAAAGGGATTCTGTCACCGGGTTCCTGCAGTCTGATTCGGAGATCAGCTCCGAGTCACAGAGGTTGGCCATGCTGGCTTCTCCCCACCTACAGCATGCAGTGAAAGCTCTTTCCCTATGCACAAAAGGGAGTAAGCCATCAGTCTGTATGATGCAGGTATAGAGGCCAGCACAGCCCGAGTCAAAACCTCATGAACCTGGTGACAGAATTCCTTTAAGGGGCTGTACAAAATTGGAAAAACAAGGCTACTTTCTTCCAAAAAAGAAACATACCTCTCTCTAATTTGTGCCTGATATTGCACCTGAGCTCTATTTAGGTGAATGGGCTGAGCTGCAATGCCACAAAAACCTGTGGGCATGTTTGGCTCAATGTTCAGAAGAAAGTAGCCATGTTTTCCAATCCTGTATAACTTCTTTAATTTAGTTCAATTGTTTTATGTGCCATAAATTTATATTATTACAATTACACTTTTTAAAAAATATTATTCATGTTATGATATTGTTGATCTCTTTGTCTTGCTAAAACTCCTACAGATATCAGAATCAGAGAAAATACACAGTCTTCTACATGCAGATGGCTCTTGGATGAAACATCTGTGAAATTTGTGGAATCTCTCTGAAAGTATACTTTATTGTGAAAGAAAAGCAAGCTAAATAATTTGTTGTTATTTGTTACGTTTGCACAATGCTGAAATAGCGAAATTAGCTTATTATATTCATCTGTTCATTTATTTCAATTAAGAGCCAGTTCCTTTACAAACAAAGACCAGATATCTGCACAGACTTAAATTGTCTATTAATCATGGAAGTTTGTAAACGGTACTTAGCATTTCAGTTGTCTGCCAGTACAATCTTCAATACATCAAAAGTTGTGCTTAAATAATAGAACAGATTTATTACGAAAAGAAACAAATATTCAAAAAGAAGAATGACATAATATACATTACACTCTTGGGTTTGATGAAGTTTTAAAGTTTTATAAATGCTGTCATTGGCAAAGTAGCATAAAGAGTTCAGACAACGTATTTGAGAAAATTGAAACTAGGTTGATCATATGTTCGGAACTGTTTTGAAGTACTGTATAACTTATTTTCTGTATGTTTATGGTGTGGTAAGGCTACATGCACTCAGACTGAAAAGAATTGTGCTTACATTCTCAGATGCAACTCAAATCGGACAGCACATTGAGATCCTGTCCATATGCTGTCCAGTGTACAGGAACCCACACATGTACTTGTGCAATTTTCATCTTAGTATCAGACAAGTATTAAACATACTGTGATGTGAAAATCAGAAAGAAAAATCATCTATGTGCATGTACCCTTAGGAGAAGAAGCAGTAGGCCAACAGTTATTTTAAGTTGTGGAGGCTGAAGCCTCCACAACTTCCGGACAACAGTAATACCTCTTATTGCAAGACATGTCTAAGGAAACCTTAACCCCTTAATTATGCGGCCCTTTTTTCTTTTTCCATTTTCGTTTTTTCCTCCCCCCTTCAAAAAAATCGTAACTCCTTTATTTAGCCATCGACGTCACTGTATGAGGGCTTGTTTTTTGTGGGACAAGTTGTATTTTTCAATGGTGCTATTTAAAGTACCATATAATGTACTGAAAAACATTAAAAAAATTCTAAGTGGAGTAAAATGAAAAAAAAAAACGACATTTCTCCATCTTTTAGTGCGTCTTGTTTCTACGGCGCACAAACGGCAACAAAAGTGACATGATAATTTTATTCTATGAGTCGGTATGATTACTACGATATCAAACTTGTATAGTTTTTTTTTTACTATACTACTCTTTTTTTTCAAAGACATTTAAGTTTTTTCAATTATTTTCTGCGGTCATTTTGTGCGCGCAATAACTTTTTTATTTTTTTGTCAACGTAGTTGAGCAAGGGCTCATTTTTTTCGGGGTGTTCTGTAATTTCTGATAGTACCAATTTGGAATACATACGACTTTTTGATCGCTTTTTATTGCATTTTTTCTGGGAGACAGGGTAACTAAAAAAGTGCATTTCTGGCATTCTTTATTTTATTTTTCGGACGACATTCACTGCGCGGGAAAAATAATGTGCTAATTTGATAGTTTGGACTTTTATGGACACGGCGATACCAAATACATATTTTTATTGTATGATTTAGATTTTTTAATAATAGATATGACAAAAGGGGGGTGATTTAAACTTTTACAACTTTTTTTTTTACAATTAAAAAAAAACTTTATTGATTTTTTTTTACATTACTTTAAAGTCCCTCTGGGGGACTTTAACATGCGATGCTTTGATCGCTCCTGCAGTATGACATAATGCTATAGCATTACATCATACTGCTTTTTGACAGGCAGTCTATCAAGCCGCCCCACGGGGATGGCTTGATAGGCAGTCTGGTAAGGCAGCCCTGGGGCCTTTCATTAGGCCCCCGGCTGCCATGACAGCTGCACGGCTCCCCAGATATGACCGCAGGGGGGCCTTGCGGGACATTCAGGGAATTGAAATGCCGCTGTCATAATTGACAGCAGCATTTAAATGGTTAATAGCGTGGCCGATCGCGGCTATTGTCCATAGGTGTCAGCTGTTATAAACAGCTGACACCCGCACTGTATGAAGAGAGGTTGCCACGCAACCTCTCTTCATACATACCCCGCCGCTCCATGATGTACCGGTACGTCATGGAGCGGGAAGGGGTTAAAGATCAGATACAGATTTCAGAGCTTGAATACATGGGCTCATGCGCTAATATGCTCACCGCTAAGGAGCGTATTAGCACATGCACCGTTTTTTTTTCTTCTAACTATTCAAACTCTGCACTATTGCACAGGAGTTTGAAAGAAAAAGTGGGAAGATAGGTCCTGCCCTATCTTTCTCACACATAGAAAAACTATTGCAAGAAAGATAGGGTAAGGGCGCCCACCCACTGGCGTTTTTTTACCTGCGTTTTGCGTTTTTCCTGCACAGGCATAGAGATAACATGTGTTCCTGTCCACTGGCGTTTTTTTTGTGTTGCGTTTGCGTTTTTAACATAGGAACTGTCAGTTGCATATGTGTCCTTATTTTTCTCCTAATGCACCTATGAATGTCAATGGAAATTAACGGAAAAGCCGCGAAAACGCTGCATTTTTTTCCCGCGGAAAACGCAAACGCCAGTGGGTGGGCGCCCTAAGTCCTATCTTTTCTCATGTGTAAGGGCGCCTACCCACTTGCGTTGCCGATTTTCGCGCGTGAAAAACGCGGCGTTTTCGTGAGTTTTTTGCACGGTTTCCGCGCGTTTTTCGCGGCATTTTTTGCAGCCCTCCATTGACAATCATGGGTGCATTAAGAGAAAAATAAGGACACATATGCAACTGACAGTTCCTATGTGAAAAAAAACCCACGAAACTGAAAAAAACCCCAGATGGACAAGAACACATTCTATACTAATTGCTCTTGAGAAAAAATGCAAAACATCGCAGGAAAAAAAATCGCCAGTGGGTAGGGCGCCTACCCACTTGCGTTGCCGATTTTCACGCGTGAAAAACGAGGCGTTTTTGCGCGTTTTTTGCGCGTTTTCCGCTGTGTTTTTGCGCGTTTTTGCAGCCCTCCATTGACAATCATGGGTGCATTAAGAGAAAAATAAGGAGACATATGCAACTGACAGTTCCTATGTGAAAAAACCCCACAAAACGGAAAAAAAAACCCAGATGGACAAGAACACATTCTATACTAATTGCTCTTGAGAAAAATCGCAAAACATCACAGGAAAAAAAATCGCAAGTGGGTAGGCACTAGAGATGAGCGAACGCGTTCGTCCGAGCTTGATATTCGTGCGAATATTAGGGTGTTCGGGATGTTCGTTATTCGTAACGAACACCATGCGGTGTTCTGGTTACTTTCACTTCCTTCCCTGAGACGTTAGCGCGCTTTTCTGGCCAATTGAAAGACAGGGAAGGCATTACAACTTCCCCCTGTGACGTTCAAGCCCTATACCACCCTCCTGCTATGAGTGGCTGGGAAGATCAGGTGTCACCGGAACATAAAAGTCGGCCCCTCCCGCGGTTCGGCTCAGATGCGGTGTGAGTTAGATGAGGGACAGTGCTGTTTGTACCGGAGCTGCTGTAGGGAAAGAATTGGTAGTTAGTGTAGGCTTCAAGACCCCCCAAAGTTCCTTATTAGGGCCACTGATAGCTGTGTGTTGGCTGCTGTTAGCAGTGGCATTTTTTTTTTCTCAAAATCGGCTCTGCAGACCGTTGCACCTGGCATTAGGGACAGAAGTGCTGCATAGGCAGGGAGAGTGTTAGGAGTGAGTGTAGCCTTCAAGAACCTCAACGGTCCTTTCTAGGGCCATATTTATCCGTGTGCAGTACTGTCCAGGCTGCTGTTAGCTGTGCTGCATTTTTTTTGGGCTTCTCAAAATCGCCTCTGCAGAGCATTCCACCCTCCATTGATACTGCAGGGAAAGAATTGTATAGGCAGGGCCACAACACAGTTATTATTCATAGAATATACGCAGTGCTGCCTTTTGGTGGAAAAACAAGTGAAAACAAATCTATTTGTCCAGCCTCTGTCCGTCCTTACGGGCGGTGGACACGTGTGAGCTGCGTGAAAAACATTGCTAAATCATACGCACCCAGCTACGCTTTACTGCTGGCTTCGCCATTTGCTTTCCTTAATTGGGAAAAAAAATACCTGCTCTGCCAGAGTTATAATAACTCTGCTACCCTCACGTTCTGTGACACATTAGCAGGGACACAGCACAGTTATTAAACTTCTCATGTTCATTGAATATACGCAGTGCTGCCTTTTGGTGGAAAAACAAGTGAAAACAAATCTATTTGTCCAGCCTCTGTCCGTCCTTACGGGCGGTGGACACGTGTGAGCTGCGTGAAAAACATTGCTAAATCATACGCACCCAGCTACGCTTTACTGCTGGCTTCGCCATTTGCTTTCCTTAATTGGGAAAAAAAATACCTGCTCTGCCAGAGTTATAATAACTCTGCTACCCTCACGTTCTGTGACACATTAGCAGGGACACAGCACAGTTATTAAACTTCTCATGTTCATTGAATATACGCAGTGCTGCCTTTTGGTGGAAAAACAAGTGAAAACAAATCTATTTGTCCAGCCTCTGTCCGTCCTTACGGGCGGTGGACACGTGTGAGCTGCGTGAAAAACATTGCTAAATCATACGCACCCAGCTACGCTTTACTGCTGGCTTCGCCATTTGCTTTCCTTAATTGGGAAAAAAAATACCTGCTCTGCCAGAGTTATAATAACTCTGCTACCCTCACGTTCTGTGACACATTAGCAGGGACACAGCACAGTTATTAAACTTCTCATGTTCATTGAATATACGCAGTGCTGCCTTTTGGTGGAAAAACAAGTGAAAACAAATCTATTTGTCCAGCCTCTGTCCGTCCTTACGGGCGGTGGACACGTGTGAGCTGCGTGAAAAACATTGCTAAATCATACGCACCCAGCTACGCTTTACTGCTGGCTTCGCCATTTGCTTTCCTTAATTGGGAAAAAAAATACCTGCTCTGCCAGAGTTATAATAACTCTGCTACCCTCACGTTCTGTGACACATTAGCAGGGACACAGCACAGTTATTAAACTTCTCATGTTCATTGAATATACGCAGTGCTGCCTTTTGGTGGAAAAACAAGTGAAAACAAATCTATTTGTCCAGCCTCTGTCCGTCCTTACGGGCGGTGGACACGTGTGAGCTGCGTGAAAAACATTGCTAAATCATACGCACCCAGCTACGCTTTACTGCTGGCTTCGCCATTTGCTTTCCTTAATTGGGAAAAAAAATACCTGCTCTGCCAGAGTTATAATAACTCTGCTACCCTCACGTTCTGTGACACATTAGCAGGGACACAGCACAGTTATTAAACTTCTCATGTTCATTGAATATACGCAGTGCTGCCTTTTGGTGGAAAAACAAGTGAAAACAAATCTATTTGTCCAGCCTCTGTCCGTCCTTACGGGCGGTGGACACGTGTGAGCTGCGTGAAAAACATTGCTAAATCATACGCACCCAGCTACGCTTTACTGCTGGCTTCGCCATTTGCTTTCCTTAATTGGGAAAAAAAATACCTGCTCTGCCAGAGTTATAATAACTCTGCTACCCTCACGTTCTGTGACACATTAGCAGGGACACAGCACAGTTATTAAACTTCTCATGTTCATTGAATATACGCAGTGCTGCCTTTTGGTGGAAAAACAAGTGAAAACAAATCTATTTGTCCAGCCTCTGTCCGTCCTTACGGGCGGTGGACACGTGTGAGCTGCGTGAAAAACATTGCTAAATCATACGCACCCAGCTACGCTTTACTGCTGGCTTCGCCATTTGCTTTCCTTAATTGGGAAAAAAAAATACCTGCTCTGCCAGAGTTATAATAACTCTGCTACCCTCACGTTCTGTGACACATTAGCAGGGACACAGCACAGTTATTAAACTTCTCATGTTCATTGAATATACGCAGTGCTGCCTTTTGGTGGAAAAACAAGTGAAAACAAATCTATTTGTCCAGCCTCTGTCCGTCCTTACGGGCGGTGGACACGTGTGAGCTGCGTGAAAAACATTGCTAAATCATACGCACCCAGCTACGCTTTACTGCTGGCTTCGCCATTTGCTTTCCTTAATTGGGAAAAAAAATACCTGCTCTGCCAGAGTTATAATAACTCTGCTACCCTCACGTTCTGTGACACATTAGCAGGGACACAGCACAGTTATTAAACTTCTCATGTTCATTGAATATACGCAGTGCTGCCTTTTGGTGGAAAAACAAGTGAAAACAAATCTATTTGTCCAGCCTCTGTCCGTCCTTACGGGCGGTGGACACGTGTGAGCTGCGTGAAAAACATTGCTAAATCATACGCACCCAGCTACGCTTTACTGCTGGCTTCGCCATTTGCTTTCCTTAATTGGGAAAAAAAATACCTGCTCTGCCAGAGTTATAATAACTCTGCTACCCTCACGTTCTGTGACACATTAGCAGGGACACAGCACAGTTATTAAACTTCTCATGTTCATTGAATATACGCAGTGCTGCCTTTTGGTGGAAAAACAAGTGAAAACAAATCTATTTGTCCAGCCTCTGTCCGTCCTTACGGGCGGTGGACACGTGTGAGCTGCGTGAAAAACATTGCTAAATCATACGCACCCAGCTACGCTTTACTGCTGGCTTCGCCATTTGCTTTCCTTAATTGGGAAAAAAAATACCTGCTCTGCCAGAGTTATAATAACTCTGCTACCCTCACGTTCTGTGACACATTAGCAGGGACACAGCACAGTTATTAAACTTAGATTATTCATTCACTAGAGGCAGTGGGGCCTTTCGTTTTCCAAAAAGGGAAAAAATTATATTTGGCCTGCAGTCTTGCGCCAATTTATTTCCTGCCTGTGAAATCAAATCACTGGTAATACAGCATGCTGAGGGGTAGGGGTAGGCCTAGAGGACGTGGACGCGGCCGAGGACGCGGAGGGCCAAGTCAGGGTGTGGGCAAAGGCCGAGCTCCTGATCCCGGTGTGTCGCAGCCGACTGCTGCGCGATTAGGAGAGAGGCACGTTTCTGGCGTCCCCACATTCATCGCCCAATTAATGGGTCCACGCGGGAGACGGTTATTAGAAAATGAGCAGTGTGAGCAGGTCCTGTCCTGGATGGCAGAAAGTGCTTCGAGCAACCTATCGTCAACACGCAGTTCTGCGCCGTCCACTGCTGCAAATCCGAATCCTCTGTCTGCTGCTCCTCCTTCCTCCCAGCCTCCTCACTCCACTACAATGACACCTGCTCAGGAGCGGGAACACTCCCAGGAACTGTTCTCGGGCCCCTGCTTAGATTGGGTAGCAGCGGTTCCTCTCCCACCAGAGGAGTTTATCGTCACTGATGCCCAACCATTCGAAAGTTCCCGGGGTCCGAGGGAAGAGGCTGGGGACTTCCGCCAACTGTCTTAACAACTTTCTGTGGGTGAGGAGGACGATGACGATCAGACACAGTTGTCTTGCAGTGAGGTAGTAGTAAGGGCAGTAAGTCCAAGGGAGCAGCGCACAGAGGATTCGGAGGAAGAGCAGCAGGACGATGAGGTGACTGACCCCACCTGGTGTGCAACGCTTACTCAGGAGGACAGGTCTTCAGAGGGGGAGTCAAGGGCATCAGCAGGGCAGGTTGCAAGAGGCAGTGCGGTGGCCAGGGCCAGGGGTAGAGGCAGGGCCAGACCGAATAATCCACCAAGTGTTTCCCAAAGCGCCCCCTCGCGCCATGCCACCCTGCAGAGGCCGAGGTGCTCTAAGGTCTGGCAGTTTTTCACAGAGACGCCTGACGACCGACGAACAGTGGTGTGCAACCTTTGTTGCGCAAAGCTCAGCCGGGGAGCCAACACCAACAGCCTCACCACCACCACCATGCGCAGACATATGATGGCCAAGCACCCCACAAGGTGGGACGAAGGCCGTTCACCGCCTCCGGTTTGCACCCCTGCCTCTCCCCCTGTGCCCCAACCTGCCACTGAGATGCAACCCCCCTCTCAGGACACAGGCACTACCGCCTCATGGCCTGCACCCACACCCTCATCTCCGCTGTCCTCGGCCCCATCCAGCAGTGTAGTTCAGCGCACCGTTCAGCCGTCGCTTGCGCAAGTGTTCGAGCGCAAGCGCAAGTACGCCGCCACGCACCCGCACGCTCAAACGTTAACCGTCCGCATAGCAAAATTCATCAGCCTTGAGATGCTGCCGTATAGGGTTGTGGAAACTGAGTCCTTCAAAAGTATCATGGAGGCGGCGGCCCCGCGCTACTCAGTTCCCAGTCGCCACTACTTTTCCCGATGTGCCGTCCCAGCCCTGCACGACCACGTCTCCCGCAACATTGTGCGCGCCCTCACCAACGCGGTTACTGCCACGGTCCACTTAACTACGGACACGTGGACAAGCACAGGCGGGCAGGGCCACTACATCTCCCTGACGGCACATTGGGTGAATTTAGTGGAGGCTGGGACAGAGTCAGAGCCTGGGACCGCTCACGTCCTACCCACCCCCAGAATTGCGGGCCCCAGCTCGGTGCTGGTATCTGCGGAGGTGTATGCTTCCTCCACTAAAGCACCCTCCTCCTCCTCCTCCTCCTCCTCTGTCTCGCAATCAAGATGTGTTAGCAGCAGCATGTCGCCAGCAGTCGGTGTCGCGCGGTGTGGCAGCACAGCGGTGGGCAAGCGTCAGCAGGCCGTGCTGAAACTACTCAGCTTAGGCGATAAGAGGCACACGGCCCACGAACTGCTGCAGGGTCTGACAGAGCAGACCGACCGCTGGCTTGCGCCGCTGAGCCTCCAACCGGGCATGGTCGTGTGTGACAACGGGCGTAACCTGGTGGCGGCTCTGCAGCTTGGCAGCCTCACGCACGTGCCATGCCTGGCCCACGTCTTTAATTTGGTGGTTCAGCGGTTTCTGAAAAGCTACCCATGCTTGTCAGACCTGCTCGTAAAGGCGCGCCGGCTCTGCGCACATTTCCGCAAGTCCCACACGGACGCTGCCACCCTGCGCACCCTGCAACATCACTTTAAGCTGCCAGTGCACCGACTGCTGTGCGACGTGCCCACACGGTGGAACTCTACGCTCCACATGTTGGCCAGGCTCTATGAACAACGTAGAGCTATAGTCGAATACCAACTCCAACATGGGCGGCGCAGTGGGAGTCAGCCTCCTCAATTCCTTTCAGAAGAGTGGGCCTGGTTGGCAGACATCTGCCATGTCCTTGGTAATTTTGAGGAGTCTACCCAGGTGGTGAGCGGCGATGCTACAATCATTAGCGTCACCATTCCTCTGCTATGCATCTTGAGAAATTCCCTGCAAACCATAAAGGCAGCTGCTTTGCGCTCGGAAACGGGGGCGGGGGAAGACAGTATGCCGCTGGATAGTCAGGGCACCCTCCTGTCTATTTCTCAGCGCGTACAGGAGGAGGAGGAGGAGCATGAGGAGGATGAGGAGGAGGGGGAAGAGACAGCTTGGGCCGCTGCTGACGGTACACCGGCTGATTGCCTGTCATCCTTTCAGCGTGTATGGCCTGAGGAGGAGGAGGAGGAGGAGGAGGATCCTGAAAGTGATCTTCCTAGTGAGGACAGCCATGTGTTGCGTACTGGTACCCTGGCACACATGGCTGACTTCATGTTAGGATGCCTTTCTCGTGACCCTCGCGTTGCACGCATTCTGGCCACGACGGATTACTGGGTGTACACACTGCTCGATCCACGGTATAAGGAGAACCTGCCCACTCTGATTCCCGAAGAGGAAAGGGGTTCGAGAGTGTTGCTATACCACAGGACCCTTGCGGACAAGCTGATGGTAAAATTCCCAGCCGACAGCGCTAGTGGCAGAAGGCGCAGTACCGAGGGCAAGGTAGCAGGGGATGTGCGTAGATCGAGCAGCATGTACATCCCAGGCAGTGCAACAGTCTTTAAGGGCCTGGCCAGCTTTATGGCTCCCCACCAAGACTGTGTCACCGCTCCCCAGTCACGGCTGAGTCGGCGGGAGCACTGTAAAAGGATGGTGAGGGAGTACGTAGCGGATCGCACGACCATCCTTGGTGACGCCTCTGCCCCCTACAACTACTGGGTGTCGAAGCTGGACACGTGGCCTGAACTAGCCCTGTATGCCCTTGAGGTGCTTGCTTGTCCTGCGGCTAGCGTCTTGTCGGAAAGGGTGTTTAGTGCGGCTGGGGGAATCATCACAGATAAGCGTAGCCGCTTGTCAACCGACAGTGCCGACAGGCTAACACTCATCAAGATGAACAAAGGCTGGATTTCCCCAGACTTCTGTTCTCCACCAGCGGACAGCAGCGATACGTAAGCAATACGTAGGCTGCACCCACGGATGGAAGCTACGTTCTCTCTCACCATCCAAAACGGGGACATTTCTGCTTCATCAATCTGTGTCTAATATTCCTCCTCCTCCTCCTCCTGCTCCTCCTCCTGAAACCTCACGTAATCACGCTGAACGGGCAATTTTTCTTAGGGCCACAAGGCTCACTCAAATAATTTTTCAGAACAATTTTTATAAGTTTCAATTAGCTTAAAAGCGTTGGAACTTTAACTTGAACCAATTTTTCGTTACACTGGGCTGCCTCCAGGCCTAGTTACCACTTAAGCCACATTAACCAAAGCGATTCACCTGCCATCTTGGTTGGGCATGGCCAATTTTTACTGAGGTACATTAGTACTGTTGGTACACCAATTTTTTGGGGCCCTCACCTACAGTGTAATCATAGTAAATTCTATGTTCTTCGCCTGCACTCATGGTACAGAAAGGTGTGTGGGGTTGGCCTACACTTTAGCTACATAAATGTCACTTGTGCCTTGGCTATACTAAGGCTACTGAAATGGAACTAAGACTGCGCTCCCGCTATACTGCTGCTTCGGAATTGTTACTGGGGCCTGTCTTGAGTGCTACTATTGCTTACATGGAACGAAGACTGCGCTCCCGCTATACTGCTGCTTCAGAATTGTTACTGGGGCCTGTCTTGAGTGCTACTATTGCTTACATGGAACGAAGACTGCGCTCCCGCTATACTGCTGCTTCAGAATTGTTACTGGGGCCTGTCTTGAGTGCTACTATTGCTTACATGGAACGAAGACTGCGCTCCCGCTATACTGCTGCTTCAGAATTGTTACTGGGGCCTGTCTTGAGTGCTACTATTGCTTACATGGAACGAAGACTGCGCTCCCGCTATACTGCTGCTTCAGAATTGTTACTGGGGCCTGTCTTGAGTGCTACTATTGCTTACATGGAACGAAGACTGCGCTCCCGCTATACTGCTGCTTCAGAATTGTTACTGGGGCCTGTCTTGAGTGCTACTATTGCTGACATGGAACGGACACGTGGAGAGGACACGTAGTGCCTCAAAAACATCCCCCTCCTCCTCCAACAGGGAAAACATTGTTGGCAAATGCCTTTGCATTGGTTCGTCTGGTGGCAGTCCAAGAATTTCACCTTTACTGACACTACAAGAGAGCCCCCCCACCATCCCCCCGCCACGGCCCACTTAATCCTGGCCACATTCCGAAAACCAACAAAATACAACCGTGCTACTAGGTCCGCAGTCACCACCACATTACCACCAACGCGGTTACTGTTAAGGTGCATATAACCACGGACACGTGGAGAGGACACGTAGTGCCTCAAAAACATCCCCCTCCTCCTCCAACAGGGAAAACATTGTTGGCAAATGCCTTTGCATTGGTTCGTCTGGTGGCAGTCCAAGAATTTCACCTTTACCGACACTACAAGAGAGCCCCCCCACCATCCCCCCGCCACGGCCCACTTAATCCTGGCCACATTCCGAAAACCAACAAAATACAACCGTGCTACTAGGTCCGCAGTCACCACCACATTACCACCAACGCGGTTACTGTTAAGGTGCATATTACCAGTCTGACTGGGGCATGCAGACACCTTGACAGAATGAATAGTGTGTGGCACATAGGTTCCCCATTGCTATGCCCAGGTGTGCAGCTCCTGATGGCGGTGGCACAGGATTATATTTCTCATTGCTTCTGTACAGCATTGTGGGCTATTGCCCCGCCCCTATTAAAGAGGGTCGCTACCTAGCCGTGCCAACCCTGTGCAGTATGTGCCTGCGGTCCCTCGTCGTGGCAGACGCACTTCTAAATAGACATGAGGGTGGTGTGGCATGAGGGCAGCTGAAGGCTGCGCAGGGACAGTTTGGTGTGCGCTGTGGGGGGGAGGGGGTGCGGTTGGGCAGCATGTAACCCAGGAGAAGTGTCAGTGGTGTGTCATGCAGGCAGTGATTGTGCTTTGTTGGAGGTAGTGTGGTGCTTAGCAAAGGTATGCCATGCTAATGAGGGCTTTTCAGAAGTAAAAGTTGTTGGGGGGGGGGCCACTCTTGCCGCTATTGTGGCTTAATAGTGGGACCTGTGAACTTGAGATGCAGCCCAACATGTAGCCCCTCGCCTGCCCTATCCGTCACTGTGTCATTCCCATCACTTTCCTGAATTGCCCAGATTTTCACACATGAAAACCTTAGCGAGCATCGGCGAAATACAAAAATGTTCTGGTCGCCCATTGACTTCAATGGGGTTCGTTGTTCGAAACGAACCCTCGAGCATCACGGGAAGTTCGTTCCGAATAACGAACACCCGAACATTTTGGTGTTCGCTCATCTCTAGTAGGCACCCTTATATTAAACACTCAAGAATCATACCAGTGAGAAAGAAACCATTGAAATCATATGTAGTTTTACAATACAGACACTTGTATTTTGCTTTACCGTACTCTTTTGAACAAAATGTAATTAAATGTAATCAAATAATTAATTATTTTAACTTAGCAATCTGCTCCGTTTACCTTACTTCTCGAGATTTCATGGATGCGACTGTTTCATTGGTTGATTGAGCCAAGCCCACTGTGCTCTGAGAGGTGGTTGTGGGTTATGTAACCAGGTTACATAGTCTGGTTATTCTTCACTAAGGTTCACCAGTCCACCATCAAGGCTGGTGATTGTACCTTCTTTATTTTATCTGCTCTATGGGATTTTCCCTCAACTGGGATCCCTTTGCTTAGGTGGTTCTGGCTCTGTAGCTTAGGTATTTAGCATAGCATCTTTATCTAGCTAGCTATCTTTGGTGTGATTGTACACCCACCAGGCAACTAATTACACCTCTGTGGTTTTGTTACCACCCTCATTAGTCTCTATCCTGCATATAGCTGTGGAACGATTGATGCATATTTTCATCATGCTCCTAATGATCCAACTAAACAAAGTTGGGGAAACATATTGAGCCCCCCTTTTCCATGTGTTTGTGAGCTTTTTAGCTCAAGTGTATATTGTGTACACTCACGGGCTTCTATTGTGGCCTATGTGATGACATCCTGCATTAATGCTGTTCATGCAATCTGACTACCCTCTAGACCTTGTGAACTCTTGTTGGTTCCTATGTCTTTTTTGCAGACCTAGGTTTGGACCCAGTAAATTTGTCTTAGGATCTGGGCCTTCTCCTGGATCACGTACAATAAGCGGGTACAGCAGCACACAAAATAAGCTCCCAAAAGGGTGAGGTGGATTAACTGCAAGCCACAGTGAGAGCCTGAATCACAAGACTCCAATAGCAATTTGAGTGGGGCTTCTCTTGGAGTGGTTTAAGTTATTAGCGCATTTTTATCTTTTTTCCTCTGAGCAATAGGTATTTTTTTCCACGATCTCTATCACAAACGTTATAAGGTTCACACAGTGTGTGTCCTTTTACCATCTGCTTTGGGGGCATGACTTTGGTCATCAATTTTTCCATCCCACAAATCTTATCATTGATGGTCATTTTTGGCTGACCTATGCTGTTGCACCTCAGCCTTGTTTGGTTGTGACTAGATCCTCAGGGGTTGCCTCCATACTGATACCCCTGTCCAGCTAGTGGTATATTTCTATACTTTTGTATTTATTTGGTATTTATCAGCCCTTATTTGATATTTTAGACAATTATAATAAAATTTATATTTTAGGGGTGTGTTCAGTGACACCATTCCAATTTCTAGTTCAAACACTACAATTCATAAGAGATAAGAGGAAGAAAAAAATGAATAATATAAAGACTCAATCATCAATAAAACATTTGCATTGGCGTCTCATTTATACATGTAAAGGGTATTATTTACCTTGATTTAAAAAAAATAATTCATTAAAGCAAATCTTATATAAATACAAAGCACTTTGATACTACCTGTTAGTAAATTTGTTATTACCCAGGTGCACGGCAATTCTAGTGATTTCTACTATAATATTCCAAAGTGCTGAACATTTTTTAAATATAAAAACATGTTTTTGTGTACTGCTTTATAAATATTACATGCACTTTCTTAGTGTTTCCTGTGGTCTAATCTTGTATTGCTTTCTATGAAAGTACAATTTCCCTCTAGCCCATTTCCAAACATAAAAATTTTATGAAACATATTCTTTATTGCATTTTGTGGTTCTGTGTTCTTTCTTGACTGTTTTCATTTGTTTAGAAAAGTGTTTTGTACAATTGAAGGTGCACAAAGAAACAAGGATCAGACGAGTTTAAGCAAAGTAAACACGATGTATACAAACCATGTTCTGAGTGTATATAGCGCTTATGAGAAAACATAAAACCCATAGTAAATGAATAAGGGTAATGTATTCAAATTACTACATGAACACTAAATATAATCTAAAAAAAATACTCAAGGTGTTCTTGAAGGGAATGAGTCATTAGAAATTGAATTATTGCACAATTTAGGTTTTTATATTAAATGTATTTTAAAGATTTTTTTTTCTTCTTTTCAATGTCAGGATTTATGTTGAAAAACAAATTCTAAAATCCTGCATTTGTCACACTGACCACTTAGTCTAATAATACTCTGACACTTCCTGTTCTCTAGAGAAATCTTTGCAGTAGTTATCTCATAATCACAGACAGAATACCAATGAAAGATATAAACTCTTTTACATAGATTACACAAGATCCATTATGCACAACAGGTCACAGTTTATCAACTTCCCTCTATGCTCAATGACCTACACCCAGGTCACTGGGTATGTCTTATACATTCTCCCATAGAAGTCAATGGTTCCGCTTCTGTCTATTGTGTGAATATAGCTCATGATTTCAGCTGTAAAGCATCTCTAAATGCTGTTAAAAGAAGCTCAAGCAAGGCGGACATCCCTATATTCATGACCAGACAACAGAATAAAAAAATCTACATCACAAAATGAAAACAGATTAGAAAAATGAAAAATGTTTCACTATCTGGTTTTAATAAGCAAAAAATATAATGGCCCTTTTACTGTGGCCGAAAATCTCATGATTCTCATTTGCCCAATGGAATGAGCTGGTGACGTCATCACCAGCTTGTTCACACTCGGACAGCCCGTTTAGACCGCAAAATTCTCATTGACAATCGTGCAGTCCTCGTGCACTTATCGTTCAGTGTTTCACATTCCTATGTGAAACACTGAATGAGCAGTGTTTAACCCCTTGGTGACGAAGCCTGTTTGCGCCTTAGTGACAGAGCCAAATTTTGGAAATCTAACATGTGTCACTTAACATATCATAACTCCGTAAAGGCTTCGCATATCCAAGTGATTCTGACATTGTTTTTTCGCCACATGTTGTACTTCATTTAGGTGGTAAAAATAGACCAATAGAATTTGTGTATATTTATTAAAAGTGCCAATATTGGGAACATTTTGAAAAAATTGTTATTATTTCACATTTTCAACTGTAATATGTCAAATATGTGCAAACATACTGTACACATTTTTGCTAAGATATATATTTCCATCTGTTCACTTTATTCTGAATGCATGTTTGAAAAACTTTGTTTTTTTTAACCATTTAGGAGACATATAAATTTAACATTACTTTTCAGCATTTTGAGGAACACTTTGTTTTCCTACACCAAGCCAAGATTGCAAAGGCTCATAGGTGTCAGAATTATAGATACCCCCACAAATGACCCCATTTTAAAAACTACACCCCTTAGTGTATTCACTGAGGGGGGTCAGGAGTATTTTGACCCCACCATTTCTTTTCAGGAATTAATGCAATTTAGAGTAGAAAAAATAAAATTTCATATTTTTGCAAATACATAATTTTAAACACAGGATTTTTTCTATAGTGCACATGAAAATGAGGATTTACACCTCAAAATGCATATCCCTGTTTGTCCTGTGTTCAGAAACATACCCATTGTGGCCCTAATCTTCTGTCCGTATGTACAACGGGGCCAAAACCGGTGGTTTTCAGATCAGACATTTTGCTTGAAGGCGTTTTAGGCCCCATTGCTCACTTGTAGACCCCTTGAGCGGCCAAAACGCGGAGGATCTCCACAAATGACCTTATTTTGGAAACTAAACCTCTTAGCGCATTAATCTAGGGGTGTACTGCTTATTTTGACCAAACAGTTTTTGAATGAATCAAAGCAAAGCAGAAGGAAAAAATTATGATTTTTGTTTTTTTTTTATCAATTATGTGATTTTAAAAACTGTTTTTTTTTTAACTGCAGACATATGAATGGAGGCTTTCACCCAAAAATGGATACCCCGTTTGTCCCGTGTTCAGAAACATACCCATTACATCCTGCGCCTGCAGGGCGTTCATTCTTAGAGGAGGCATGTTTTCATGTCCTCTAGGAATTAAGCCCAGCAGGCCAGGACATAAAAAGGCAATGGAGCCGTCACTAAGGGGTTAAATGTCAAGATAAGTGCCCAAGCTGACGCTAATTTTTACGTCGGCCGAGCCTGAACAAAAAGTGACAAGCTGATGATTCTCTCTCGTCATTTAGTGATTAGCTCATGTTTAAACCAAACAATTATTGTTCACTTTGATTATTCTTCATTTGACTTACTATCTGAACGATAATCGTTCTGTGTTAATAGGGCTTAAGTCACATTCCCTTTAAATCAGGCTTCTTTCACTGTTATCAAATTCTTAGACTATAGATTGCTTGTAAATGTTGCTAAAATCAGTTTCTCATTTATGAAACACAAACAAATATGGACTGTGACCAATGAGAAATTGTAAAGCATCTTGACGGGTAGGCAAGTTTTATTTAAGCCAATTTGATAACATAGGTAGCTGCTTTGCTCCTTTGCTAGCACATTTTCCTTGCAGTGCTTGGCTCCTGGGGTTAAATCCAAACAAGAGTAACATCTACAAAAAATGTGTATGTTCTTTTATTGACTTTGACTTCCTCACACACTCCAAAAACAAGTCTTATATGAATTGGCTTCCTATAAAATCTATTCAGATAAGTAAGTCTCTGAAATAGGAACATTATTTTGTGATGCGAATTAGGGACAAAGAGAGAGATCCAATCTCCATATACTGTACAGGAGCTCTTTGTCACTAAGCAAGCAACAGGAATGCAATACATGAAATCAGTTGAATTCTAAAAGACTAGAGAAAAAAACTTTGAGAAGATTGGTTGACTTAGCATAGTTACTTAATAGAGATGAGCGAGCACCAAAATGCTCGGGTGCTCGTTACTCGAGACGAACTTTTCGCGATGCGCGAGGGTTCGTTTCGAGTAACGAACCCCATGGAAGTCAATGGGCGACCCGAGCACTTTTGTATATCGCCGATGCTCGCTAAGGTTTTCATTTGTGAAAATCTGCAAAACCCAAGAAAGTGCTGGAAACAACACAGAAACGGATAGGGCAGGCAAGGGGCTACATGTTGGGCTGCATTTCAGGTTCCCAGGTCCCACTATTAAGCCACAATAGCGGCAAGAGTGCCCCCCCCCCCAACAATTTTTACTTCTGAAAAACCCTCATTAGCAAGGCATACCTTAGCTAAGCACCACACTACCTCCAACAAAGCACAATCACTGCCTGCATGACACTCCGCTGCCACTTCTCCTGGGTTACATGCTGCCCAACCTCCCCCTTCCCCCCCGCATGACCCAGTGTCCAAAGCGCATACCAAAGTGTCCCTGTGCAGCCTTCAGCTGCCCTCATGCCACACGCTGGCCTCATAGCCACACCACCCTCATGTCTATTTATAAGTGCGTATGCCATGAGGAGGAACTGGAGGCACACACTGCAGAGGGTTGGCACACAATGCTGTACCGAAGCAATGAGAAATCCAATCCTGTGCCACCTCCATCAGGAGCTGCACACGTGGGCATAGCAATGGGGTACCCATGTGCCACATACTATTCATTCTGTCAAGGTGTCTGCATGCCCCAGTCAGACCGGGTTTTTTTTATAAATAGTCACAGGAAGGTACAACTCCGCAATGGGAATTCCGTGTGCACCCACAGCATGGGTGGCTCCCTGGAACCCACCGGCTGTACATAAATGTATCCCATTGCAGTGCCCATCACAGCTGAGGTAATGTCATGTTGAATGCAGGTGGGCTTCGGCCCACACTGCATGCCCCAGTCAGACTGGGGTTCTTTATAAGTAGACACATGCAGTTACAATTCCGTGTGGACCGACAGCATGGGTGGGTCCCAGGAAGCCACCGGCGGTACATAAATATATCCCATTGCATTGCCCATCACAGCTGAGGTAACGTCCGATTAAATGCAGGTGGGCTTCGGCCCACACTGCATGCCCCAGTCTGACCGGGGTTTTTAATACATAGACACTGGCAGGTACAAATCCCTAATGTGAAGTCGCTGTGGACCCACAGCATGGGTGGCTCCCAGGAAGCCACCGGCGGTACATAAATATATCCCATTGCAGTGCCCTGGACAGCAAAGCTAAGGTCACATACAATACAGGTGTGCTTCGGCCCACAGTGCATGCCCCAGTTAGAGTGGTAATATGTACCTTAACAGTAACCGCGTTGGTGGGAATGTGGTGGCGACTGCGGACCTAGTAGCGTGGTTTTATTTAGTTGGTTTTCGGAATGTGGCCAGGATTAAGTGGGCCGTGGCGGGGGATGGTGGGGGGGGCTCTCTTGTTGTGTCGGTAAAGGTGAAATTCTTGGACTGCCACCAGATGGACCTATGCAAAGGTATTTGCCAAGAATGTTTTCATTGTTGGAGGAGGAGGGGGATGTTTTTGAGGCACTACGTGTCCTCTCCACGTGTCCGTGGTTATATGCACCTTAACAGTAACCGCGTTGGTGGGAAATGGCCTCGCCACCATCATGTCTTTGGGAAGCCTCCGTTTCCACACCCCAGTGACATAGCATTAGCAGCGGTATAGGCAGAGCCCAGAATTAGCAACATTTCAGCGGTAGCATTAGGGACAGGCCCCAGTAACATATCACTAGCAGCATTATAGCGGGAGCACAGTATTAGTTCCATTTCAGTAGTAGTAGCAGTCCAGACAGGCCCCAGTAACAACTCCGAAGCAGCAGTATAGGGGGAGCACAGTCTTAGTTCCATTTCAGTAATAGTAGCAGTCAAGACAGGCCCCAGTAACAATTCCGAAGCAGCACTATAGGGGGAGCACAGTATTAGTTCCATTTCAGTAGTAGTAGCAGTCAAGACAGGCCACAGTAACAATTCCAAAGCAGCAGTAGAGGGGGAGCACAGTATTAGTTCCATTTCAGTAGTAGTAGCAGTCAAGACAGGCCACAGTAACATTTCCGTTGCAGCAGTTTAGGGAGATAGCAGTCTCTTTCACATTTCAGTAGTTGCAGTATAGACAAGGCCCCAGTTACATTTATGTAGCAAAAGCGTGGGCCAACCCCACACACCTTGCTGTGGCATGAGTGCAGGCGAAGCCCATAAAAATTACTAGGATTACTCTGTAGGCGAGGGCCCAAAAAAATTGGTGTACCAACAGTACTAATGTACCTCAGAAAAATTGCCCATGCCCAACCAAGAGGGCAGTTGAAACCCATTAATCGCTTTGGTTAATGTGGCTTAATTTGTAACTATGCCTGGAGGCAGGCCAGTTAAAATAAAAATTGGTTCAGGTGCAAGTTTCAACGCTTTAATGAGAATTGAAATGTATAAACATTGTTTACAAAAGTCATATGACTGAGCCTTGTGGGCCTAAGAAAAATTGCCCGTTCGGCATGATTACGTGAGGTTTCAGGAGGAGGAGCAGGAGGAGGAGGATGAATATAATACACAGATTAATGAAGCTAAAAGGTCCCCGTTTTTTATGGTGATAGAGAACGATGCTTCCATCCGCGGGTGCAGCCTACGTACTGTTTAGGTACCGCTGCTCTCCGCTGGTGGAGAAGAGAAGTCTGGGGAAATCCAGGCTTTGTTCATCTTTATGAGTGTAAGCCTGTCGGCACTGTCAGTTGACAGGCGGGTACGCTTATCCGTGATGATTCCCCAAGCCGCACTTAACACCCTCTCTGACAAGACGCTAGCCGCAGGACAAGCAAGCACCTCCAGGGCATACAGCGCGAGTTCAGGCCACGTGTCCAGCTTCGACACCCAGTAGTAGTAGGGAGCAGAGGCGTCACGGAGGACGGTCGTGCGATCGGCTACGTACTCCCTCATCATCCTTTTACAGTGCTCCCGCCGACTCAGCCTTGACTGGGGAGCGGTGACACAGTCTTGCTGGGGAGCCATAAAGCTGACAAAGGCCTTGGAGAGTGTTCCCCTGCCTGCGCTGTACATGCTGCCTGATCTCTGTGCCTCCCCTGCTACCTGGCCCTCGGAACTGCGCCTTCTGCCACTAGCGCTGTCGGATGGGAATTTTACCATCAGTTTGTCCGCCAGGGTCCTGTGGTATAGCATCACTCTCCAACCCCTTTCCTCTTCAGGTATGAGAGTGGAAAGGTTCTCCTTATACCGTGGGTCGAGCAGTATGTACACCCAGTAATCCGTAGTGGCCAGAGTGCGTGTAACGCGAGGGTCACAAGAAAGGCATCCTAACATGACGTCAGCCATGTGTGCCAGGGTACCTGTACGCAACACATGGCTGTCCTCACTAGGAAGACCACTTTCAGGATCCTCCTCCTCCTCCTCAGACCATACACGCTGAAAGGATGACAGGCAAGCAGCATGGATACCCTCAGCAGCGGGCCAAGCTGTCTCTTCCCCCTCCTCCTCAACGCGCTGAGATATAGACATGAGGGTGCTCTGACTATCCAACGACATACTGTCTTCCCCCGCCTCCGTTTCAGAGCGCAAAGCGTCTGCCTTTATGCTTTGCAGGGAACTTCTCAAGAGGCATAGCAGAGGAATGGTGACACTAATGATTGCAGCATCGCCGCTCACCATCTGGGTAGACTCCTCAAAGTTTCCAAGGACCTGGCAGATGTCTGCCAACCAGGCCCACTCTTCTGTAAAGAATTGAGGAGGCTGACTCCCACTACGCCGCACATGTTGGAGTTGGTATTCCACTATAGCTCTACGCTGCTCATAGAGCCTGGCCAACATGTGGAGCGTAGAGTTCCACTGTGTGGGCACGTCGCACAGCAGTCGGTGCACTGGCAGATTAAACTGATGTTGCAGGGTCCGCAGGGTGGCAGCGTCCGTGTTGGACTTGCGTAAATGTGCGCTGAGCCGGCGCACCTTTCCGAGCAGGTCTGCCAAGCGTGGGTAGCTTTTCAGAAACCGCTGAACCACCAAATTAAAGACGTGGGCCAGACATGGCACGTGCGTGAGGCTGCCGAGCTGCAGAGCCGCCACCAGGTTACGGCCATTGTAACACACGACCATGCCCGGTTGGAGGCTCAGCGGCGAAAGCCAGCGGTCAGTCTGCTCTGTCAGACCCTGCAGCAGTTCGTGGGCCATGTGCCTCTTCTCTCCTAAGCTGAGTAGTTTCAGCAACGCTGCCACCCCGCGCGACACCGGCTGGTGGCGAAGTGCTGCTGCTGACACATCTTGATTGCGAGACAGAGGTTGCATAGGAGGAGAAGGAGGGTGGTTTAGTGGAGGAAGCATACACCGCCGCAGATACCACCACCGAGCTGGGGCACGCAATTCGGGGGGTGAGTAGGACGTGAGCGGTCTCAGGCTCTGACTCGGTCCCAGCCTCCACTAAATTCACCCAATGTGCCGTCAGGGAGATATAGTGGCCCTGCCCGCCTGTGCTTGTCCACGTGTCCGTTGTTAAGTGGACCTTGGCAGTAACCGCGTTGGTGAGGGCGCGTACAATGTTGCGGGAGACGTGGTCGTGCAGGGCTGGGACGGCACATCGGGAAAAGTAGTGGCGACTGGGAACCGAGTAGCGCGGGGCCGCCACCGCCATCATGTTTTGAAAGCCTCTGTTTCCACAAGCCTATACGGCAGCATCTCCAGGCAGATCAATTTGGCTATGTGCACGTTTAACGCTTGAGCGTGCGGGTGCGTGGCGGCGTACTTGCGCTTGCGCTCAAACAGTTGCGCTAGCAACGGCTGGACGCTGCACTGAGAGACATTGCTGGATGGGGCCGAAGACAGCGGAGGTGAGGGTGTGGGTGCAGGCCGGGAGACGGTCGTGCCTGTGTCCTGAAAGGGGGGTTGGATCTCAGTGGCAGGTTGGGGCACAGGGGGAGAGGCAGTGGTGCAAACCGGAGGCGGTGAACGGCCTTCGTCCCACCTTGTGGGGTGCTTGGCCATCATATGCCTGCGCATGCTGGTGGTGGTGAGGCTGGTGGTGGTGGCTCCCCGGCTGATCTTGGCGCGACATACCTTGCACACCACAGTTCGTCGGTCGTCTGCACTCTCAGTGAAAAACTGCCACACCTTTGAGCACCTCGGCCTCTGCAGGGTGGCATGGCGCGAGGGGGCGCTTTGGGAAACAGTTGGTGGATTATTCGGTCTGGCCCTGCCTCTACCCCTGGCCACCGCACTGCCTCTTCCAAGCTGCCCTGCTGCTGCACTTGCCTCCCCCTCTGAATACCTGTTCTCAGTAGGCTTAGCAAACCAGGTGGGGTCAGTCACCTCATCGTCCAGCTGCTCTTCCTCCGAATCCTCTGTGCGCTCCTCCCTTGGACTTACTGCCCTTACTACTACCTCACTGATAAACAACTGTGTCTCATCGTCATCGTCCTCCTCACCCACTGAAAGCTCTTGAGACAGTTGCCGGAAGTCCCCAGCCTCATCCCCCGGACCCCAGGAACTTTCCAAAGGTTGGGCATCGGTCATGATAAACTCCTCTGGTGGGAGAGGAACCATTGCTGCCCAATCTGGGCAGGGGCCCGAGAACAGTTCCTGGGAGTCTGCCTGCTCCTCAGAATGTGTCATTTTCATGGAGTGAGGAGGCTGGGAGGAAGGAGGAGCAGCAGCCAGAGGATTCAGAGTTGCAGCTGTGGACGGCATAGAAGACTGGGTGGTCGATAGATTGCTGGATGCACTTTTTGCCATCCACGACAGGACCTGCTCACACTGCTCATTTTCTAATAAAGGTCTACCGCGTGGACCCATTAATTGTGAGATGAATCTGGGGACCCCTGAAACTTGCCTCTCTCCTAATCCCGCAGCAGTCGGCTGCGATACACCTGGACCAGGAGCTCGGCCTGTGCCCACACCCTGACTTGGGCCTCCGCATCCTCGCCTGCATCCACATCCTCTAGGCTTCCCCCTACCCCTCAGCATGGTGTATTACGAGTAGAGCCAAAACAGAATGCTGTAATTAAATGTGCCGCTTATTGGCCTGTGGTTGGAGGGTGACTTCGCTTACGGAACGCACAGCAGAGCCAGGAAACTATTTTGTGCACGCCTGTAGGTGCGTATGACTGAGCTAGTGGAATTCACAGCGCAGAAGCAGTCAAGTGGCCAAAGAACAATGGTAGGCCTTAAGTATTTTGCTTCAATTTGTTTAAATGGTGAGCTGAAACACCAGACAGATACTGTATGCAGCGTATATTATGTATACTCTTTCCCTCTGGCGCTATGACGGCGGTGATGTAACGGGCACAGCAGAGGCAGGAAACAATTTTGCGCACGCCTGTAGTGAGACGTAGGTGCGTATGACTGACCTAGTTGAATTCACAGCGCAGAAGCAGTCAAGTGGCCAGAGGGCAGTGGTAGGCCTTAAGTATTTTGCTTCAATTTGTTTAAATGGTGAGCTGAAGCACCAGACAGATACTTAATGCAGCGTATATTATGCATACTGTTTCCCTCTGGCGCTATGACGGCGGTGATGTAACGGGCACAGCAGAGCCAGGAAACAATTTTGCGCACGCCTGTGGTGAGACGTAGGTGCGTATGACTGAGCTAGTGGAATTCACAGCGCAGAAGCAGTCAAGTGGCCAAAGGGCAGTGGTAGGTCTTAAGTATTTTGCTTCAATTTGTTTAAGTGGTGAGCTGAAGCACCAGACAGATACTGTATGCAGCGTATATTATGTATACTCTTTCCCTCTGGCGCTATGACGGCGGTGATGTAACGGGCACAGCAGAGGCAGGAAACAATTTTGCGCACGCCTGTAGTGAGACGTAGGTGCGTATGACTGACCTAGTTGAATTCACAGCGCAGAAGCAGTCAAGTGGCCAGAGGGCAGTGGTAGGCCTTAAGTATTTTGCTTCAATTTGTTTAAATGGTGAGCTGAAGCACCAGACAGATACTGTATGCAGCGTATATATTGTATACTCTTTCCCTCTGGCGCTATGACGGCGGTGATGTAACGGGCACAGCAGAGGCAGGAAACAATTTTGCGCAAGCCTGCTGTAACGCTTAGCTGCATATTAATTAGGACTACTACCCCCAGCAGACACGCAGTACAGTGAAGACGGTCACAGGCAGCCCAAAGATAGTATTTTTCCCCAATTTTTTTGAAAAAGCCCACTGCCTATATAGACAGTATATCTCTCACCTTTTCCACTGTCCCTGCCTCACCAGTACTGCCCCTATACTCTGTACAATGACTGCAGACTGAGGACGCAATGGTCTGCACGCCCGATATGCAAAAAAAAAATAAATTGTGCAACACTGCTAAAAGCAGCCTCAACAGTGCTGCACACGGTCAGATATGGCCCTAAGAAGGACTGTTGTGGTTCTTGAAGAATAAAATAACACCTAACATTCTACCTATAGCAGCTACAGCAAGACAGCACTTTCCCAGATCTCTGTTACCGTGCATCTGTGGCGAGCCGCGGGCGGGGCAGATTTTAATACTCGGGTGTCACCTGATCTCCCCAGCCACTCATTGCAGAGGGGTGGTATAGGGCTGGAATGTCACAGGAGGAAGTTGTAATGTCTTCCATGTCTTTCTATTGGCCAGAAAAGCGCGCAAATGTCTCAGAGATGAAAGTGAAAGTAACTCGAACATCGCGTGGTGCTCGTCTCGAGTAATGAGCATCTCGAACACCCTAATGCTCGTTCGATTATAAGGGTGCCTACCCACTTGCGTTGCCGATTTTCGCGCGTGAAAAACGCGGCGTTTTTGCACGTTTTTGCGCGTTTTTTGCACGTTTTTTGCAGCCCTCCATTGACAATCATGGGTGCATTAAGAGAAAAATAAGGACTAGAGATGAGCGAACGTACTCGTCCGAGCTTGATACTCGTTCGAGTATTAGCGTGTTCGAGATGCTCGTTACTCGTAACGAGTACCACGCGATGTTCGGGTTACTTTCACTTTCATCTCTGAGACGAGTGGCTGGCGAGATCAGGTGTCACCCGAGTATAAAAATCGGCCCCTCCCGCGGCTCGCCACAGATGCGTTCTGATACAGCTGAGGGAAAGTGCTATCGTGTTGGAGCTGCTATAGGGAGAGTGTTAGGAGTTATTGTAGGCTTCAAGAACCCCAACGGTCCTTCTTAGGGCCACATCTAACCGTGTGCAGTACTGTGGAGGCTGCTTTTTGCAGTTTTGCACATTTTTTTTTTTGTATATCAGCCGTGCAGAGCATTGCGCCCTACAGTAATACTCCAGGGACAGAAGTGCTTAGGCAGGGAGAGCGTTAGGAGTATTTTAGGCTTCAAGAACCCCAACGGTCCTTCTTAGGGCCACATCTAACTGTGTGCAGTACTGTGGAGGCTGCTTTTTGCAGTGTTGCACTTTTTTTTTTTTGGTATATCGGCCGTGCAGAGCATTGCGCCCTGCAGTAATACTCCAGGGACAGAAGTGCTTAGGCAGGAAGAGCGTTAGGAGTATTTTAGGCTTCAAGAACCCCAACGGTCCTTCTTAGGGCCACATCTAACTGTGTGCAGTACTGTGGAGGCTGCTTTTTGCAGTGTTGCACTTTTTTTTTTTTGGTATATCGGGCGTGCAGAGCATTGCGCCCTGCAGTAATACTCCAGGGACAGAAGTGCTTAGGCAGGGAGAGCGTTAGGAGTATTTTAGGCTTCAAGAACCCCAACGGTCCTTCTTAGGGCCACATCTAACTGTGTGCAGTACTGTGGAGGCTGCTTTTTGCAGTGTTGCACATTTTTTTTTTTTGGTATATCGGCCGTGCAGAGCATTGCGCCCTGCAGTAATACTCCAGGGACAGAAGTGTGGAGGCAGGGACAGAAGACATATTATTGATTGAATATAGGCAGTGGGCCTTTTCTAAAAAATATTGGGCAAAAAATCTATTTGGCCTGCCTGTCACTGTGCTCAGTGTTCTGGGTCTGTGTGTGCTGGGTGTAGTAGTTCTACAAAATCATACGCAGCCAGCTGTTACAGCAGGCTTGCGCCAAATAATTTCCTGGCATTCCGTAAGCGAAGTCAGCCTCCAACCACAGGCCAATAAGCGGCACATTTAATTACAGCGTTCTGTTTCTGCATTACTGGTAATACAGCATGCTGAGGGGTAGGGGTAGGCCTAGAGGACGTGGACGCGGGCGAGGACGCGGAGGCCCAAGTCAGGGTGTGGGCACAGGCCAAGCCAGTGCGGTGGCCAGGGGTAGAGGCAGGGCCAGACCGAATAATCCATCAACTGTTTCCCAAAGCGCCCCCTCGCGCCATGCCACCCTGCAGAGGTCAAGGTGCCCTACAGTGTGGCAGTTTTCTCACAGACGCCTGACGACCGACGAACAGTGGTGTGCAACCTTTGTCGCGCCAAGATCAGCTGGGGAAGCACCACCACCAGCATGCGCAGGCATATGATGGCCAAGCACCCCACAAGGTGGGACGAAGGCCGTTCACCGCCTCCGGTTTGCACCACAGCCTCTCCCCCTGTGCCCCAACCTGCCACTGAGATCCAAACCCCCTCTCAGGGCACAGGCACTACCGTCTCCTGGCCTGCACCCACACCCTCACCTCCGCTGTCCTCGGCCCCATCCAGCAATGTCTCTCAACGCAGCGTCCAGACGTCGCTAGCGCCACTGTTTGAGCGCGAGCGCAAGTACGCCGACACGCACCCGCATGCTCAAGCGTTAAACGTGCAAATTGCCAAATTGATCAACAAGCACAGGCGGGCAGGGCCACTATATCTCCCTGACGGCACATTGGGTGAATTTAGTGGAGGCTGGGACAGAGTCAGAGCCTGGGACCGCTCACGTCCTACCCACCCCCAGAATTGCGTGCCCCAGGTCGGTGGTGGTATCTGCGGCGGTGTATGCTTCCTCCTCTAAAGCACCCTCCTCCTCCTCCTACGCAACCTCTGTCTCGCAATCAAGATGTGTCAGCAGCAGCACGTCGCCAGCGGTCGGTGTCACGCGGCGTGGCAGCACAGCGGTGGGCAAGCGTCAGCAGGCCGTGCTGAAACTACTCAGCTTAGGAGAGAAGAGTCAGACGGCCCACGAACTGCTGCAGGGTCTGACAGAGCAGACCGACCGCTGGCTTGCGCCGCTGAGCCTCCAACCGGGCATGGTCGTGTGTGACAACGGCCGTAACCTGGTGGCGGCTCTGCAGCTCGGCAGCCTCACGCACGTGCCATGCCTGGCCCATGTCTTTAATTTGGTGGTTCAGCGCTTTCTGAAAAGCTACCCACACTTGTCATACCTGCTCGGAAAGGTGCGCCAGCTCTGCGCACATTTCCGCAAGTCCCACACGCACGCTGCCACCCTGCGGACACTGCAACATCGGTTTCATCTGCCACTGCACCGATTGCTGTGCGACGTGCCCACACAGTGGAACTCTACGCTCCACATGTTGGCCAGGCTCTATGAGCAGCGTAGAGCTATTGTGGAATACCAACTCCAACATGGGCAGCGTAGTGGGAGTCAGCCTCCTCAATTATTTACAGAAGAGTGGGCCTGGTTGGCAGACATCTGCCAGGTCCTTGGAAACTTTGAGGAGTCTACCCAGATGGTGAGCGGGGATGCTGCAATCATTAGCGTCACCATTCCTCTGCTATGCCTCTTGAGAAGTTCCCTGCAAAGCATAAAGGCAGACGCTTTGGAATCGGAAACGGAGGCGGGGGAAGACAGTATGTCGCTGGATAGTCAGAGCAACCTCATGTCTATATCTCAGCGCGTTGAGGAGGAGGGGGAGGAGCATGAGGAGGAGGGGGAAGAGACAGCTTGGCCCACTGCTGAGGGGACAGATGCTGCTTGCCTGTCATCCTTTCAGCGTGTATGGCCAGAGGAGGAGAAAGAGGAGGAGGAGGAGGGGGAGGAGCATGAGGAGGAGGGGGAAGAGACAGCTTGGCCCACTGCTGAGGGTACAGATGCAGCTTGCCTGTCATCCTTTCAGCGTGTATGGCCAGAGGAGGAGGAGGAGGAGGAGGATCCTGAAAGTGGTCTTCCGAGTGAGGACAGCCATGTGTTGCGTACAGGTACCCTGGCACACATGGCTGACTTCATGTTAGGATGCCTTTCTCGTGACCCTCGCGTTACACGCATTCTGGCCACTACGGATTACTGGGTGTACACACTGCTCGACCCACGGTATAAGGAGAGCCTTTCCACTCTAATTCCCGAAGAGGAAAGGGGTTCGAGAATGATGCTATACCACAGGGCGCTGCTGGACAAACTGATGGTAAACTTCCCATCCGACAGCGCTAGTGGCCGAAGGCGCATTTCCGCAGCCCAGGTAGCAGGGGAGGCGCAGAGATCAGGCAGCATGTACAGCGCAGGCAGGGGAATACTCTCTAAGGCCTTTGACAGCTTTATGGCTCCCCAGCAAGACTGTGTCACCGCTCCCCAGTCAAGGCTGAGTTGGCGGGAGCACTGTAAAAGGATGGTGAGGGAGTACGTAGCCGATCGCACGACCATCCTCGGTGACGCCTCTGCCCCCTACAACTACTGGGTGTCGAAGCTGGACACGTGGCCTGAACTAGCGCTGTATGCCCTGGAGGTGCTTGCTTGTCCTGCGGCTAGCGTCTTGTCAGAGAGTGTGTTTAGTGTGGCTGGGGGAATCATCACGGATAAGCGTACCCACCTGTCAACCGACAGTGCCGACAGGCTTACACTCATCAAGATGAACAAAGCCTGGATTTCCCCAGACTTCTCTTCTCCACCAGCGGAGAGCAGCGATACCTAAACAATACGTAGGCTGCACCCGCGGATGGAAGCATAGTTCTCTATCACCATCAAAAACGGGGACCTTTTTGCTTCATCTATCTGTGTATAATATTCCTCCTCCTCCGCCTGCTCCTCCTCCTGAAACCTCACATAATCACGCCGAACGGGCAATTTTTCTTAGGCCCACAAGGCTCAGTCATATAATTTTTGTAAACAATTTTTATACGTTTCAATGCTCATTAAAGCGTTGAAACTTTCACCTCAACCAATTTTTATTTTTACTGGGCTGCCTCCAAGCCTAGTTACCAATTAAGCCACATTAACCAAAGCGATTAATGGGTTTCACCTGCCCTCTTGGTTGGGCATGGGCAATTTTTCTGAGGTACATTAGTACTGTTGGTACACCAATTTTTTGGGGCCCTCGCCTACAGTGTAATCCAATTAATTTTTTGCCCACCTGTATTAAAGCTGATGTTACATCAGCTGTGTTGGGCACTGCAATGGGATATATTTATGTACCGCCGGTGGGTTCCAGGGAGCCACCCATGCTGTGGGTCCACAGGGAGTTGTAACTGCATGTGTGTGCTTCTAAAGAACCCCAGTCTGACTGGGGCATGCAGTGTGGGCCGAAGCCCACCTGCATTAAACATGAATTTATTACCTCAGCTGTGATGGGCAATGCAATGGGATATATTTATTTACCGCCGGTGGCTTCCTGGCACCCACCCATGCTGTGGGTGCACAGGGAGTTGTAACTGCATGTGTCCACTTCTAAAGAACCCCAGTCTGACTGGGGCATGCAGTGTGGGCCGAAGCCCACCTGCATTAAACATGAATTTATTACCTCAGCTGTGATGGGCAATGCAATGGGATATATTTATCTACCGCCGGTGGCTTCCTGGCACCCATCCATGCTGTGGGTGCACAGGGAGTTGTAACTGCATGTGTCCACTTCTAAAGAACCCCAGTCTGACTGGGGCATGCAGTGTGGGCCGAAGCCCACCTGCTTTAAACATGAATTTATTACCTCAGCTGTAATGGGCAATGCAATGGGATATATTTATCTACCGCCGGTGGCTTCCTGGCACCCACCCATGCTGTCGGTCCACACGGAGTTGTAACTACATGTGTCCACTTCTAAAGAACCCCAGTCTGACTGGGGCATGCAGTGTGGGCCGAAGCCCACCTGCATTAAACATGAATTTATTACTTCAGCTGTGATGGGCAATGCAATGGGATATATTTATCTACCGCCGGTGGGTTCCAGGGAGCCACCCATGCTGTGGGTGCACACGGAATTCCCATTGCGGAGTTGTACCTGCCTGCGACTATTTATAAAAAACCGCGGTCTGACTGGGGCATGCAGACACCTTGACAGAATGAATAGTGTGTGGCACATAGGTTCCCCATTGCTATGCCCACGTGTGCAGCTCCAGATGGAGGTGGCACAGGATTGCATTTCTCATTGCTTCTGTACAGCATTGTGGACTATCGCCCCGCCCCTTTTAAAGAGGGTAGCTGCCTAGCCGTGCCAACCCTCTGCAGTGTGTGCCTGCTTTTCCTCTGGCAGACGCACTTATAAATAGACATGAGGGTGGCATGAGGGCAGCTGAAGGCTGGGCAGGGACAGTTTGGTGTGCGCTGTGGACACTGTGGGGGGGGGTTTGGTCAGCATGTAACCCAGGAGAAGTGGCAGCGGAGTGTCATGCAGGCAGTGATTGTGCTTTGTTGGAGGTAGTGTGGTGCTTAGCTAAGGTATGCATTGCTAATGAGGGCTTTTCAGAAGTAAAAGTTGTTGGGAGGGGGGGGGGCACTCATGCCGCTATTGTGGCTTAATAGTGGGACCTGGGAACTTGAGATGTAGCCCAACATGTAGCCCCTCGCCTGCCCTATCCGTTGCTGTATCGTTCCCATCACTTTCTTGAATTGCCCAGATTTTCACAAACGAAAACCTTAGCGAGCATCGGCGATATACAAAAATGCTCGGGTCGCCCATTGACTTCAATGGGGTTCGTTACTCGAAACGAACCCTCGAGCATCGCGAAAAGCTCGTCTCGAGTAACGAGCACCCGAGCATTTTGGTGCTCGCTCATCTCTAATAAGGACACATATGCAACTGACAGTTCCTATGTGAAAAAAACCCACGAAACGGAAAAAAAACCCCAGATGGACAAGAACACATTCTATACTAATTGCTCTTGACAAAAAACGCAAAACATCACAGGAAAAAAAATCGCAAGTGGGTAGGCACCCTTAGGGTGTTCGAGATGCTCGTTACTCGAGACGAGCACCACGCGATGTTCGAGTTACTTTCACTTTCATCTCTGACGAGTACGCTCGCTCATCTCTATTACTTAACATTTTTTCTCCTTCCTTTTTTGTTATTTCTTTACTCCCTTCACTTTTTTTCTGTATTCTCACTCTGTAATTCTTTTGCCTCTTTATGTTCTATGCAAATAATACAGAAGTTATCCTTGCATTACTTTGAGAACCCCCAAATGATGGCAGCTCTTGTAGCTTCACTACACCAAGAATTGCTAGCTTCTTCTTGAAAAAAATCATTATTTGGCCTTTCTAAAATATAATTTTATATTGTGGATTTATGAGCCATACGATTTTATAATGATTGACAGATAAAGTGAATAACTTGATTATCCCATGACATTGGTACCTGCCAATGGTGGGATATATTAGTCAGCCAGTAAATAGTGCGGGCGATACTTAAGAAGCATTGGCCCATCCTATTAAAGGACCCCTACAGGACACCTACTTGACCAAACATATTCCATCTAAACCACTAATTACTTTCAGAACAGCACACACACTAAAGTCAATATTGGCGCTAATGGGTTGTTGCAGTTGTGGTAAAATAGGCTGTAAATGCTGTGTCAGGTGAATCATATATAGGCAAGACACAGTCCTAGTCTGCCTACTGTCTGGAAGAGATTATTGAAGTATATAATACCGTTCTTCTGCACAGTGTTGGAGATTTTTTTTTTCTGTTAGCCCCTTAATAATCTTTTTAAATTGAAATGTTAAAAGTTATTTTATAGGAGTCTATCCAGTCAAGAGCTAAGTGGACACGTGTCTTCGACCTGACATACTATGTTACTATATTTAAAATAAAATAATCAAAACAAAAAGACCTAAAAAATATGTTTGGTATCGCTGTATCCATAAAAGTCCAATCTATCAAAGTGAGGGATCAGTCACACGGGCGCATCGGTAGCTGACAGCCGTACCTGAAGACGGACGTCTCTCTGCAGCGCCAAAGGAAAGAACATGTGACCAGCTTCATTACCGGTCATGTGTTCTTTCATCAGCGCTGCAGAGAAACGTCCGTCTTCAGGTACGGACGTCTTCTAACTTCAGTCACACGGGCACATCGGCGCCGGTGTACGGGTGCCGATGCTACTGTGTGACTGAGCCTTAATGCATTATTTATCCCACATGTTGAACATCATCACAAAAAAATGCACAGAATGACTGAATAGCACTTTTTTGGTCACCCTGTCTCCAAGAAAAAATATAGTAAAAAATGGTATCAATAAAAACTACCAGATGTTCCACAAAAAAAGAGCCCTCACAAATGATATTGATGGGAAAGTAAAAGTTATTGCTTTTAGGAGATAGCAGCAGAAAATAATTTTATTTTGTTCAAAACATGTTTTATTTTTTAAGTAGTACAGCAAAAAAAACAACTATAAATTTGGTATCTTCATAATTGTTCTGACCTATAGAATATAATTCTCATGCCATTTTTGTCATAGCGTGTACATTGCAAAAAGGAGGTTCCCCCCAAAATGTTGAAATTGCATTTTATTTCCATGTCACTCCACTTTTTATTTTTTTTAAGTTTTTCAGTATGTTAAATACAACCATTGAAAATACAACTCATCCAGCAAAAGACAAGCCCTCAGAAAGTCACTTTGATGGATAAATAAAAAATTAAGATTTTTTGAAAGTGGGGTGGAAAGAATAAAATTGAAAAAAAAGGGCCATATTATAAAGGAGATAAAAAAAAGTCTCACATAGTGCAAACATGCAAGACAATGTTTAATTCCCAAAACAGATCCTCAGTCCTAAGCCATTGCCAAATCTACGCCATTTAGATGCAAATTTGGCCACTACACATTTAGTGGTTTTTTTGCTGCAGATTTTCCCGTGCAGAATACCTGCAGCGAATATCCCATGTGTGAACATGTACAAAGTACAAAGCTGTGCATGGTAAAAAAATAGAGACCACACAACACTTGGCGGAACGCTGTAGCTCCTCCAAACAGCTGATCCGTTGGATTCCTGAGAATCAATTAATCTGATATTCTAAGGATAGTCCTTCAGTCCAGCATTACTGAGAAACCCCTTGAAATAGGGAAGTGAAATTGAAGCCTGGGATAAAATAGAAATGTGCTGTTTTTATTTCTTGGTACTGTAGATTGTAGATGAGCATTTTCAGATATCAAATCAAGATATGATAGTAATGCTACTGATAATAAAAGGAGTTTATTCATTCGTTACATTTCAGTAACAGATCATTACATAGTATGCAAAAAGTTTTTCTACCATTGATCATTAACTGGTTTTATCATAACAACTGCCTGGTAAATTTCCTCACTGCAACATAAGAGAAAAATACCTAATAATAATAATAATCTTTATTTGTATAGTGCCAACTTATTCCACAGCACTTTCAAAACACAGGGGAACACAAACAATACAGTTACATGTGGTATACACTTATTTGGAGATTGATGGGGTGGGGGGTCAGGACATATAGGGGCAGAACAAGAGGTACAGGGGTACACAAAACATTGCGAAAGTTACATATGGTATTTAATAATTAGAAAACAGATCAGCGGTGATAAGGAGGTACAGGGGAAGAAGAGGTAAACAATAGGCAATGTGGAAGGTGTGGGGAACCATAGGGAGGGGCAGAGGGCATGTTGTGGGGATTGGATCTGGAGATTTGGTATGCCTCCCTGAAGAGGTGCGTTTTTAAGGTGTGTCCAAAGTTCCTTGTGTCGGGAATTATCACAAGCATGTGAGAATCAAATTAGAGGGGCATTTAATTTTATGTGTTGGCTAATCGGAGTGTGTGGGCTGGGTGATGTACGGACAGGAGAGAGGCAATGTACGGTGGTGCAGCACCATGGAAAGCTTTGTGTGTGAGGGTGATGAGTTTGAATTTTGTTCTGAAGTGGATAGGTAGCCAGTGCAGCGACTGGCATAGTGTGGAGGTGTCTGAAAAGTTGCTAGATAGATAGTCTAGCTGCTGGATTTAGTATGGATTGGAGAGAAGAAAGTTTGGTGCAGGGAAGGCCAATGAGCAGCGAGTTACAGTAATTGAGTTGGGAATGGATGAGGGCCACAACGAGTGTCTTTAGCGTGTCCGTGGTGAGAAATGGCTGGATTTTAGCAATTTTTCTGAGGTGCAGGTCGCATGTTCGGGCATGGGATCGGATGGGGGGGGGGGGTGAAGGAGAGGTGAGAGCCCAGTGTGACCCAAGACAACAAGCGTGCTGTTTGGGGGTTATTATTATGCCAGACATTGGAATGGAGATGTTGGGGGGAGGTCGGTTGGAAGGCAAAAGGACCTTTTAGAGAAGTTAAGTGTAAGAAAAAGGGAAGACATAGTATTAGAGACAGCAGACAGACAGTCGGTGATATTTTGGAGGAATGGTTCAGAGATGTGGTGGGAAGAGGTGTATAACTGGGTGTCATCAGCATAGAGATGATATTGGAGGTCAAATTTGCAAATGGATTGTCCAATTGGGATTGTCTAGATAGAGAAGAGGAGGGGACTAAGGACCGAGCCCTGGGGGACCCCAACAGCCAAATGAAGTGGACAGGAGGTAGAACCAGCAAAGAAGATGCTGAATGAGCGGTTAGAGAGATAGAAGGAGAACCAGGAAAGAGTAGTGTCCTTTAGGCCATTAGAGATTAGCATAACAAGGAGCAGGTCATGGTCAACAGTGTCAAATGCAGCATAGAGGTTGAGGAGGATTAGTACGGAGTAGTCGCCCATAGACTTCGTCGTCATCAGGTCATTCGGCACTTTTGTGAGGGCGGTTTTGGTCGAGTATATGGGACTGAAGCCGGACTGGAGAGGGTCGAGGAGAGAGTTATCAAAGAGGAAGCGTGTGAGGCAGGAATAAATCAGGCATTCTAGTAGTTTTGAGATGAAGGGGGTGTTTGAGATGGGTCAGTAATTAGCAGCTTCAATCGGGTTAAGGGTAATTTTTTTAGCAGTGGGGAAATGATGGAGTGTTTGAATGAGGATGGGAAAATGTCAGAGGTCAGGTAGAGGTTGAAGATGGTGGTGAGGGGGGTATTGATAGCAGAGAAAAGGGAACGGAGGAGGTGTAAGGGAAGAGGGTCACTAGCGCAGGTGATGGGGCGAGCAGCGGAAAGCAATCTGGAAACTTCTTCCTCTGCCATTGGTTCTAGTAAAGATAGTGAGTGATGGATTCAGTGCTGAAGAGACCAGGATCGGGGCTAGCCGTGCAGTTTTCGGACATTTCTTTTTGGATGTTTTCAACTTTTTCTTTGAAATGGGTGGCTAGCTCACTAGCACTAAGATCCTTCATGGGGGCCTGTTCTTTGGGGCTTTGGAAGGAGTGGAATTTATTGAAAAGTCATTTGGGCTTTTGGGATAGTAAGAAGATGAGGGAGGTGAAGTAAGTTTGTTTGGCATGGTGGAGGGCGAAGTTGTAGGTTTTGAGCATGAATTTTAAGTGGAGGAAGTCTGTGGACTGCTTTGACATTCTCCTAAGCCGTTCAGCATACCTAGAGCACCACCGGATGAAGTGCGTTTGGGACGTGAGCCAAGGTTGTCATGGATTGTGGTGAATGGCTCGGGTCATGGGGGGTGCCACTTCATCCAGGGCACATCTAAAGGTGGTAGAGTAGTGTTTGGCAGCCAGATTGGGGCATGAGAGGAGAGGGATGAAGAACAGGGAGGACTGTAATGTCTCAGCAAAATGTTTGGTGTGGACAGTCTGGAGGTTCCTACAGGTACGATAGGTGGGAGGGTTTGGGAGATGTTTGGGTGCCTGATGGAGAAGGAGAGGAGATTGTGATTCTAGAGTGGGAGTTTGTGAAATGGGAGGCAGAGCAGAAGCAGAGGAAAACTAGGTCAAAAAGTGTTGCCATCTCTGTGAGTGGGGAAGTCTGAGAGTTGTGTTAGGCTGAGGGAGGAGGTGAGCGTTAAAAGTTGTGAGGCAGATGGGGAGACAGGGTCTTTAGGGCAGCTGTTGAAGTCACTGAAGATGAAGGTTGGGATTTCACAGTATAAGAAGTGGAGGAGTCAAGGGGTGAAATGATCAAGGAATAGCGATTGAGGAATGGGATCAGGGGGGCAGTAGATAATAGCGATGCACAGGGACAGTGGGTGGAAGAGTCGTAGAGTGTGGGCTTCAAACAACGGAAAGATGAGCAAGGGAATCAAGGGAATAATCTGGAAGGTGAAGTTTGGCTAGAGGAGAGCACCTACTCCTCTACCACGCCTGTCGTGCGATCTAGGGGTGTGGGAGAACTGCAGGCCATCATAGGACAAAGCAGAGTTTTTGTCATATGTGTGAAACATATAGTACTGTATATGATATTTAAACATGTGAAGTATACTAGTGTATACAAAGTATAAGGCCTTTTTCACATGGGCGACAGTGATATCGCCATAAGAAAATCGCAGCGATATCTCATCCATATTCTGTGCAATATCACTGCGTTTTCTCACAGCTTTATCGTGATTTTGTGTCACTACAAAGTTGCGTGCCTTTGTAGCACTCTCTTGCTGGGATTTTCGGAGGGAGCTTGACATATAAGCCCTACCCTGAAAATAAGTCCTAACTGCAATAAAAAACAAACAAAAAAAAATACATCACCTAAGAGGCACTGCCCGGCTTCAGCACTCAACTCCTTTGCAGCTCTGGCTGACTTGCTTGTAGTTTTCACCCAGCGCTTCATGCTTAGGGATTCAAAATCCCTGCTCTGTTTGGTTCTCGAGTGCAGCAGCTCAGCCAATCACTGTAGTGCTTGGTGAACCAATGACAGCAATCGCATTGAATGGCTGTGATTGGTTCATCAAGCACTGACTGATTGGCTAAGCTGTGGCACTTAAGAACCAATCAGAGCCAGCGTTTCCTGGACTCAGCGATTTTGAACCTCCAAACTAGGAAGCGCTGACTGAAAACTAGAAGCAAGTCTGCTGGAGGTGCAGAGGAGACGCGCAATGGAGCCAACAGCGCCTGTTAGGTAATTTATTGTGTTTTTTTTTTTTCTCATGCAGATAGGGCTTATTTTAGAGCTTTTACTGTAGGATTTCCAACTGTAAAAGCTGCAACCGCGTTTTCATACTATGTGATGCAACAGAAAGAAAAGGCTGCATGGGGAAATATAGGCTAAAAAACATAGCAAATTACGGCAATATTCAGTAACCTGCAATTTTTTCTTGCAATGTAGCAGCCTACAAAACATTGCTAATGTGAAGGAACACATTGGAAAGAATGGGCTTCTTATACATGTGATTTGTAGCATTGTCGTATCGCGAGAAAAATCGCACGATATTGTTGTCCGAGGGAAACTGGCCTAAGTCCCTAAATAGATTTCAATTTTCAATTATATATATCATACATTACCAAAAAAATTGAAACATTTAATAAATATTTCTTTTTCAGTCACTTCTATTATTTTTCAATTACTTCTTTCATATAGATAAAAAGATTGAGAGACTTGGAAACTGAGCCTTTTTTCAGACTACAAAAAAGGTATTATCATTCAATGGGAATCATTGTGCCAGTGCCCAGAGAGAACTCCAGAGGGTGGAATTTCAATCTTGAAGTGACAATATCTATATTCACATCTTTTACATTCCTAGTATAATACTGATTATATTGCCATTAAATTGTCTAATATTACAATTCCATATAGGCGGCTTGAATAGATTGTGCCTTACTTGCTCTGAAAGTCTAAATTACTTGTATAGCAATTACTTAGAGCAGTGCATACTTTAGTAAGCAATCAAGTAGTCATTTGTTGTTTTAAATAACTAGTTAACAGATAAGTAGATTGGTAGTAACAATAGTAACTAATTGCATTATTTACAATTACAGTATTGAAAGATATGGCAACACTGTACAGAGTGATAAAGCATATAGACCTTTTATGTCTCAATTACAAACATTTCCCCATTGTCATATCCCAGCAATGATTCTGTAATTTTGTCCAGCACGGTGGCTGGTGGGAACTACTTCTAATGGTTATTTATTGTTTTAACCCCTTAGTGATGGAGCTTTTTTGCTTTTTTCCATTTTTGTTTTTTCCTACTCCCTTTTAAAAAATCGTAGCTCCTTAATTTATCCATCGACGTCGATGTATGTGGGCTTGTTTTTTGCGGGATGAGTTGTATTTTTAAATGGCTCTATTTATTGTACCATATAATTTACTGAAAATTTTTTAAAAAATTCTTAGCGGAGAGAAATGGAAAAAAAACGACATTCCACCATCTTTCGGTGCGTCCTGTTTCTACAGCACACAAATTGCAACAAAAACGACCTGATATTTTTATTCTATGGGTCAGTACGATTGCTACGATACCAAACTTGTATAGTATTTTTTTTGCTATAGTACTTTTATTTTTTTTTTAAGATATTTAATTTTTTTCAATTATTTTCTGCGGTCATTTTGTGCGCGCAATACCTTTTTTATTTTTCCGTCGACGTAGTTGAGCAAGGTCTCATTTTTTGCGGGATGTCCTGAAGTTTCTGATAGTATCAATTTGGAATACATACGACTTTTTGATCACTTTTGATTGTGTTTTTTCGGGGAGACAGGGTAACGAAAAAAGTGTATTTCTGGCGTTCTTTATTTTTTTTTCAGACGACGTTCACCTTGTGGGAAAAATAATGCACAACTTTGATAGATCGGACTTTTATGGACGCGGCGATATCAAATACATATTTTTATTTTATGATTTTGATTTTTTAATAATGGATATGGCAAAAGGGGGGTGATTTAAACTTTTAGAACTTTTTTTTTTTTTTTTAACAATTTAAAAAACTTTATTGATTATTTTTTTTACATTACTTTGAAGTCCCCCTTGGGGACTTTAACATGTAATGCTTTGATCGCTCCTGCAGTATGACGTAATGCTATAGCATTACGTCATACTGCTTTTTTACAGGCAGTCTTTCAAGCCACCCTGTGTGGATGGCTTGATAGGCAGTCTGCTAAGGCAGCCCTGGGGCCATTCATTAGGCCCCCGGCTGCCATGACACCTGCACTGCTCCCCTGATCTCACCGCGGGAAGGCTGTGCGGGACCCCCGAACAGCGTTCAGGGGATTTAAATGCCGCTGTCAAATAAAGGGTTAATAGCCGCGATCGGCCGAACGGCCGAGCGCAGCTATTGCCCGCGGGTGTCAGCTGTAATAAACAGCTGATGCCCGCGCTGTATGGAGGGAGATAGCGCTGCTACCTCCCTCCATACACGTCCTGCAACAGCAGGACGTAGTTTTACGATAGGGCTGTCACTAAGGGGTTAAATCAAAATCTTAACTTTAAAATGAGATCAGAACCATGACCTAATCGGAGTTATAGCAGGTTGAAGTATGAGTTGAATACACTTGCAACTCTCACTTGAGCCTGTGTTCAGAAGAGGGGGACTAGTAGGGAATGAGCAATCAGCCTGCAGAAAAACCTCTCAGAGGGAGGACTTATATTAATTAGCGAGCATTAGAGATGAGCGAGCACCAAAATGCTCGAGTGTTCGTTACTCGAGTCGAACTTCCCGCGATGCTCGAGGGTTCGTTTCGAGTAACGAACCCCATTGAAGTCAACGGGCGACACGAGTATTTTTGCATATCGCCGATGGTCGCTAAGGTTTTCATTTGTGAAAATCTGGGAAATTCACGAAAGTGATGGGAACGACACAGAAACGGATAGGGCAGGCGAGGGGCTACATGTTGGGCTGCATCTCAAGTTCCCAGGTTCCACTATTAAGCCACAATAGCGGCAAGAGTGCCCCCCCCCACTGTCAGCATAAAGATCGTTCTTCTCTGCCACAGCTGTAACAGCTGTGGCAGAGAAGAACGATGTTAGCCCATTGAATTCAATGGAGCCGGCAATACAGCCAGCTTCATTGAAAGCAATGGGCTGCCGGCGAGCGCGGGAGTGAGACCCCCCCCTCCTGCACTGTCAGCATAAAGATCATTCTCCTTTGCCACAACTGTAACAGCTGTGGCAGAGAAGAACGACGTTAGCCCATTGAATTCAATGGAGTCGGCAATACAGCCGGCTCCATTGAAAGCAATGGGCTGCCGGCGAGCGCAGGATGAATTTTCGGGAAGGGCTTAAAAATATAAGCCCTTACCTGAAAATCATCCTAAAATGTGTAAAAATAAAAAAAAAATGTATACTCACCTGTCCGCTGAAGCCGGAGTTCAGCCGCGTCTGGCCGGCAGTTCTCCTGAACTGCTCTGAGTAGTATTCAGCAGCCGGGGATTTAAAATCCCCGCCTGCTGAATGAGCTGCCTCTGATTGGTCACAGCCTGACCAATCAGAGGCAGCTCTCACTCACACCCATTTATGAATTCATGAATGGGTGAGTGAGTGCTGCCTCTGATTGACAGCTGAGAGATGCCCCTGATTGGTCCCTGCGCTGAGCCAATCAGAGGCAGCACTCACCCATTCATGAATTCATGAATGGGTGTGAGTGAGAGCTGCCTCTGATTGGCTGAGCACCTCAGCCAATCACATTCAGCTCTTTCAGCAGGCGGGGATTTTAAATCCCCGGCTGGTGATAGATCAGCAGTTCAGGACCACAGTGCAGGGGACAGCAGGAGAAGACGCGACTGTGCCCCGGCAGCTGAAGGGAGGTGAGTATCTATTTTTTTTTGTTTTTTAAATCACTTTTAATTGATTTCCAGGGAATGGCTTATATGTAAAGCCCTTCCCTGAAAAAGAATTCAGGTGTGCTAGCAGACCATTGTCTTCAATGGAGCCGCCGACAGCAGCAGCGGCTCCATTGAAGAGAATGCCTGCATTTTTATTCTTTTTTACACTAAAATCTTTCTTTTTCAGGGAAGGGCTTATATGTAAAGTCTTTCCCTGAAAAGGAATGCAGGGAGCCAGCAGGCCATTGTCTTCAATTCAATGGTCAGTGCTCGTTTAATCGAGACGAGTACCGCGTGGTGCTCGTCCGAGTAACGAGCATCTCGAGCACCCTAATACTCGAACGAGCATCAAGCTCGGACGAGTATGCTCGCTCATCTCTAGCGAGCATACTAGCTCTTTGATTGTTACACAAGAGTCTACATCATTTACTCCTTTAGATGTTCAGCCTTAGATTTCTGTACAGACTCTACTGTACATACATGGCTGGTATTGGAAGACAAGTTCTAATGAGTTATCATTTCTTCTGTACAAAACGTTCAAGTGTTTTGTAAAGCAAGAAATAATAACATGCATTAACAGGATGTACTATTGTTAAGACACCATACCCCTTTCTGTTAAAAACTTAGCTTGGGACTGTACTAGCTATATTGTGTCTTGGGGACCTTAATTCAGTGTTGTGCTATGTAAAGGTATGTGTAAAGCTTACAGTGATTGAGGGCTGTTAGATGGCATTCATCAGATGTATACATTTTTTCATCTAGTTCCATCCTCCTTGCACATTTGCCTGGGAAGGTAGTTGGGCGTATATGAAAAGTAGTGATGTAGCGGGTATGAAGAAACACAAAGTAGCTAGGCAATACTTATCCTAAATGAGTGCAACCCCATGAGATTCAAATAGGTGGGGCATGCTAAGGCGGAGTGTAGCCAGTCAGAGACTCACAGTGGAACAATTGGATGGGTGAGAATTGAAGGTCACCTCAGGCTTGTATCAAGGTTTCCAGTCAGAGTATAAAGACTACTCAAGAACATTGGGTCACTATAGTAAAAACAATGTTATTTGTTCAATTGAAGCAAGTCAGATATTAACTATTATAGTAGGTATTAGCTCATGTCTAAATTCACCTCTAACAGGCTCAGCTGTACATGTCTGCATTCAAAACAGCTAAGGTGTGTTGGGATATTTGCGTATCTGAATGTTACTCTTTCTTTGAAGGCTTACATTATGTTAGAAATTAGATAGCTCAAAGAGTTAAAAATGGCAGTAGTGGTGTAATAGATATTATACAAGTTGGTTTTCCTTTTTTATGTTGCTTTCATTGTGTCATATAATGGCCTTATAATCATAATCTTAAAAAAACTGGTCTATTCTACTCTCTTGAATACTATTCAATTATATGCTTTGTTATTTCAAATTCGTTTTCGAGAACACTATGAAAAGAGATTATAAATCTAATAATATTCTCTCTTAAAATTACAAATTATAGTATATTAAATGCACTCAGAGAGTACATGGCCAAAAGGATTGTTCTGATATTAGTTAAATGTCTTTATAATTTATGTTAGAAACTAACTTGATTAATAATAGATGTGTTCACAATTACAATATTATATTAGCACATACACTACCTGTTAAAAGTTTTAGAGCACTTCAATTTTTCCAGTTATTTTTGACATTAACACAGTTCAACTCCAACAAATAACTTGAAATGGTTCAAAGGTTCAAAAGTAAGTTAAAAACACAAAAATATTATATTTTAACGTAAAATAATCTGAATTTTATGATTTTAATTAAAGTGGTTTTTTACATTAAGGACAGCTTGTCTGCAGCACAGTAAGCAAATTATGGTTTGAAATCGGATGCAAACTATTCCTACAAGTGTCTCAGCTTTTGTAGATTATTTTCAAACCTGGTGGTGGAACAGACTGCATTACAACCCCCTTTAGGCATTTAGGGTGGGGTTTGGACAGTTTTGTTACTCATGACAGAGCATATTGCTATCATAATGGAAGGCAAAAGGCAATTAACCCAAGCAGACAGACAGACAGACAATTATAACCCTTAGGCCTCATGTCCACGGGGAAAATCAGGCCCGCTACGGATTCTCCATGGAGAATCTGCAGCGGGTCCCTCCTGCCCCGCGGACATGAGTGCTGAAAATAGGAATTTAAAAGAATTTACCCATCCGGAGCGTTTCGGGAAAGTCTTCTCTTCCTCACGGCCGGATCTTCCTTTTCGGCCGGCGGATGAACTCGGCACGTCGCCGGCACGTCTCCGGCGTGCCGCGCGCATGCGCCGGGCACATCCGCCGAGCCGAAGCAAGAAAGATCCGGCCGTGAGGAATAGAAGACCTTCCCGGTCCGCTCCGGATGGGTAAATTCTTTTAAATTCCTATTTTAGGTCTCCCGCGGATCCGGACGGCTTCCATAGGCTTCAATATAAGCCCGCGGGAGCCGACCCCGCGGGAGACCCGCACGAAAATGGAGCATGGTCCAGATTTTTTCATGCTCCATTTTTTTTAAAATCCCTTTTATTGACCATCCGCGGGTATTTATCTACCCCGCGGGTGGTCAATGCATCCCTATGGGGTGCGGATCCGCGGGCAGGAGAAGAGTTAAAATCCGCTGCGGATTTTAATTCTTATTTTGCCCGTGGACATGAGCCCTTAGGGCTGTTCTACAGAGAAATTGCCAAGAAAGTCAAGCTGGCACTTGAAAATTAAAGAAAATTGACACTAGCAAATCAGCTGACAAGTTTTTGAGAGTCAATAGTTTGTATTATCAGCGCCTCATCGCACAAAATCTTCAAACACAGCTTAATGCATTGTGAAGCATACACAGTGTGAATAAGTTCCCATTTCAACTGTGAAGAGAAGATGTCTATCTGCAGGTTTGACATGTAGAGTACCAGTAAGAAAGCCATTGCTAAGATTGCAAAATAGAAAAAAAGACTTGCCAGGGCTAAGCGGCACCTACAGAGGATTATTGAAGAGTGGAAAAAGGTTTTTTGGACTGATGAATCAAAATTTTACATTTTTGTTACATGGAGCAAGGTTTTTGCATGCTCTACGTAGGTGAAAGGATGCTTCCTGAGTGTGTGACACCAACTGCTAAACATAGAAAAGGACGCGTGATGGTCTTAGGCTCTTTTGATGAATTCAGAGTTGGGCACTTGCACAGGATGAAAGCACAATTGTAGAAACATCTGCAACAATGTTGGGAAGAAATTTTTGAACAATATCTGAATGCAATTGTAGAAAAAAAGGTCTTGACTGTGTAAAGCTGTTATATCAGTTAGAAGTGGCTACTTTGAAGAGTCAAAAATCTAGATTTAATTTGGTGAAACAAAGTTAATCCATTATTTTTATTCATCTTAACTTGTTTATTTGTTCTATGCTTTTATTTCAAAATACATTTGAGACATTAAACTGTGCAAATACGAATAAAAACTGGAAAACATAAGGTTTTCTAAAACTTTTGACTGGTATGTATACAATGAAAAAGTTAACTGACACACTACTGTATGAATCAATATAAAGAAAAATAGCAGCTTTATTGAATGTAAGTACTGACGCTACGAGTGTGCGTTCCTAATTGACATAAAGATAAACTATTTAGTCCACAAGGAAAGAATGCCTGACATATAGAATTTAGGTAAACTCCTTGAAGAAACAAAAGATCCAAAGAAATGTAATTCTGTTCATACAGCCCTGTCTTATGGATTCCTAGCAGACAGTAAAAAAGAAAATCCACCGTTTTGCTGTAATTGGAAGTAAAATACAAAGTCCTTGAAAATATTGGCAATAGGTAATGTCAGAGGTGCTCCAAGCTTTTATCCTGCCTGTGGCAAAGCGTGAAATGGCACTCTCCCCACTTCCCTCCGCAGAAAAGCCCACTCATTTTACAGGCATTGAAAACACAAATGCACAAGGTACCTAACATATATTTGAACCATTGAGACTTGTCCGAAGTGACAGAGTACTAGTGCCCCCTGTAATGGCTGATATGTTACCTGTCCCCCTCACTGAACCCACTAGTAATAGTAACCTTGTCAATAGCCCCAGTAGTAATAGTGACTGTGTTTGTGGCCCCAGTAGTAATAGCATCCACCCTAGTAGACCCAGTAGTAATAGGGACTCCCATAGTGGCCTAATTTGTAATATGTAACCTCTCTGCCCAGTGTCTGTGCTGCATAGAGGATCCCAAACACCAGGTGGAAAGGTTAGGGGTACAGACTGATGACAGCAGTCATGGACTGAGTGGATCTACAGATGGAGTGAGTAAAATGCTTGTTAGGTTGCTATCTGTCTGGCTCACAGCTGATAATTATTTGTTATTCTCCTTTAATATGGCCAGCTAAAAAAAATAATTGCCGGGCTGATGTCATACCAGCCAGGTGGCAACCTGCCGCCATCCCCTTGAGGTGTTACATTTGCAATTCTCACCTCCGCCAGTCCTTTGTGCCTTAACAGTGACATCCCTGAAAAGTATAGGTGCCAACAACAGCCACAAAGTCACCAAAGCACTTTAGAAATGCCAGTTTCCTTCTTTAGGGTGCATTCACACGAACGTATATCGGCTCGGTTTTCACGCCGAGCCAATATACATCGTCCTCGTGTGCAGGGGGGGAGGCTGGAAGAGCCCAGGAGCAGGAACTGAGCTCCCTCCCCCTCTCTGCCTCCTCTCCGCCCCTCTGCACTATTTGCAATGGGGAGAGGCGGGACGGGGGCGGGGCTAATTCACGGCACTTAGCCCCGCCCCCGTCTCGCCTCCTCTCATTGCAAATAGTGCAGAGGGGCGGAGAGGGGGTGGGGAGGAGGCAGAGAGGGAGCGGGAGCCCAGCTCTTGCTCCTGGGCTCTTCCAGCCTCCCCCCCCTGCACATGAGGACAACGTATATCGGCTCGGCGTGAAAACCGAGCCGATATACGTTCGTGTGAATGCACCCTCAGGTAAATGGCCATTACTTTATCTTTATGCTAATCAGGCATTACACAAGCACAGCTATCTGCCAAGTGTCTCACCATGCTGAAGCAGAGGTCCTCCAAAGCTGCACCTTAAAAGGACTTCTTTATAGCATGGGGTGCAATACGAGAGCAAGTTGCAAGCTCCTGGGGTCCCCCCCCCCCCCCCATTCCCACCGGATCAACCACAAGTGAAGGAGAAGAGCCGGTCTCCTTTAACACAACTGACAGCACTGCCGACTCCACGCAAGCAGCCGCCAGCCACAGAATGGACAGCGGGGAGTCCTGTCGCTGGGAGGGGTGAGTGACAGAGAGGGAAAAACGCACATCGGTCCTTCAGCAGTGCATAAAATGGCATCTGTGCACTCTTCCCCACTCCCATCTCCAACAGCACTTTCTATGAGCCCTGCTGACAGCACACCTAATACTCCTGCCATTAGCAGGCAGATAAAACAGGTAGTGCTGAGAGATTCATCGGGGAATTAAAGGGGTTGTCCCGAGGCAGCAAGTGGGTCTATACACTTCTGTATGGCCATAATAATGCACTTTGTAATATACATTGTGCATTAATTATGAGCCATACAGAAGTTATAAAAAGTTTTTTACTTACCTGCTCCGTTGCTAGCGTCCTCGTCTCCATGGTGCCGACTAATTTTTGGCCTCCGATGGCCAAATTAGCCGCGCTTGCGCAGTCCGGGTCTTCAGCAGTCTTCTATGGAGCCGCTCGTGCCAGAGAGCGGCTCCGTGTAGCTCCGCCCCGTCACGTGCCGATTCCAGCCAATCAGGAGGCTGGAATCGGCAGTGGACCGCACAGAAGAGCTGCGGTCCACGAAGACAGAGGATCCCGGCGGCCATCTTCAGCGGTAAGTATTGAAGTCACCGGAGCGCGGGGATTAAGGTAAGCGCTCCGGTAAACTTTCTTTACTTCCCTGCATCGGGGTTGTCTCGCGCCGAACGGGGGGGGGGTTGAAAAAAAAAAAAACCCGTTTCGGCGTGGGACAACCCCTTTAAATGAGTGAGGCAAGCAAAGAGACATGCACCATCCATACACAGCCCAACAACCCCCTTATTCTTCTCCCTCATCCCCATCAATGAGCCCAGAGAAACAGAAACCTAGGCTCTCACCATCTTTCTCCCCACAAAAGAACCCTTTACTTGTTGAAGCTCTCATAGCAAATGTCCCTGCAACCAGTCACTCTGCATCAGAGGAATTCATTAAAAACATGGTGATGGTGCTGAGAGGCTCACTGCAGAGTGATCTAAATAACTATTCCTCTGTATTCAACTCCTCACTCCAAGAGTTGGGAGACCGCACAAATCATATTGAGAATAAAATGGAGGAAATCACCACCTTGCATAACAGCCTTATAGACACACATTATGCCCTAGAAGAGGAAGTGGCTCTCATAAAAAATAAAATGGCAGACCTAGAAGACAGGAGCAGGAGGAATAATGTAAAGTTCAGAGGCATTCCTGAAAATACCCCCCAAGCCAATCTAAATGACTTACTAATGAAATTCTCAAAACAAGATGGCATAATTAATAGAGCCCATAGGCTGCCCAAACTGAGATTTCTTTCAGAAGTAATACCACGAGATGTGATTGCAAGAATTCATTTTTTTTCACAAACTCACCAATTTACCTAGCCCATACTCCTCTATTCACATATATATGCTGACCTTTCTCCATCTACCATCCAAAATAGGAAAACCTTCTCTCTCGTCACACAAGCATTGCATTCTGCCAAAATCCCCTACAGATGGGGCTTCCCCACAAAATTGCTTATACAAAAAGATAATGTGCCTCACATCATATATTTCCCCGAAGAAGGAGAAAAGATTCTAACAAAGTGGAACATTCCTGTTCTGAAAGAAAAACAAGATACAAATCGGCTTTGTCCTACAAAGACCCTCAGGGACTGGTCACATAAATCTCCGTCATAAAGGCCTTCTCAGTCTATCATCTATTTTTGAGATTATCTTGCAGCTGCTGGTTTTAATTCACAGCAAATAACTAAATAGGCTGGTTACCGTCAGGCAAACTTATTGTTTCCCCAAAAAGTATGCAGGTGTTAATACCTGTTCTGCTTATTGTTTGGTTTATGTGTTTTATTTTTCAGGTTCCTACACATAACTACCACCTATGTATGCCTACAACTTTGATTGATAGGAGTACTGATTTTAGTTTCTCAGTTGGTACCGTAGATGATCTATTTGTCATATATACCGCCATATACTTGATTTCTATTACAACTCGGTTTTATTCTAGATTCCATGTCAATTAAGATTTTATCGCAAAATGTTAGAGGGCTAAATTCCTCCTTTAAGAGAGCAATGATCTGGAAAGATGCTAACGCATCCAAGACAGATGTGTTGTGTGTGCAAGAGACACTCTTTAATCAGTCTTCCCAAAATTCACCAACAGGAAATATCTCCCATATTCATGTCCTGTGCCCAGAAAAAATGTGCCGGAGTCCTAATTGCAATTAGGGAAAACCTGCACTTCGAAATGATAGACCAAGTGGTTGATCCAAAGGGTAGATATCTCATCCTGGTGGGCACCCTAAATAGAATTCCCATTACTCTAGCGAACATCTATGCTCCAAATAGTGCTCAAATCTCTTTTCTGAACAAAATAGTTAAAACAAGTTTAAAAATCCAAAAAGGAAAACTGGTTATATGTGGAGATTTTAATATTATCCCAGATAAAACAATTGACTCCACAGCCAGTCACAGAACCTCTCCCATGCCACAACCTTGGCTTCATAAGGTGGCTTTGTAAAACATTTTTAGGTGTCTCAATTCGTCTTCAAAGGAATACGCCTATTACTCCCCACGTCATGAAGCATTTTCCCGCATAAACCTATTCATAGTGGATAGATGGACTCTCCTGATAACCTCAGCATCAGAAATAGACACGACTACATGGTCAAACCATTCACCCATACTGTGGAAACCTGTGCTGAGAATACCTCAAGGAAATGCTAGAATATGACACAATAATGTAAATCTAATTAGATCTTCAAAATATCAATCCCATATCAGAAAGTCTCTAAGAGAATATTGTGATATTCATGCAACCCTAGATATTAATATCTTCTCCCTGTGGAACGCCCATAACGCAGTTATTAGAGGAGATCTGATAAAGCTGAGCGCCCAACAAATGGGCACAAATTGATGAACTTCTCAATAAAATTCAACAGCAAGAGAAAATCGTACAAAGTACTCCATCCGGGAATTATCAGTCGGACCTAATGTCACTAAGACGTAGTCTGAAATCAATTTTGTTAGAAGATTACAATAAAAACCTTGATTATTTGAGAGCTAATTTCTACTCTTCTTTTGACAAAACATCAAAATTAATGGCCGATATCACAAAACAACGACATGTTAAGGCGAAAATCCCACATATTATCAAATCAGGACACCCATTAACTAAATTTTCTCACCCGCAACATATAGCAGGAGTTTAAAACCTATTATGCCAAATTGTATAACCTAAAAGATGACCCCTCTACTCCCCAGCCTAACTCAATTATGGACTTTTTAAGTAAAATGGCTGTTCCCAATAAAGGCACCAAAAAACAATGCTAGATAGACCCATCTCTTTATCCGAAGTAACGAAAATCATTGGTCTTTTAAAAAATTTAAAGTCCCGGCCCGATGGATTTTCAAACAAATACTACAAAATATTTTCTCTTGTACTGTCCCCTTACTTTACCTCCATTTTTAATGAAGCAATGATTTAGGGAACCCTTCCAGAAGAGATGTTACAAGCAAGTATAGTTACTATCCCCAAGCCAAACAAGCCTTTGGAATTTTCAGCTATTTATAGACCAATATCCCTTGTCCACTCAGATGCCTAAGATTTTAGCCATGAGACTCCTCGAAATTCTTCTGAATATTATCCATAGAGATCAAGTGGGATTTACTAAGGGGAGGGAGTCCTCAGATGGCACAGGAAGGACTCTCAATTTGATTGCTTCTATGGGGTTGGGTTGGACGCCTTTTCTCCTCCTTGTCCTGGATGCGGAGAAGGCATTCGATAGGCTTCACTGGAAATTTGCATTTGCCACCCTTCAGGGATTTGGAGTGGGAGAGATGTTCCTACTTGGTGGCTCAGGCCCTTTTCTCTAAGCTATCTGCCCGAGTTCGGGTAGATTGAGCATTGTCCTCATCCTTTTTATATAACAAATGGAACTCGCCAGGGGTGCCCTCTTTCCCCATTACTATTCATAATGATCATGGAGCCACTGGCGGAATTAATAAGAATAACCCCAGAGATCAAGGATTTCCCGCTTGCAATGAGACAACACAAAATTGGACTTTTCGCTGGCCATGTGTTCCTTACTTTAACTGACCCACTAAACTTCTTGAGAATTATGAAGCACACTATTTCATTGTTTAGCAAGGCTTTGTACTACAATCTGAATGTAGATAAATCACAAATTTTGGGTATTAACGTTGACACAAAGCTGGGAGCAGATATTCAAAAAGAATTCTTATTTCAATGGAAATCTGCAATTCCATATCTAGGCATAAAATTATGTCATCCATTGTTAAATATTATATCTGCTAATTTAGGTCCTTTGCTTACTTCTATTCAAAAAGAGTTGGAGGGACTAGAGATGATGGAGCCCTCGTGGTTTGGTAGAGTAATACTGTACAAGAAGTTAATCCTACCAAAAATCCTATATTTCTTTCGTACTTTATCTTATCCAATCCCACAATCTATTTTAACAGGATTTCAAAAACAACTGATTTGGAAAAATAAAAGGCCTAGAGTAGCAGCCACAATCTTATACCTACACCGGAGACAGGGAGGACTGGGAGTCCCCAATTTACAAACATACTACCAAGCAACTATCATGAATCAGTCCACTTTATGGTTGTGTGCCTCTAGACAACAACTTAGAGCCATATAGAAAAGCATCTTAAGAGAAACAGGTCTATAGACTCCCTTCTTAAGGCCTCAATGTTGGGTATTTTTCTGGAGTGGGATAACATTTCTCGACAATATTGAAACTGGATATGCCATTTCCTATTGGCTGCAAAACTTGTCATAGATAAGAGATGGGAATCTTGCTCCCCCCAAATATTGAAAGTTTACTAGACATGATGGCCGACCTTATGAGAGAATATATGCTTGCTCTAATAATAGTCTAGTCAAGTTTAATTTTATGTGGAATCCTAGTGTTACGATCGTGTGGGCAAACTAGGCACGGGTCCCACACGATCGTGACCAAGAGAGGACTGGGTAGGCACACAGGTTTCATGCAAACTGACCCTGTTCTACACATGAGGATGGCAAGGCCCTACCTAAGTGGGGACATTGCCCCAATAAGGGCAGCCCAGCGGTCTTCAGATCTGGGCCCTAGCTGATCCTATGAGCCACACACCAGAACAGGATGCATTCACATGCCACATGACAGGGACTGAACAGGACACACACAGCCAGAATACACAGCACACAGCAGCCACAATGCAAACATTAATAGCAGATGATAAGCTGAATATAAATGCAAGGTGTTAGTTCGTACATTGGCCAATGAACTTTAGCTGCAAGCCCCGGCAAGGCCCCTCGTATCTTGCAGTCCCTACACTAGCAAGATACATCTACTAGAGGGCCCTAGGGGCCAACCTAGCGCAGACATAGCAAACAAACTCAGCAGACCAAATTGACACAAAATAAACGTACAAACGGACATGAACCGCAAGGCACAGATCACACAGCAAGCTGCAACAGAACAGAGAACAGGTAACAGGAAACAGTAGAAGACCTGCTTCAGACTGACCAGGAGCTGGGTTTATATGTGAGCACAGACCCAGGGGATTGGCTAGCAGGAATTACCACACCCAGCCAGCTCAATCAATTAACCCCGTGAGGGCTGTGCTGCTAGGAAGCTTAGAACTACAGATCCCAGCAGCACACATAACACCTAGGTGGCGCTATACGTTAAAACTTTAATAATTTGCTAGTCGTTGCTTTAATGGTCTTTATAGTTAATGATTTCCTTTCTATATTGTATCTCCTAGAACTAGTTCAATATATTTTAATACACTTGGAAACCTAGCAATGATAATGCTAGTCAGTATATATTCATGAATATTGTTTGAATCATTCTTTTCTTTGCTGATTACCTATTGAAGTAAAATTGTATGCAACAATGTGATATCAACTAATTTGCTGAAAAATCATATAAATTTACTTGTTAAAATAAATAAACATGGGTCAATCTATTAAAATACTGCTTTATTTTTCCAGTGGTTAAAAAATTAAGTATAATTCTTGGTTTCCATTGAAATTGTACTGTGCACCTCATGAGTAATGCAAAGTAATTTTTATTTTAAAAAATAACATCATTTGCAAAATCAGTATTACTCATAGAAAAGGATCGAGAATAACTTTCTAATCTAGTCTTAAAAAAATTAAATCAGGAATCTGATTGGTTGCCAAGCACATGATCTTTCATCTCCACATGAGAACTGTACACTGTTATTTGTTTCCAAAAGTAGTAGGACTAATGGAACATTGTCATTTCACTTTAGATACAAAACAGATTCAGTTCAGTATTCTGGGGTTGAATAATTGCATATATAAGAGCTTTTTAGTAGTTCGTCCAAACTCTAATACTAATTATTTCTCCCAGTCATTTGTCATGCATAGTCTGTAATGATGAATCAGTACTCAGGTAGCTTTGTGATATTATAATACAGTATTTTACTTCTGATAACTCCTTGCAAACCCTGCATTTTGTATATTGTTCAAATACATTTTCTTTCTTGTTCTTTTTTTTAATTGAAGCTTTGTGGTAATCACATACTATGTATCCTGGCTAGCAACGCTGCCTCCTAGAACTGTCTATTTGACCCTATTTTATCCTTTATATATGTAGAAATTGTTTTTATACTCAGAAAGGATATGAGGCGAATATAGATCACAGTCACTGCAAATGCTCCAAGTTCCTAAAATATTGCCTTGCTTTGACTCTTATAAGTTATATATTAGAAAAGTATAATACCAGTGTTTCTGGTGGCGCAATGTGCCATACAACTGTGCTGCATAGTACATGTATTATGATCCCTACACATCACACACACACAGCTCTACTACATGTATCCTGATTCACACACATCACACACACAGCTGTGGTACATTCATGCTAATTTCCAAACATCACCACCTCAGCAGACAGGTACAGTTATCAGCCACATGTCATGTGATCGCTGACTCCACCCACAAGGTGATCACATGATAGTGACTTCATTACAGGTCCTTGTGGCTGCTGTCGGCTTATCCAGGAGACAGTACTTTCTACCAAACTGCACAATGGCTCCTCTCACAACAGTGACATCATTGCTGGTCCTTTAGCCCACCAGATCTCTTTACCAAACTGCACAATGGCTCTTCCCACAGCAGTGACATCACCGCAGGTCCTTCAGTCCACCGGATCTCTGTGGTGGCGGTAGGTCAGGTTCTTCTGTCATGACTGCTGAGTTGTGTCTGGGATAATAAGAGCTTAGTTGTATTCCCATTTTGTTATTTTTGCCCTCCCCTTTCTAGAACCCTAACTTTGTCGGTCAGGCTCTGTGTTTTATATATGTTGTAGGACCTGCGATGATGTTACTAGGGGCAGAGCACACACAAACATACTCACGGCCAAGTGGTCATTAGTAGTTTAATGAGCTAGATAGACAGCCAGACAGAAGATGGATGGATGGATGGATAGCTTCAGTTTCAGGATTAAGCTAATATTCACCTGATATATAATACCACAATTAATAAAATGTTGTAAAAGACAAGGATAATTCCTTAAGGCAATTTTCCACCATTAGAGTGGGGATAAACCTCTGCCACAGTTGTGACAGCTGTGGCAGAAGGCCAGAATGCTATCCCATTGCTTTCAATGGGGTCGGCGCTGCTGCTGCCGGCCACATTGAAAGCAGTGGGTTGAAGGTAACCTCCGCAGCATGATTTTCAGGGGAGGGCTTGAAATATAAGCCCTTCCCTGAAAATCATCCCTAGCAGGTGAAAAAAAAAACTATATACTCACCTCTCTGCCGCTCAGGCACATCCTCTGGCTGGCCCCTTCATCAAACAGAAAACAAATGTAAGACTGTGAGCAAAGGAACAACGTTTAAATGTTTAATCAAGATATTACAATATATGTGGGGTGAAACAGTTTGGACCTGTTATAGGGAACGCCTTCTCGCAGTGTGGTTCCCAAGAGACCACATGTTCTCTAACTTTTCAGCACTGCCTCTCTGGTTGGTGCACAAACCAGATGAAGTATGCATGAGGCTCTTGGTGATGAGAGTATTGATGTAACCATTGCTTAAAAACTATTACAAAAAGTATACACAATATCACCTATTTTATGTAACTTTGTTTTATTTTTATCATTTATTCATTTGTATTAATAAATTGTGTTGCATCAACCCACTTCTCCTTCTTTAAAGTCGTATCCAAACTTCTTGCCTTTCAACTTGGCAAAACAATTGGTCCATTTTTTTGGCACAATTTATGGGAAATATTGGTGTAAATTCAGTATTTATTAGAGATGAGCGAGCATACTCGCCCGAGCTTGATGCTCGTTCGAGTATTAGGGTGCTCGAGATGCTCGTTACTCGAGACGAGCACCACGCGGTACTCGTCTCGATTAAACGAGCACTGACCATTGAAATCAATGGAGCCGGCAATACAGCCGGCTCCATTGAAAGCAATGGGCTGCCGGCGATCGCGGGATGAATTGTCGGGAAGGGCTTAAATATATAAGCCCTTCCCTGCAATTCATCCAGAAATGTGTAAAAATAAAAAATATATATATACTCACCTTGTCCCGGCAGACGGAGTTCAGCGTGGCTGGCCTGCAGTGGGTGTGAAGGGGGTGTGAGTCAGACATGCCCCTGATTGGCTCACCTGAGCCAATCAGAGGCAGATCTCACTCACACCCATTCATGAATTCATGAATGGGTGAGTGAGTGTTGCCTATGATTGGCTCAGCGCAGCTCTCAGCTGAATGACAGCAGTTCAGCACCACAGTGCAGGAGACAGCAGGAGAACACGCGGCTGTGCCCCGGCAGCTGAAGGGAGGTGAGTATCTATTTTTTTTGTTTTTTAAATCACTTTTAATTCATTTCCAGGGAATGGCTTATATGTAAAGTCCTTCCCTGAAAAAGAATTCAGGTGTGCCAGCAACCATTGTCTTCAATGGAGTCGCCGGCAGCAGCAGCGGCTCTATTGAAGAGAATGCCTGCATTTTTATTCTTTTTTACACTAAAATCTTTCTTTTTCAGGTAAAGGCTCATATTTTTAAGCCCTTCCCAAAAATTCATCCCGCGCTTGCCGGCAGCCCATTGCTTTTAATGGAGCCGGCTGTATTGCCACCTCCATTGAATTCAATGGGCTAACATCGTTCTTCTCTGCCACAGCTGTTACAGCTGTGGCAGAGGAGAACGATCGTTATGCTGACAGTGCGGGGGGGGTCTCACTCTTGCCACTATTTTGGCTTAATAGTGAGACCTCGGAGCCCGAAATGCAGCCCTGCAGGTTGCTCCTCGCCTGCCCTATCCATTTCTGTGTTTTTTACATGACTTTGGTGATTTGCTAAGATTTTCACAAATGAAAACCTTAGCGGAGCACCTGTCATATACAAAAATGCTTGAGTCACCCATTGACTTCAATGTAGTTCGTTACTCGAAACGAACTCTCGAGCATCACTGAAAGTTTGACTTGAGTAACGAGCACCCGAGCATTTTGGTGCTCGCTAATCTCTAGTATTTATCAAGTTTTTTAAACTTTTACATACAATTTGTATCAGACAATTATAAGCTAAGCATTCTGTGCATCTAATAATCCAGAGAAAATGGTGAGACAGATCCTTGTCAACTCTAGTCACAAACAGCTCCACTATATTTCAGTAGGAGCTTTTACTGGCCTTCCTAGTTAAAGATCAGGGAGTGGAAAACTGCTTCACTGTAATGTTTACTATATATAATGTGCTGCCATTGTTTGTTGAGAGTATGAGTACAATACATATATACATACACACATACACATATTATATATATATATATATATATATATATATATATATATATATATATATATATATATATATATATATATACACACACATATACAAATATATTTATATATATACACACACATATATATATATACACAAGTAAACATATACATGCATATCTTAATATCGTCCTCTCATGCTCAATAGATCTTTTACCAACGTTTTCTCCTCTTTTTTAGTGTTATTAGGGGTAAAAGCTAAAAAAAAATTTTTTCAATTTACAGTTGCAGTTTACAGTTATATATATATATGTATATATTATTTTTTTATTTTTTTTACTTATTTCTTTTTTTATTCTGTAGTTTTTTTAACTTACTATTCATTCACATTGTCCTTTTTAAAAAAAAAAATTTCACACTTTTTCACTGTAACTGGGGCATCCATAGCAGCACCCATAGGAAAAACATGCCCCTGTAGTAATGGTAGTCACTGGCAAAGCTGATCTGGATCTCCTAGGAACCTGCAGCTCTACTGTGACGGGGGGAACCCGATGGTCACATGATTGCCAGGTCAAATAGCATCAGTAATACTTTTTATTTCTCTCTTCACTGCATAGTGCTCATTGAGTGCTATGTAGCCTGCAAGAGAGAAGGCAGAAGTGGCTAAGAACTGCATCTGCTTTTTCTTCCGAGTCCTTGGCTATGACTAACAGCCAAGGACCTGACCTGTTTCTGCTAGATTGCAGAAACAGGAGATTTAATCCATACAATATTTTTACTATTGACCAGGATTAAAGCCCAGGACCAAGCATAATATTACTGTGTTTGTACTTAAGGGGTTAATATAGTCAGTATTAGAGATGAGAGAGCACCAAAATGCTCGGGTGCTCGTTACTCGGGACGAAATTTTCGCAATGCTCTAGGGTTCGTTTCGAGTAACGAACCCCATTGAAGTCAATGGGCGACTCGAGCATTTTTGTATATCGCCGATGCTCGCTAAGGTTTCCATCTGTGAAAATCTGGGCAATTCAAGAAAGTGATGGGAACGACACAGCAACGGATAGGGCAGGCGAGGGGCTACATGTTGGGCTGCATCTCAAGTTCCCAGGTCCCACTATTAAGCCACAATAGCGGCAAGAGTGGCCCCCCCTCCCAACAATTTTTACATCTGAAAAGCCCTCATTAGCAATGCATACCTTAGCTAAGCACCACACTACCTCCAACAAAGCACAATCACTGCCTGCATGACACTCCACTGCCACTTCTCCTGGGTTACATGCTGCCCAACCCCCCCCCCCCGCACGACTCAGTGTCCACAGCGCACACCAAAGTGTCCCTGCGCAGCCTTCAGCTGCCCTCATGCCACACCACCCTCATGTCTATTTATAAGTGCGTCTGCCATGAGGAGGAACCGCAGGCACACACTGCAGAGGGTTGGCACGGGAAGGCAGTGACCCTCTTTAAAAGGGGTGGGGCGATAGCCCACAATGCTGTACAGAAGAAATGAGAAATCCAATCCTGTGCCACCTCCATCAGGAGCTGCACACGTGGGCATAGCAATGGGGAACCTATGTGCCACACACTATTCATTCTGTCAAGGTGTCTGCATGCCCCAGTCAGACCGCGGTTTTTTATAAATAGTCACAGGCAGGTACAACTCCGCAATGGGAATTCCGTGTGCACCCACAGCATGGGTGGCTCCCTGGAACCCACCGGCTGTACATAAATGTATCCCATTGCAGTGCCCTGGACAGCAGAGTTAACGTCAGATTAAATGCAGGTGGGCTTCGGCCCACACTGCATGCCCCAACCTGACCGGGGTTTTTAATTCATAGACACAGACAGGTATAACTCACTATTGTGAAGTCCCTGTGGACCGACAGCATGGGTGGGTGCCAGGAAGCCACCGGCGGTACATAAATATATCCCATTGCAGTGCCCAGCACAGCTGAGGTAATGTCATGTTTAATGCAGGTGGTCTTCGGCCCACACTGCATGCCCCAGTCAGACTGGGGTTCTTTAGAAGTGGACACATGCAGTTACAACTCCGTGTGGACCGACAGCATGGGTGGGTGCCAGGAAGCCACCGGCGGTACATAAATATATCCCATTGCAGTGCCCATCACAGCTGAGGTAATGTCATGTTTAATGCAGGTGGGCTTCGGCCCACACTGCATGCCCCAGTCAGACTGGGGTTCCTCAGAAGTGGACACATGCAGTTACAACTCCGTGTGGACCGACAGCATGGGTGGGTGCCAGGAAGCCACCGGCGGTACATAAATATATCCCATTGCAGTGCCCAACACAGCTGAGGTAATGTCATGTTTAATGCAGGTGGGCTTCGGCCCACACTGCATGCCCCAGTCAGACTAGGGTTCTTTAGAAGTGGACACATGCAGTTACAACTCCGTGTGCACCGACAGCATGGGTGGGTTCCAGGAAGCCACCGGCGGTACATAAATATATCCCATTGCAGTGCCCAGCACAGCTGAGGTAATGTCATGTTTCATGCAGGTGGGCTTCGGCCCACACTGCATGCCCCAGTCAGACTGGGGTCCTTTAGAAGTGGACACATGCAGTTACAACTCCGTGTGGACCCACAGCATGGGTGGCTTCCTGGAACCCACCGGCGGTACATAAATATATCCCATTGCATTGCCCATCACAGCTGAGGTAAAGTCAGGTTTAATGCAGGTGGGCTTCGGCCCACACTGCATGCCCCAGTCAGACTGGGGTTCTTTAGAAGTAGACACATGCAGTTACAACTCCCTGTGGACCCACAGCATGGGTGGCTCCCTGGAACCCTCCGGCGGTACATAAATATATCCCATTGCATTGCCAATCACAGCTGAGGTAAAGTCAGGTTTAATGCAGGTGGGCTTCGGCCCACACTGCATGCCCCAGTCAGACTGGGTTCTTTAGAAGTAGACACATGCAGTTACAACTCCCTGTGGACCCACAGCATGGGTGGCTCCCTGGAACCCACCAGCGGTACATAAATATATCCCATTGCAGTGCAAAGCTCAGCTGATGTAACGTCAGCTTTAATGCAGGTGGGCAAAAAATTAATTGGATTACACTGTAGGCCAGGGCCCCAAAAAATTGGTGTACCAACAGTACTAATGTACCTCAGAAAAATTGCCCATGCCCAACCAAGAGGGCAGGTGAAACCCATTAATCGCTTTGGTTAATGTGGCTTAATTTGTAACTAGGCCTGGAGGCAGCCCAGTTAAAATAAAAATTGGTTCAGGCACAAGTTTCAACGCTTTAATGAGCATTGAAACATATAAAAATTGTTTACAAAAATTATATAACTGAGCCTTGTGGGCCTAAGAAAAATTGCCCGTTCGGCGTGATTATGTGAGGTTTCAGGAGGAGGAGCAGGAGGAGGAGGATGAATATAATACACAGATTGATGAAGTTAAAAGCTCCCCGTTTTTGATGGTGATAGAGAACGATGCTTCCATCCGCGGGTGCAGCCTACGTATTGTTTAGGTACCGCTGCTGTCCGCTGGTGCAGCCTACGTATTGTTTAGGTATCGCTACTGTCCGCTGGTGGAGAAGAAAAGTCTGGGAAAATCCAGGCGTTGTTCATCTTTATGAGTGTAAGCCTGTCGGCACTGTCGGTTGACAGGCGGGTATGCTTATCCGTGATGATTCCCCCAGCCGCACTAAACACCCTCTCTGACAAGACGCTAGCCGCAGGACAAGCAAGCACCTCCAGGGCATAGAGCGCAAGTTCAGGCCACGTGTCCAGCTTCGACACCCAGTAGTTGTAGGGGGCAGAGGCGTCATGGAGGACGGTCGTGCGATCGGCTACGTACTCCCTCACCATCCTTTTACAGTGCTCCCGCCGACTCAGCCTTGACTGGGGAGCGGTGACACAGTCTTGCTGGGGAGCTATAAAGCTGTCAAAGGCCTTAGAGAGTGTTCCCCTGCCTGTGCTGTACATGCTGCCTGATCTCTGCGCCTCCCCTGCTACCTGGCCCTCGGAACTGCGCCTTCTGCCACTAGCGCTGTCGGATGGGAATTTTACCATCAGCTTGTCCGCCAGGGTCCTGTGGTATAGCATCACACTCGAACCCCTTTCCTCTTCAGGTATGAGAGTGGAAAGGTTCTCCTTATACCGTGGGTTGAGCAGTGTGTACACCCAGTAATCCGTAGTGGCCAGAATGCGTGTAACGCGAGGGTTACGAGAAAGGCATCCTAACATGAAGTCAGCCATGTGTGCCAGGGTACCTGTACGCAACACATGGCTGTCCTCACTAGGAAGATCACTTTCAGGATCCTCCTCCTCAGGCCATACATGCTGAAAGGATGACAGGCAAGCAGCATGGGTACCCTCAGCAGTGGGCCAAGCTGTCTCTTCCCCCTACTCCTCCTCCTCAACGCGCTGAGATATAGAAAGGAGGGTGCTCTGACTATCCAGCGACATACTGTCTTCCCCCGCCTCTGTTTCCGAGCGCAAAGCGTCTGCCTTTATGCTTTGCAGGGAACTTCTCAAGAGGCATAGCAGAGGAATGGTGACGCTAATGATTGCAGCATCGCCGCTCACCATCTGGGTAGACTCCTCAAAGTTTCCAAGGACTTGGCAGATGTCTGCCAACCAGGCCCACTCTTCTGTAAATAATTGAGGAGGCTGACTCCCACTGCGCCGCCCATGTTGGAGTTGGTATTCCACTATAGCTCTACGCTGCTCATAGAGCCTGGCCAACATGTGGAGCGTAGAGTTCCACCGTGTGGGCACGTCACACAGCAGTCGGTGCACTGGCAGATTAAACCGATGTTGCAGGGTGCGCAGGGTGGGAGCGTCCGTGTGGGACATGCAGAAATGTGCACAGAGTCAGCGCACCTTTCCGAGCAGGTCTGACAAGCGTGGGTAGCTTTTTAGAAAGCGGTGAACCACCAAATTAAAGACGTGGGCCAGGCATGGCACGTGCGTGAGGCTGCCGAGCTGCAGGGCCGTCACCAGGTTACGGCCGTTGTCACACACGACCATGCCCGGTTGGAGGCTCAGCGGCTCAAGCCAGCGGTCGGTCTGCTCTGTCAGACCCTGCAGCAGTTCGTGGGCCGTGTGCCTCTTCTCTCCTAAGCTGAGTAGTTTCAGCACGGCCTGCTGACGCTTGTCCACCGCTGTGCTGCCGTGCCGCGCGACACCGACTGCTGGCGACGTGCTGCTGCTGACACATCTTGATTGCGAGACAGAGGTTGCGTAGGAGGAGGAGGAGGGTGGTTTAGTGGAGGAAGCATACACCGCCACAGATACCACCACCGAGCTGGGGCCCGCAATTCTGGGGGTGCCGTCAGGTGCCGTCAGGGAGATATAGTGGCCCTGCCTGCCTGTGCTTGTCCACGTGTCCGTTGTTAAGTGGACCTGGGCAGTAACCGCGTTGGTGAGGGCGCGTACAATGTTGCGGGAGACGTGGTCGTGCATTGCTGGGACGGCACATCGGGAAAAGTAGTGGCGACTGGGAACTGAGCAGCGCGGGGCCGCAGCCGCCATCATACCTTCGAAAGCCTCCGTTTCCACAACCCTATACAGCAGCATCTCCAGGCTGATAAATTTGGCTATGTACACGTTTAACGCTTGAGCGTGCGGGCGCGTGGCGGCGTACTTGCGCTTGCGCTCCAACACTTGCGCTAGCGACGGCTGGACAGTACGCTGAGAGACATTGGTGGATGGGGCCGAGCACAGCGGAGGTGAGGGTGTGGGTGCAGGCCAGGAGACGGTAGTGCCTGTGTCCTGAGAGGGGGGTTGGATCTCAGTGGCAGGTGGGGGCACAGGGGGAGAGGCAGCGGTGCAAACCGGAGGCGGTGAATGGCCTTCGTTCCACCTTGTTGGGTGCTTGGCCATCATATGTCTGCGCATGCTGGTGGTGGTGAGGCTGGTGGTGGTGGCTCCCCGGCTGATCATGGCACGACAAAGGTTGCACACCACTGTTCGTCGGTCGTCTGCACTCTCAGTGAAAAACTGCCAGACCTTTGAGCACCTCGGCCTCTGCAGGGTGGCATGGCGCGAGGGGGCGCTTTGGGAAACAGTTGGTGGATTATTCGGTCTGGCCCTGGCTCTACCCCTGGCCACCGCACTGCCTCTTCCAACCTGCCTTGCCACTGCACTTGCCTCCCCCTCTGAAGACCTGTCCTCAGTAGGCGTAGCAAACCAGGTGGGGTCAGTCACCTCATCGTCCTGCTGCTCTTCCTCCGAATCCTCTGTGCGCTCCTCCCTCGGACTTACTCCAATTACTACTACCTGAGTGATAGACAACTGTGTCTCATCGTCATCGTCCTCCTCACCCACTGAAAGCTCTTGAGACAGTTGCCGGAAGTCCCCAGCCTCATCCCTCGGACCCCGGGAACTTTCCAAAGGTTGGGCATCGGTCACGACAAACTCTTCCGGTGGGAGAGGAACCATTGTTGGCCATTCTGGGCAGGGGCCCGGGAACAGTTCCTGGGAGTCTGCCTGCTCCTCAGAATGTGTCATTGTAATGGAGTGAGGAGGCTGGGAGGAAGGAGGAGCAGCAGCCAGAGGATTCAGAGTTGCAGCAGTGGACGGCGCAGAATTCTGGGTGGTCGATAGATAGCTGGATGCACTTTCTGCCATCCACGACAGGACCTGCTCACACTGCTCATTTTCTAATAAAGGTCTACCGCGTGGACCCATTAATTATGAGATGAATGTGGGGACGCCAGAAACGTGCCTCTCTCCTAATCCCGCAGCAGTCGGCTGCGATACACCTGGATCAGGAGCTCGACCTGTGCCCACACCCTGACTTGGGCCTCCGCGTTCTCGCCCGCGTCCACATCCTCTAGGCCTACCCCTACCCCTCAGCATGCTGTATTACCAGTAGTGCAGAAACAGAACGCTGTATTTAAATGTGCCGCTTATTGGCCTGTGGTTGGAGGCTGACTTCCCTTACGGAACGCACAGCAGAGCCAGGAAACAATTTTGCGCACGCCTGTAGTGAGACGTAGGTGCGTATGACTGAGCTAGTGGAATTTGAAGCGCAGAAGCAGTCAAGTGGCCAAAGGCCAGTAGTAGGCCTTAAGTATTTTGATTCTATTTTTTTTTAAATGCTGAGCTGATACAGCAGACAGATACTGTAGGCAGTGTATAATATTATGTATACTGTTTCCCTCTGGCGGGATGACGGCGGTGATGTAACAGAGACAGCAGACCAAGGAAACAATTTTGCGCAAGCCTGCTGTAACGCTTAGCTGCGTATTAATTAGGACTACTACCCCCAGCAGACAGATACTGTAGGCAGCGTATAATATTATGTATACTGTTTCCCTCTGGCGGGATGACGGCGGTGATGTAACAGAGACAGCAGACCCAGGAAACAATTTTACGCAAGCCTGCTGTAACGCTTAGCTGCGTATTAATTAGGACTACTACCCCCAGCAGACAGATACTGTAGGCAGCGTATAATATTATGTATACTGTTTCCCTCTGGCGGGATGATGGCGGTGATGTAACAGAGACAGCAGACCCAGGAAACAATTTTACGCAAGCCTGCTGTAACGCTTAGCTGCGTATTAATTAGGACTACTACCCCCAGCAGACAGATACTGTAGGCAGCATATAATATCATGTATACTGTTTCCCTCTGGCGGGATGACGGCGGTGATGTAACAGAGACAGCAGACCCAGGAAACAATTTTGCGCAAGCCTGCTGTAACGCTTAGCTGCGTATTAATTAGGACTACTACCCCCAGCAGACAGATACTGTAGGCAGCGTATAATATTATGTATACTGTTTCCCTCTGGCGGGATGACGGCGGTGATGTAACAGAGACAGCAGACCCAGGAAACAATTTTGCGCAAGCCTTCTGTAACGCTTAGCTGCGTATTAATTAGGACTACTACCCCCAGCAGACAGATACTGTAGGCAGCGTATAATATTATGTATACTGTTTCCCTCTGGCGGGATGATGGCGGTGATGTAACAGAGACAGCAGACCCAGGAAACAATTTTACGCAAGCCTGCTGTAACGCTTAGCTGCGTATTAATTAGGACTACTACCCCCAGCAGACAGATACTGTAGGCAGCGTATAATATTATGTATACTGTTTCCCTCTGGCGGGATGACGGCGGTGATGTAACAGAGACAGCAGACCCAGGAAACAATTTTGCGCAAGCCTGCTGTAATGCTTAGCTGCATATTAATTAGGACTACTACCCCCAGCAGACACGCAGTAAACTGAAGACGGTCACAGGCAGCCCTAAAATAGTATTTTTCCCCAATTTTTTTGAAAAAGCCCACTGCCTATATAGCCTGGATATCTCTTTCCCTGCCTCACCAGTACTGGCCCTATACTCTGTACAATGACTGCAGACTGAGGACGCAATGCTCTGCACGCCCGATATACAAAAAAAAATAAATTGTGCAACACTGCTAAAAGCAGCCTCAACAGTACTGCACACGGTCAGATGTGGCCCTAAGAAGGACCGTTGGGGTTCTTGAAGCCTAAAATCACTCCTAACGCTCTCCCTATAGCAGCTCCGGCATCAGCAGCACTTTCCCTGATCTCTGTCAGAATGCATCTGTGGCGAGCCGCGGGAGGGGCCGATTTATATACTCGGATGACACCTGATCTCTCCAGCCACTCACTGCAGGGGGGTGGTATAGGGCTTGAACGTCGCAGGGGGAAGTTGTAATGCCTTCCCTGTCTTTCTATTGGCCAGAAAATCGCGCTAACGTCTCAGAGATGAAAGTGAAAGTAACTCGAACATCGCGTGGTGCTCGCCTCTAGTAACGAGCATCTCAAACACGCTAATACTCGAACGAGTATCAAGCTCAGACGAGTACGTTCGCTCATCTCTAGTCAGTATCTATCAGATTTTTTACTTTGTAGTAACTGTTTTACAACTAAATAAATGCTACACATTAATTGAAATTTAATATTTATAAAGAACATTAATTAGCAAAGTAATACCCCAACAATATCTATAAATTAAAACACCATAATTGCTATAATTCTCCTTTATGAAAACAGTATGCAAAATTTGTCTGAACTGCTCATAATTATTTGACCTTTGCATTAATTAGTTGTTCTCTACTTATAATTATGCTCTTGACCATTCTCTGGGGGTCCATTTTTATTATTTGTAGCTCTTAGCAAATTTCACTATTTATTAAAATTGTCTTGATTGTTAATATATGAATTTGTGTTTAATTATCCTGTATTAACTCTCTAGGTTCACCGTGTACTAAAAGGGATTAATTTGAAATGGAATATGCAGTTTTAGTTCTTTTTCCATAAAGATTTGAATGTCTGTAATGTTTATTCTATAGAGAGTATGTATGACCGCTCGCAGGACTATAGCTTCAAAAGCATCATAGGTTTAAAGCTGGTCAACTATGACTTTTCAAAAGGAACGAATATATGCAATTGAATACAAGAGTCAAGATTGCAAAAATATTTAAAAGTTTGCTTCTTTAAAGTAAGTGATGTTACAGAAACTGGCAGACTTTGGGATGAAGGTGGGGCCCATCACTCCCATTTAGTCCTGCTCGTTTATTTCCCTGGTTGGCAGACCGTGTTTCCGCTGCCCTGTATTTGCTATGTTGTATATGTTATTTAAGTTTATACTAGAGATGAGCGAGCACCAAAATGCTCGAGTGCTCGTTACTCGAGTCGAACTTTCAGTGATGCTCGAGAGTTCGTTTCGAGTAACGAACCCTATTGAAGTCAATGGGCGACTCGAGCATTTTTGTATATGACAGGTGCTCCGCTAAGGTTTTCATTTGTGAAAATCTTAGCAAATCACCAAAGTCATGTAAAAAACACAGAAATGGATAGGGTAGGGCTGCATTTCGGGCTCCGAGGTCTCACTATTAAGCCACAATAGTGGCAAGAGTGAGACCCCCAACCCGCACTGTCAGCATAAAGATCGTTCTCCTCTGCCACAGCTGTAACAGCTGTGGCAGAGAAGAACGATGTTAGCCCATTGAATTCAATGGAGCCGGCAATACAGCCGGCTCCATTGAAAGCAATGGGCTGCCGGCGAGCGCAGGATGAATTTTCGGGAAAGGCTTAAAAATATAAGCCCTTACCTGAAAATCATCCTAAAATGTGTAAAAAAAAAATAAAAAAATGTATACTCACCTTTCCGCTGCAGCCGGAGTTCAGCCGCACCTGGCCGGCAGTTCTCCTGAACTGCTCTGAGTAGTATTCAGCAGCCGGGGCTTTAAAATCCCCGCCTGCTGAATGAGCTGCCTCTGATTGGTCCCTGCGCTGAGCCAATCAGAGGCAGCTCTCACTCACACCCATTCATGAATTCATGAATGGGTGAGTGAGTGCTGCCTCTGATTGGCTCAGCGCAGGGACCAATCAGGGGCAGCTCTCAGCCGTCATTCATGAATTCATGAATGGGTGTGAGTGAGAGCTGCCTCTGATTGGTGAGGCTGTGTCCAATGAGAGGCAGCTCATTCAGCAGGCGAGGATTTTAAAGCCCCGGCTGCTGAATACTACTCAGAGCAGTTCAGGAGAACTGCCGGCCGGCCACGGCTGAACTCCGTCTGCCGGGACCAGGTGAGTATATATATATTTTTTATTTTTACACATTTCTGGATGATTTTCAGGTAAGGGCTTATATTTTTAAGCCCTTCCCGACAATTCATCCCGCGCTCGCCGGCAGCCCATTGCTTTCAATGGAGCCGGCTGTATTGCCGCCTCCATTGAATTCAATGGTCAGTGCTCGTTTAATCGAGACGAGTACCGCGTGGTGCTCGTCTCGAGTAATGAGCATCTCGAGCACCCTAATACTCGAACGAGGATCAAGCTCGGATGAGTATGCTCGCTCATCTCTAGTTTACACAATTATTTTAAAGTAAAAATTGCTACTTTAAAAAAAAAAAAAAGTGTCTGCATGTTTTTTGGCGATCCACACTAGGTGCTACACTGATTAGGCAGAAGCAAAATTTCATTTAGGAACAACACCAAGCACATTTTCTGTGTAAAAACTGTGTGCAATCAGTGCAGTCAAAGTCTACAGTGGCCAGGGTTCCCCAGGCAATAAAGAGCGGCTGGTTGGTTGAAGGGCATAGGGAAAGTGATGGGCAGTGCAACGTGAAAACACGAATGGGTTACCACAACAACTAAACTCCACAACTGTATGTTGATGTCATTCATTTGACAGATTAAAAAAACAGGTAGCAGTGTCAGCAGCACAGCAAGCGACTCACAGCGAGAAGGTGGGACTAAATAATGCCGCTCTTTATCGAGGTTCTGGATGAATAAATCCCAAAGTCACACCAATGTACACCCTGGAAAGAGCTGCATAAGGGGTGCAAAGTAGACAGTCCTCACATGAATACAATGATGTTCTTTAATGAATTCACAGGATACACATACAGGCAATGTTTCAACTGCAACTGTGGTTTTTGCCTGTATGTGCATACTGTGGATTCATTAAAGAACATCATTGTATTGATATGAGGACTGTCTTCTTTGCACCCCTGATGCTGCTTTTTCTGGTGTGTACATCCTTTTGACAGATGTGACTAAATACAAAAAGTCAACATGTGAAACAACCGCGAAACTCAACCATTTGTGAAGAAAACCAATACAGAGAATACTCATTTGGGGGAAAAGAAATGCAGTTTATTAATTTCACAGAGACACAATATTTTTTCAGTGTTAAAAATAATGCTGAAGGGCCCTTTCACATTGGTGTAACTTTCAACAGTGATATGCGTGCCAAAAGCAGGAGCCACACAAAATACTGTTGAAATATATTCCTATGTGAAAAAGCACAGACCATGCACATTGAGAAAACACAACTTTTTTTTTTTACAATCTGTGGTAATTGTATACATTATCACACTCAAGTAGCTGCAGCGGTGTGGAAAATGGAACGTGTTCTGTATTCATAGCCGGAGGCCACATGGGAGTTGAGAATGGAGGGGTAGTCACTAAGTGCTGGAAGCCATACCCAGGCATGTGGCCAACTGGATAGCCAGCTTGCGCTGTGATGCTTGAGTGTGAAACACCACTCCTTTTGCCCAGTTGACCATGCAGTGCATTTGTGCTCAGCTGCAATAAAATCCTCTCAAAGTGGTACCTCTGTGACTCAGTCATGCATCGTATTTGGCAAGCGACAGTCCGTCCAACAAGATCAATCTCATCAGGTCTGTGTCCGCAAAGCATCATCACTGGTTCCAATATCTCCAAGTTCTCTGCTTTCCGTACTGTCTTGAGTGGATAAATTGTGGATGTTAGTGGTCTAGGGCAGTGGTCCCCAACCTTTTTGGCACCAGGGACCGGCTTCAAGCAAGACCATTTTTACAAGGCCCGGCAGGGTTGGGCGGGGCATGGGCGGGGCTTTGGTTATATGGGGAGGGGCTATGAAGGGGGTTGGAGTTTAGTGCATTCTTATTTAATTATGACATTTAGAATGTCCTGGTAGTACATACACAGGGCAATATAATATACCCCCCGCCCCCGCCTGGCAGTACACACATAGGGCAGTATATAATCTATCCCCCCTCCCCAGCACACACATAGGGCAGCATATAATTTATCTCCCCCCCCCCAGTAATAGACAGCCCCCACCTCTCAGTAATTAGCAGCCCCACCCCCAGTAATAAGCAGCCCCCCCGTAATATGCAGGTCCACCCCCAGTAATAGGCAGCCCCCCCCCGTAATAAGCAGGTCCGCCCCCAGTAATAGGCAGCCCCCCCCCGTAATAGGCAGCACCCCACCCCCAGTAATAGGCAGTCCCCCCCAGTAATAGGCACCCCCTTCCCCTGTAATAAGTAGCCCCCACCCCCACCCTCAGTAATAAGCAGCCCCCCCCAGTAAGCAATCCCCCCAGTAATAAGCAGGTCCCGTCCAGTAATAAGCAGCCTCCCCCCCCCAGTAATAAGCATCCCCCCCAGTAATAGGCAGCCCCTTCCCCTGTAATAAGCAGCCCCCACCCCCCCAGTAAGCATCACCCCCAGTAATAAGCAGCCCCCCCGTAATAAGCAGGTCCGCCCCCAGTAATAGGCAGCCCCCCCAGTAACAGGCAGCTCCCCACCCCCAGTATTAGGCAGCCCCCCAGTAATAGGCAGCGTCCCACCCCCAGTAATCAATCCCCCCAGTAATAAGCAGGTCCCCTCCAGTAATAAGCAGCCTCCCCCCCCCCAGTAATAGGCACCCCCCAGTAATAGGCAGCCCCTTCCCCTGTAATAAGTAGCCCCCACCCCCCCAGTAAGCATCACCCCCAGTAATAAGCAGCCCCCCCCCAGTAATAGGCAGCCCCCACCGTAATAGGCAGCGCCCCACCCCCAGTAATAGGCAGTCCCCCCAGTAATAGGCACCCCCTTCCCCTGTAATAAGTAGCCCCCCCAGTAATTAGCAGCCCCCCCCAGTAAGCAATCCCCCCAGTAATAAGCAGGTCCCATCCAGTAATAAGCAGCCCCCCCCCCAGTAATAGGCAGCCCCCAGTAATAAGCATCCCCCCCAGTAATAGGCAGCCCCTTCCCCTGTAATAAGCAGCCCCCACCCCCCCAGTAAGCATCACCCCCAGTAATAAGCAGCCCCCCCCCGTAATAAGCAGGTCCGCCCCCAGTAATAGGCAGGCCCCCCCCTAGTAACAGGCAGCGCCCCACCCACAGTAATAGGCAGCGCCCCACCCCAGTAATCAATCCCCCCAGTAAAAAGCAGGTCCCCTCCAGTAATAAGCAGCCTCCCCCCCAGTAATAGGCACCCCCAGTATAGGCAGCCCCTTCCCCTGTAATAAGTAACCCCCACCCCCCCAGTAAGCATCACCCCCAGTAATAAGCAGCCCCCCCTCCAGTAATAGGCAGCCCCTTCCCCTGTAATAAGCAGCCCCCCCCCCAGTAAGCATCACCCCCAGTAATAAGCAGGCTCCACCCCCAGCAATAGGCACCCCCTTCCTCTGTAATAAGTAGCCCCCACCCCCAGTAATAACCAGCCCCCCCAGTAAGCAATCCCCCCAGTAATAAGCAGGTCCCCTCCAGTAATAACCAGCCCCCCCAGTAATAGGCAGTCCCTTCCCCCGTAATAGGCAGCCCCCCAGTAGTAAGCAGCCCCCCAACCCATATACTTACCTCCTCCCTGCTGTCAGCGTCGCTCTCTGTCTGCTTGCCCTGACGTGTGCAGCCCGGAACGCTTCCTCCCTGAGTCCTCTCCTGCGGAACTAATGAGCAGGGGACTCGGGAGGAGAATCCTGGCTGCACAGACGTCAGTGTGTGCGCCGGGATCAGCGCGATTACCAGCGGGGAGCTGCGGCGCCCCCGCTGGTAATCGCTTCAGTGGTGAGCGGCGTCGGCACGCCGCGGGCCACATAACGCAAGGCAGTGGCCCGGATTCGGCTCGCGGGCCTTGTGTTTAGAGCAAAAGTTCCCAGCGGTGCCGCGGACGGGCGCTAACCACCCAACGGCCCGGCCCCGGTCTGGCGGTTGGGGACCCCTGGTCTAGAGGGATTGGCCTGGATGTGATCTGTGCGCTGGTGTTCTCTTGGCAATCGATTGCTTCAGCCGTTGTTGTAAACTGTGCCACTGTGTCCACATGTTCCTGCACCATAGTGCTCTATTGAAAAAAATGAAAAATAGGGATTATTTTAGTACATAACGCACTAACGAAAAGGATAATAACAGTGTTATCTTTACGGAATGTCTAGTAATGTACTTACGCTGTTCAGTTCTGCAGGACTAACCACTGCTGACGACATATGGCTGGGCTCTAGTGCTATTTCTTCCATAAGGTTTACAACTAGAGATGAGCGAGCATACTCGTCCGAGCTTGATGCTCGTTCGAGTATAAGGGTGCTCGAGATGCTCGTTACTCGAGACGAGCACCACGCGGTACTCGTCTCGATTAAAAGAGCACTGACCATTGAATTCAATGGAGCCTGCAATACAGCCGGCTCCATTGAAAGCAATGGCCTGCCGGCGAGCGCGGGATGAATTGTCGGGAAGGGCTTAAATATATAAGCCCTTCCCTGCAATTCATCCAGAAATGTGTAAAAAATATATATATATATATATACTCACCTTGTCCCGGCAGAACGATGTTAGCCCATTGAATTCAATGGAGCCGGCAATACAGCCGGCTCCATTAAAAGCAATGGGCTGCCGGCGATCGCGGGATGAATTGTCGGGAAGGGGTTAAATATATAAGCCCTTCCCTGCAATTCATCCAGAAATGTGTAAAAATAAAAAAAATATATACTCACCTTGTCCCGGCAGAACGATGGTAGCCCATTGAATTCCATGGAGCCGGCAATACAGCTGGCTCCATTGAAAGCAATGGGCTGCCGGCGATCGCGGGATGAATTGTCGGGAAGGGGTTAAATATATAAGCCCTTCCCTGCAATTCATCCAGAAATGTGTAAAAATAAAAAATATATATATACTCACCTGGTCCCGGCAGACGGAGTTCAGCGTGGCCAGCGGCAGTCCTCCTGAACTGTTCTGAACAGCTGTGAGTAGTATTCAGCAGCCGGGGATTTAAAATCCCCGCCTGCTGAATGAGCTGCCTCTAATTGGTCACAGCCTGTGACTACTGCCTCTGATTGGCTCAGCGGGACCAATCAGATGAGAGGCAGCAGTCACTCACCCATTCATAAATTCATGAATGGGTGTGTGAGTGGAATCTGCCTCTGATTGCTCAGGCTGTGACCAATTAGAGGCAGCTCATTCAGCAGGCAGGGATTTTAAATCCCCGGCTGCTGAATACTACTCACAGCTGTTCAGAGCAGTTCAGGAGGACTGCCGCTGGCCGCGCTGAACTCCGTCTGCCGGGACCAGGTGAGTATATATATATTTTTTATTTTTATACATTTCTGGATGAATTGCAGGGAAGGGCTTATATATTTAACCCCTTCCCAACAATTCATCCCGCGATCGCCGGCAGCTCATTGCTTTCAATGGAGCCAGCTGTATTGCCGGCTCCATTGAATTCAATGGGCTAACATCGTTCTTCTCTGTTACAGCTGTGGCAGAGAACGATCTTTATGCTGACAGTGCGGGGGGGGGGGGGGGGGCTCACTCTTGCCACTATTGTGGCTTAATAGTCGGACCTGGGAACTTGAGATGCAGCCCAACATGTAGCCCCTCGCCTGCCCTATCCGTTTCTATGTCGTTCCCATCACTTTCTTGAATTTCCCAGGTTTTCACAAACAAAAACCTTAGCGAGCATCGGCGATATACAAAAATGCTCGAGTCGCCCATTGACTTCAATGGGGTTCGTTACTCGAAACAAACTCTCGAGCATCACTGAATGTTCGACTCGAGTAACGAGCACCCGAGCATTTTGGTGCTCGCTCATCTCTATTTACAACTCTTTGTGAGGCTTGTGACACCTCCTGGTCCCTAGTGAAAGAGAGTAAGTCAAAGTACCACAACTTTGGATGGTAAATGTCCTCTGCACTCGCCCTAGAATGCTTGCTCTGCTCCACCTTGTTATACTCCTTTTTATATTTGGTCCGCAAATTCTGTATTTTTTTTTGACCATTGTCAAGTCAACTTGCTGTCCTAGCAAATGGTTTTGGATCAGTTCCATCAGCTTCTTGTAGGCTTTGAGCTTCTTTAGGCGATTACTGTATTCTGGACAAGTTACTTTCCATAAACACAGCAAAGAACAGTACCCTTAAATGAAATGTCTTGTGAGCTCTTCGCGGTCCATGACTTTCCTTTAAAAACAAAAGCAAAACGTTTGCATAAAGCTAGCATCCATATTGCAAAACCATTCGTTGTACCGCACATAAAGTGTTGCTGTGTGCGGCAATTTATGATCGGCACTATGAAGAATCCTCAGCTTTAAAAAGCTTAACAGAAGAAACAAGTACAAGCAAAGTACAAGCAAACTTACCTTCTAAAGTAGAAATGTAATGCCCGAAATATTAAGCAGAGAATGACACTATCAGCGATGGTTTGTTGCACAGAGACAGTTGAATCGTCAGCTCTGGTCTCTATCCCTTCAGAATAATGAGTGCTTATGATGCATCTTATATACCCTATTTTTTTTTCCAAAATATTTTTATTTGATTTTCAAGAAAAATCATACAAGTATAATGCAAAATAGGTGATCCTCATTACCCTTGCAATAACATCATGTTTCACTCATAGCATTTTCCAGTTATACAGATATGGAAACATAAAAACAAGCATCAAGATAAAACTTATATAGATGACATGTATGCATTAACTTGTAGAATAGCGTTAATCTAAATTACATATCTCCACTTATATTGTAATTGCATATACTATTAATAACTTTATAGCAAATCCTAATTGTGATTTAGTAATAACCAAAACTGTCGCCAAGATTTCCAGATAGAATTAAAACAATGTATGGAATTTTTCGATTTAGCATGTATTTTTTCATAATCATAATGGTCTGCTAGGGTATCTATAAATTCTTTAATGTGCGGAGGAGAACATGTTCTCCAATTTCTTATAATAATAAGTTTTACCATCAACAGGAAGTGGCATATCCACATCCTATGTGAATTGGGTACATCATCACATTCTAACAGTAAAAGTGCAAGCTGAGGACTTTTTTTCACGTATGTGCCCATAATCTTTGGTATGAGGGCAAATACTTCTCCCCAATAATTTAGAATTTTTGGGCAATCCCATGAGATGTGAAGCAGTGTTCCCTCTTGTCCGCAATTTCTCCAGCACTCTCTACTATGGCAAGGGAAACATCTAGCTAATTTAGCTGGAGTGTAGTACCACTTGGTTAGCATTAGAGATGAGCGAGCACCAAAATGCTCGGGTGCTCGTTACTCGGGACGAAATGTTCGCAATGCTCGAGGGTTCGTTTCGAATAACGAACCCCATTGAAGTCAATGGGCGACCCGAGCATTTTTGTATATCGCCGATGCTCGCTAAGGTTTCCATGTGTGAAAATCTGGGCAATTCAAGAAAGTGATGGGAACGACACAGCAACGGATAGGGCAGGCGAGGGGCTACATGTTGGGCTGCATCTCAAGTTCACATGTCCCACTATTAAGCCACAATAGTGGCAAGAGAGGGCCCCCCCCCTCCCAACAACTTTTACTTCTGAAAAGCCCTCATTAGCATGGCATACCTTAGCTAAGCACTACACTACCTACAACAAAGCACAATCACTGCCTGCATGACACTCTGCTGCCACTTCTCCTGGGTTACATGCTGCCCAACCCCCCTCCCCCCTGCACGACGCAGTGTCCACAGCGCACACCAAACTGTCCCTGCGCAGCCTTCAGCTGCCCTCATGCCACACCACCCTCATGCCTATTTATAAGTGCGTCTGCCATGAGGAGGAACTGCAGGCACACACTGCAGAGGGTTCGCACGGCTAGGCAGCGACCCTCTTTAAAAGTGGTGGGGCGATAGCCCACAATGCTGTACAGAAGCAATGAGAAATATAATCCTGTGCCACCGCCATCAGGAGCTGCACACGTGGGCATAGCAATGGGGAACCTATGTGCCACACACTATTCATTCTGTCAAGGTGTCTGCATGCCCCAGTCAGACTGGTAATATGTCCCTTAACAGTAACCGCGTTGGTGGTAATGTGGTGGTGACTGCGGACCTAGTAGCGCGGTTGTATTTTGTTGGTTTTCGGAATGTGGCCAGGATTAAGTTGGCCGTGGCGGGGGATGTTTTGGAGGCACTACGTGTCCTCTCCACGTGTCCGTGGTTATATGCACCTTAACAGTAACCGCGTTGGTGGTAATGTGGTGGTGACTGCGGACCTAGTAGCGCGATTTTATTTTGTTGGTTTTCGGAATGTGGCCAGGATTAAGTGGGCCGTGGCGGGGGGATGGTGGGGGGGGGCTCTCTTGTTGTGTCGGTAAAGGTGAAATTCTTGGACTGCCACCAGACGAACCAATGCAAAGGCATTTGCCAAGAATGTTTTCATTGTTGGAGGAGGAGGGGGATGTTTTTGAGGCACTACGTGTCCTCTCCACGTGTCTGTGGTTATATGCACCTTAACAGTAACCGCGTTGGTGGTAATGTGGTGGTGACTGCGGACCTAGTAGCGCGGTTTTATTTTGTTGGTTTTCGGAATGTGGCCAGGATTAAGTGGGCCGTGGCGGGGGGATGGTGGGGGGGCTCTCTTGTTGTGTCGGTAAAGGTGAAATTCTTCGACTGCCACCAGACGAACCAATGCAAAGGCATTTGCCAAGAATGTTTTCATTGTTGGAGGAGGAGGGGGATGTTTTTGAGGCACTACGTGTCCTCTCCACGTGTCCGTGGTTATATGCACCTTAACAGTAACCGCGTTGGTGGGAAATGGCCTCGCCGCCATCATGTCTTTGGGAAGCCTCTGTTTCCACACCCCAGAGACATACCATTAGCAGCGGTATAGGCAGAGCCCATAATTCGTAACATTTCAGCCGTAGCATTAGGACAGGCCCCACTAACATATCACTAGCAGCATTATAGGGGGAGCACAGTATTAGTTCCATTTCAGTAATAGAAGCACTCAAGACAGGCACCAGTAACAATTCCGAAGCAGCAGTACAGTGGGAGCGCAGTCTTCGTTCCATTTCAGTAATAGAAGCACTCAAGACAGGCCCCAGTAACAATTCCGAAGCAGCAGTATAGGAGGAGCATAGTCTAAGTTCCATTTAAGTAATAGTAGCAGCCTACACAGGCCCCAGGAACAATTCCGAAGCAGCAGTATAGTGGGAGCGCAGTCTTAGTTAAATTTCAGTAGCTGCAGTATAGCCAAGGCCCAAGTTACATTTATGTAGCTAAAGTGTAGGCCAACCCCACACACCTTTCTGTACCATGAGTGCAGGCGAAGAACATAGAAATTGCTATGATTACACTGTAGGTGAGGGCCCAAAAAAATTGGTGTACCAACAGTACTAATGTACCTCAGTAAAAATTGGCCATGCCCAACCAAGATGGCAGGTGAAACCCATTAATCGCTTTGGTTAATGTGGCTTAAATGGTAACTAGGCCTGGAGCATAGAAACGTATAAAAATTTTTTAGAAAAATTATGAGTGAGCCTTGTGGCCCTAAGAAAAATTGCCCGTTCAGCGTGATTACGTGAGGTTTCAGGAGGAGGAGCAGGAGGAGGAATATTATACACAGATTGATGAAGCAGAAATGTCCCCGTTTTGGATGGTGAGAGAGAACGATGCTTCCATCCGCGGGTGCAGCGTACGTATTGCTTAGGTATCGCTGCTGTCCGCTGGTGGAGAAGAGAAGTCTGGGGAAATCCAGGCTTTGTTCATCTTGATGAGTGTTAGCCTGTCGGCTGACAGGCGGGTACGCTTATCTGTGATGATTCCCCCAGCCGCACTAAACACCCTCTCCGACAAGACGCTAGCCGCAGGACAAGCAAGCACCTCCAGGGAATACAGCGCTAGTTCAGGCCACGTGTCCTGCTTCGACACCCAGTAGTTGTAGGTGGCAGAGGCATCACGGAGGACGGTCGTGCGATCAGCTACGTACTCCCTCACCATCCTTTTACAGTGCTCCCGCCGACTCAGCCTTGACTGGGGAGTGGTGACACAGTCTTGGTGGGGAGCCATAAAGCTGTCCAGGCCCTTAAAGACTGTTGCACTGCCTGGGCTGTACATGCTGCTCGATCTCCGCACCTCCCCTGCTACCTGGCCCTCGGAACTGCGCCTTCTGCCACTAGCGCTGTCGGATGGGAATTTTACCATCAGCTTGTCCGCCAGGGTCCTGTGGTATAGCAACACTCTCGAACCCCTTTCCTCTTCGGGAATGAGAGTGGGAAGGTTCTCCTTATAGCGTGGGTCGAGCAGTGTGTACACCCAGTAATCCGTAGTGGCCAGAATGCGTGTAACGCGAGGGTCACGAGAAAGGCATCCTAACATGAAGTCAGCCATGTGTGCCAGGGTACCTGTACGCAACACATGGCTGTCTTCACTAGGAAGATCACTTTCAGGATCCTCCTCCTCCTCCTCAGGCCATACACGCTGAAAGGATGACAGGCAAGCAGCAGGGGCACCGTCAGCAGTGGGCCAAGCTGTCTCTTCCCCCTCCTCCTCATCCTCCTCATGCTCCTCCTCCTCCTCCTGAATGCGCTGAGATATAGACAGGAGGGTGCTCTGACTATCCAGCGACATACTGTCTTCCCCCGCCTCCGTTTCCGAGCGCAAAGCATCTGCCTTTATGCTTTGCAGGGAACTTCTCAAGATGCATAGCAGAGGAATGGTGACGCTAATGATTGCAGCATCGCCGCTCACCACCTGGCTAGACTGCTCAAAGTTTCCAAGGACCTGGCAGATGTCTGCCAACCAGGCCCACTCTTCAGAAAATAATTGAGGAGGCTGACTCCCACTGCGCCGCCCATGTTGGAGTTGGTATTCCACTATAGCTCTACGCTGCTCATAGAGCCTGGCCAACATGTGGAGCGTAGAGTTCCACCGAGTGGGCACGTCGCACAGCAGTCGGTGCACTGGCAGATTAAAGCGATGTTGCAGGGTGCGCAGGGTGGCAGCGTCCGTGTGGGACTTGCGGAAATGTGCGCAGAGCCGGCGCACCTTTCCGAGCAGGTCTGACAAGCGTGGGTAGCTTTTCAGAAAGCGCTGAACCACCAAATTAAAGACGTGGGCCAGGCATGGCACGTGCGTGAGGCTGCCGAGCTGCAGAGCCGCCACCAGGTTACGGCCGTTGTCACACACGACCATGCCCGGTTGGAGGCTCAGCGGCGCAAGCCAGCGGTCGGTCTGCTCTGTCAGACCCTGCAGCAGTTCGTGGGCCGTGTGCCTCTTCTCTCCTAAGCTGAGTAGTTTCAGCACAGCCTGCTGACGCTTGCCCACCGCTGTGCTGCCACGCCGCGCGACACCGACTGCTGGCGACGTGCTGCTGCTGCTGACACATCTTGATTGCGAGACAGAGGTTGCGGAGGAGGAGGAGGAGGGTGCTTTAATGGAGGAAGCATACACCGCCGCAGATATCAGCACCGAGCTGGGGCCCGCAATTCTGGGGGTGGGTAGGACGTCAGCGGTTCCAGGCTCTGACTCTGTCCCAGCCTCCACTAAATTCACAAAATGTGCCCTCAGGGAGATGTAGTGGCCCTGGCCGCCTGTGCTTGTCCACGTGTCCGTTGTTAAGTGGACCTTGGCAGTAACCGCGTTGGTGAGGGCGCGTACAATGTTGCGGGAGACGTGGTCGTGCAGGGCTGGGACGGCACATCGGGAAAAGTAGTGGCGACTGGGAACTGAGTAGCGCGGGGCCGCCGCCTCCATCATACTTTTGAAGGACTCCGTTTCCACAACCCTATACGGCAGCATCTCAAGGCTGATAAATTTGGCTATGTGGACGGTTAACGCTTGAGCGTGCGGGTGTGTGGCGGCGTACTTGCGCTTGCGCTCAAACACTTGCGCTAGCGACGGCTGGACGGTGCGGTGCGAGACATTGGTGGATGGGGCCGAGGACAGCGGAGGTGAGGGTGTGGGTGCAGGCCAGGAGACGGTAGTGCCTGTGTCCTCAGAGCGGGGTTGGATCTCAGTGGCAGGTTGGGGCACAGGGGGAGAGGCAGCGGTGCAAACCGGAGGCGGTGAACGGCCTTCGTCCCACCTTGTGGGGTGCTTGGCCATCATATGTCTGCGCATGCTGGTGGTGGTGAGGCTGTTGGTGGTGGCTCCCCGGCTGATCTTGGCGCGACAAAGGTTGCACACCACTGTTCGTCGGTCGTCAGGCGTCTCTGTGAAAAACTGCCAGACCTTAGAGCACCTCGGCCTCTGCAGGGTGGCATGGCGCGAGGGTGTGCTTTGGGAAACACTTGGTGGATTATTCGGTCTGGCCCTGCCTCTACCCCTGGACACTGCACTGCCTCTTGCAACCTGCCCTGCTGCTGCCCGTGCCTCCCCCTCTGAAGACCTGTCCTGTGTAGGCGTTGCACACCAGGTGGGGTCAGTCACCTCATCGTCCTGCTGCTCTTCCTCTGAATCCTCTGTGCGCTCCTCCTTCGGACTTACTGCCCTTACTACTACCTCACTGCAAGACAACTGTGTCTCATCGTCATCGTCCTCCTCACCCACTGAAAGGTCTTAAGACAGTTGGCGGAAGTCCCCAGCCTCATCCCCCGGACCCCGGGAACTTTCGAATGGTTGGGCATCAGTGACGATAAACTCCTCTGCTTGGAGAGGAACCACTGCTGCCCAATCTGAGCAGGGGCCCGAAAACAGTTCCTGGGAGTCTGCCCGCTACTGAGCATGTGTCATTGTAGTGGAGTGAGGAGGCTGGGAGGAAGGAGGAGTAGCAGCAAGAGGATTTGGATTTGCAGCACTGGACGGCGCAGAACTGTGGGTGGATGATAGCTTGCTCGAAGTACTTTCTGCCATCCACGACAGGACCTGCTCACACTGCTCATTTTCTAATAAAGGTCTCCCGCGTGGACCCATTAATTGGGCGATGAATGTGGGGACGCCAGAAACGTGCCTCTCTCCTAATTGCGCAGCAGTCGGCTGCGATACACCTTGATCAGGAGCTCGCCCTGTGCCCACACCCTCACTTGGGCCTACGCGTCCTCGGCCACGTCCACGTCCACGTCCTCTAGGCTTACCCCTACCCCTCAGCATGCTGTATTACCAGTGATTTCCCAGGCAGGAAATAAATTGGCGCAAGCCTGCAGAACAAATACAATTTTTCCCTTTTTGGGAAACGGAGGGCCCACTAACTATATTCAATCAGATAAGATATGTGTTGCACAGAAATGCAGTTATATGAAGTGCAGCAGAGCAGTTACTTTTCCCAGGCAGGAAATAAATTGGCGCAAGACTGCAGGACAAATACAATTTTTCCCTTTTTGGGAAACGGAGGGCCCACTGACTATATTCAATCAGATAAGATATGTGTTGCACAGAAATGCAGTTATATGAAGTGCAGCAGAGCAGTTACTTTTCACAGGCAGCAAATAAATTGGCGCAAGACTGCAGGACAAATACAATTTTTCCCTTTTTGGGAAACGGAGGGCCCACTGACTATATTCAATCAGATAAGATATGTGTTGCACAGAAATGCAGTTATATGAAGTGCAGCAGAGCGCAGACTTTTCACAGGCAGCAAATAAATTGGCGCAAGCCTGCAGGACAAATACAATTTTTCCCTTTTTGGGAAACGGAGGGCCCACTGACTATATTCAATCAGATAAGATATGTGTTGCACAGAAATGCAGTTATATGAAGTGCAGCAGAGCGGAGACTTTTCACAGGCAGCAAATAAATTGGCGCAAGACTGCAGGACAAATACAATTTTTCCCTTTTTGGGAAACGGAGGGCCCACTGACTATATTCAATCAGATAAGATATGTGTTGCACAGAAATGCAGTTATATGAAGTGCAGCAGAGCAGTTACTTTTCCCAGGCAGGAAATAAATTGGCGCAAGACTGCAGGACAAATACAATTTTTCCCTTTTTGGGAAACGGAGGGCCCACTGACTATATTCAAGCAATAATATATGTCTTCTGGCCCTGCCTACACAATTCTCTCCCTGTAGTATTACTGCAAGGCGCAATGCTCTGCAGACAGCCGATTTTGAAAAGAAAAAAATATGCAACACTGCTAACAGCAGCCTGCACAGTACTGCACACGGATAGATGTGGCCCTAAGAAGGACCGTTGGGGTTCTTGAAGCCTACACTCACTCCTAACACTCTCCCTACCTAACCACCATTTCTGTCCCTGTAGTATTACTGCAAGGCGCAATGCTCTGCAGACTGCCGATTTTGAAAAAAAAAAAATTTGTGCAACACTGCTAACAGCACCCTCCACAGTACTGCACACAGATAGATGTGGCCCTGAGAAGGACCGTTGGGGTTCTTGAAGCCTACACTCACTCCTAACACTCTCCCTACAGCAGCACCAGCAGCAGCACTTTCCCTCAGCTAACTCACAAGGCATCTGAGGCGAGCCGCGGGAGGGGCCGACTTTTATACTTGGGTGACATCTGATCTCCCCAGCCACTCACAGCAGGGGGGTGGTATAGGGCTTGAACGTCACAGGGGGAAGTTGTAATGCCTTCCCTGTCTTTCAATTGGCCAGAAAAGCGCGCTAACGTCTCAGAGAGGAAACTGAAAGTAACCCGAACACAGCGTGGTGCTCGTTAAGAGTAACGAGCATCCCGAACACCCTAATATTCGCACGAATATCAAGCTCGGACGAGTACGTTCGCTCATCTCTAGTTAGCATCTTATAATGTGTTTGTAGAATAGCTGCTGAGAGAGTAGACTTATTGGCCCACTTGAAGGATTTCAACCACTGAAGCTGAGAAAATTCCCGCCCAAGATCGGACTCCCAATTTATTAGATGAATTCTCTTCGTGACACCCATATCTCCTGATAAAACTTTGTAAAATTTCCTTGTTTTGAAAGCGTATAGAGTAGAGATGAGCGAGCACCAAAATGCTCGGGTGCTCGTTACTCGGGACGAAATTATCGCGATGCTCGAGGGTTTGTTTCGAGTAATGAACCCCATTGAAGTCAATGGGCGACCCGAGCATTTTGTATATCGCCAATGCTCGCTAAGGTTTTCATTTGTGAAAATCTGGGCAATTCAAGAAAGTGATGGGAACGACACAGCAACGGATAGGGAAGGTGAGGAGCTACAAGTTGGGCTGCATCTCAAGTTCCCAGGTCCCACTATTAAGCCACAATAGCGGCAAGAGTGCCCCCCCCCCTACAATTTTTACTTCTGAAAAGCCCTCATTAGCAATGCATACCTTAGCTAAGCACCACACTACCTCCAACAAAGCACAATCACTGCCTGCAGGACACTCCACTGCCACTTCTCCTGGGTTACATGCTGACCAACCCCCCCCCCCCCCCCCGCACGACCCAGTGTCCACAGTGCACACCAAACTGTCCCTGCCCAGCCTTCAGCGGCCCTCATGCCACGCCACACTCATGTCTATTTATAAGTGCTTCTGCCATGAGGAGGAACCGCAGGCACACACTGCAGAGGGTTGGCACGGCTAGGCAGCGACCCTCTTTAAAAGGGGCGGGGCGATAGCCCACAATGCTGTACAGAAGCAATGAGAAATCCAATCCTGTGCCACCCCCATCTGGAGCTGCACACGTGGGCATAGCAATGGGGAACCTATGTGCCACACACTATACATTCTGTCAAGGTGTCTGCATGCCCCAGTCAGACCGCGGTTTTTTATAAATAGTCACAGGCAGGTACAACTCCGCAATGGGAATTCCGTGTGCACCCACAGCATGGGTGGCTCCCTGGAACCCACCGGCAGTACATAAATATATCCCATTTCATTGCACATCACAGCTGAGGTAATGTCGTGCTTAATGCAGGTGGGCTTCGGCCCACACTGCATGCCCCAGTCAGACTGGGGTTCTTTAGAAGTGGACACATGCAGTTACAACTCCCTGTGGACCCACGGCATTGGTGGCTCCCTGGAACCCACCGGCTGTACATAAATATATCCCATTGCAGTGCCCATCATAGCTGAGGTAATGTCGTGCTTAATGCAGGTGGGCTTCGGCCCACACTGCATGCCCCAGTCAGACTGGGGTTCTTTAGAAGTGGACACATGCAGTTACAACTCCGTGTGGACCGACAGCATGGGTGGGTGCCAGGAAGCCACCGGCGGTACATAAATATATCCCACTGCAGTGCCCAACACAGCTGATGTAACGTCAGCTGTAATGCAGATGGGCTAAAAATTAATTTGATTACACTGTAGGCGAAGGCCCCCAAAAATTGGTGTACCAACAGTACTAATGTACCTCAGAAAAATTGCCCATGCCCAATCAAGAGGGCAGGTGAAACCCATTAATCGCTTTGGTTAATGTGGCTTAATTGGTAACTAGGCCTGGAGGCAGCCCAGTTAAAATAAAAATTGGTTGAGGTGAAAGTTTAAACGCTTTAATGAGCATTGAAACGTATAAAAATTGTTTAGAAAAATTATATGACTGAGTCTTGTGGGCCTAAGAAAAATTGCCCGTTCGGCGTGATTACGTCAGGTTCCAGGAGGAGGAGCAGGAGGAGGAGGAATATTATACACAGATTGATGAAGCAAAAAGGTCCCCGTTTTTGATGGTGATAGAGAACAATACTTCCATCCGTGGGTGCAGCCTACGTATTGCTTAGGTATCGCTGCTGTCCGCTGGTGAAGAAGAGAAGTCTGGGGAAATCCAGGCTTTGTTCATCTTGATGAGTGTAAGCCTGTCGGCACTGTCGGTTGACAGGTGGGTACGCTTATCCATGATGATTCCCCGAGCCGCACTAAACACACTCTCTGACAAGACGCTAGCCGCAGGACAAGCAAGCACCTCCAGGGCATACAGCGCGAGTTCAGGCCACGTGTCCAGCTTCGACACCCAGTAGTTGTAGGGGGCAGAGGCGTCACCAAGGACGGTCGTGCGATCGGCTACGTACTCCCTCACCATCCTTTTACAGTGCTCCCGCCAACTCAGCCTTGACTGGGGACCGGTGACACAGTCTTGCTGGGGAGCCAGAAAGCTGGCAAAGGCCTTGGATAATGGTCCCCTGCCTGCGCTGTGCATGCTGCCTGATCTCTGCGCCTCCCCTGCTACCTGGCCCTCGGAACTGCGCCTTCGGCCACTAGCGCTGTCGGATGGGAATTTTACCATCAGTTTGTCCGCCAGGGTCCTGTGGTATAGCATCATTCTCGAACCCCTTTCCTCTTCGGGAATGAGAGTGGAAAGGTTCTCCTTATACCGTGGGTCGAGCAGTGTGTACACCCAGTAATCCGTAGTGGCCAGAATGCGTGTAACGCAAGGGTCACGAGAAAGGCATCCTAACATGAAGTCAACCATGTGTGCCAGGGTACCAGTACGCAACACATGGCTGTCCTCACTAGGAAGATCACTTTCAGGATCCTCCTCCTCCTCCTCTGGCCATACACGCTGAAAGGATGACAGGCAAGCAGCATGTGTACCCTTAGCAGTGGGCCAACCTGTCTCTTCCCCCTCCTCCTCATGCTCCTCCCCCTCCTCCTCCTCCTCCTCCTCCTCTGGCCATACACGCTGAAAGCATGACAGGCAAGCAGCATCGGTACCCTCAGCAGTGGGCCAAGCTGTCTCTTCCCCCTCCTCCTCATGATCCTCCCCCTCCTCCTCCTCCTCAACGCGCTGAGATATAGACATGAGGGTGCTCTGACTATTCAGCGACATACTGTCTTCCCCCGCCTTCGTTTCCGAGTGCAAAGCGTCTGCCTTTATGCTTTGCAGGGAACTTCTCAAGAGGCATAGCAGAGGAATGGTGACGCTAATGATTGCAGCATCCCCGCTCAGCATCTGGGTAGACTCCTCAAAGTTTCCAAGGACCTTGCAGATGTCTGCCAACCAGGCCCACTCTTCTGTAAATAATTGAGGAGGCTGACTCCCACTACGCCGCCCATGTTGGAGTTGGTATTCCGCAATAGCTCTACGCTGCTCATAGAGCCTGGCCAACATGTGGAGCGTAGAGTTCCACTGTGTGGGCACGTCGCACAGCACTGGCAGATGAAACCGATGTTGCAGGGTCCGCAGGGTGGCAGCATCCGTCTTGGAGTTGCGGAAATGTGCGCTGACCCGGCGCACCTTTCCGAGCAGGTATGACAAGTGTGGGTAGCTTTTCAGAAAGCGCTGAACCACCAAATTAAAGACATGGGCCAGGCATGGCACGTGCGTGAGGCTGCCGAGCTGCAGAGTCTCCACCAGATTACGGCCGTTGTCACACACGACCATGCCCAGTTGGAGGCTCAGCGGCGCAAGCCAGCGGTCGGTCTGCTCTGTCAGACCCTGCAGCAGTTCGTGGGCCGTGTGCCTCTTCTCTCCTAAGCTGAGTAGTTTCAGCACGGCCTGCTGACGCTTGCCCACCGCTGTGCTGCCGTGCCGCGCGACACCGACTGCTGGCGACGTTCTGCTGCTGACACATCTTGATTGCGAGACAGAGGTTGCGTAGAAGGAGGAGGAGGGTGGTTTAGTGGAGGAAGCATACCCCGCCGCAGATACCACCACCGAGCTGGGGCCCGCAATTCGGGGGGTGGGTAGGACGTGAGCGGTCCCAGGCTCTGACTCTGTCCCAGCCTCCACTAAATTCACCCAATGTGCCGTCAGGGAGATATAGTGGCCCTGCCCGCCTGTGCTTGTCTACGTGTCCGTTGTTAAGTGGACCTGGGCAGTAACCGTGTTGGTGAGGGCGTGTACAATGTTGCGGGAGACGTGGTCGTGCAGGGCTGGGACGGCACATCGGGAAAAGTAGTGGCAACTGGGAACCGAGTAGCGCGGGGCTGCCGCCGCCATCATGCTTTTGAAAGCCTCCGTTTCCACAAGCCTATACGGCAGCATCTCCAGGCTGATCAATTTGGCAATGTGCACGTTTAACGCTTGAGCGTGCGGGTGCGTGGCGGCGTACTTGCGCTTGCGCTCAAACAGTGGCGCTAGCGACGTGTGGACGCTGCGCTGAGAGACATTGCTGGATGGGGCCGAGGACAGCGGAGGTGAGGGTGTGGGTGCAGGCCAGGAGACGGTAGTGCCTGTGTCCTCAGAGGGGGGTTGGATCTCAGTGGCAGGTTGGGGCACAGGGGGTGAGGCAGTGGTGCAAACCGGAGGCGGTGAACGGCCTTCGTCCCACCTTGTGGGGTGCTTGGCCATCATATGCCTGCGCATGCTGGTGGTGGTGGCTCCCCAGCTGATCTTGGCGCGAAAAAGGTTGCACACCACTGTTCGTCGGTCGTCAGGCGTCTCTGTGAAAAACTGCCACACCGTAGAGCACCTTGACCTCTGCAGGGTGGCATGGCGCGAGGGGGCGCTTTGGGAAACAGTTGGTGGATTATTCGGTCTGGCCCTGCCTCTACCCCTGGCCACCGCACTGGCTTGGCCTGTGCCGACACCCTGACTTGGGCCTCCGCGTCCTCGCCCGCGTCCACGTCCTATAGGCCTACCCCTACCCCTCAGCATGATGTATTACCAGTAGTGCAGAAACAGAACGCTGTAATTAAATGTGCCGCTTATTGGCCTGTGGTTGGAGGCTGACTTCGCTTACGGAACGCCAGGAAATAATTTTGCGCAAGCCTGCTGTAACACTTAGCTGGCTGCGTATGAATTAGGAGGATTACTACACCCAGCACAGACCCAGAACACTGAGGACAGTCACAGGCAGCCCAAATAGATTTTTTTCCCCAAATGTTTTTGCAAAGGCCCACTGCCTGTATTCAATAAATATATCTCTTCTCTCTCTGCGTCACCGCTACTGGCCCTGGAGTATGTCAAATAACTGCAGAGTGTTGCACTGTGGACTGGAATACAGCGGTGATTTAACAGCCAACACAGAGCCAGGAAATAATTTTGCGCAAGCCTGCTGTAACACTTAGCTGGCTGCGTATGAATTAGTAGGACTACTACACCCAGCACAGACCCAGAACACTGAGGACAGTCACAGGCAGCCCAAATAGATTTTTTTCCCCAAATGTTTTTGCAAAGGCCCACTGCCTATATTCAATAAATATGTCTTCTGTCCCTGCCTCACAATATATGTGCTCTGTCCCTGCCTCACAATATATGTCTTCTGTCCCTGCCTAACCACCACTTCTCGCCCTGGAGTATTACTGCAGGGCGCAATGCTCTGCACGGCCGATATACAAAAAAAAAAAATGTGCAACACTGCAAAAAGCAGCCTCCACAGTACTGCACACGGTTAGATATGGCCCTAAGAAGGACCGTTGGGGTTCTTGAAGCCTAAAATACTCCTAAAGCTCTCCCTATAGCAACTCCACCAAGACAGCACTTTCCCTAAACTATGTCAGAACGCATCTGTGGTGAGCCGCGGGAGGGGCCGATTTTTATACTCGGGTGACACCTGATCTCGCCAGCCACTCACTGCAGGGGGGTGGTATAGGGCTTGAACGTCGCAGGGGGAAGTTGTAATGCCTTCCCTGTCTTTCTATTGGCCAGAAAAGCGTGCTAACGTCTCAGAGATGAAAGTGAAAGTAACTCGAACATCGCGTGATACTCGTCACGAGTAACGAGCATCTCGAACACCCTAATACTCGAACGAGTATCAAGCTCGGACGAGTATGTTCGCTCATCTCTAGTATAGAGCTTTATGTGCTGTGAAGAGGGACCCCAGACTCTCAGGAAAACTAAGAGATTCCGTCCTATTCTTTTTTAGGAAAGGCAGGATTTGATAGTATATATAATAGTCAGATCCTCCCAGTCCAAAACGCTTCCTAAGTATGTCAAAGGCTAGTAACTCCTCTTCCCCCAGAACGTCTGATAAATGCTTAATTCCTCTTCTTTTCCAGCCACTAATGTTCAAGTCTTGAATAAAATATGTAAAGATCTCCAGAGGGAACACAAGGATTAAGTCTTTTGGGGATCCTTTAAACTTATATACATAGTGGTTCCAGGCCTGTAACGTAGCGAACATAGGAGGGGAGTTCTCCTCCACACCCACCAAAGGTGGACAATTCGGATATAAAGTTCGGATCATGCTTCCTCCCAAAAGGGAACCGAGTGGCCTATTTTTGTTTAATTGTCTTTCCATAAGACTCCATGACGGCACCTCCGAATCCCGCAGCCAGGCCCCAGTTTGACTATGAATAGTTGCTTGATAATATGAGTGCAAATTTGGGACACCCAGTCCCCCCTGTCTACGGTGTTGGTATAGGATCTACGCTGCCACCCTATGTCTCTTATTATTCCAAATGTAGCTCAGTAGTTCTTTTTGAAACCCTGCTATTGTAATTTGTGGACATGGGTAAGAAAGGGTACAGAAGAAGTATAGAATGTTTGGCAATATTAGCATCTTGTAGAGCACTATCTCCCCATCCAGGAGTGCTCCATCTTCCCCAATCTTTCTAGCTCTTTTTGAGTAGTGTAAAATAAAGGGCTCAGATTAGTTGAAACAATCCTGTACAATAGGTAACACAGTTTTATGCCCAAATATGGTATTTCAGATTGCCATTGAAAGGGAAACTCTCTCTGAATGTCTAGCTTTAATTGTTCGTCTATGTTGATAGCTAGTATTTGCGATTTGGCTACATTTAGTTTATAATACGAAGCTTTACTGAATATCTCTATATTTACTGCTAGTTTTCTCAGAGAGTTTAAGGGATCAGTCAAAGACAGGAGAACATCATCCGCAAAGAGTCCAATTTTATGTGGTCTGAACTCCAGAGGAACTCCCCGTATCTCAGGAGTGATTCTTATTAATTCCACCAAGGGTTACATTATCATAATGAACAACAGGGGAGAAAGAGAACATCCCTGCGGCATCCTGTTCGTAATTGTAAATGGCGAAGATAGAGTGCCATCTACTAACACTCTTGCAGACGGTGAAGAATACAGGGCACGGACAGCTTGTAAAAATCTGGGTCCCGTTACAAATTTTTTTAGGGTTGCAAATGCTAATTCCCAGTGTAGTCTATCAAATGCCTTCTCTGCATCCAGGGCAAGGATTTTGGTGTCTGAATTGAGGAGAGATATTGGTCTAAAATTAGATGGTGTGGTAGGGGGTTTACTCGATTTAGGAATTGTGGCGATAGTTGCTTGCAGCATTTCTGCAGGCAAGAATCCATTTATCATTGCATCATGGAATACTCCTATTAGATATGGAGTGAGATCCGGGGGAAATAATTTATAGTACTCGTTTGAGAACCCATCTGGCCCTGGTGATTTAAAATTTTTCAATTCGCCAATAGTGTTTGTTATTTCTGCTAAAGAGATAGGCTTGTCTAATTCTTGAGCTTTGTTACCAAAAGTAGGGAGGGACAGTTTCTCCAAAAATGTATCTATAATATCAGAACCGGGTTGGGGAACCGAGGGATCTTCTTTTAAATTATAAAGCTTGGCACAATAGGTCCTAAATTCCTCTGCTATCTGATGAGGATGGGAAACCTTGGTTAGAGGCCGGGGTCATTTGTTTTAAACACGTATGGAATTTTAGCTTTCACCCTTTTTGGTTTGGTAATGTTAGCCATTAATTTAGAAGGTTTGTCCATATTTGAATAGAAATTAGCTTTCCAACATATGGAATTTTGTTGTAGTCATCTAGCAGAATCTCTCTCAGCTTGCGTCGAAGTGACATTAAATCGTCTGTAAGATCAGTTCTAGAAGGGCCTTGTAAATTTTGCTCTAATTGTTTTATTCTGTCAAGAAGTTCTACCATATGTTCCTTCCTGTTTTTCCTGTTCTGAGCACTGATTTTTATCATGATTCCCCTGATAACTGCTTTGTCTGCATTCCATAAGGTACTGTTCCTTATTGTTGGGTCTAAATTCAGGTCACATTATTCTTTTAAAGCATCGGAGATTATTTTTTGATTGTTGGGAAATTTAAGTAGACTCACATCATTACGCCAAATTCTTGTATTGTGATGAGGAAGGCCTAATTTAATTTCCAATAAAATGGGTGAATGGTCTGACAAGGTAGTTGTACCGATAACGGATGCTTGAATTAAGGGAAGGGTCCATCTATCGACCAAAAAGAGATCTATCCGGGAAAACGTTTTGTGGCGTGGAGAGTAAAGTGTATATTCCTTGGATGAGGAGTTTAAACATCTAAATGTATCATATAAGTTCTCCTTGTGGAGCCATGGGTTCAATGTGGGCGCCGTTCTATGTCTTGCTGTGGAATCAATTGATTTGTTGGGTATAATATTAAAATCGCCACAGATTAATAGTTTCCCTTTTTGTATTTTCCCAATTTTCTGTACTACTTTATTCAGAAAAGAAATTTGTGCACTATTGGGGGCATAAATATTTGCCAAAGTAATTGTTTGTCTTTTAAACTGCCAACTATAATTATGAATCTACCTTTTGGATCTACAACCTTTTCACTCAACACAATGTCAATATTCTCTTTGAAAGCAATTAGAACCCCTGCGTGTTTTTTATTTGCGCAAGCCATAAATATTTTTTATTAGAAAATTTTGGGCACGCAGCTTCTGCAAAATGTGTCTCCTGAATGCACAACACATCAGAATTTGTCTCCTTTGCATCTTTCCACAGCATTGCTCTTTTAAACAGTGAATTTAGACCCCTAGCATTATATGATATCTTAACCGCCATTACATACACACAAGTACACGAACAGATCTTGCTTAGTTGAATTAGCGACACAATCATCAAACATAACATGAGAAACGAACAGTGGATACTCAGCAGCATGTCTCCTTGGTACAGTTCTTGTAGTTGTACGTTTCTGCTTACGGTATCTGTAAAATAAGAAAACACAGAAACAAAACCAAACAGGTAGTAAAACAGGTATTGACACCTGCATATTCTTGGGGTGGAAGAAGAAAAGTTCGCCTGCACGTCTTCAGCCCTTTCTAATGGCTGAATTAAAGATGACCCAGCAGTTAGGTATCCATATACTCAAAAGGAAGGCACATTCAAACTTTTCAAGTGGAGAGACACGGGACCATGTACCCTGAACGTTTTTGGATTGCATTGTATTAGTGGTTGCATTTTTCCCAGTTATCCGGACACCCCACTTTGCCAGCAAGTTACCACCTTCTTCCGGAGTTACTATTACATGCAGTGTGTTGTCTTTGTGCTCTAGCAACTTTGTGGGAAATCCCCATCTGTAGGGAATATTCGCTGCTCTCAATGAGGTGGTGATGCTGGAAAGAGCCTTTCTGCTTTGGATTGTAAATGCTGAGAGATTTGCTTTGGTCACACAGGCGTTTTTTCCGGCGATTTGCGCATGTGCATGCGATCTGAGCATATTTAGAACCATTGCTTTGCAATGGTATCGGACACATGGCCGCTTTTTATGCGGATGTCCGATAAATTATAGGACACAAGAAATCACAGATCGCTGCTATCTGCGATTCCTTGTGTTCTCTTTATGCGCTCAATGGGGCCGGCGGCAGCAGCGCCGTTCCCATCGAGAACATATACTACAGTGATCATTCTCCTTTGCCACAGCTGTAACAGCTGTGACAGAGAAGAATGATGTTCGCCCATTGAATTCAATGGAGCTGGCAATACAGCCAGCTCCATTGAAAGCAATGGGCTGCCAGCGAGCGCCAGATGAATTTTCGGGAAGGGCTTAAAAATATAAGCCCTTCCCTGAAAATCATCCAAAAATGTGTAAAAATAAAAATAAGTAGTATTCAGTGCTGCCTCTGATTGGCTCAGCGCAGGGACAAATCAGGGGCAGCTCTCAGCTATTGAATGACAGCTGAGAGCTGCCCCTGATTGGTCCCTGCGTTGAGCCAATCAGAGACAGCACTCACTCACCCATTCATGAATTCATGAATGGGTGAGTGAGAGCTGCCTCTGATTGGTGAGAGCTGTGACCAATCAGAGGCAGCCCATTCAGCAGGTGGGGATTTTAAATCCCTGCCTGCTGAATACTACTCAGAGCAGTTCAGGAGAACTGCCGGCCCGCCGCGGCTGAACTCCGGCTGCAGGGACAAGGTGAGTATTTCGAGAGAAAATACTCTAGAGCATCGCGAAATTTTCGTCCCGAGTAACGAGCACCCGAGCATTTTGGTGCTCGCTCATCTCTAGTTGAGAACCATTTTATTTTCAACATGGTCGGTGTGCTCCCCTTTTTCCTGGAGTGAGTGGTAAAATGCAGAGGAAATATGCTTTATATCTTTTTGTAGTGACCCTCTCAAGGCTACAATCATATTTTTTTTATAAATTCCTCTGATGCAGGAAAAAAAAAAATCAGAAACCCTCTGCCGCGGCACCCTAATGGCTCTCCTCTTCGGTATGCTGGTATGTCAGAAGCAGGCACTCTTCACTTGCAGGGAGAAACACTGCTGGGTCTGCTTGGAATGTCGCTTTAGGCTGGGGTAAAGTAGGAGCTCAGCCCGAAACGACCCTCTCCACCATTGACACAGTGCTACACATTGCAAAACTTTTTTTTCTCTCATCATTTACATAGCTGCCCCCTACTGATTGTTTCACAAAGCCTAATCAGAAGCAATTGTACTAGAGTATATTTTATTTAGCAAAAAAAACTACCACCTAGCCATTGTTTCTCAAATCCAATACTGAGAATGCCCAAACTAGCCATTGTTTGTTTTTTTGGACTGATTAAAAATTTTAACACCAAAGGATTCTTTTAAAGGTCAATACACAAAACTATTAAAAAAATACAGTTCTGCTCTGTATTCACCTACCTCTTACTAATTCTTTCTCAATGCATATTTATTTTAATTCTTTTTATAATTTATTTTCATAAAAGGATTAACCTGACACCAAGCTTTCTTTCATGTCATTCCACTGAACTATTTTTTCTCAGATAATTATGCACACCCACCAATTTACAAGTATTTTCAAAGGCCAATCCAAACAAGCTCATTTTATTTCTGTTCAGTTATGCCTTTCTAGCAAACTATCATCCACTTTTCTTTACATGTGAATGCTAACCAACGATACACTGAGCGAATGACTGTCACTTAGATAAGGAACAGTGCGGGGAAGCTTAAAACCCCGCTCTGGCCCCTGGATCTCCTGGCATGCTGGAGCTGGGTGAGTGGAGACAGCTGGACAGTTGTGTGTGGCAGTGGAGCAGGAGGTCAGCACAAGGACTAAAAGAAGCATTACCCCTAAGGGGGACAGAAGCTCTGCCAGCTTGGCTTGCTGGCAGTCCTGAGAAGAAAGGCAGTGCTGATCTTCCATACTTCTGCTCCCCACCTTTCTTATTCTCCCCTCTACCTTTCCCCCTCACCCCCTCCCTCTCTTCCCCCCTCCTTCCTGCCCTGACTGAAGACTGCAAAAGCTGCAGGGGAAGCAAAATTGCCAAACCTCACCTATTGCATCACTTATCACCTTGCAACACTGGTTCATAGACACCTATGCTGCAACAAGGCAGTGGAAGAGCTCAGCACTATTTTTTTCTGAATTCGCACATTAGAGTTCTAAATAACCACATTTTTTATAAGGACCCTCTTACAAATGACGTTACAAATGAGCGGCACACATGAAAAGGACTTGGGTATACTAGTAGATCATAGACTGAACATAAGTGAACAATGTGATGTAGCAGCCAAAAAGGCAAACACAATTCTGGGATGTATTAAGAGAAGCATAGAGTCTAGATGTGGGGTAATTATTAGGCCCCCTGTCCACGGCCGTGACAGAATATGGCTAGCGTTATTCCCCCGCGGGGCAGCAGTGGGGAGAGCTGATAGGTCATTGCGCTGAGCCTATCTGACAGATAGGGTCACCGCAGAGAATCACGGCAAATTGCAGCATGCCGCGATTTGAATCTCGCGAGCGGAGAATCACTTTGATTCTCCACTCGTGGACGTCGGGGCTGCGCTTTCCATAGCAACGCTATGGAAAGCGTTCACTGCATTACCTGCGGCCGGATTATCTCAGCGGATAATGCAATGAACTATTGCCTGTGAACCGGAGCCCTTAGTCAGACCTCATCTGTAATACTGTGTTCAGTTCTAGGCACCCCACTTCAACAAAAGGCATAGACAAACTGGAGCAAGTTCAGAGAAGAGTTACCAAGATGGTGAGCGGTCTGCAAATCATGTCCTATGAGGAACAGTTAAAGGATCTGGGAATGTTTAGCTTGCAAAAAAGAAGGCTGAGAGGAGACTTAATACCTGTCTACAAATATCTGAAGGGCTGTCACGGTGTAGAGGGATCAGCCCTATTCTCATTTGTACAAGGAAAGAATAGAAGCAATGGGATGAAACTAACAGGGAGGAAACACAAATAAGATATTAGACAGTGAGGAGGATCAATGAGTGGGATAGGTTACCACGGAAGATGGTGAGTTCTCCTTCAATTGAAGTGTTCAAACAAAGGCTGGACAAATATCTGTCTGGGTTGATTTAGTAAATCCTGCACTGAGCAGGGGGTTGGACACAATGACCCTGGTGGTCCCTTCCAACTCTATCATTCTATGATTCCATGATCTGCCTGTGACACAATTTTTACAGTTTTTCACCTCCTGTTAGTAGGAAACAAATTTATCCTATAATAAAATAAAGAGGAAAGAAGTGGAGAGCAGTACATAGTCACCTTTCATATATTTTCATAGCTTACATAATAAGACGAACATCAAGTATCTCAACTTGCCCAATCCACCATGTGGTCAGAAAATGGTGAAGGGCAGCAGAGAGCAAAGCAATGACCCCCCTGACACCCCAAAGAGATTAAAAAATCAGGCAGACATGCAGAAGTTCCTAAAAAAAAAGAAATGCTCAATCACCAAACACTATGTCAAGACCACAGTCAGTTCAGTTTATGACAGAGCAGATTCCCCCTGAATTAGAGATGGAGAGTGAGGTGGAGGAAGGGGAGAGTGATATGGGAGCAAATATTTCTTAATCATTCCTCTAGAAAGCTTTACTTCAATGGTTCAATGGTTTACCTCATAGTTGGATTAGGTACTTGGCAGGGTGACGCTGAGGTACATTGTTCTCCACACAGTTGCTTAACTAGTTTTTCTTAATTTTAATTTCTGAGTTCACCAAACATTTTTGGTCCTGGTTGACTCTGTCAACCTCACAGTTTTTCTTTACCACCCAATAAGGTTGTAATCTATACTCTTTCCTGGGTGCTTTCCCTCCTCCTCCATCACCAAGACCTCTTGGGACTCACCCCAAATTTAGTTTATATCCAGATATTTCTCCTGAATATAGGATGATACCTCACACACACAGAAGCTGTCCCTTGAATAGAAAGAACTACTTTTACTACTCTAAACACAAAAGGTCTTAACTCACCAAACTAGCATCATCAAGTGATTTGGCTAATAAAAAAGTCTGCACTAAAGTTGCGTTTCTTCAAGAAACACATTTTAAAAATAATGAAATTCCTACCCTTACGAAAAACTACTTTTCGCAATGGTATCACAGTGGTAATCCATCATCAGCCTCTAAGGGTGTTTCTATTGTTATCCACAAGAGTGATAGGCAGCTTCCCACGTGGTAAAAGCCCAGGACCGGACGGCCTGGCAATAAGTTACTACAAAACTCTTCAGCAGACGATACTACTGCTTCTTACACTCTCTCAATGCTATCATGAACGGTGTTCCACTTCCTAGGCAGTCACAAGAAGCTCATATTACACTGATACACAGGAGGGCATAGACCCAGCCCAATGCAACAATTACAGACCTATTTCTTTACTTAATTTCGATGTGAAAATATAGGCTAACCTTTTGGCTCTCCGGATCAGTAAAATTATTTCTGACCTCATAGCGGACGAACAGACAGGTTTTGTGAAAGGTAGAGAAGGAAAAGACAATGCAGCATTACTTTTTCATGCCATACACTAAAACAAAATAATATACCGTTAGTTTTTTTGGGAATTGACACTAAAAAGCATTTGACAGGTTAGACTGGTCCTTCATGAAAGCGGTTCTACACAAATTTAACTTTCCAACACAAGTAGTTAATGCATTGTTTTCCCTATATACCCAACCACACACTAGATTTAGAATAAACGGCACTCTATCCCAATCATTTAATATTACCAATGGTACCAGTCAGGGTTGCCCTCTATCCACATCATTATTCATACTAGCACTAGAAGCCCTCCTACAAGCGGTCAGACAAAATCCAGAAATACAAGGTCTCACACTAGGAAGAGATCACATAAAAACTGCTGCCTTTGACAATGATATCCTTTTTATAATCTCAAATTCCCAACATGGTCTTTTAAAACTAAACAACTTATTGGATTTTTATGGATGCCTTTCAAACTTCAACGTTAATAAAAAGAAATTAGTGATCTTAAATATCACTATGTCACTACATAGAGTAACAGAAATTAAGGATAATACTCCATATGCCTGGGCAGAAGACTCTATTGACTACTTAGGTATTAAGTTAGCAAAAAACCTCTCAAAATTATTTAAATTGAATCTCTTACCACTACTAACTGAAATCAAAACCCTGTTAGCCACGTATAACCTGCCTATTATATCTTAGTTTGGCAGAAAGAATCTTATTTAGACATATATTCTGCCCAAGATACTTTATAAAATACAAATGCTACAGATTCACATACCACAGTCATTCTCAAACTAACTGCTCTCGGGTTATTTTTGGAAATATAAATGACCCCGGTTGGCCTACTCACTAATGATTAGGAAAAAACAAATAGGAGGTATTGGAGCACTGGATCTCACGGAATACTATAAGGCAAAAAAGCTAGGTAGATAGTTGGACTTGATGTACCCACTGAAAAACCACAAATTGAAAAGGATAGTTCAGATTGCACAAGGAGAAAGTTTCCTAAAAGATATGTGGTTCCCCTGCTCTAGAATCTATAGATCCAAAGACTTCCATATATTGCTGAGGGGCATCTGCAAGACCTGGGTCTCCCTAAGTCGAAAACTTGCACCCTCACCCGCACGCACTACCCCTCTAAACTTACTCCCGTTCTCATCTTAGCGGCTCATTTCACTAACACCAGAAAAAATATGGAATATTTTAAAAACTTGACAATTCAGGACATCCCGGAGGTTATACACAAAGATCCTCAAACCATAATAAACACCCTTGTGCCACTCAGTAAGGTTCAGGGCCTACACCTTGCACATCTCTCCGCAGTTATCTCAAATTTAAAACTCAACACTTATCTACGAAACCATTAACAGATTTTAAAAAATTAATGAGTAGCCAGAATAAAACCTCTAGAATGATTTCATCTTTGACAAAAAACTTCACCTCTTCTTGTGCTACATACAGACCTACTCTTATCTCGTCATGGGAAAAGGAGTTGGGCAAAAAATAATCAAAACAACGTTTAAAACTACATATGTGATCTCACCATGTGCTCATCTGCAGGAGAACCATTACAAATTATTGACTAGATGGTAAAAAACTGCAGAGTGGCTTCATGCATACAAACTCGCAGAAACGGACAGGTGTTGGAGGTGCTAAGAGCATACCGGTTCATATCTACATATTTGGTGGAGTTGTCCTAAGATCAAGATATTCTGGGCAGAGGTAGCAAGGCAAATGATTACAATACTTAGAAAAAAGATACAGCTTTTTCCCGACAAAATTATTCTTAGCAGACCAAGTGCATCCTTTAACCCCCTAAAAGATAAGCTAGTCTCCTATATGATTTTAGCAGCTAAAGCACTAATCCTCCTCCTTTGGGGAAAAACTAACCCACCCTCAATAGATATGTGGAAGAACAAGATAAACCGAATACATATATTTGAAGAGCTACTTAGTTGGTCTAATTTTTCACACCCATCTTTTCTCAAAATATGGTCACCCTGGAAACAGTACTCATCGCACACCCCCTGAGACTCCAAAGAATAACAGCTAAATTGCCATAAACACTGATGATGAATTAGTTTAAGGCGAATGTGAGATGGATAGGTTAAGGTTGATATTATCTCCTTGAAAACAGGAAAAATACTCATAAGAAAGACATTTAAACAAATGTAAGTCGCTCTTTCTGGGACACCCTCCCCTTACCCCCCTCTAACCCACCCCTATTCTCCTCCTACAGGAACATTACAGGATTGTTGTAAAATGGAGTATAATAACCTAGTTTGAAACTGTTTTAAAATCAGAAGGTTGTGAAATTATACAGAACCAAACTGTCTTCTTTGATATTTTGTAATTGAAACTGAAAATGAAGATTTTTCACGTATACCAATGGATGAATATGAAAACACAAGATTCTCTCTTTTTGCTGTATAGTAATTAGAGATGAGCGAACGTACTCGTCCGAGCTTGATACTCGTTCGAGTATTAGCGTGTTCGAGATGCTCGTTACTCGTAACGAGTACCACGCGATGTTCGGGTTACTTTCACTTTCATCTCTGAGACGTTAGCGCGCTTTTCTGGCCAATTGAAAGACAGGGAAGGCATTACAACTTCCCCCTGCGACGTTCAAGTCCTATACCACCCCCCTGCAGTGAGTGGCTGGCGAGATCAGGTGTCACCCGAGTATAAAAATCGTCCCCTCCCGTGGTTCGCCACAGATGCGTTCTGACATAGAGGAGGGAAAGTGCTATCTTGTTGGAGCTGCTATAGGGAGAGCATTAGGAGTATTTTAGGCTTCAAGAACCCCAACGGTCCTTCTTAGGGCCACATCTAACCGTGTGCAGTACTGTGGAGGCTGCTTTTTGCAGTGTTGCACATTTTTTTGGTATATCGGCCGTGCAGAGCATTGCGCCCTGCAGTAATACTCCAGGGCCAGAAGCGCTTAGGCAGGGACAGAAGACATATTGATTGAATATAGGCAGTGGGCCTTTGCAAAAAAATTTGGGGAAAAAAATCTATTTGGGCTGCCTGTGAGTGTCCTCAGTGTTCTGGGTCTGTGCTGGGTGTAGTAGTTCTCCAAATTCATACGCAGCCAGCTAAGTGTTACAGCAGGCTTGCGCAAAATTATTTCCTGGCTCTGTCTGGGCTGTGAAATCACCGCTGTATTGCAGTTCACAGTGCAACACTCTGCAGTTCTGTGACATACCCCAGGGCCAGAAGCGCTTAGGCAGGGACAGAAGACATATTGATTGAATATAGGCAGTGGGCCTTTGCAAAAAAATTTGGGGAAAAAAATCTATTTGGCCTGCCTGTGACTGTCCTCAGTGTTCTGGGTCTGTGCTGGGTGTAGTAGTTCTCCAAATTCATACGCAGCCAGCTAAGTGTTACAGCAGGCTTGCGCAAAATTATTTCCTGGCGGTCCGTAAGCGAAGTCAGCCTCCAACCACAGGCCAATAAGCGGCACATTTAATTACAGCATTCTGTTTCTGCATTACTGGTAATACAGCATGCTCAGGGGTAGGGGTAGGCCTAGAGGACGTGGACACGGCCGAGGACGCGGAGGCCCAAGTCAGGGTGTGGGCACAGGCCGAGCTCCTGATCCAGGTGTATCGCAGCCGACTGCTGCGGGATTAGGAGAGAGGCACGTTTCTGGCGTCCCCACATTCATCGCACAATTAATGGGTCCACGCGGTAGACCTTTATTAGAAAATGAGCAGTGTGAGCAGGTCCTGTCGTGGATGGCAGAAAGTGTTTCCAGCAATCTATCGTCCACCCACAGTTCTGCGCCGTCCACTGCTGCAACTCAGAATCCTCTGGCTGCTGCTCCTCCTTCCTTCCAGCCTCCTCACTCCATTACAATGAGACATTCTGAGGAGCGGGCAGACTCCCAGGAACTGTTCTCGGGCCCCTGCTCAGATTGGGCAGCAGTGGTTCCTCTCCCACCAGAGGAGTTTATTGTGACTGATGCCCAACCATTGGAAAGTTCCCGGGGTCCGGGGGATGAGGCTGGGGACTTCCGGCAACTGTCTCAAGACTTTTCAGTGGGTGAGGAGGACGATGACGTTGAGACACAGTTGTCTATCAGTGAGGTAGTACTAAGGGCAGTAAGTCCGAGGGAGGAGCGCACAGAGGATTCAGAGGAAGAGCAGCAGGACAATGAGGTGACTGACCCCACCTGGTTTGCTACGCCTACTGAGGACAGGTCTTCAGAGGGGGAGGCAAGGGCAGCAGCAGGGCAGGTTGCAAGAGGCAGTGCGGTGGCCAGGGGTAGAGGCAGGGCCAGAACGAATAATCCACCAACTGTTTCCCAAAGCGTCCCCTCGCGCCATGCCACCCTGCAGAGGCCGAGGTGCTCAAAGGTCTGGCAGTTTTTCACTGAGAGTGCAGACGACCGACGAACAGTGGTGTGCAACCTTTGTCGCACCAAGATCAGCCGGGGAGCCACCACCAACAGCCTCACCACCACCAGCATGCGCAGACATATGATGGCCAAGCACCCCACAAGGTGGGACGAAGGCCGTTCACCGCCTCCGGTTTGCACCGCTGCCTCTCCCCCTGTGCCCCAACCTGCCACTGAGATCAAACCCTCCTCTGAGGACACAGGCACTACAGTCTCCTGGCCTGCACCCAAACCCTCACCTCCGCTGTCCTCGGCCCCATCCAGCAATGTGTGTCTGCGCACCGTCCAGCCGTCGCTAGCGCAAGTGTTTGAGCGCAAGCGCAAGTACGCCGCCACGCACCTGCACGCTCAAGCGTTAAATGTGCACATAGCCAAATTTATCAGCCTGGAGATGCTGCCGTATAGGCTTGTGGAAACAGAGTCCTTCAAAAGTATGATGGCGGCGGCGGCCCCGCGCTACTCAGTTCCCAGTCGCCACTACTTTTCCCGATGTGCCGTCCCAGCCCTGCACGACCACGTCTCCCGCAACATTGTTGCACGACCACGTCGCCCTCACCAACGCGGTTACTGCCAAGGTCCACTTAACAACGGACACGTGGACAAGGACGGGCGGGCAGGGCCACTATATCTCCCTGACGGCACATTGGGTGAATTTAGTGGAGGCTGGGACCGAGTCAGAGCCTGGGACCGCTCACGTCCTACCCACCCCCAGAATTGCGGGCCCCAGCTCGGTGCTGGTATCTGCGGCGGTGTATGCTTCCTCCACTAAAGCACCCTCCTCCTCCTCCTCCAACGCAACCTCTGTCTCGCAATCAAGATGTGTCAGCAACAGCAGCACGTCGCCAGCAGTCGGTGTCGTGCGGCTTGGCAGCACAGCGGTGGGCAAGCGTCAGCACGCCGTGCTGAAACTGCTCAGCTTAGGAGACAAAAGGCACACGGCCCACGAACTGCTGCAGGGTCTGACAGAGCAGACCGTCCGCTGGCTTGCGCCGCTGAGCCTCCAACCGGGCATGGTCGTGTGTGACAACGGCCGTAACCTGGTGGCGGCTCTGCAGCTCGGCAGCCTCACGCACGTGCCATGCCTGGCCCACGTCTTTAATTTGGTGGTTCAGCGCTTTCTGAAAAGCTACCCACGCTTGTCAGACCTGCTCGGAAAAGTGCGCCGGCTCAGCGCACATTTCCGCAAGTCCCACACGGACGCTGCCACCCTGCGCACCCTGCAACATCGCTTTAATCTGCCAGTGCACTGACTGCTGTGCGACGTGCCCACACGGTGGAACTCTACGCTCCACATGTTGGCCAGGCTCTATGAGCAGCGTAGAGCTATAGTGGAATACCAACTCCAACATGGGCGGCGCAGTGGGAGTCAGCCTCCTCAATTCTTTTCAGAAGAGTGGGCCTGGTTGGCAGACATCTGCCAGGTCCTTGGAAAGTTTGAGGAGTCTACCCAGGTGGTGAGCGGTGATGCTGCAATCATTAGCGTCAGCATTCCTCTGCTATGCCTCTTGAGAAGTTCCCTGCAAAGCATAAAGGCAGACGCTTTGCGCTCGGAAACAGAGACGGGGGAAGACAGTATGTCGCTGGATAGTCAGAGCACCCTCCTGTCTATATCTCAGCGCGGTGAGTAGGAGGAGGAGGAAGATGAGGAGGAGGGGGAAGAGACAGCTCGGCCCACTGCTGAGGGTACACATGCTGCTTGCCTGTCATCCTTTCAGCGTGTATGGCCTGAGGAGGAGGAGGAGGAGGAGGAGGATCCTGAAAGTGATCTTCCTAGTGAGGACAGCCATGTGTTGCGTACAGGTACCCTGGCACACATGGCTGACTTCATGTTAGGATGCCTTTCTCGTGACCCTCGCGTTACACGCATTCTGGCCACTACGGATTACTGGGTGTACACACTGCTTGACCCACGGTATAAGGAGAACCTTTCCACTCTCATACCCGAAGAGGAAAGGGGTTCGAGAGTGATGCTATACCACAGGACCCTGGCGGACAAACTGATGGTAAAATTCCCATCCGACAGCGCTAGTGGCCGAAGGCGCACTTCCGAGGGCCAGGTAGCAGGGGAGGCGCGGAGATCAGGCAGCATGTACAGCACAGGCAGGGCAACACTCTCTAAGGCCCTTGACAGCTTTATGGCTCCCCAGCAAGACTGTGTCACCGCTCCCCAGTCAAGGTTGAGTCGGCCGGAGCACTGTAAAAGGATGGTGAGGGAGTACGTAGCCGTTCGCACGACCGTCCTCCATGACGCCTCTGCCCCCTACAACTACTGGGTGTCGAAGCTGGACACGTGGCCTGAACTTGCACTGTATGCCCTGGAGGTGCTTGCTTGTCCTGCGGCTAGCGTCTTGTCAGAGAGGGTGTTTAGTGCGGCTGGGGGAATCATCACAGATAAGCGTACCCGCCTGTCAACCGACAGTGCCGACAGGCTTACACTCATCAAGATGAACAAAGCCTGGATTTCCCCAGACTTCTCTTCTCCACCAGCGGACAGCAGCGATACCTAAGCAATACGTAGGCTGCACCCGCGGATGGAAGCATCGTTCTCTATCCCCTTCAAAAACGGGGACCTTTTTGCTTCATCAAGCTGTGTATAATATTCCTCTTCCTCCTCCTGCTCCTCCTCCTGAAACCTCACATAATCACGCCGAACGGGCAATTTTTCTTAGGCCCACAAGGCTCAGTCATATAATTTTTCTAAACAATTTTTATACGTTTCAATGCTCATTAAAGCGTTGAAACTTTAACCTGAACCAATTTTTATTTTAACTGGGCTGCCTCCAGGCCTAGTTACCAATTAAGCCACATTAACCAAAGCGATTAATGGGTTTCACCTGCCCTCTTGGTTGGGCATGGGCAATTTTTCTCAGGTACATTAGTACTGTTGGTACACCAATTTTTGGGGGCCCTCGCCTACAGTGTAATCCAATTAATTTTTAGCCCACCTGCATTACAGCTGACGTTACATCAGCTGTGTTGGGCACTGCAATGGGATGTACTTATGTACCGCCGGTGGGTTCCAGGGAGCCACCCATGCTGTGGGTCCACAGGGAGTTGTAACTCCATGTGTCCACTTCTAAAGAACCCCCGTCTGACTGGGGCATGCAGTGTGGGCCGAAGCCCACCTGCATTAAACATGACATTATTACCTCAGCTGTGATGGGCAATGCAATGGGATATATTTATGTACCGCCGGTGGCTTCCTGGCACCCACCCATGCTGTGGGTCCACAGGGAGTTGTAACTGCATGTGTCCACTTCTAAAGAACCCCAGTCTGACTGGGGCATGCAGTGTGGGCCGAAGCCCACCTGCATTAAACATGACATTATTACCTCAGCTGTGATGGGCACTGCAATGGGATACATTTATGTACAGCCGGTGGGTTCCAGGGAGCCACCCATGCTGTGGGTGCACACGGAATTCCCATTGCGGCGTTGTACCTGCCTGTGACTATTTATAAAAAACCGCGGTCTGACTGGGGCATGCAGACACTACCATGGCCCTTAAGGGATTAAAATGTGAAGAATTTTTCATGCCATTCTGGCTGTTGTTTGTCAATTTATGCATGAACAAGTCAGTTTTATTTTTGCACCATTCTCTTTGAATCTCCCTGTATCCATTGCCCTGCCAGATATCCTGCCACCAAATGATGAACCTATAATTGAGGGGCGGTGATTTCAGGGATCTGACTGAGAAAGTTAATACTTTTGTGATGGGGTCAAGAGTGAAGAATGCGGGATTGCTTAGACTTTGCACCAACGTTATTTAGAACTACACCAGTTAGATTAGTAGAGTGTCTATCCTTGTTGGCCATCATAACAGTGCTTTTCAAAATCACTTGTAGGTCACATGTTCATTATATGGGCAAATTTTCATGTTGTGTTTTATTAAAATTGGTCTTGTCTATGCCACTTGTGAGGGTAAGAAAAATCTAAAAGGACAAGGCAAAACTGAAAACTGGCTAACTTCTGAAAACCTGTAAATGTATTTCATTTTTGCATTTGAGCTACTGTGGGTATACTAAAAATATATTTAGGAACAAAAAAAATTCAACTCCCTCCAGAACATGTCAAACTAATGCAAATAGGTCACATTTGCATGAAAAGATGCTTATTCCCACTGTTACTGTGGCCAAAACCTTACTTTCCAGGGTGACTAAACAGAAAACTCACATGGATATACATTTAAAACAATTTGAATACGTTATGTCAAGCCCTCACTTTTTTCTGACTTTCCATCTGTTTTGTTTTAAATGACATTCAGCTATTCTCTGAACATTTTAGGCTTTGTCCACATTGACTTTTTTTTCTGTTGGGATTCCAGTATTTTGACAGCAGGAATAGACTAGCTTGTAGTGCCATTCTTGCCACCAAAATCATTGAAACTCTCTATAATGCAGGCGTCTTCTTAAGTTGTGGAGGGGATGCACATAGTTAGAATTACCGCTTCCATAGAAGTCATCCTTGATTGGGCAAACTGCTGCCTAACTATTCTGAGATCATATTGATCATATTACTGCGTAACTACAGAATTGTTGCAATAGAACTGATAAAACTGGGTGACTGACAACCAAAACTACTAACCTGATTATTTCTTTTTTCTAGGCTACTTTCCAAAAAAAACACAGACAGCAAATATTTTTCTGGATAAATTGGAATAAACCATAATGTTATAAAAATTGTAAGTGATACAGTCCATGTCTACAGCCCAAAATACTGATTGAACACGTCACCAGCATTTCTTGGAAAGTGTAAAATGTTGACAATTGCAACTGAAATAATCTATTTAAGCTCCTACAACTGCTAAAAAAAAATCACTGAAGTTTCCATTTTTTTAACAGACACTAGAAAAAACATACATACATTTACAGATTGTCTAGAAATGTATGGATGACTGGCAACTTTTTTGACAACCACTTCGAAGCTGTAATAATGATCATGTTGGTTGTTAACCACCTTTTCATAAAACAAATGTATCTAAAAAAAAGGGCTAACTATATTTTTAGCACCTCAGTACGGAGGCATTAATATTCACCATACATTATTTTAGGCTACGTTTTTGAAATCTTAATCACAGTGCACAGCATGTGTGCTTGTAAACTATGCTGGCTCTCTATGTAAAGGTTGCAGTGTGATACTAATAATATAACTTCAATTTAGTTTATGGCAGATATTGAATTTCTTTTCTTACTCAGGAAGTCTAGGTGACAATGGAATAAATAAATAATTGCTAATGGAATTCCTATCATAACCTTGTCACTACATAGCATCTGCTTTGTACAGGTTGGCAAACGTACCATGCCGTTGTTCCCTTCGGGTGCCTTCCGTGTGTTGCTGTACAATAGAAGTTCATAGTACAATCTGCTTCTGAATTTGTTAAACATAATAGGTATTAATTTTACTTAGAATAAATTATTAAATTCACCAACAAACATTAACAATATGGTGTATCTGCCAGCACAAAGGAATCCTGAAACCTGATGCATAAATGCAAAAATGCATATAAAAAAGCTGAAAATTAAATGGAAAATATTAGGGATGAGCGAACGTGTCCGTTACGGACACATCCGCACCCGGACACCGGCTTTGCCGAACACTGCAGTGTTCGCGCGTAAGTGTCCGGGTGCCGCCGGGGGGCGGGGAGATGCGCGGCGGCGTGGGCGGCAGTAGCGGGGAACAGGGGGGAGCCCTCTCTCTCTCCCTCTCCCCCCCACTCCCCGCCGCACCCCCCCGCGCTGCCACGGCGGCCCCCGAACTTTTTCGCCCGAACACTGAAGTGTTCGCAAAGTTCGGTGTTCGGGCGAAAAAGGGGCGGAGCCGAACGTGTTCGCTCATCTCTAGAAAATATCCCACTTTTTATTACTAAATCAAATGAAATTCTTTATCTAAAAACTATTATGGTGACTTTAAAGAAGGTGCAGATTATGATGTTCTAAGTTAACAGTGGAGGTTCCCCTGTATAGGACCCCCTCTGTTAGTCTTCAAAAATCTTCTCTCGGGTGGAAGGTGCTTTATAAGTACAACCTTTTCTTTTTAAAGGGCAACATTTAATGGCTCATTGCCCATTTTAATGTGGAGGTACTGGATTGAACAGTTATTGATAGGCTAGAGCTAATAGCTGGAGTTCCCAGCTGCAGAAATCAACCATACCGTTCTAATAAAGAAGAAACTGTCCAAAGTGGACAATGATGTCGAGGTAAATAAGCTTTTTAAGTGTGACTATGGTTAATATATATATTATGTTAACAGAACAAGCATTTGATTTGAGGTACCGACTAGTAGTGGCTAAGTGTGTCTCTGCTGGCTAAACCTAAATGTTGAGAGGGTGTCTGCTCCCTTTAGCCATGTTGTGAAACAGAGATGTGGACACTGATAGAAGAAACATGACTATTAGAGATGAGCGAGCACCAAAATGCTCGGGTGCTCGTTACTCGAGTCGAACTTTCAGTGATGCTCGAGAGTTCGTTTCGAGTAACAAACCCCATTGAAGTCAATGGGCGACTCGAGCATTTTTGTATATGACTGGTGCCCCGCTAAGGTTTTCATTTGTGAAAATCTTAGCAAATCATCAAAGTCATGTAAAAAACAGAGAAATGGATAGGGCAGGCGAGGAGCAACATGCAGGGCTGCATTTCGGGCTCCGATGTCTCACTATTAAGCCACAATAGTGGAAAGAGTGAGACCCCCCCCCCCCACTGTCAGCATAACGATCGTTCTCCTCTGCCACAGCTGTAACAGCTGTGGCAGAGAAGAACGATGTTAGCCCATTGAATTCAATGGAGCCGGCAATACAGCCGGCTCCATTGAAAGCAATGGGCTGCCGGCAAGCGCGGGATGAATTTTCGGGAAGGGCTTAAAAACATAAGCCCTTACCTGAAAAAGAAAGATTTTAGTGTAAAAAAGAATAAAAATGCAGGCATTCTCTTCAATGGAGCCGCTGCTGCTGCCGGCGACTCCATTGAAGACAATGGTCCACTGGCACATCTGAATTCTTTTTCAGGGAAGGACTTTACATATAAGCCATTCCCTGGAAATGAATTAAAAGTGATTTAAAAAACAAAAAAAATAGATGCTCACCTCCCTTCAGCTGCCGGGGCACAGCCGCGTCTTCTCCTGCTGTCCCCTGCACTGTGGTGCTGAACTGCTGTCATTCAGCTGAGAGCTGCGCTGAGCCAATCAGAGGCAGCACTCACTCACCCATTCATGAATTCATGAATGGGTGTGAGTGAGATCTGCCTCTGATTGGCTCAGCGCTGAGCCAATCAGGGGAATGTCTGACTCACACCCCCTTCACACCCACTGCAGGCCAGCCGCGCTGAACTCCGTCTGCCGGGACAAGGTGAGTATATATATATTTTTTATTTTTAGACATTTCTGGATGAATTGCAGGGAAGGGCTTATATATTTAAGCCCTTCCCGACAATTCATCACGCGATCGCCGGCAGCCCATTGCTTTCAATGGAGCCGGCTGTATTGCCGGCTCCATTGAATTCAATGGGCTAATATCGTTCTGCCGGGACAAGGTGAGTATATATTTTTTTTATTTTTACACATTTCTGGATGAATTGCAGGGAAGGGCTTATATATTTAAGCCCTTCCCGACAATTCATCCCGCGATCGCCGGCAGCCCATTGCTTTCAATGGAGCCGGCTGTATTGCCGGCTCCATTGAATTTAATGGTCAGTGCTCGTTTAATCGAGACGAGTACCGTGTGGTGCTCGTCTCGAGTAACGAGCATCTCGAGCACCCTAATACTCGAACGAGCATCAAGCTCGGACGAGTATGCTCGCTCATCTCTAATGACTATGTTAAGAGTGAGAAAAAGATGAAAAAGGAGGGTGGAGCAAGACCCAGTGAGAGTGGTGAAATAGTTTTGGAGTAAGATGTGTTTCAAAGGATTGAGGTGCTGCCAACCCAATGATGCTCCACCAAGTTTGAGTGTAGCGAAAAGAGTGTGGAAAAATACTGGTCTAAAGGCGCCATGCTCTAAGTTACTAGAGGATTAAGGTCCAATATGCGATAGTGAAAGCACTTCTTTTTTATTATTTGACAAAATAAAAACCAGCAATTGAAAACACATTTCGGGGACGAGACCCTTCGTCAGTTCAGCTGGATGGAACACTGAGTGATATGTACAAATAAATAGTGGAGAAGTGATTAATAAAGACAGGGAGATGAGGAAAAAAAGGAAGAGGGGAGGGGAAAAATAAACAAAATTCATTATGAAATCTTACGAATGCATCAATAAATACAATAAATATATAATAAGAACATAGAAATGAATAGTAATAAAAAACATATGACAAAAAACGCAATTATAAAAGAGAATGTATACATCCGATACATATAACATTTATACAAAGCTAATATCTATTATAAAATAGGATGAAGACAAATCATGAGTTTAATAACCATCTTGAAAATGTATATAAAAGCAGATGGACTGAAAATAGTGTGGTTGCTTTCAGCTAACCAGAATGACTACAGAATCAAAATGAATGTACAGCCTATTGAGAAATATAATATAATTGCTCCACCTAAGAGGGTGCATATATAAGTGTGTATATGCATGCATACGTAAAAATGAGAAAAAAAATGTCTATTGGAAAGCTAGGTCAGAATTGTGTGCATCTACAGCATTGAGTTCATGGTAAGGAATAAAGTTTGAAAAAAAAAAAAACCTTTTGCACACAGCAAAAATACGAATAAAATTAAATTTAAATTAAATGAAAAAGCAGTTCACCGACAGGATGCCTGGGGGTGACACGATTCCAAAGGTTTTTTGGATGTGCCTGAGGTCCTGAAAATAAAGATTTATCAGATTAGGGATGATATATGAATAATATATGGCAGAGGATTCCAGCAGGGTAATTCAGTGCAGGGACCGGGGTAAATTGAACTGATCACTGGAACATATTAGCTGATGAAGTTGTACTAAGATAGAAGGGGAAGGGGGAGGAAATGATGTGGCAATATAAGTTATAGGATGCCAGGGAATAAAGAAGTTTGCTTACTTGTATGTAGCAGGAGACATGGAGGAAAGAAGTGCTTCAGCATGGCAGCTGCATGAAAGTCAGGGGTCTAAATACCTGAGAGAGGGCGGGGAAAACAATTCGATGTTCATTGATTGGCTTGACTAAAAGGGGGCGGGGTTACAGGGTGCATGAATAGAAATGTGAATTGAAAGGGCAATTCATGTATCATGTGATTGCTACTGCCTGGTTTGCAAAGAAAGGGAGGTTTGGGGTAGGGAGAGGACTATGCTGGGAGAATAGCATATATGGGAGATGAAAACAATGTATCTACAGCGCCACCTATTATAATGCAGCAATCCTGCAAGTCAATGTTAGGCTGGGGATTGTGAAAAAAAAAGAGAAAAAAAAACACAAAAACTTTATCAACTGTCAAAAACGCTTTCCAAGCTTTCATTGAGGCCCATGGGTATGTGTATTTAGTTTAAATATCCAAAACATTTCTCTTTTTCTCAAAATTTCAAATTTATTCCTTACATGGCGGATACTTGTTCTAGAACCGTTATAGAAAATACTTTAAAATCATTATTATGGACTGCGGTTGCATGCCTGGAGACACTATTATTTAGGTAGCTATTCTTGGTGTTCGATCTATGCTCTGAGTATTGTAATCCTCAATCTTGGTACAGTTGCGTCTGATGCGTATAAAATGACCATATGGAACGTTGGTCTTCCAAAAAACCTTTGGAATTGTGTCGCCCCCAGGCATCTAGAGATGAGCGAGCACGATCGGTTAAGGCAGTTACTCGAGCGAGCATTGCTCTTCTCGAGTAACTGCTTACTGGTCCGAGCAGATTCGGGGAGCGGCGAGGGGTAGCGGGGGGGGGGGGGGGAGAGTGAGAGAGATCTCTCTTCCCCCCCCCCCACTATCCCCCACCTCCCCCACTGCCTTAACCGAACGTGCTCGCTCATCTCTATAGGCATCCTGTTGGTGAACTGCTTTTTCATTTAATTTAAATTTAGATTCATTTTTATTTTTGCTGTGTTCAAAAGGTTTTTTTTTTTCAAACTTTATTCCTTACCACAAACCCAATGCTGTAGATGCACACAATTCTGACCTAGCTTTGTAATAGACATTTTTTTCTCATTTTCACGTATGTATGTATATACACACTTATATATGCACCCTTTTGGGTGGAGCAATTATATTATATTTCCCAATAGGCTGTACATTCATTTTGATTCTGTAGTCATTCTGGTTACCTGAAAGCAAACACTCGATTATCAGTCCATCTGCTTGTATATTGGCATTTTCAAGATTGTTATCAAACTAGTTATTGTTTAATTGTTATTAGAGATGAGCGAGCACGCTCGGATAAAGCAGTTACTCGAGCGAGCATCGCTCTTCTCCAATAACTGCTTATTGGTCCGAGCGTGCTTGGGGGGGGGGGGAGAGATCTCTCTCACCCTCCCACCCGCTACCCGCACGCCGCTCACCCCCGACCCCTGCCGCCCCCTCGAACACGCTTGGACCAGTAAGCAGTTACTCCTGTATCCGAGCGTGCTCGCTCATCTCTAATTGTTATTAAACGTATGATTTGTCTGCATCCTATTTTATAACAGATATTTGTATAAATTTTATGTCATTTTATATGTACCAGGTGTATACATTCTCTTTTATAATTACATTTTTTGTCATATGTATTTTATCACTATTCATTTCTATGTTCTTATTATATATTTATCGTATTTATTGATGCATTTGTAAGATTTCATTGTGAATTTTGTTTATTTTTCCCCTCCCCTCTTCCTTTTTTTTTCTCACCTCCCTTTCTTTATGAATCACTTCTCCACTATTTATTTGTACATATCACTCAGTGTTCCATCCAGCCGAACTGACGAAGGGTCTCGTCCCCAAAACGCATTTTCAATTGCTGGTTTTTATTTTGTCAAATAATAAAAAAGAAGTGCTTTCACTATCGCATATATTGGACTTTAATCCTCTAGTAACTTAGAGTGTTCACACCAGTATTTTTCCACACTCTTTTATATTAAGAGTGGAAAGTTTCTTCTATAGTTTAGCCACTTTCAACTCTTGGTCTCTTACAAGCAATGTTATAAATACTGTACATAGCAATGCACATAACGTAAATACCATTGAATGCACATCCTTTTATTTTATTGAACCAAGCTGTGTTATCTGTAGCATACAAACATGCAATCAAGTCAACACACAATTTAAGTACAATACAAATAACTACATTATATTGTTCAGGTGTTTCAATATGTGACCGATTCACAATTCAATTGCCCCGATCTGAATATTATTCTCATTTATTATAAATAAATGATATGTGAATCCCTTTATTGACCAGCGTCACAAATGCTGACACTTCTTATTGCTCATATTAAACTTGTGTCATTAAAACTCTGGAGTCAATTAATTAAGATCAATTAATTTGATTGATAGGTTTATGTTAAGTTGAGCTCCCTCAATAGTCTAATGATTACATTTCCATCATTGAAATGACTTCTTTTGCTTCTTCAGCTATTTTAGAATGTACATCTTACTGCAAACGATTCAATGCAATTTTTAAATCATTAGTCCTTGGATTGTGACATTTTAGTTGAGTAAATCAGCTTGTTTCTCAATAATTTTTTTTAAACAATTTCTTTTTATTACGTTTGAGAGAAGCCAGGATATAGTGACAGATTGGCCACGCAGGGCCTACATAGGTGTATAAGCAGTCGTAAATTGGTGATTATACCGTGGTATTTGTATACTTCACACATTTATTTTGTTTCTCACTATTTCTTTACTGGCTGAGGGTAGAGTGGTTTGGGGGGGACGGTAGGTGGGGGAAGGGGTGCGGTACGGGTAAAGTGCGGGTTAGAAGGGTTAGGCAAATAGGGGGGGGTAGCAACAGCAAAATAACGTAATACATGGCAAGCATATTGTTTGTTCACTCAATGGGGGTGAAAGAGAGAGTATTCTAAGTTGAGCTTAGGTATCTGTTTGTTCTATTGGTTAGCTAGGTCGCTTCTGGTTTCCTGGAACCCAATCCACGGTGTCCATAGGGATGTGAACTCATCTCTCGTTCCGTTTTCCCAGGCCAGCATTTTTTCAAAACAGAATATTTGAGCTATTCTATCTAACCATTGAGTCAGCTGTGGGGTCTGCTTTTCCCTCCAGTAAAGTGGGATGAGTAGCTTAGCCGCTGTTAGTAAAATAGTGGGTAGACTTTTGTTGGAGGGTCTGAATCTGTATGTGGGTAGCCAGAACAGAACCTCTTCTGGCCTGAAAGAAAATGACGTATGGCAGATTTTATTAATGTATTCTGTGACCGACTGCCAGAAGGGTCTAATCCCACCATATGTGTAATGCATTTCCTTTCTCACTTTCGCATCTCCAGCATCTGTCCGAAGTTTTGTTTTGCATATGGCTGTTGGGGTTCCGTACCATTTGGACAGAATTTTATATGAGTTTTCCTGGATTTGTACACATTTGGAGAAGCTGTGTGAGTTTTTCAATATCCAAAGGGTATCCTCTTTGGTGAGGTTAATCCCCAGTTCCCTCTCCCATTCCCCGAGGAACCAGGGCTTCTCAGGTGCTTTTTGTAGAAGAAGGCCCTTATATATTTGTGTGACCAGTCTCCTTGGGCGCAGGTGTAGCGTGGTATATGTCTCGAACCATAGTGGTTCTCTAAGTTTGCCATAATTAGTTCTCTGAAGCTTCAACAGAGAGTGGTAAAGTGCCGCCTTGCCCAAAAAGTCCAGGTCGAGGTTTGCAAATTTCGTATCAAGCTGGGCTAGATTAGTGAGTTTGGGTCCTTCTAGGATATCAAATATCGTGAGTCCTATGAGCTTATCCCAGATCCCCTCTTTTTTACATGGACCATTAGCAAGGATAGCTGGGATTAAGGTCGCAGGGGTCATCGGGGGTAGGGAGTCCCTCTCTGCCAGTTCTTGTCGTATTAACCGAAGGGTTCTAATTGTGCTTTTTGTGATAGGGCTATATGTGTGGCATTTGCCTAATGGGGGGCCATTTGACCAAAGCAAAACTTGGTTGGTCGCGCCTAGCATGTTTCTCTCGACGCTCAAAGTGGGAGAGGTCACCTCCGAGTCCGTCAGGGAGATCCATCTAGCTATATGTATCGCTCTGTGGTACGTTTGTAGGTTCGGTAGCCCGGCGCCTCCTTGGGGGCGCTTCTGGACCAAGTAGGAGAATGCCAGGCGCGGCTTGCGTTTCTCCCAGATAAATTCTCTGATTAATCTGTGCATTTGCATAAAGTAGAAGTTGGGGACACCTATGGGAACTGCGTTAAGTACATAGAATATTGGTGGCAATATGTAGGTGGATATTAAGTTTTTCCTCCCAAGCCATGATATTAATGGTAAGCTAAATTGTTTTAGTTGGTTTTTGATTTTTTGGAGCAGAGGTATATAATTAGCGTCGAATAGGTGGCTGGGGTTAGTAGTTAATGAGATACCAAGGTACTTTATGCTTGAGGGTGGCCATCTAATTTCAAATTTCTTTTTTAGGTAGTTGGTAATGTGCGATGGTGTGGAAATGTTGAGGGCTTCTGATTTGTCATAATTGATCTTGAAGTTGGACAGCCTGCCGAAAAGACCAGACGTCTCTAAGAGCGCCGGGAGAGCTTTCTTTGGGTTTGTCATTAGAACTAAGAGATCGTTCGCGAATGCTGCGGTGGTATGGACAGCGTCTCCTATTGTGATGCCTTTGATATCTGGGTTTTGTCTGATTTTTTGGAGTAAGGTTTCCATAATAAGTGTGAATAATGTGGGAGAGAGCGGGCAGCCTCGTCTGGTACCGTTCTTTATAGGAAAAGGTTTTGACAGTGTGCCGTTGATTTGGATCCTTGCCGTAGGTTCGGAGCAGAGTGTGAAAATGGCCTTGACTAGGGTCGATGGGAGACCGAATTTTATGAGGGTGTGTTCCATGTGTTCCCAACTGACCCTGTCAAAGGCCTTCTCTGCATCAGTAGATATTAACATCAATGGTATCTTATTAATCTTGGCATGGTGTATAGCGTGTATCGCCCGTGTGGTATTGTATTTTCCCTCTCTTCCTTGGACGAAGCCTACCTGATCTTGGTTGATCAGCTTGGGGAGGTAGGGGGCTAGTCTTTGAGCGATCAATTTCGCTCAAAGTTTTATATCCATATTTAATAAGGAAATGGGGTGATAATTACCACAAGAAGTCGGGTCTTTACCTTCTTTGGGGATCAGTGCTATGCATGCCTCGAGAGACTGTCTCGGTAGGGGTGTACCTGCGAGGAGGGAGTTACAGAGTTTTGTGAGGTATGGAACAAGTGTTTTCGTGAATTTTTTATAGTACATGATAGGGAGCCCGTCAGGGCCCGGGCTTTTCCTATTAGGGATCGAGGTAAGGACTCTGGTCACCTCGACTTCGGTGACTTTTTGTAGCAAAGATAAAGTTTCCTCCTCAGACAGTCTCGGGAGATCTAATTGATCTAGGAATGTTAGAGTCTCGTCTGTGTTCATGTTCGATTCTGTCTGTAAGTTGTATAGTTTAGTGTAGAATTTTTTGAACTCCTTGGTCACTCCTTCGTTACATGTCACTATGTCTCCTGTGGAGATTTTTATCTGTGAAATGAAGGCTTTTTCTTTTTGTTTTTTAATGAGTCTCGTCATCGTTCTTGAGCCTTTATCTCCATGGATGTAGATTTTGTATCTGGATGTGAGGAGAGTTTTGCTGTTTTTATATTTAATACTTGTTTAAGCTTATGGCCGCCTGCAGACGAGCGGGTCGGATCCGGCAGCGAGAATTCTCACTGCGGGACCCGACCCGAGAGCCTGCAGGGACGAGCGCATACTCACCCGTGCCTGGCGGCCCTGGCTCTTTCATGTGCCGGCTGCCGCGCAGCCGGCGCATGCGCAGACCGGAGCCGGCGGCCGGGTGAGTGCGTGCCCCGCACAAAAATAGGACATGCCGCGGTTTGTTTGCCGCGCGAGATTTTGCGCGGCCAAACCGCGGCCGTCTGCATAGGAGTGCGTATTGTAATGCACTCCTATGCAAACTTTCATTGGCGGAAATCCCGCGGGAAATACCGCCGCGGGATTTCCGCCCGTGTGCAGGCGGCCTATCTCTCAGATTTTTTAGGTTTTTTTAAGGTGTCATTGTCGGGTCTATTTTTGTGTTGAGTTTCGATCTCTGTTATTTGGGCGAGGAGCTTATTTGTTTCTTCTTCTCTTTGTCGTTTAACTTGAGTACCTAAGGATATTAGTTCTCCCCTAATGAAGGCCTTGTGGGCCTCCCATAGGATGGGCATGGATATCTCTGGTGTGTCATTAATTTTAAAGAATTCCTCTAGCTTTCCCGTCAAGAGATCACATCTTTCTTGGCCATTTATAAGCGTACAATTAAGGCGCCAATGCCAGTGTCTCCTCGGCAGGCTGTCCACCACCAATTTAGTGGTAATGGGGGCGTGGTCCGAGATTGGGATTGGGCCTATGTCTGCTGCGGTAACTGCATGTATGTGTTTGCCTGATATTAGAATATAATCTATTCTGTGGCATGTAGAGTGTATATGGGAGTAATATCCTAGCCATGGAATTTGGTTTCTATTAGGGGCGTATAGATTAGCAAAAGATATTTTGCTGTTGGCTATTGTGCCCTTTAAGAAAATGTACCTGCCCTGTATATCTATCTCCGTCTGCTCATGGGTGAAGGGGACCTTTTTTTCTATTGCTATCGAGACCCCCCTAGAGGCTGAGGAGTGGGTGCTATGGTACCAGTGGTTGAATCTATACGTAGGGAGGTTGGGGATTCTGTTATGTCGAAAGTGGGTCTCTTGTAGAAACACCACTTCTGTTCTGAGTTTTTTCAGTAGGGCGAAAGTTTGGGCTCTTTTTTGCCTCTCACGTTAAATGACGTGATTTTAATTTCCGCCATGGGTCGGTTCTGGGGCAGCTTCAGGTTTTCGCTGGGTAACTCTCTCTGCTCCCGTAATATTAAGTATGCGCTTGCCAGTTAAACAGTTAAACAAACATTTGTAAACAGTAAATATCACAAAAGGTGATAAAGTGAGGAACTTTGGTATGTACGGGGTAATGAGGGGGTCATGCCGGTCCCGAACCCGTTCCTCAATCGGGTCTAGGACTGGGGCTAAGCCCCCATGGTTCCCCTCATTCTCCGTATAAATGGGAGTTGGTTGGGTGCTCACCTGTGAAGGTGGGGTCACCTCCCAAGACCTCCGTATATCAACATTGCTATAGTTATATCTAGAGCCACTTAAGGTGGTCCTGGTTCAGCATTTAAATTGTTAGTAACAGAACGAAAAAAGAACATAGTCCCTGAGAGTGAGGGATCGTTCAAACTATTTCAACAGCAGTAGTAATGACATTTGCTTATTTAGAGGTTAAACTCTGAGTTAGTAATATATTCAGTTTGCGTATAAGGCCCCGGGGATCGGGGACGCTGTGTTAGTTATAATATCTTTGGTGCGGGTAGAATTGTCTCTGTGGCCGTAGACCGAGTCTCTATAGATAATGAGGTTGTGGCCTTGTATCGGGGGTTGGTGGGAAAATGTGGTAGTGGGGTGATACCCCTTTACCTGGTCTTCTGGTCCCAGAGGTAGTTCTCCGCGTTTCCTCGTACTCCCTCTCAGCATCCGTCACATTGCAGAGCGTCTCATCAGGTAGAGGGCCGAGTTAAAGGCGAAGTGTCAATGTCTCATATGATGGCTTCCTACCGGGTGGAAGAAGAGGGGCCGAGAATTTAGGCGTCCGCTAATGTCCTTTTCTTGTGTCTTGGCATTTTCGGGGTTCATCCTAGCGTCCAGTTCTCTGGTTTCTTTAATGGGGGGAATTGGTGTTTGAGCTGGACAGGTTGCCATGACGGTATATCCATGGGGGGTATCTTGAGTCTCTCCCATGCTTTTTCGAGGTCCTCTGGGGTCATTATTATCTGCTGGCCGTCTTTATATGTGGAGAGGCCAAACGGAAAGAGCCATCCCACTGGCAGTTTTTTCAAACGTAAAGCCTCAGTCAGTGGCTTCAGTATGCAGGGTGCTAGGTGCTAGGTCCTGGAATAAGAGAATAGTGTTATCCTCAAAGATTACTTCTTTCATCTCTCTGGCTCGGTGTAGAATAGTGGCAGCGTCTGTATAGCTTAACAGTCCACATATTACGTCTCTGGGTGGTTCAGAAGAGGAGGGTCTGGGCCGTAGGGCTCTGTGGATACGTTCAATTACTATTTTGTTTGCCCTTTCCTCCCCTAGTAAGTCCTGGAAAATCTTTGTCACTGTTGAACTTAGTGTCTCCGTGGCGATGGACTCTGGAAAGCCTCTGAAGCGTATATTCTTACGTCGGCTTCGGTTCTCTTGATCCTCTATTAGGAGCATTGCTTGGTTCAGCTGTTGTTGTTGAGCCGTCATGTTAGACTGGAGGGCCAGGTTGTGATGCGTTAGTTCCTGCTGTGCGTTTTCCAGGTCCTGCACTCTGTGCCCGATATGTTTTACTTCTGATTTAATGTCAGCTAGCTCCTTCATGACTGGGGAGATGCAGTGGGCTAGCAACTGTTTGAGGAAGGAGCGAGATATTGGGCCCCTGTCTGTGTCGTCATTGCATTCTGAGGTGATGGAGGCGCTATCTACGTCAGAGTCCTCTGAGATGTGTTCGGTGAAAGTTTCTCGTTGCGCCTTCTGTTTATGCGCCGCTGGGGAGCTCTGCTTTTTTTAAGGTATTTTTCCATTTCTGCTTGGTTTTTGGCAGGTCTCGGGGTATCTATGTGTTCTTTATTTTTGTCTTTACCAATTTTCACTATGTTTCTATTTGTGGGTCTGTGGCTTGCTGTTTTTGTGCTGTGGTCTCAAGGTCTGTTAGCTTATTGTTGGTTCATTTGGTCTGTTATTTCATTAGGAAGGAAGGAGGTTCGGAGGTCTCGGAGTATCCCCTTACATTTTTTTTTAACTAATCTTCCATCCTTCTTTTTGGCCCCCTGCTGGTATGGCGCAACTGGGGTGCGTGTTAGCAGTTTTGTCACTGTGCGGCTTTGGAGGGGGGGTTGTTATTGGTAGAGCCACGCTAATGGTGGCTCCAGAAAAATTAGAGCTGGGCTCTCTATATGTCTCTATGTGAGGAGAGGCTGGAGGAGGGGGGGTGGGGTGCTTCAGCCTCCTTGTGAGGCTCTGCTGGCCTTAGGGCTTGCTGATGTATGGTAGTCCCACTGAGCTGGTATGGGGGCTCCCCTTTATACTCAGGGGTCTCTCTGTCTTTCAGGAGGGCTCTGCTGCTCTGTGTGTGCAAGCCCCCTCCCCTCTGCTGGCTCTCCCCTCCCTCCTGTGGTGCTTCAGCTCTCTGTCTCTGCCCTCGGTTTCCTGCAGGAGGGCTCCGGTCTTCTCTGTCTCCTGGCTGGGAGCAGCTGCAGGCCGGTGTGCAAGCTAGGAGCCCGGTTTCACCGTGGTCAGGCCGCCGCAGCCATTTCTGGTCGGCCGCGGCCGGCACTTTAGCCCGGGCATCCGCCGAGTGAAGTACACCGCGGTGGTTTATGTGCAGCTAGAGAGCTCGCACCAGTCTCGATCCGGAGCTCTCCTTACTGTGCTGCCAGCGATGCTGTTTTTAGCTCCCTGTGGGGTCTCCAGTCGGCGGGATTGCTCTCCAAATGCGGCACCTCCAGGAGCCTCTAAGATGGCGCCCGCTCCTGCTGCTGGCTAGGCCACCGTTTCTCAATAATTAAGCATATTATATCTAGTTACATACAAACACATATCTATAGTTTTGCTTTTAATCATTATTAAATATCTACTGTAAGTATCAGCACTTGCAGAATCTCGTGAGTTTGATAATAATAAAAAATCTAGTGGTATGTATCTTCAAGGGAATGGGTCATCAGAAATTGACCTATTATATTACTCAAGATTTTATGTTAAACATATTTTTTAAGAATTTATGATGTTTTTATAAAAATCTTCCGCCACAATCTAGGGGGATGCTGATGAATATTGAGCCTTACCCAGAAAAAAAGTGAGCTAGGAAGCAGTAAATAGCAGGGTGTACTTGTCTATGTGTCTGTTACCATGCGGCGGTTGCTGGTCCTCCTGGGGCGGCGGTGTGCAGGGTCCCGCAGTCGGGGTGCATCCCCCGGCTTGTTGTTCGGCTGCAGGGGGCGCGGGTGCCTGGCTGGCGTGGTGTTGGTGAAGCTGCCATGCACGATCTCCCTTTTATTATGTTCTGTTGGGAGTTGGATGCCTCCCTCTCTCCGCCTGAAGGCGGAGGCTTTTGTTTAAAGGACAGGCAGAGACTTGCAATCACTGCCAGTTATTGGTTTCCCTCAGTGTGCTAGCTAGTCTGCCTCTATTGGTCTCCTGTTTCTGTCAGCTTATCTGCTTTACCTTGCTATTATCCACCAGGTTTTTCGATCTTCCTCAGTTCGGCTTAGTATTGTTCGTATTGGTTATTTACATCTGCCTTTTCTGTCAGTATTCTACCCTTTTCATCCAGGTTCGCCAGCGTCCCTTTTTAAGTCCCTAGTTAGAGTATGGACCGCCGCCCAGTTGCCTGCCTATAGTTAGTCAGGAGTGGAGGCAAGCAGGTAGGGACAGGGGTTGTGGGTGAGATCTCTGGCACCCAGGCTAGCGTATCACGGGTAATATACCGTAACATAATAACTGGCCCTTAAAATTGCTCTCCATGGAGGCCAAGTCAGTTGCAGGATTTAGTGGTCGTGATCCAAGACCTGTCCGGTCGTATGGTGGTCCAGGAGCAGCGGGAGTTAGTGCATGTTTCTACCACCCCTGCTATTCCCGAGCCCAAGTGTCCTCTTCCTGAGGTATTTTCAGGGGAGAGGAGCACGTTTTTTGTTTTTCAGCAGGCATGTAGATTGTATTTTCGGATGCGGCCCCGCTCCTGTGGCTCAGAATCCCAGAAAGTTGGATTGATTATGTCCTTACTTTGGGGTCCCCCCCAGACATGGGCCTACTCCTTGCCCGAGAGCTTGGCTTGCCTGCAGACAGTTGATTTGTTTCTTCAGGAACTTGGAGGTATTTTTGATGAGCTTGACCGTGCAGGGTTGGTGGTATCTCATCTCATGTCTACATCAGGGGCAGAAGTGGGTAGAGGACTCTTGCTCTAAATTTAGACAGTATGCAGGTGACACCTCTTGGAACAATAGCGTCCTTAAAGATGTGTTTTGGTAAGGTCTGTCTGACGCTGTCAAGGATCTACTCATTTCTCATCCCACTCCCGTGACACTCAATGATGCGATGAAATTGGTGGTCAAAGCTGACAGGAGGCTGAGATCTAGAAAAGGGGAGCGTCAGGCCCATAAGGCTAGGGAATCCGGCAGACCCGCTCCCACTTCTCCCATGCCAACTTCTGGCGCCGAGCCTATGAAAGTGGACCAGCTAAGTCCCGAGGAACGGCGATGGTTCCGGATGAGTTATCGTCTCTGCCTCTGTTGTGGGAAAACCGGACATCGTGTAGCGACCTGTCCTCAGAAGCGTCTACAACATCAGTCGGAACCGGCGGAAAACTTCAGATCCTAGGCGATTTTTGGGAGGATCGCCTTGGATCACAGGTACTCCCAAAGTTGTTGGTGCCATGTCAGGTTGGCTTCCGGAATTTCACTCAGTCTGGTCAAGTTTTTATTGATTCGGGTGCTGCCACCAATTTGATTAGTTTAAGTTTTGTCAGACCTCTGATGACTGAATTCTTGGCATTAAAGTTCCCATGCGCTTCACTAGTATTGATTCTACCCCTCTGTCGGCAGGTGTTGTACAACGGAGGACTCCCTTTTTGTAGTTCACTGTGTGTGTTCTCCATTCTGAGAACCTGTCGTTCTTGGTAATGGAAAGGATGTCCGTTGATATAGTGCTTGGTATGCCCTGGTTGGCACTGCACAATCCCTGATTTGATTGGTCCACTCAGGAATTGACACATTGGGGGTTATCCTGTCATAGTCGCTTAGCTACTATATCCGTGTGTTCAGCAGATACCATTCTTATTCCTGAGTATTTGTCTGATTTTCATGACGTACGTTCCAAGAAACTGTCTGGGACTTTGCCTCCCCATAGGGAGTGGGACTGTGGTATTGATTTGATCCCCGACAGTGCCATCCCTAATGGAACCATTTTCAATTTGTCTGAGTGTGAGCACGAAGCTCTTAAGTCCTATATCTCGGAGTCTGTGGCCAAACGACATATCAGGCCATCCAGGTTCCCTGCCGGGGCAGGTCTCTTCTTTGTAGAGAAGAAGGATGGGACATTGAGGCCTTGTGTGGATTATTAGGCTTTGAATTAAATTACAGTGAAGAACCAGTGTTCCTTGCCCCTGATTCCTGATTTATTGAACCAGGTAGTAGGGGCCCACTGGTTTTCCAAATTGGACTTAAGGGGGTGGGTTGCTTACAATTTAATTTGCATCCGAAAGGGAGTTAAGTGGAAGACCATGTTCAACACCTTGTTTTGAATGTTTAGTCATGCCCTTCGGACTTTGTAATGCCCCCGCGGTGTTCCAGAGATTTTTGAACGCGGTCTTCCATGACTTCCTGGGGGTATTTTTGGTCATATATCTCGATGACATTCTGGTGTACTCCCCAGACTGGAATTCACATGTACGGCACCTGAGGCTGGTTCTGACCTGTTTGCATGAATACCAACTTTTTGTCAAGTTGGAGAAATGCATTTTTGGTAGTAAACAAGTGTCTTTCCTTGGTTATGTGATTTCACCCAAGGAGATTCAAATGGAGTCTGATAAAGTGGTGGCAATCTCCCAATGGGTCAGACCAGATAACCTGAAAGCTCTCCAGCAGTTTTTAGGTTTCACAAATTTTTACCGCAAATTCATTAAGAATTCTTCTGTTATTGCTCAACCCCTGACCGATCTTACCAAAAAGGGTGCCGACTTGGTAAGATGGATGCCAGAGGCCCTAGAGGTGTTTAGTCAAAAGGGTGTTTACTGCTGCCCCGGTGCTAGTACAGCCTGACGAGCGGTGATCGTTCTTCTTTGAGGTCGATGCGTCTGAGGTGGGGGCGGAGGCTGTATTGTCTCAGGAAGTCAGCGGGAGATCTGGGTATAGTCCATGTGTGTTCTCTCTCTAGCGGAAGTTCAGTTCAGCGGCGCATAACTACGACGTGGGTAATCGTGAATTATTGGCGATTAAGTGGTCTCTAGAAGAGTGGCGTCACCATCTTTAGGGGGCTAGGCATCCCATTACCATGTATACTGATCATAAAAACTTAGTATATCTCGCCAATGCTAAGAGAATCACAGCTCGTCAGGCCAGGTGGGTGTTGTTTTTCGCCAGGTTTGACCTCGTCGTTACATATATTCCAGGGGAGAAGAACGTGAAGGCAGATGCTCTCTCACAGAGTTTCGGTTCGCCGAGAATATCCTGTCACCTGAGGTGGTGGTGGCAGCTGTAGAATCTGGTGGGCAGATGGTTTGTGCCAGAGACCTTGCATCTTAGAGTCATTGAAGAGTCTCATTCATCTGTTCTCGCAGGCCATCTGGGGGTTCAAGGGACTCTGGATCTTTGTACTAGACACTACTGGTGGCCAGGCATGTCTCGGGAGATCCGCGCCTATGTTAAGGTATGCTCTGTCTGTGCATGCTGTAAAAGTCGGTGGCGGCATTCGGAGGGGCCTCTGAGACTGTTACCGGTGCCTTCTCGTCCGTGGTCGCATTTATCGATAGATTTTATCGCCGATCTACCTGAGTCTCAGAAGTTCACCACTATCCTAGTTGTTGTAGACCTTTTCTCAAAAATGGCACATTTCGTGGCATTAGAGAAGCTACCTTCTGTGACAGAATTTTCTTAGATTTTTGTGAAAGAAATAATTTGTCTACATGGGTTTCCCGAGAACATCGTATCTGATCGCGGTGTTCAGTTTGTTGCGCAATTCTTGCGAGGCTTCTGTAAAAACCAGGGAACGTCGCTTTTTTTCTCGTCAGCATTCCACCCGCAAACTAATGGTCAGACGGAGCGGAAGAACCAGGATTTAGTGCAACCGTACTTGTTCTTCCACTGGGGTATCTCCATTCTGCACTGCAGGTGCCAATATTGTAAAAAATGACCTAGATAGGCTTTCAACTGATGCCCCATCCACCCAGCCCAGCCTCGCTGCATCTGACTATCATCTGTTGCCCAATCTCAAAAAAACACCTAAAAGGAAAACGGTTTGGGAGTGTTTTGAAGGGAACTAATGCTGCAAATGAGTCGTTAGACCAGCAGTCAGAAGAATTCTAATAGTAGGGACTTAAAAAGCTGTAGGAGAGAAGTCGCATGTGCATTGACATCCAGGGGGAATATGTAGAATAGTGTGGCAGTTTCAGCTTTCTAGTTCAAATTTTTCTGGGTAAGCCTTAATACTTATCAGCACCCACTCTTATATATTTTTTAAATCCTGTATTTTTCACAATGTACACAGAGCCTTATAATAATCTGACACTTTCTGTTCTGTAGTGAAAACATATCAGCGGACATTTTGTTATCATCACAGGCAGGATTACAATGAAAGGTGACACCTCTATGTAGATAACACAGAATCCACCATTCACAACAGGTATAAGCTGTGACTATCTACTTTAACTCCCTATAAAATGACATCTGCACTAGTCACAGAATATGCCTAGAACAGTCTCCCATACAAGTCAACGGGTCATTCTGTGAATGACCCATGAAGCTGCTGTGAAGCATATTTCTAAATGCTCTAAATGTTGTTAAATGAAGCTTGGGCAAAATGGCCACCCCCATAGTAATGTGCAGGCAAAAGAATACAAAAACCTACAATCAGAAAATGAAAGCAAATTAGAAAAATGTAATTTATTTTACTACCTGGTTTTAATTAGTAAATAAAAATATAGGTGATACATTTTCTTTCATATACAGTATTTACAGATACGGAAACATATATAGTTAATTTTGCTTGTAAGAACTTATAGCTATTTTTAAAACTGCCCACAAATACATGCTGTGGTTTATATGTATTTCTTTATTCAGAGTGTGTTTGTTCTCAGTGAGAGAAACCAAGTAATCTTGTAGATATGATACCGTTTAATGGCTAACAAAAACACATGATGTTACAGCAAGCTTTTCGGGTCTTCTAGCAATCCTTCATCAGCCTAAGAATTAAACTGGTTTGCATAGGGCACATACATAATATACAAATGCAGAGAGGACACCCCTCTTGATTGAAATACACATGTTCACACACAGAAATTTGAGACTGTTTTTCACTCAAAACTTAAAACAACAGACAAACTGAACTGAGACATAAATACTTAATCAGTCCACTGAGCTCAGGAATGTGACAATTTTATGATGTGTCTTATCTCTCCTTCAACCTGCACATGGAAGGAGATGCAGCACCACCTATTGGATGGCAACATTCTTACAAATCAAGTTCTACATTTGTTTATGAAGTTAATTAAAAAAAAGATGATTTAGAAGAGGACATCCCTCTTGACTTGCTTCAGACCTTTCATGTTCTCCACTTGTGCAAGAATCCCGGCCTGAGGTTCATTCGATTCTTGAGGGTATCAAATATGGTCATAAATTTGTACTTCCAGATTCTTCTGTGACGCTGTGACTTGAAATTACCCTTCAGTATGATAACTCTCATCTGCCCTATGATGTGTATCTAACCACAAAAATATTTTGCCACAGGTAATTCGATCTTTCCTTTTCTAATTGTGTGGCATGAGATATGATCCTGGCTCTCAGTTTTTGTCCTGTTTCGATGATATAAACAGCATTGGACGTGGAACATGTGAATGTCCCCCTTGCAGAATTAGCCACCCCTCCCATTCTCCTCACTTTTTACCCTTAAAGGGTAAATAAATTTAATACCCCTTTTTAATCAAATTTAACCCAGATTGTAGGTTGCAGCCCTTTTTAGCCTTAAAGGCATGCTCCATCTCTGCAGTCCATGGACGCTTCCTTATGTACTTTACAGCCTTTCAGTATATGCACATAGAGGTCAGTTAGATTGCTCTCAGTATACACACATAGAGGTGAGATAGATTCTCCTCAGTAAATGCTCACAAAGGTCAGTTAGATTACTGTGCCAAATTTCGCGCTTGTACAACACCAGGAAATTACATTACATAGGGGTTTCTTTTGCTTTTCCACTTAGCATTGAATAATCAAGTAGTGACCCCTTTACTTATCCTAGTTAGGACCTAAAGAATGCCAGTGCCAAATTACACGCTTGTACAACACCAAGAAGTTACATTACAGAGGGGTGCACTTACTTTTGAAATTAGCCTTGAATAATCGAGTTGTGATCCCTTTACTTTTTCTATTTAGGACCTAAAGAACGCTTGTGCCAAATTTCACGTGTGTACAACACCGGAAAGATACATTACAGAGGAGTGCACTTACTTTTGAAATTAGCACTGAATAATTAAGTTGTGACCCATTTACTTTTTCTATCTAGGACCTAAAGAATGCTCGTGCCAAATTTCACATTTGTATGACACCGAGAAGTTAGAGAATTAGTGGCGAGTCAGTCAGTCAGTGAGAGCTTTCGCTTTTATATATATAGATAAACATTTTGATCTTTTATTTTTAGAAAATGTTGTACATTAAAGCAGAGCTGATATTAGAGGGGCAAACGGTGCAATTGTCCAGGGCCCCCATTACAAAAGGCCTTCAGTACTACTGTTCAACTGTCTATTTGTTGAAGTGAGTGGACAGACAGCTGAAAAGCACAGCATTACAATGAAAGAGCAGAGACAGGACCCCCTACTGCTGGAGTACTGTGTCCTGTCTGTAATGGAATTTCTGTAGGTAGTTTTGATGTTACAGTGGGTGGGGCTAACTGACAGAAGGGGCAGGGCCTCCTGGAATTACTGGAGTCTTTATATAACAGGAAGCAGCTATACAAAGAGCTGTGATGTCTACACTTGTAAACAGCTAAAAAAATTTAGGCGAGGCTGTATGTTAGAGGTGGCTGAAGTGATATATTTTGTATAGTACTGCATATTGGGATAAAGAGAGGGCAATGAGGTCTTTATATAGGACTGTTGGAGGGAAACATGAGAGGACAATGAGTTATTTACATGGAACTGTATGTTTGAGGGGATAAAGGATGGGGATGTTATATGTTTGATACAGAATCATAGAACAGTAGAGTTGGAAGGAACCTCCTGGGTCATCAGGTCCAACCACCTGCTCAGTGCAGGATTCACTAAGTCATCCCAGACAGATGTCTGTCCAGCCTCTGTTTGAAGACTTCCATCGAAGGAGAACTCACCACCTCCCATGGAAATCTGTTCCACTCATTGATCACCCTCACTGTCTAATATCTCATCTGTGTCTCCTCCCTTTCAGATTCATTCCATTGCTTTTAGTCTTTACTTGTGCAAATGAGAATAGGGCTGATCCCTCTGCAGTGTGACAGCCCTTCAGATATTTGTAGACTAATATTAAGTCTCCTCTCAGCCTTCTTTTTTGCAAGCTAAACACTCCCAGATCCTTTAAGCGTTCCTCATAGGAAATTATTTGCAGACTGCTCACCATCCTGGTAACTCTTCCCTGAAGTTGCTCCAGTTTGTCTTTTTAAAGTGGGGTGCCCAGAACTGGACACAGTATTCCAGATGATGCCTGACTAAAGAAGAGTAGAAAGGGATAATTAGGACATAGGACTGTATGTCGGACAGAATCAAGAGGGGATAGTAAGATATTTACATGTGACTTTTAAAGCGAAACAAGATGACAGTGAGGTATAGATGGGACTATATGATGGGGGTTAAAGGGAGAAGAAGTGAGGTCTCTACGTGAGATTGCACTTTTTTTTACACTGAAATGTTTTTTGTATGTGGTTTGGAAGCAACTTAATTCTAGACACAACCCGGATCTGATGACTGACCACTGTTCAATGCCAGAACACCCACAATGTCCCAACAATTCAGAGGGACCCAAAGTCAAAGGAAGGTAACTTGGAAAGGGCTAAGTAGCTAGGGTCATCAATGGTTCTGTTCTGAGGACATAGTAACATAGTATGCAAGGCCAAAAAAAGACATATGTACATCCAGTTCAGCCTATTACCCCACAACTGTGATCACAGGATAAAACAGTACTGTAATCACTTATACGGTCTGCAGAGCACCTTTGTAGAGCTGGTATCTACCACTAAATGGTCACTTTGTGGTGGCAATATTTGTGTTGGTACAGTTGCTTTTATTCAGTAACAGTGTGGCGATATTACTTAATATGTGGTGGTCATTGTGTAGCACTATTATTTGTTACCTATTAATGTATATACATCATTTTGTTGTGTTTGTGGAGACATATGCCTTGAAGGTTGGGCCCCTAAACATCTAAGACCTTATCAGTGCTTCTGGAAGCACTAGAAATCAGTGCCACAGATCTGATCACAGCACCCTTAAATTAACTGAATGTGACTGTGTTGTTGGTACAGTAATTCGGCATTTGAGGCACTACTTTTGCCCAGGGAAAAGAAACAGCCATGCATCAAAGTACCCACTTGAGTTAGACATAACTCACAAATGAATTTTTATGCAGTTTCTTTATAGTGTTACTTTTAAAATACAAACTTGCATGAAAGCACCCATACAGTAAGTGTAAAGTCCTGAGTGACTGTAAAGGATTTGATGTGGATCTGCTGTGTCACCCAAACAGTAGATGGAACAGACCAGCAGGACAGACAGCCGACTCTGGAAACCCAGATGCTCACCGCTCTAAGGCGTGACTTGGAATGCAAGGTGACCAGGGGATCAAGCCCTATGGTGGAAGCGGGAGATGGAAAGTCCCTGCCTATCAACAGCAGAGAATTCGCCCTGACCAGGAACCTAGGCATTAACCCTATAAGGACTGATCACCAGGAAGTTGGATAACACCACGCCGTCTGCAGAACCAAGGAGTGAGCAAATTCAGGACCAAGCTGGAAGTACTAGAGCAAACTGTAGACCAAGCATAAACTGCAAACACAGGAACAAACAGGAGCAGCTGAGACCCGTGCATATATGAAGTCTCATAAATCAACACTGCAGTAGGGGATTTCAGGTCTGAGGCCTCTATACAGTGATGAAGAGATGATTAACAATCTGTAGGTGGGTGGAAGAGGCAAAACCAATTTAATCATGGCAGTGCTGGAAAAAAGGCAATCACAGATTCAGAGAACAACACCCACATCTGCCAGACCTAACAGTGACATTTTTACAATGTGCCAGATGTCTACTCTTAGAAACCATATGGCTATTTGGATTTAAGATTTATTTTAGTTTATAATTCAGGATTTTATCATGTCACAAATTTAAACATTGTCCCCAATCTTTTATCAATGAAAGGGTTAATAGAAACAACCCCCCCTAAACCCTCCCCCCCAAAAAAAGAAAAAATAACAATAGAGCTCCCTGTGCTTTAAGGAGCTGTAGAACTCTGGTCATCACATGACTAACATACATTTTCATCCAATTGACATAAACAATTGGTGCTTCCATTCAATGACTAAATGCAGAAATGTTGAAAAAGAAAAATGTGGTATAAGTAAATGAAGAGGAGGAAATTCTTTTGATGGAGGAACTCCCACTCTCACTGCATGATAAATGTAACTCCTTGTATCATACCTGGGTCCCCTGGGTTAGCTTCCAACACACACAAGAATATCGAGTAATCCTGGGCTCCACATAGGATGTCAGTTGGGAGGAAGTCACTCCGGAGTTTTGGGTGTGGTGGACTGGTGTCCAGCAAGACACCCCCTCCACCCCATTGTATGTAATGAAATGCATACCCAATTAAGCATACCATGATGGGCGCTCTTTAGTTGCTTTGAATTTTTGTTGATTGCATTGTTGATTGCATTGTCCCCCTAGAGGGACCTGTTTTTGGAAAAAATTAAAAATCCCCAAAAAACGAATTTATAAAAAAAAACATAGGATATGCCAAGGTTACACTAGCATGCACCAGATCCCTGTATACAAGATGTATAGCTTATACTGGCTCTACATATATGATTATGTGTGTGTATGTACATCTGGTATAAGTTTTACTGTATAACTTATACCAGCAGTACATATATAATTATATATAGGAGTTTCCCAGCATATACTAGCATGGTCCGTATCACTATATACTGGGAGATGTATATCCCTGGTGTTTCCTGGGTATCTTCTGTATATAATTATATATGTACAGCTGGTATAACTTATACATCTTCCTGTATATAATGATATGGACTATGTTGATATAACCTGGGTATATCCTGAATATAATTATATACAGCTGGTATAAGGAATACATCTCCCTGTATGTAGTGATATGGATCCTACTGGTATAACCTGGGTATCTTATGTATATAATTATATATGTACAGATGGAATAAGTTATACATAGCGGCTTGTCGAGCATCATGCAGCCTATTCTATCTTGGGTAAAAGGTCCTTTATTGTATGTAAAGGTCCTAGTAGGGGCCTGGGTGGAGCAGACAGCCAAGACAATGTATACCTAGGAGAATTCCTCTTAAGAGTAATGGTACTGAAGAGAGTTTTAGCAAATAAATTTAGTGTAAGGAATGGGACTCAATCTCTATCTCAGTTCCAAAACTACTATATGTATATTTGTAGATCTTAATTTGAAAGCAGTTAAGAACAAACATGTTAAGTGTGATGACATCAGTGCAAGAGTCTGCTAGTTTTATTTTGGCCCTGCATAAATTTACAAGTAGAGAGACGTAATTAACAGTAAGCCAAGGTGAACACTAAAAGATATAGCTGGTCCGCTCAGGAATTTCTTAGTTGCAAAGCCATCTGAGAGCTTCTTTAAGCACAGCAGTGAGTTTCTCATATGGAGCCAGAGGGTTGCAAGATCAATTCCAAAAGTAATTAATTAAAGCACTAGCTTCTTACAAAATAATGATAGTAGCGATATGAGCTATACCATTAATACTGCATACTCTTTTTCATCATTTATGAAATCGTAGCATTTCCTGGCTTTTTAATGTGCAAGAAATTTTAATTTAATACTGATGTGATTGAGAATTTAAAGCAAGCTGCACTGACAGCACAGGAAATCAAAGGTTTCTTTAAAGCATGTAATATTTAAGACTTTTCTTAGAGTACATACAGCACAAATTTCAAAATAAAAAAGATTTCATTTTGGTAAGTTATCTGTAACCGGAAAGGCAGGAATAATAAATGTATCATTGTGTTAAGCAAGTAAAAAATAGAACTTTATACAGGAAATAAAAGCTAACATTTTATTTAAGGCTCTGCATACATTTCCATGCATTCATTTTGTCATTTTACCCCATAATTGCTGGGAAATATTACACAGCATGCTGAACAATTTTTTTCTGCTAAAATAATGGCAAGCATAATGGCTTAAAATATTGTAAAGTACATAAAATAATCAATATCATTACACAGATGTGTCCACCCTTAACTTTCAGCACATTTTGTTAAAAACTCCAATTTCACATAATGCAAACTAAATACATTAGCATGACCTTCTACAAACTTCAATGAATATTACAACCATTGTGGTACCCCATAGACATTCATAGCATATGCCCTGAATGACTGCTTTATTAGCGACACCCATCTAGTAGGGTATTAAAACTCCAGAACATTCAGGACTGTAGCAATCTGTTGTGACAGTGTCACGTCTGGTATAACCAGCTTACAGAACTCAAGGTCATGAACAGTAGTTAAAGGGGTTGTCTCGCAAAAGCAAGTGGGGTTAAGTACTTCTGTATGGCCATATTAATGCACTTTGTAATATACATCGTGCATTAAATATGAGTCATACAGAAGTTATTCACTTACCTTCCCTGCGCTGGCGTCCCCGTCTCCATGGCTCCGTCTAATTTCAGCGTCCAATCTCCCGATTAGACGCGCTTGCGCAGAACGGTCTTCTCCCATCTGTTCGGTCCGGCACTAGCGGCATTCTGGCTCCGCCCCCTTCAACGCATCACCGCGTAGCTCCGCCCCTGTCACATGTGCCGATCCCAGCCAATCAGGAGGCTGGAATCGGCACATGTGACGGGGGGCGGAGCTACGTGATGACGCGTAGAAGGGGGCGGAGCCAGAATGCCGCTCGTGCCGGACCGAGCAGAAGGATGAAGACCCTTCTGGGCAAGCGCGTCTAATCTGGAGATTAGATGCTGAAATTAGACGGAGCCATGGAGACGGGGACGCCAGCGCAGGGAAGGTAAGTGAATAACTTCTGTATGGCTCATATTTAATGCATGATGTATATTACAAAGTGCATTAATATGGCCATACAGAAGTACTTAACCCCACTTGCTTTCGGGAGACAACCCCTTTAAACTGGATATAATAGGATACTACAAGGCCCAGAATGCCAGAATTGCCCAAAGTGGACCCTCAAGAGGAGCACTTGTCCCACAAACACCAACTCCACTTTGGGGGAGAGACCAGAGCAAATCTAAGCTTATCTGATGACCACCAACTAACACTAAATCCCTGAAGCTAATACATAAAAACTAAAGCAGACTATCATACAACTCCTAACACAGAGTATGGCCAGTACACAATCGGTATAGCCAACAACTAGTGTTCAGAGAAGCTGGACTAAAAAGCACTAGATAGACCTTGATTGAGTGGCTGAACTGACAATAATCCCAGCCAGCCCAATAGCAATACCAACCTAAGGCTGCATTCCCATGAACGTATATCGGCTCGGTTTTCACGCCGGGCCGATATACGACGTCCTCATGTGCAGGGGGGGGAGGATGGAAGAGCCAGGAGCAGGAACTGAGCTCCCGCCCCCTCTGCACTATTTGCAATGAAAGGAGGTGGGATGGGGGTGGGGCTAAGTGACGCAAATTAGCCCCGCCCCTGTTCCACCTCTCCCCATTGCAAATAGTGCAGAGGGGAGGAGAGGAGGCAGAGAGGGGGTGGGAGCTCAGTTCCTGCTCCTGGCTCTTCCATCCTCCCCCCCCCCCTGCACATGGGAATGCAGCCTAATACAGTTACTGACCGGCGGGCTAAGCTATCAATCATCTCAGACAGCAGAGCAGCTAAGCAGCAGAAGGAATGATTATGTCTTTACTGCCAATGTTGATGCAATCTGCGCCATGACAGCACCCTCCAGGAGGGGCCTCTGGACCATTCAGACCTTGTCTCAAAGGATTTATCTTGTGAAAGCTCTTAATAAAGCACTTGACCTTGATATTTGGCACCGGAACCTATTTTCTCTAATGTACCCATATCTATGTCAATGCACCAGGTACTGTAGCAAATTGCATATATGAGGAGAGTCCAAAATGTTTTGAATTTCAAATTGTAGATTACCATTAGCCATTACTGGAGGAGGAGGGACTGAGTCGTTAATTGGAAGCAGAGATTTGGAAAGCGTTGCAGATTTGGAAAGCCTGTGGGATCTACAACCTGAAAGATGAAGGGTTAATAATTTTCACAATTTCATATGGCTCTAGTTGGGCAACATCAAGAAAACTGTAACAATAAAATTCCCCCCCAAAAAATCAGACATCTAACACCGGAGAAATAGATAGAGACAATGGCGCAAATACATTGAGGCTGGAGTTGATTTCAATGACAGCTACACCTGCAGTTACAAGCACCAGACACCACACAGGGGTCAGAGCAGCAGCTTCCACTCTGACTTTGGTGTATTTGTTTTACTGTCAGCGGGCGCCCTACCAACTAATCGGTCGGACCTAGCCGCAGACCCTAGCCGATCAACTGTTGATGACCTGTCGGACTTAGTGGCGGACCCTAGTCGATCAACTGTTGATGACCTATACTTGGGATGGGTCATCAATAGCATTTTTCCTGGAAAATCCTTTAAAAATTCTTATTAGATTATGGGCACACTATTTAACTTTGTGTATCATAGTTGGGTTGGAGTTTCATGGAAACTTTTGGACATTGTGAAACCGTGTAAGATCTCAGCCTTGAGCCTTCAGCACACTAGCATATTTGGGCCCATGTGCTGTCTGTGTTAATTCACGGACAGCACACAGATCAGTTATACCCTATGGGGCTATACGCATTGCCGCTTTTTCATGCGAACCTACGGTTTGCATGAAAAAACTCATGCAGGTCTTACTCCTGTCTGTACCAGGGACAAGAATTAGGACATTAAAATGAATGTCAATGTGTCTTAGCGTGGTTTCACACACAAGTTTTGTGGTTCTTTATTCATGCTTCATTAAAGGGGTTGTCCCGCGGCAACAAGTGGGTCTATACACTTCTGTATGGCCATATTAATGCACTTTGTAATGTACATTGTGCATTAATTATGAGCCATACAGAAGTTATCAAAAGTTTTATACTTACCTGCTCCGTTGCTGGTGTCCTCGTCTCCATGGTGCTGACTAATTTTCGGCCTCCGATGGCCAAATTAGCCGCGCTTGCGCAGTCCGGGTCTTCTGCTGTCTTCAATGGGGCCGCTCGTGCAGAATGCCGGCTCCGTGTAGCTCCGCCCCGTCACGTGCCGATTCCAGCCAATCCGGAGGCTGGAATCGGCAATGGACCGCACAGAAGAGCTGAGGTCCACGGAGGGAGCAGACCCCGGCGGCCATCTTCAGCAGGTGAGTATGAAGACGCCGGACCGCCGGGATTCAGGTAAGCACTCTCCGGTTTGTTTTTTTAACCCCTGCATCGGGGTTGTCTCGCACCGAACGGGGGGGGAGGTTAAAAAAAAAAAAAAAAAAATGTTTCGGCGCGGGACAACCCCTTTAAAAGACAGCACTAGAAGTTGATCCAGCAGAAAAGGGGAATCCCCTGGCCAAACAGTATCCATCTTTTATGAAACCAAACAGTGCCGAACAGACCCCATTGACTATATCATTGGTTATTTGGTTTCTGCTAAGCTGTCTGTCATTGTACTGGCATTTTAGCTGTCATAAGAAGGATCCATTCAGCCAGGGGGTGCAATTTTCTTGCTCCCTAAGCAAAGAAGGAAAACGGAGCTCCTAAATGCTGATGTGAGCTTGCCCTAAACTCCATAGGTTGACCAAAGATATTATATGCATATTTAGCTGCTTGAGAAAATATTATTATAGTTATTGTTACATTTTAGTTGTAATGTTTATATTACTTTGCTGAGTTGGGAATACATGGCATATATTTTATTTAACAAAATAGTAACTGTAATGAGGCTTTCACCACTCCATGGAAGATTAAATTAAGTGACATTTAAATGCCAACTTCATATAAAATATACTTACTATATTGGACATACTCAATCACAGTCATTTGTTAGCCTTCTCGGATTCTCTATTCCAATACACAATTTCATAATAGCATTTTGGACCCACTCTATAAGCATATGCAAAGAGTTGTAGAGTTAATCTACTTTGTGCAATCAGTGTGTGATATCAAAGACACCTATTTAGTCTGCTGCTTGTCTAGTGGGGCTGTGGATAATCTATCTTATTGCAAGGCTAATCCATCAAAAGCAGTAGTGTGTAGTGTACTCTGCCTTTTCTAATTATGACACTAATAAGTCACTAATAAAGTGTAAATGTCCTTTCTAGGACATTTACTTAGACTCTGAGAAACAAAGTACATTCACTGTAGTCCTACAATTGCTTCCACATAGATGTAGACATCAATAATATACTTAGAAATAATAAACAATATATCTGGTAAAAGAATAAGAAAACGGTTTGAAACATTTTTTGAAGAACTTTAATAGGGGTTCAAGAAAGGGACCCATCAATTTACCAATAATGTAACCTTTGCTGGCTTAGGAAGGAATCTGATTACTCTTTCATATGAGTCAAGTCATTTTTTTTCAAGTAATGTTTATGCTGTGAACCAGGCAGCTGTAAGCAGCCTTTTCTTTGCTGTAAGATGCAACCTCAGACTAGAACCTAGCTATCAATATTCAATTTTCTTGGGAATTCTTGAAAGTCCATTACATAAATGTTCAAAAAATTGATTACTTAAAATACAGTGGGGGAGATGTATTATATTGATGTGATGTGTGAGTGGAGTGTCATTCTCTTTTCCAGTTCAATGTTTTCCCAGTTTCATCAGTGTTGAATTTGACACAAAACTGAAAACAACACTGAGTCATAATACAGTGGCCAAAATAAAAAGTCTACACACCCCTGTTTAGAGCCATGAATTTGCCATATTAAAAACATCCCACAAGAATGCATTATTTCCGAATTATTTTTAACTTCAGTATGACCCATTATCTGTACCACTCCATTGAAAAACAGACAGAAATCTTTTAGCGTGAAAAACAAATAATAGTGTGGTTGCCCACGCAAACGGACAGATTTTGGGAGGCAAGGAAGAGTGAGCTGAGATTGCCAAGTCAAGATGTGACACGCTGATAGATATCTACTAGAGTTGAGCGAGATACTCGCTAAGGGCAATTGCTCGAGCGAGCATTGCCCTTAGCGAGTACCTGCCCGCTCGAGACAAAAGGTTCAGGTGCCGGCGGGGGGGAGCGGTGAGTAGCGGCAGTCAGCAGGGGGGGGGGAGAGAGGGAGAGAGATATCTCCCCTCCGTTCCTCCCCGCTCTCCCCCGCAGCTCCCTGCCCGCTGCCGGCACCCGAACTTTTGTCTCGAGCGGGCAGGTACTCACTAAGGGCAATGCTCGCTCGAGCAATTGCCCTTAGCGAGTATACTCGCTAATCACTAATATCTACCCAAAAAGACTGAATGCTGTGATAAAGTCAAAGGGTATATCAGCAAAGCATTAGTTTTAGGGTATGCATACTCTATCTTTGGTACCCTTCTCTTGATTGATTCTGACTTTCATACTATGTTACTATGATACCTTTCAACAGTCAGATCCCTTTGATGTGTTGTAAGTTCTTTACGGACCATGACCTTAGCTGAAAAGTGCAACTAAGAAAATGTCAGGAAAATCCTATTACAACAGCTGAGCTTTACATGGGGTAAGTCAGAAACACTGTAAATAATTGCAGTGGATTATTGACTACTATTTAACATGAGTTTAAATGTGATTGGTATAAACACAATCACATCAACAAGTATAAGAGGTTGTTCACATCTATGCAACTACATTATTTTAATGTTTTCTTTAAATGTTTTCCCCCTAAAAAATTAAGTTGCTTTTCAATGGAATTCTACAGATCATAGGTCAAATTTAAGGTGGAAATAAATAAAAAATGATCCTTATCAGATCTTTTAACATAGCAATAACATGGCATTTTACCACGGATGTTTAGACTTTTTATATCCACTGTACGTGTCAGAGGTGACACGGTGGCTACTAATGGAAAATGTTACACGGTGGCTACTAATGATAAGATAGATCATCAGTGGTTCTACAGGAGAGAACTAAAAGTGGAATCAATAGGAGCTAAAGTGCATATTACATTCCGTGGCTATCCCTGGGGTTGGAGGGGGAAGTACCGCAAGTGTAATAGCGGGCTTCAGCTCCCATTATTTTCAATGGAAGTGAAGCCAGCTAGCATACGTCTGCTGCTGTTCCCTATGATGAATGTCTGGCACGCTGCACTGTCAGCAGGCAGGGTGATCAGCTCAGTGCAGAGGATCCTGAGCAGTTGGTCCCCGGCAATTAGCTATTGAGGAAAATCCTCAGTTTTTGCCCCCCAAGCACTCTTTAATTGTCAGTTTAATTGCTCAATTTTTATTCTACAGTTATTAGTTTGTTCTAAAATGAAGGATATTACAGAAGATTTGTTGACGCTACGCTTGGTTTATTATTGAAAGTATTGAAATGTTGGTTTGATCTCCATTTATGTAGTTTTTGTAAATAAGGGAGAGGGAATAAATCCTCCACAGTGCCACCTTTTGAAAGGCAGCATTCCTTCAAGCCAAAGTCAGACTTTTTACACAAGCCTTGTTACAATGACCAGAAATTAAAAGCAAAGCCAGACTCCATGTACATACAGCTGTTTCAGGGTTTTCGCCCTTCATCAGTGTACAGTAGGAGTCTGGCTTTGTTAGTGAGAGGCCTTGGACGGGGTTAGAAACGCTATCTTTTCTCCTTAGGGAGAGCAACTATAAACTAAGTGAGGAGACTCAAATGGTCATGCATGCTCCTCTCGGTAATATGCAAATAAGGGAGATGGAATAAATCCTCCACAGTGCCACCTATTGAAAGGCAGTAGAGATGAGCGAGCACCTAAATGCTTGGGTGCTCGTTACTCGAGTCAAACTTTTCGCGATGCTCGAGGGTTCGTTTCGAGTAACGAACCCCATTGAAGTCAATGGGCGACTCGAGCATTTTTGTATATCGCCGATGCTCGCTAAGGTTTTCATTTGTGAAAATCTGGGAAATTCAAGAAAGTGATTGGAACGACACAGAAACGGATAGGGCAGGCGAGGGGCTACATGTTGGGCTGCATCTCAAGTTCCCAGGTCCCACTATTAAGCCACAATAGCGGCAAGAGTGGGCCCCCCCTCCTCCCAACAATTTTTACTTCTGAAAAACCCTCATTAGCAAGGCATACCTTAGCTAAGCACCACACTACCTCCAACAAAGCAAATCACTGCCTGCATGACACTCCGCTGCCACTTCTCCTGGGTTACATGCTGCCCAACCCCCCCGCACGACCCAGTGTCCACAGCGCACACCAAAGTGTCCCTGCGCAGCCTTCAGCTGCCCTCATGCCACACGCTGGCCTCATAGCCACACCACCCTCATGTCTATTTATAAGTGTGTCTGCCATGAGGAGGAACCGCAGGCACATACTGCAGAGGGTTGGCAGGGCCAGGCAGCGTCCCTCTTTAAAAGGGGCGGGGCGATAGCCCACAATGCTGTACAGAAGCAATGAGAACTCCAATCCTGTGCCACCTCCATCAGGAGCTGCAAACGTGGGCATAGCAATGGGGAATCCATGTGCCACAAAGTATTCATTTTGTCAAGGTGTCGCATAGCTCAATCCACACTGCAAAGGGAAAGCCGTCAGCGCTCTGCCCTCTACCCAAGTCAGTCAGTGCCTTTGTGCCAGACAGGTCAAACACCGCGATGGGAACTAAGTTTGCACCAACAGCATAGGGGGGTCCTAGAAAGCCCAAGACATGAACCAAAAATTGATCTGAGCAGCCAAACATGGCAGACTTGCACCGCGCCCATGACATAGGCCTCGGCCCACAGCTTCAGCAATCCTAGGCAGGAAGCGGACTTTCACTGCACCAAGGACAAAGGCCTCTGCACAAACCCTCAGCAATCGCGGGCCTACAGCGTACTCCTATGCCAGCGTAGCTGTGCACGTCTCATTAGCGCTGTATTGCTCCTGTAGTTTGTCCCAATGCAGTGCCCCGGATAGTAGAGCTAAGGTCAGATTAAATACAGGTGGGCTTCGGCCCACACTGCATGCCCCAGTCAGACCGGGTTTTTTTATAAATAGTCACAGGCAGGTACAACTCCGCAATGGGAATTCTGTGTGGACCGACAGCATAGGTGGGTCCCAGGAAGCCACCGGCGGTACATAAATATATCCCATTGCAGTTCCCTGGACAGCAAAGCTAATGTCAGATTATATGCAGGTGGGCTTCGGCCCACATTGCATGCCCCAACCTGACCGTGGTTTTTAATTCATAGACACAGGCAGGTACAAATCCCCAATGTGAAGTTCCTGTGGACCCACAGCATGGGTGGCTCCCTGGAACCCACCGGCGGTACATAAATAAATCCCATTGCAGTGCCCAGCACAGCTGAGGTAACGTCAGGTTTAATGCAGGTGGGCTTCGGCCCACACTGCATGCCCCAGTCAGACTGGGGTTCTTTATAAGTAGACACATGCAGTTACAACTCCGTGTGGACCGACAGCATAGGTGGGTCCCAGAAAGCCACCGGCGGTACATAAATATATCCCATTGCATTGCCCAGCACAGTTGAGGTAACGTCCGATTCAATGCAGGTGGTCTTCGGCCCACACTGCATGCCCCAGTCTGACCGGGGTTTTTAATACATAGACACTGGCAGGTACAAATCCCTAATGTGAAGTCCCTGTGGACCCACAGCATGGGTGGCTCCCTGGAACCCATCGGCAGTACATAAATGTATCCCATTGCAGTGCCCTGCTCAGCAGAGCTAACATCACATACAATACAGGTGTGCTTCGGCCCACAGTGCATGCCCCAGTCAGACTGGTAATATGTACCTTAACAGTAACCGCGTTGGTGGGAATGTGGTGGTGACTGCGGACCTAGTAGCGCGGTTTTATTTAGTTGGTTTTCGGAATGTGGCCAGGATTAAGTGGGCCGTGGCGGGGGGGATGGTGGGGGGGCTCTCTTGTTGTGTCTGTAAAGGTGAAATTCTTGGACTGCCACCAGACGGACCAATGCAAAGGTATTTGCCAAGAATGTTTTCATTGTTGGAGGAGGAGGGGGATGTTTTTGAGGCACTATGTGTCCTCTGCACGTGTCCGTGGTTATATGCACCATAACAGTAACCGCGTTGGTGGGAAATGGCCTCGCCACCATCATGTCTTTGGGAAGCCTCCGTTTCCACACCCCAGTGACATAGCATTAGCAGCGGTATAGTCAGAGCCCAGAATTAGTAACATTTCAGCGGTAGCATTAGGGACAGGCCCCAGTAACATATCACTAGCAGCATTATAGGGGGAGCACAGTATTAGTTCCATTTCAGTAGTAGTAGCACTCCAGACAGGCCCCAGTAACAATTCCGAAGCAGCAGTATAGGGGGAGCATAGTCTTAGTTCCATTTCAGTAATAGTATCACTCAAGACAGGCCCCAGTAACAATTCCGAAGCAGCAGTATAGGGGGAGGACAGTATTAGTTCCATTTCAGTAGTAGTAGCAGTCAAGACAGGCCACAGTAACATTCCCGTTGCAGCAGTTTAGGGAGATAACAGTCTCTTTCACATTTCAGTAGTTGCAGTATAGACAAGGCCCCAGTTACATTTATGTAGCAAAAGTGTAGGCCAACCCCACACACCTTTCTGTACCATGAGTGCAGGCGAAGCCCATAAAAATTACTAGGATTACACTGTAGGCGAGGGCCCCAAAAAATTGGTGTACCAACAGTACTAATGTACCTCAGAAAAATTGCCCATGCCCAACCAAAAGGGCAGGTGAAACCCATTAATCGCTTTGGTTAATGTGGCTTAATTTGTAACTAGGCCTGGAGGCAGCCCAGTTAAAATAAAAATTGGTTCAGGTGCAAGTTTCAACACTTTAATGAGAATTGAAACGTGTAAACATTGTTTACAAAAGTAATATGACTGAGCCTTGTGGGCCTAAGAAAAATTGCCCGTTTGGCGTGATTACGCGAGGTTTCAGGAGGAGGAGCAGAAGGAGGAGGATGAATATAATACACAGATTGATGAAGCTAAAAGGTCCCCGTTTTTTATGGTGATAGAGAACGATGCTTCCATCTGCGGGTGTAGCCTACGTATTGTTTAGGTACCGCTGCTGTCCGCTGGTGGAGAAGAGAAGTCTGGGGAAATCCAGGCTTTGTTCATCTTTATGAGTGTAAGCCTGTCGGCACTGTCAGTTGACAGGCAGGTACGCTTATCCGTGATGATTCCCCCAGCCGCACTAAACACCCTCTCTGACAAGACGCTAGCCGCAGGACAAGCAAGCACCTCCAGGGCATACAGCGCGAGTTCAGGCCACGTGTCCAGCTTCGACACCCAGTAGTTGTAGGGAGCAGAGGCGTCATGGAGGACGGTCGTGCGATCGGCTACGTACTCCCTCACCATCCTTTTACAGTGCTCCCGCCGACTCGGCCTTGACTGGGGAGCGGTGACACAGTCTTGCTGGGGAGCCATTAAGCTGGCAAAGGCCTTGGAGAGTGTTGCCCTCCCTGTGCTGTACATGCTGCCTGATATCCGCGCCTCCCCTGCTACCTGGCTTCGGAACTGCGCCTTCTGCCACTAGCACTGTCGGATGGGAATTTTACCATCAGCTTGTCTGCCAGGGTCCTGTGGTATAGCATCACTCTCGAACCCCTTTCCTCTTCGGGTATGAGAGTGGAAAGGTTCTCATTATACCGTGGGTCGAGCAGTGTGTACACCCAGTAATCCGTAGTGGCCAGAATGCGTGTGACGCGAGGGTCACGAGAAAGGCATCCTAACATGAAGTCAGCCATGTGTGCCAGGGTACCTGTACGCAACACATGGCTGTCCTCACTAGGAAGATCACTTTCAGGATCCTCCTCCTCCTCAGGCCATACACACTGAAAGGATGACAGGCAAGCAGCATGGGTATCCTCAGCAGTGGGCCAAGCTGTCTCTTCCTCCTCCTCCTCATGCTCCTCCCCCTCCTCCTCCTCCTCCTCAACGCGCTAAGATATAGACATGAGGGTGCTCTGACTATCCAGCGACATACTGTCTTCCCCCGCCTCCGTTTCCGAGCGCAAAGCGTCTGCCTTTATGCTTTGCAGGGAACTTCTCAAATGGCATAGCAGAGGAATGGTGATGCTAATGATTGCAGCATCCCCGCTCACTATCTGGGTAGACTCCTCAAAGTTTCCAGGCCCACTCTTCTGTAAAGAATTGAGGAGGCTGACTCCCACTACGCCGCCCATGTTGGAGTTGGTATTCCACTATAGCTCTACGCTGCTCATAGAGCCTGGCCAACATGTGGAGCGTAGAGTTCCACCGTGTGGGCACGTCGCACAGCAGTCAGTGCACTGGCAGATTAAACCGATGTTGCAGGGTCCGCAGGGTGGCAGCGTCTGTCTTGGACTTGCAGAAATGTGCGCTTAGCTGGCGCACCTTTCCAAGCAGGTCTGACAAGCGTGAGTAGCTTTTTAGAAAGCGCTGAACCACCAAATTAAAGGCTGCCGAGCTGCAGAGCCACCACTAGGTTACGGCCGTTGTCACACACGACCATGCCCGGTTGGAGGCTCAGCGGCGAAAGCCAGCGGTCGGTTCGCTCTGTCAGACCCTGCAGCAGTTCGTGGGCCGTGTGTCTCTTCTCTCCTAAGCTGAGTAGTTTCAGCACGGCCTCCTGACGCTTGCCCACCACTGTGCTGCCACGCCGCGCGACACCGACTGCTGGCGACGTGCTGCTGCTGACACATCTTGATTGCGAGACGGAGGAGGAGGAGGAGGGTGGTTTAGTGGAGGAAGCATACACCGCCGCAGATACCAACACCGAGCTGGGGCCCGCAATTCTGGGGGTGGGTAGGACGTGAGCGGTCTCAGGCTCTGACTCGGTCCTAGCTTCCACTAAATTCACCCAATGTGCCGTCAGGGAGATATAGTGGCCCTGCCCGCCTGTGCTTGTCCACGTGTCCGTTGTTAAGTGGACCTTGCCAGTAACCGCGTTGGTGAGGGCGCGTACAATGTTGCGGGAGACGTGGTCGTGCAGGGCTGGGACGGCACATCGGGAAAAGTAGTGGCGACTGGGAACCGAGTAGCGCGCGGCCGACGCCGCCATCATGTTTTTGAAAGCCTCCGTTTCCACAAGCCTATACGGCAGCATCTCCAGGCTGATCAATTTGGCTATGTGCACGCTTAACGCTTGAGCGTGTGGGTGCGTGGCGGCGTACTTGCGCTTGCGCTCAAACAGTTGCGCTAGCGACGGCTGGACGCTGCGCTGAGAGACATTGGTGGATGGGGCCAAGGACCGCGGAGGTGAGGGTGTGGGTGCAGGCCGGGAGACGGTCGTGCCTGTGTCCTGAGAGGGGGGTTGGATCTCAGTGGCAGGTTGGGGCACAGGGGGAGAGGCAGTGGTGCAAACCGAAGGCAGTGAACGGCCTTCGTCCCACCTTGTGGTGTGCTTGGCCATCATATGCCTGCGCATGCTGGTGGTGGTGAGGCTGGTGGTGGTGGCTCCCCGGCTTATCTTGGCGTGACAAACCTTGCACACCACAGTTCGTCGGTCGTCTGCACTCTCAGTGTAAAACTGCAACACTTTGAGTACCTCGGCCTCTGCAGGGTGGCATGGCACGAGGGGGCGCTTTGGGAAACAGTTGGTGGATTATTCGTTCTGGCCCTGCCTCTACCCCTGACCACCGCACTGCCTCTTCCAACCTGCCCTGCTGCTGCACTTGCCTCCCCCTCTGAAGACCTGTCCTCAGTAGGCTTAGCAAACGAGGTGGGGTCAGTCACCTCCTCGTCCAGCTGCTCTTCCTCCGAATCCTCTGTGCGCTCCTTCCTTGGACATACTGAAATTACTACTACCTGAGTGATAGACAACTGTGTCTCATCATCATCGTCCTCCTCACCCACTGAAAGCTCTTGAGACAGTTGCCGGAAGTCCCCAGCCTCATCCCCCAAACCCCGGGAACTTTCCAAAGGTTGGGCATCGGTCACGACAAACTCCTCCGGTGGGAGAGGAACCATTGCTGCCCATTCTGGGCAGGGGCCCGAGAACAGTTCCTGGGAGTCTGCCTGCTCCTCAGAATGTGTCATTTTAATGGAGTGAGGAGGCTGGGAGGAAGGAGGAGCAGCAGCCAGAGGATTCAGAGTTGCAGCAGTGGACGGCGTAGAAGTCTGGGTGGTCGATAGATTGCTGGATGCACTTTCTGCCATCCAAGACAGGACCAGCTCACACTGCTCAGTTTCTAATAAAGGTCTACCACGTGGACCCATTAATTGTGAGATGAATGTGGGGACGCCAGAAACGTGCCTGTCTCCTAATCCCGCAGCAGTCGGCTGCAATACACCTGGATCAGGAGCTCGGCCTGTGCCCACACCCTGACTTGGGCCTCCGCGTCCTCGCCTCCGTCCATGTCCTCTAGGCCTACCCCTACCCCTCAGCATGGTGTATTACGAGATTAGCAGAAACAGAACGCTGTAATTAAATGTGCTGCTTATTGGCCTGTGGTTGGAGGCTGACTTCGCGTACGTAACGCACAGCAGAGGCAGGAAACAATTATGCGCAAGGCTGGGTATTAATTCACCAACTACTACCCCCAGCTGAGACGCAGTAAACTAAGGGCAGTGACAGGCAGGCCAAATATTGTAAATTTTTGAACTTTGTGGGAACAACCACACTGCCTGTGATATACACTGTATTTTGATTGCCCTGTTGGAGGCTGACTTCGCGTACGTAACGCACAGCAGAGGCAGGAAACAATTATGCGCAAGACTGGGTATTAATTCACCAACTACTACCCCCAGCTGAGACGCAGTAAACTGAAGGCAGTGACAGGCAGGCCAAATATTGTATATTTTTGAACTTTTTGGGAACAACCACACTGCCTATATAGCCAGTATATCTCTTTGACCTTTCCCACTGTCCCTGCCTCACCAGTATTGCCCCTATACTCTGTAAAATTACTGCAGACTGAGGACGCTACGGTCTGCACGCCCGATATACAAAAAAAAAATTGTGCAACACTGCTCCCAGCAGCCTCAACAGTACTGCACACGGTCAGATGTGGCCCTAAGAAGGACCTTGGGGTTCTTGAAGACTAAAATAACACCTAACACTCTCCCTATAGCAGCTACAGCAAGACAGCACTTTCCCTGATCTCTGTCAGCATGCATCTATGGCGAGCCGCGGGCGGGGCAGATTTTAATACTCGGGTGTCACCTGATCTCCCCAGCCACTCACTGCAGGGGGGTGGTATAGGGCTGGAACGTCACAGGAGGAAGTTGTAATGTCTTCCCTGTCTTTCTATTGGCCAGAAAAGCGCGGAAATTTCTCAGGGAAGAAAGTGAAAGTAACTTGTGGTGCTCGTCTCGAGTAACGAGCATCTCGAACACCCTAATACTCGAACGAGCATCAAGCTCGGACGAGTATGCTCGCTCATCTCTAAAAGGCAGCATTCCTTTAAGCCAAAGTCAGAGTTTTTATACAAGCCTTGTTACAATGACCAGAATTTAAAAGCAAAGTTTATAGTATATAGTTGCTTTCCCTAAGGAGAAAAGATAGCGTTTCTGACCCCTGTAGTTTTTGTGTAATGATGAATTTAGATCTAGCTCTGTCCATGTCCTTATTGGGTAATCTTATGTGAAGTGGGATGCGCTTACTACATAAAACTAGTATGGTATCCAAGATTAGAGCCAGTTATAGAAACAGAATTAAGCTTTTTATATAGATATGGTAATAGAATCAAGCCTAGTGCTTATACAGTACATGGAAATGGAACCAAGCTTACTGCACAGATAAGGTGCTAGAAAAAAACTTACTGCATAAATACAGCAACAGAACCTTCGTGTAGCCTACAGATACAAAATCAGAAGTGAGATTAGTACATAATGTTACCACCAGCAGGAATTCTGTATTATACTGCTGTATTTTTTAATGTTTTTCTCTAGGATATTTTGCTAAACTATTCTTTCATAAGTGAATTATTCTTTCCATAGATCTAATACTTTAAATATCTGTCAAAATACCAGCACTCCATACTGCAGTTAGCGTGGATCAGTGAGACAGTGAAAGGCAGGCGTAAGGTTGAGGGGTTGTTCCGGCTTCTGACTAGCCAAGCCAGAAGCTTACTCCTCACTGATGAGGGATAATCACCCTAAAACAGGTGTCTGTGCATGGTGATTTCTTTTTTCTGTAGAAAAGTCTGCCTATGGCTCATAATTCCCAGTCATTGTTAGAAGGCTGTCAGTGGCAGGGTGCACCCGACCACAGACACATGGTTCATCAAGCATGGCTAGGGGCATTGCATATCCTTAACAGCACACTGGGTTAATGTCATGCAGGTGGGGCATGAAACTGAGAGTGGCGCAGGGTTCATGGTAGTCCCAAAAGTTGCCTGACATCCCTGTAGCTCACAGTTTTTCTTTAGAGAAGGCCTGTGCTTGACTGTTCTGTTCACCTAGTAGAATTTGTCCTTTGCAAATTTTATGAAATTGCTTAAAAAAAAAAAAAAAAAAACAAGCACCACACTTGCTATCTGCCCTGGTGTAATTTTTAGTAACTCTACTGTTTTTCCTAGAAGGTAGAGGAGTAGGAGGCCCGTGCTTGAATGTTGTGCTCACCTGGCAAAATGTGTCCTTGTAAAATGCATGATATTGCTTTTAAAGCAAGCAACACATCTGCTGTCTTATGTTGTAAACTTTTTGGCAGCTCTACAGCTGTTTCATGGAGAAGGCCCATGCTTGAGTGCTCTATTCACCTGGAATAATTTATCCTTGTAAACTTTATGACATTGCTTTTAAAACAAGCAGTATACTTGCTGTCTTCCCTGACACGACTTTTGATCTAGGAGACCCTATGTGGGCCTTCTTTTGTTTTGTGCTACGATTGACCTTTACACCATTGTACACTATTTTGGCCAGTTGTTGGGAGGAGCAAAGAATTCCCCAGATGTGTGACTGTATTCTCATACAATTTAGGAGACTTTTGCTGCATTTGGGACCCTCTGGAGGACAAATTAATGAACCCAATTTTTACTTCCATTGACATTATTGGGTGTCAGAATCAGCTGTCCTTCACAATGATTTTCATGAAATCTGCGAATACCGCCACGAACCCCTTATTCCACTAATCACTTATCACTACTAAAGAGATCTATTTGATGTACAAAAAGTGCCTCAGAGTGTTTCACAGACCTGGCAATATTATTTAGGCAGAGTCATTAGTGTGCAGCAATGACTTGCTTGATATCTTATATAGCTACTAGCTACTTAGGAGAGCTCTACAAAGCAAAGAATACAGCATATTGCAGAAGCATTTAATGATATATTATAGGTTGCTTAGTGCTCCCAGGTTTATTAGGCAGGTGTTTGTATTTTTAATTCCTATACCTCTTAGTATTTTAATTTAGTTCAATAAAAGTTAGCTTTTAATAAGAGAATTCAACAGGAGTGTTTCTTGCCCTTCGGGCAATTTTGGTGTTACTAATTGTGGCTCGGTTAGCACAGCTGGTTACATTATGCCTGAGGAAGAATCCTGAGAAGTTTGAAAGTTCGCTATAACATCATGTATTTTTGTTAGCCATTAAAAGGTATCATAACCACAAGATTACTTGGTTTCTCTTGCTGGGAACAATCACACATTGTTAACAGTGCCACATTCATAGGTGAAAACACACACACAATGGTTGCATGACAGTCATGTACACACAACAGTTACAAAGATTACATCAAACACATATTGGTGACACACCAATTAGTCAAACTACGCACACTGCACTGCAAAACTCTGCTTATAACCAATAAGATGCAGACTCAAAATGTACCCTCCCCTCTCACACACATCCCTTTCTCCCCCTTCCTGTATACTGCTCCATATCCACACTACTACAAAGTTCGTAGGGGGTGCCAGAGATAGCTGCAGTGACTGGCGCACAAGACCTGTATATTGGAACACGCAGCATAGAATACTGCAAACACTGCTTGGGGGAGAGGATACTTGCCATTGTCTAAACAATAGGGCCAGGAACAGAGGCGTAACTTGAAGCACCTGGGCCTCAATGCAAAACCTGGAACACGGCCCCCAACTATAATGCTTTATTCATAGTACTGCGCTCCCTATATGGAGAACAGAGGCCTTATGGGCCCCCCAAGGCTCCTGGGCCCGGGTGCCACCGCATCCCCTGCATCCTCTATAGTTGCGCCCCTGGCCAGGAATACATGCATATCCAGGCTGCAAAGGGAGTACAGTGATAGGGTAGTATATGTGGCAGACTTCTTGGGACAGCATGACAGCTGCTAAAATCCAGGATTGTCCCTAAGGATTTGCGATGGTTGGAAACTTTGCTGAATACATTTGCCAAGGACAGATAAGCATATCCTGTCCATATATACATCTATGATATCTTTAAACCATGAAAAATACTGCATGCAATACATGCTCAGTGAGCACACATATGCATTTATGTCTCTCAACAACTGGAATGTTTATGTGAGGGGGGTGATGATATTTTCCGGTCAGTCGAGGCAGACTTTAAGTTACTTTATGGAACATCGTTCTCCTTGCTTTCTAATCCTTGTCCGGCTCTGGTCCATGAAGTATTTTGGCAGAAATAGTGGAGTAATTTGCCATTGCTTTCTCCACCTCTCCCCATTTATCCGGGCTCGGAGACTGGAGTATTAGCTAGCTACACAGCTGAGTTGTAAGGGTGGTACTGTTTCTTTAAAACTGTAGTTTGTACCATGCTTTGACATGTGCTTTCTCTCCCCCCTATGTATGCTACCCTGTGCCTTCTCATTTTTTGCGGTCTCCTCTTCCCTCCCCAGTGATTTTCATCTCTGTAGTTTAGGAGAACACTTGGTGGACAGCTGGGGAGGGGAAAAAGCCAGCATCCCTCTAAGACCTATCCTGCAAAACAATATGCTCTCATATGGCTTTGTTGACGAAAAGAAAAAGTTGAAAGTCATGGAATATGACAACATAAAAAGAGTGTATAGTACATATGCAGTGTCCAAAGAACGGTTCCATGGCCGAGGAGATAGCGGAGTAGATTGCGGCCTTGTCACATGGCTCCACCATCTCCTTCCCTGGGGGTAGCACGGGACCTATCCAAGTTACTGCTGGGGGGTTTCACATGGGGAAAACCTGTTACTCGTGATGCCACCGTTCCATCCTCTGCGGGAAATCCAGATGATTAAAAAGAGTCCACACACAGGAATAACTTTTCAGAGCTGAACCAGGAATGGTTGGTTAAACTTGTTTACTTGCAGAACTAGTTACAGTCCAACTTTACATCCGCCAGCAGGAAAAATGGTGCAGAACACAAAAGTGGTGTGACAGGGAGGATTCAAAGGATAACAGACAAGTCCACAGTCCAACGTATCTGCGGGGTTCTGTTCCCAGCCACTCTCCTTCACTTTCTCCAACTCTCTACTGGTCAGCACTCATATTTGGAAGATGGGCACTCAGTGCTGCATGGCGGTTCCTTTCACGCTCTCAGTCCTCCAGGTTAATAGTGTGAAGGCCTGGGTGAATTTGGCCCAGGGCACACACAAGGCAATCACTCAGCCTCTTCAATCCTGGGGTCCCTTGTAACACGAGGCACAGTTTCTTCTAATCACCAAAAGTCTCCACGCTTTCCAACTTTCACATCTTGCACAGACTAGGTTGGGCTCCAAATTCCACCAACTTGCAGGAAGACTCCACTGACTCACTTTCATGCACCTTGCAAACATATAAAAGAAGCATGATCATGTGACACGCAACAAGATATATTTTTCAGACATGACGCAGCCGTTAACCCATTCAGTGCTGCAGAGGTGCAATAGACATCAAATTTATCCAAGATAGAATACATAGATAACACATAGGCACAAGACAAATACATTAATACTGATGGAGGGGTCCCGTTAACTATGGGCCACCACACTTATACAGTACATATGAGATTAATTCTCCTTGCATGTACTATTCCTATGAAAATGGACAAAAATAGGACATCCGTTCAAATTAAACATTGCTCTTGAGTATAGTATCATAGGGTATAATCGGACCGTACTTTCTGTGGAATACATAGACATCATACAACCCAAAAATATAGCCATGTTCAAAATCAAATTAGTTTACTTGGGGCACCTGTTCCTAACTCGCAGCAGGAGAAATTACCCCATGTATATATGCTGCTGCGAGTCTGTATAGAAAGGATTTATTTCAATAAAACATGTTTTTATTCAGAAAAAGTACTGAAAAATAACATTTAAATTTAGTATCGGCATAAGCACACCAATTAATAAACTAAGAATTATCATTAATACTATACAGCATATAGCATACAAGAAACTCAAAAAGGATTGGCATTATGGCTTTTTTATGCCAAAATGGTGCTAAGAAAGAGCAAGCCATCGTACAGCTTTGTCATTTGAAAAAAATAAATAAATAAATGAAAAATAAAAAATAAATCACTTGGCCATGAAGGCTCAGAATTGATTGCATCCTTAAGGGGTCAACATAGTAGTTTGACAAAAAAATAAGTCTAGTTTCTGCATTCATGAGAAAATGGACAGGGGGGATTTTGATGAGAGAAACAATGATAAGTAATGAGTTGTAGTAATCAAGACAAAAAAAGCATGAGAGCAACAATTAGAGTTTTGGCTACTTCCCCAGTGAATAAAGTGCAAGTTGTGCAAATGAGTGAATATAAGACATAAGAACAGCTGAAATATGATCACAAGACAATATCAGAGCATAAGTAAATCAGGACTGATGAATACACCAGGAACAGTGTAGAACATGAGCATTTCGGACCCTATTTGTTGAAACATTTTGGCTTGATTGCCCTTATAAAAATAAAACTTTCCAGGTTATCAGAGTTCTGCCACTTTTTAGGGATGTGTATTAGGTGAAATATATGCTTCAGGGCAATGCTTACCTTGACCTAGATTTTATTTGAGGGTAATAATCTCAAGATAGTTATATTATACTGTAAATGCATCTCTTCTGGTTACCCTTGAACAGCAAAAGTCATCAAGTACCTACATTGATTTTGTCTATGCACTAGAATGATTTACATTACAATTATACTTTCATCTGCAAACATTTGTGTACATTTTTATCAGTTATGTTTCACACAATAAAAAAAAAAAATTCCAGTTCCAAATCAGGTTCTTTTAGATAACATGGTTAATGAACAATTAATTAAATGCAACACCATTTAATGGTTTCTGCTCTCAACAGAGGAGAAGTACATTTTCTAGAGTACTAAAATGTTGGGGGGGGGGGGGGGGGGGGTTGACGGCATCTCTATCCAAAATACGATGCCTTTCATGATCTCTTTTGGCATGTGTGTCCACTACATTGTGGAGGTATTTACCAGACATTAAAAAATATATTGGAAAATAGCACGCTGTTACTTTAGAGTTTGTTAAAGGGGGTTATTATAGACCATTACATTTTTCGTATATATCTGTTTGCTAACGCAACTATTCATTGATGAGTGTCATTAGACAGATAGCATGAACTATGGAAATACGTTCTCTATACCATATGCAAAATGCACTGATTGTTTGCATTTCTCAAGAAAGAGTAGTTTCCAAGTTAAACTAATGTACAAACTTTTTGTTTTGCCTTTCACCATGCAGAACAGGGACAGTGAACTATGTCAGGTACAGTCTAGTGTTGTTAATCTTCTTCTAGAACATAAAACACTATATTATGTAAAATCAAACTGAATATCATTGAGTGGCACACAAATATTAGTGCTTACGATCAGTGGCATTCATAAAAGAAAGGGTACCTTAAAGCAAAATCCAAATCGGCAATTCATTATGGTACCATATTTAGTCAGCATAACAGAAGGGTCAAATATTTGCTGACTCTTCCATACCCTTTCCATGACTCTTGAACCAATTCTTGCTTGTAGTAGTTGTATGGTCTGAATCTATACTATACATGTTGCTTATCTATATATATAAAATTGAATGTATGTCTGTCTGCGTGTGTGTCTGCGTGCGTGCGTGCGTGTCTGTTTGTCCTTTATGCGCTACTACACCATTCATCCGATCGCCATGAAACTTTGGGAAGTTGTTAAGTACACTCCTGGGAAGATTATAGGCATAGTACAAATATCCTACGATAAATGGCGCGCGAGCGTCGTCGAAAGTTACGCCCCCCCCCCACGTAGATCGAATAAGTAAGCCACCTGCTATTGTGATGTCATCACTGATGTCATCAACATCGGACGCCCTTGAACATGCCCCAACATGTTCTATAAAGCTGCATTGTGATGTCATTAAGGCTGTATTATGACATGTACAGCTTGGAACCACTAGAGCACGCCAGCCAATTACCATTGGAGTTGGAAGTGGGTAAACAAGTACTAGGATATCTTCCTAAGAAGCCACAGCAGCCGGATAAATTGTATGTTCCACCCAACGGCTATTTTATTCAGCCCGCAAGTGGGAAGCAGCGGCCTACAAAATCTCATTCAGGTAGGTAGGTTCAGTTCTTGGAGGTTGGGGAATGCTTATGGGCAAGGCCTTATGTCTCATCCCAACTCGATTATTCAATTCTAAGCGCAAAAGAATTAGCGTCCAAATTTTATGTACGGAATTTAATTCTCTCACTTCCCAATGTCATAGAAACTTGAAATTTGGCACGAGCATTGATTATGTCATAAATGGGAAAAGCTAATGGGTCCCAACTCCATTATTCAATTCAAAGCGCCAAAGAATTAGCGTTCAAATTTTACGTACGGAATCTAATTCTCTCATTTCCTGATGTCATAGATAGATAGACAGACAGATAGATAGACTTATGCAATAACCCAGATAGATAGATAGACAGACAGATAGATAGACTGTATGCAATAACCCAGATAGATAGATAGACAGACAGACTGTATGCAATAACCCAGATAGATAGATAGACAGACAGACAGATAGATAGACTGTATGCAATAACCCAGATAGATAGATAGACAGACAGATAGATAGACTGTATGCAATAACCCAGACAGATAGATAGACAGACAGATAGATAGACTGTATGCAATAACCCAGATAGATAGATAGACAGACAGATAGACAGACTGTATGCAATAACCCAGATAGACAGACAGATAGATAGACTGTATGCAATAACCCAGATAGACAGACAGACAGACTGTATGCAATAACCCAGATAGACAGACAGACAGACAGATAGACTGTATGCAATGACACGTACAGCTTGGAACCATAAATACTAGAGCACACCAGCCATTTACAGTCAGTCTCCATTGGAGTTGGAAGTGGGCAAACATGTACTAGGCTATCTTCCCAAGAAGCCACAGCAGCCGGATAAATTGGATGTTCCACACAACGGCTATTTTATTCAGCCTGCAAGGGGGAAGCAGCGGCCTACAAAATCTCATTGGTCGCTGCTGCCGTCATTTTTAAAAAAGGTACACTCAGTTCTTTCATGGAGAACAATGTTTAGTGGAGAACTCGCTTATTGGATACAATGTTGCGAGCTGGGGAAAACCCCTAGAATAATCCACGGCACGCAGGCAGACAAGCAAAGTGTAAATAACTGGATTGGATAGCTATGTCTGTCTGTCTTCGCAGCAACGAATGTATGTATGTATGTCTGTCTTCGCAGCAACGCGCGACGGGTACGCTAGTAAGTCTATAAAAACCCTACATAATGAATTAATATACTGTAAAAAAAATTAAATTGAAAATGTTGAATGGAAATCTAAACATAGGAAAAACAAGAGATTTTTTGGAAAGTAAAATAGAATATGAGGACAACTACAATAATATTCTTGGTTAATTTCAGAAAAATAGAATTACATTATTTTTCTAAATGCCTTGCAATTGGCTTAGTGTTCATCTACTTTACATCTATTCTCAATCTGTAATGTGGTGATTTCAGCAGTTTTTGAATTATCTGGAAAACCCAGTACAGAATATAATACATTTAAATGAATAAATATATTAAATACTGTAGAATGTGCTGGTATTCTGCCTTCCATAATACTAGCCCTGGGCTTAACAGCGTTTGCTTTTGTGCATATGTGAACAGCCATGTAAGAATATGGTTTTATTGGATACAGACTGCTATTCCTCCACAAACTAACTAAAATGCCCCAAATCCATTGTGCTTGAAGCAAATGCAGATGATGAGAAAAAGAGCTTATTGCCTTTAGTTAAGTCATAGATTTTGTAATGTTTCTCATAGTACTGTACATTTACTCTCATGAGTATTACAACAGTTTTAGATTGATGTTGAACCGAACGAGAATTTCAATATAATAATATCACAGGATTGTTAAAAATATCTTGATCAATTAAAAGAAATTGGGAAATATTTAGTTGTTCCTGCAAGCTTCATAATAACATAAATAATTAATATTCCAAGGGCTTACAACCCACAAAGGAAAAGGGAAGGAGACAGTAGGTGGGTATAGAGGCTGCTCACACAGTAGTGGCAGCAGGGTTAATATAGATTGTAGGCTTTTTTTAAACAGGCAAGTTTTCAGGTTCTTTTTGAAGCTTTCCTAGATAGTGGAGAGTTTAATGTAGGGGAAGACTGCCCATTAAACCGACCAAGAAAATTCCTGTTGGGTTAGTGAGGTCCTGAGGCTGGGGGGAGGGCTGAACTTTAAAAAAAAATCTATTTGGAAAAATGCATTAAAAGAAAAAGGAAAACAGGTGTCAAATTCTGCAGAGGCAAGGTTTGGCTTAAAAAGTTGTCATTGCAGTCTAGGCCAGATGGAGAAGAAAAGTGAAAGTGAAATGAAGGATTAGCCTAATAGTCATACAACTGTGACATGCTTTAAAGCCTTTCCAAGTTTTCTAGCCTCCACCCGCTGTTTAACCACCTAGATGCCATGATCACTACTAACTGTGCATCTAGGGAGTTAAATGACAGGGATCAGAGTTTTCTCTAATCCTGGCCATTACAGTGAGAGCCCAGCTGACAGTCAACACAGAGTTCTCGTGGTAATTATGGGGACACTTTGTAATTTTTTTTCCAGGGCCACTTTGGATTCCCAATTCAGCCCTGGTCTGATGTGTAATGAGTTCCAGAGTACAGGTGACACACAGAAGAAACTCTTAAGATTTCTGTGTGAGTTGCAAACTAGAGAAAAGCAAAGGACAAGGCCTTGCAAAGACCAGAGATTACATGTGGGGAGGTATTGGGATATTTGGTCCCAGATATAATAAAAGATGATTGCATAATCAATCCTTTAACCCCTTGAGTGGCGGGTTTCTTACCACTCTGTCGTGCCCACAGGGCAGGTTTTTTAAATGGTCTAATTATTTAATTTCAACCAATTTTGCAGTCGGGTTCCAAGAGCCATAACTTTTTCATTTTTTCCATTGACACAGCCATACGAGGGCTTGTTTTTTGCAGGACAAGTTGTACTTTTTGATGGCATCATTTTTGGGTATATATAATGTTTTGCATAACTTTTGTAAAAAAAATTGTAGGGAGATTGGGGGGAAAAAGAAATTCTGCCATTTGTGTTTTGGATTTCATTTTAACGGCGTTCAGTGCACAGAATAAATAATGTGATAACATTATTCTCTGAGTCAACACGATTCCGGCGATACCAAGTTTATACAGTTTTTTTATGTTTTGCTATTTTTGTACATTTAAAACTTTTTTTTTTCTTAAAGGATTGCTTTTGTGTTGCCTCATTCCAAGAGCCGTGTCAATGTTATTTTTCCATTGACAGAGCTCTAGAAGGCCTTGTTTTTTGCGGGATGAACTCTAGTCTTCAATTATCAAATTTTTTGGAACATGTAAAATTTTGATCGCTTTTTATTCCATTTTTCTAGTGGCAAGATTAACAAAATCTGTAATTCTGGCAATTTTTTTATTTTTATTTTTCACTGCATTCTCTGAGCAGTATAAATAATAAATTAAATTAATTCTACAGGCCAGCACGATTATGCCAATACCACATTGAAATAGTTTTTTTCTTTTTTGCAACTTTTTCACAGTTAAAAAAAAAAAGTAATAAAAGTTTAACCCCTTAGTGACGAAGCCTGTTTGCGCCTTAGTGACGGAGCCAAATTTTGGAAATCTGACATGCGTCGTTCAACGTAGCATAACTCCATAAAGGCTTTACATATCCAAGTGATTCTGACATTGTTTTTTCGCCACATGTTGTACTTCATTTAGGTTGTAAAAAGAGACCGATATAATTTGCGTATATTTATTAAAAGTACCAGTATTGGAAAAATTTTGAAAAAATTGTCATTTTTTCACATTTTCAACCGTAATAGCTCAAATATGTCCAAACATACTGTACAAATTTTTGATAAGATACATATTTCCATCTGTTTACTTTATTCTGAATGCACACTTGAAAAACTTTTGTGTTTTTTTTAACCATTTAGAGGACATACAAATTTAACATTACTTTTCAGCATTTTGAGGAACACTTTGCTTTCCTGCACCAAACCAAGTTTGCAAAGGCTCATAAGTGTCAGAATAATAGATACCCCCTCAAATGACCCCATTTTAAAAACTACACCCCTTAATGTATTCACTGAGGGGTGTCATGAGTATTTTGACCCCACCAGTTTTTTTCAGGAATTAATTCAATTTAGAGGAGAAAAAATAAAATTTCATATTTTTGCAAATATGTCATTTTAAAGACATATTTTTTTCCTATAGAGCCCATGAAAATGAGGATTTACACACCAAAATGGATACCCCCGTTTCTCCCGTGTTCAGAAACATACCCATTGTGGCCCTAATCTTATGTCTGGATGCACAACGGGACCCAAAATGAAAGGAGTAGTCGGTGTCTTTCAGAACATACATTTTGCTTGAAGGCGTTTTAGGCCTCATAGCACTTTTGTAGAGCTCTTGAGCGGCCAAAACCAAAGAGAGCCCCCACAAGTGACCCCATTTTGAAAACTAGACCCCTTAACGAATTTATCTAGGGGTGTACTGCCGATTTTGACCCCACAGTTTTTGAATGAATTCAAGCCAAGCAAAAGGAGAAAATTGTGATTTTCGTTTTTTTGTCAATTCTGTCATTTTAAAAACAGCTTTTTTTGTACAGCACACACATGAATGGAGCCTTGCACCCCAAAATAGATACCCCTTTTTCTCCCGTGTTCAGAGACATACCCATTGTGGCCCTAATCTTATGTCTGGATGCACAACGGGGACCAAAACGAAAGGAGTAGTCGGTGGTTTTCAGAACATAAATTTTCCTTGAAGGCGTTTTAGGCCCCATAGCACATTTGTAGAGCTCTTGAGCGGCCCAAATCAAAGAGAACCCCCACAAGTGACCCCATTTTGAAAACTAAACCCCTTAACGAATTTATCTAGGGGTGTACTGCCCATTTTGACCCCACAGTTTTTGAATGAATTCAAGCCAAGCAAAAGGAAAAAATTGTGATTTTTGTTTTTTTGTCAATTCTGTCATTTTAAAAACAGCTTTTTTGTACAGCACACACATGAATGAAGCCATGCCCCCCAAATGGATACCCCCGTTTCTCCCGTGTTCAGAAACATACCCATTGTGGCCCTAATCTTATGTTTGGATGCACAACGGGACCCAAAATGAAATGAGTAGTCGGTGTCTTTCAGAACATAAATTTTGCTTGAAGGCGTTTTAGGCCCCATAGCACATTTGTAGAGCTCTTGAGTGGCCAAAACCAAAGAGAACCCCCACAAATGACCCCATTTTGAAAACTAGACCCCTTAACGAATTTATCTAGGGGTGTACTGCCCATTTTGACACCACAGTTTTTGAAAGAATTGAAGCAAAGCAAAAGGAAAAAATTGTGATTTTCGTTTTTTTGGCAATTCTGTCATTTTAAAAACAGCTTTTTTTGTACAGCACACACATGAATGAAGACTTGCACCCCAAAATAGATACCCCTGTTTGTCCCGTGTTCAGAAACATACCTATTGTGGCCCTAATCTTTTGTCTGGATGCACAACGGGGCCCAAAATGAAAGGAGTAGTCGGTGGCTTTCAGAACAGAAATTTAGCATGAAGGTAATTTAGGCCCCATTGCCTACTTGTAGAGCCCTTGAGAGGCCAAAACGACAGAGAGCCCCCACAAATGACCCCATTTTGAAAACTAGACCCCCTAACGAATTTATCTAGGGGTGTACTGTGTATTTTTACACTACAATTTTTGAATAAATCTAAGCAAAGCAATAGGAGAAAAATTACAATTTTCATTATTTCGGCAGTTGTATCACTTTAAAAACAGTTTTTTTTGTACAGCACACATAGGAATGAAGACTTTCACCCCAAAATGGATACCCCCGTTTGTCCCCTGTTCAGAACCATAACCCTTGTAACCCTAATCTACTTAAAGGACACATGGCTAGGCCTATAATGGATGGAGCACCCGTTGGATTTCAGGGTACAACGGTATAAATTCCAGGCCCAATTGCCCACTTATAGAGCCATTGAGCGTCCAAAACGATAAACCCCCCCCCCCCACAAGTGACCCCATTTTAAAAACTAGACCCCTTAATGAATTCATCTAGGGGTGTATTGCGTATTTTGACCCCACAGTATTTGAATAAATCTAAGCAAAGCAGAAGGAAAAAATTACGATTTTCATTTTTTTGGCAATTTTGTCAATTTAAAAACAGTTTTTTTTGTACAGTGTACATAGGAATGAAGACGTTCACCCCAAAATGGATACCCCCGTTTGTCCCGTGTTCAGAAACATACCCATTGTGGCCCTAATCTACTTACAGGAAACATGGCAAGGCCTATAATGGAGGGAACACCCGTTGGATTGCAGGGCACAACTGAATACATTCCAGGCCCCATTGCTCATTTGTACGGAATAAAAATTGAAACCTTAAAAAAATATTTCCCCCCCCCCACACACACCCCCCTACTGCTCCGCCCTTTTCGGCGTTCCCCAAATCTTAGATAAAAGTAATAATGTGAACTGTGTTATATTTCCAAAGACAGGGGTAATTACGGAGGCTGGTTGGGATGGGTACATGGGGCTATAAAACCGGTATCCCCCCTCCTCTCATGCTTTTTGGGGGTATTTCGTGACCTCAGTGGCAGGTATGGGGTGTAAAAAGTGGCGCTCTGTGAGTCTCCGTAAGCATAATGAGATGCGGCGGTCTCACACAGAAGGCGCTCAACAAGCTGCTCCTGGAACTGCAGGAAGGCGAACGTTCCCGGGGCTTCTTGTAAATTGCGTATTACAGGTAGCGGTCTGAATAACGCCGGGCTCACATGGCTGTAGGTGGAATCTGCTTGCGGAGGCCCACAGCGGATCCCATCTGTGAGCCCGGCTGTGACCCTGCGTACGGCCGCGTATTGTACTGCGCATAACTGCCTACTCACACAGGCGGTCATACGCAGTATATATATATTTTTTTGTTTTCCGCACCGTCGCTTAGCGATGACGCGGGTACCCGCAGCCCGTATACAAGGTAGTTGCGTATGGGCTGCGGGTATATCCGCGACCATGGAGCACAATGGGCTCTATGTTGCGGATATCCGCGGTAAAATAGAACCTGCTGTGTTCTCTTTTCTGCGAGTGGATTACGCAATTCCGACCCACTAATGTGAGCGGAATTGGGTAATCCAATGCGATTGATCTGCGTATTACCGCGGAGCAGAAGCATGCGGAATCCGTAATTCCTATCCGGTCATGTGAGACCGACCTATGTTAGATCGCTACCTTTTTTTCACGTGACCGGGGACCGCCCAACGAGGCCACCCGTCACTGCTCCAGGCTCTCGGCGACCGTTGGTCGCTGGGAGCAAGGAGATTTTAAATTTCCTGGGCTCCCCGACTCCTGCGCATGTGTCCGGTGTTTTGCCGGCGGTCGCATGCGCAGAATCCGGGAACGTTCATGGAAGAAGATTGTGTCGGGGTGCAAATACGGAGGCCTCCGGCAAAAAGTTTCATCTCCTCTCACCGATCGCATCAGTGAGGGGAGATGAACCTTCACCTTTTTTTTACTTTTACGTGATCGCCATTATCCATTGGATAACGGCGAACACGTGATCAGGAACCACTCACCGCGGCCCCCCGTGAAATCTCCAGGCTCTCGGCTAAGTTTTGTAGCCAGGAGCAGGGAGATTTTAAATTACCACGGCTTTTGCGCATGCACCTGCCATATTGGCGACGGGCGCGTGCGCAGAAGCTGGAGTAAGGTCCGCGGATAAATCCGCGGGCCTTAGGTACGTCATTTCATCCTCCCTCACGGATATGATCCGTGAGGGGAGATGAAACGCAAGTTTTTTAAACTTTTTTTTAACTTTTTGCACTTTTTTTTTTTACTTTTTATCCCTTTTTTTATTTTTATTTTTTAACTTTTTGCACTTTTTTTTTTACTTTACATGATCACTGTCATCCATTGGATGACAGTGATCATGTCCCCAGGGACATCCCTCTGCTCTTGGCTACACATGGCAGCCAAGAGCAGAGGGATTTTGAATTTCCCGGGGCTCGAGCCCCTCTGTGCACGCGCCCGATGTCAATCATCGGGCGCGCGTGCGCAGACTGGGATTTCGGGTCCCGGGACATCGCAGAGGACCGGGGGTGAGTATTTTCACCTCCCCTCATGGATCCGATCCATGAGGGGAGGTGAAACCTTACTTTTTTTTTACTTTTTCAACTTTTTCGCGATCTCCGCTATCTAATCGATAGCGGCGATCGCGGGCCCGGGGACCGCTCACAGCAGTCCCCGGTAACACCTCCTGGCTCCCGGCTACCTTCAGGAGCCGGGAGCCGGGAGATTTTAAATTTGCCGGGGGCTCCCGGGCTTCTGCACATGCGCGTGACGTCATCGTCTGGCGCGCATGCGCAGAAGGCCGCCGGCGGGTCCGGGAGGACGAGATCTCCGTGGGACACCGCCGACATGCCGGGTAAGTACTTTCAGCTGCCCTGGTGGAGCCGATCCAGCAGGGCAGCTGAAGAACTAACTTTTTTGACCGTTTTCTTTCCTTTTTTGCGATCGGCGCTAGCCATTGGCTAGCGCCGATCGCAATGCCGGGGGGGACTGCCCACATCCTGGGATGACAGCTCCATGCTGTCGGCTACCTGCGGGCACCGACAGCATGGAGCTGTCACATCCTCAGGCAAGTGGGCATTAATCCAAAGAGGATGCATAAAACTACGTCCTCTAGGATTAAAGCCCACTTTCTGAGGACGTAGTTTCCCGATGGGGCAGTCGTTAAGGGGTTAAACAGCCCTCCTTTTGCCATATCTATAATAAAAAAATCTAAGTCATAAAAGAAAAATACATATTTGGTATCACCGCATCCATAAATGTCCGATCTATCAAAGTAGTGCATTATTTACCCCGCACAAAGAACGTAGTCCAAAAAAAAAAATAAACGCCACAAATGCACTTTTTTTAGTCACCCTGTCTCCCAAATTAGTACTAACGTAAACTACAGGACATCCTGCAAAAAATGAGCCCTTGCCCAAGTACGTCGACGGAAAATTTAAAAAGTTATTGCGCGCAGAAGATGCAGCAGAAAATAATTTTAAAAAATTAAATGTCTTTGAAAAAAATACAAGTACTACAGCAAAATAAACTATACACGTTTGGTATCATAGCAATCATACTGACCCATAGAATAAAGTTATCATGTCATTTTTGTTGCAGGTTGTGTGCTGTAGAAATCAAACGCACTGAAGGATGGCGGAATGTCATTTTCTTTTCATTTTACTCCACTTAGAATTTTGTTAAAGTTTTTCAGTACATTATATGGTACTTTAAATAGCACCATTGAAAAATACAACTCGTCCCGCAAAAAAACAAGCCCTCATGCAGCGACATCGATGAATAAATAAAGTAGTTATGATTTTTTAAACTGGGGGAGAAAAAATAGAAAAGGGGAAAAAAGGAACAAAAGGGCCCGTGTCATTAAGGGGTTAAATAATGTACTAGCTTCCTTCTCTGGGTCATTATGATGCAGGGATACCACATGTGTAATTTTGTTTTTAATTTTTTACAACGTTAAGGGAGACAAGTGTTTTTTATTTTTATTTTTTAATGACTTTTTTTTTAACTTTTTAAAATTTTTTTGTCCCTTTAGGAGACTTCCACAAAGACCCATCAGGACCTCCTGATCGCATTGACCACAGCATTTAAAGGGCTAATACTGCAGAGATCAGAGGTTTTCTCCATTCTCTGCTGTGTAAAAGCTGGTGCCCGGCTATCCTCTGACAGAGGGAGCCCCCTCCCTTTGTCAGCCCTTTACATGCTGCAGTCGCATAGACTGCAGCATGTAAAGGGTTAACACAGCAGAGATCAGAGGTTTTCTCCATTCTCTGCTGTGTAAGAGCTGGTGCCTGGCTATCCTTTGACAAGCCGATGGTCTCTATGGCAACCTGTAAACAAAGCAGCGCAGGACTTTGAAAATAGAAGCGGGAGATTGCCAGCAGATCGTCAATATCTTCCTGCTTCTGTTTTTCAAAGTCCTGCACTGCTCTGTGTGGATCTGTGCAGGCAGAGTACACTGCCACAGCTTATGGCAGTGTGCTCTGCAGCTCCCATAGTAAAATATAGCCGGAAATCTTCCGGGCTATATCACTATCGGCAGTGGAGCTCGTCCCTGAAAATTTCCGGCCGTGCCACTCAAGGGGTTAAACCTGCCATGCTACACATGGTGTCTATTCAGCAGGCAACATAATGCTGAGCAATATGAGCTGGAGCAGACTTATAGGTAATTTTGTGGGGAAAAGTTATGTATAGCTTCCAATTCATTCATGTACATCCTTGCTCTTTCTATGTTTAGACATCCATTCGACAGTCCTGTTTGGTGATTGACAAACTTCTCTGTATGACTGTGTGTACAAAGATAGCTGTCAATGGCTAATCAGCTATTTAAAAGCCTAAATAGCACAAAACCAGATATATGACAATGTAAAATACAAATTCTAGGTGATCACATATGTGTTTAATATTATAGCATGTAAAAGGCTTTCCCAATATCTGAGAAGTCATGGTCACTCACCTAAAAGAAAAAAAATCCCACAACATACTGATACCCACTTCTCAGGCTTGTTGGGCTTTTAGAATAGGCTCTTTTTAGCCTATTTGTATGCCATCTTATTCTCCTGTGTTGTGTGTAAAGCATGTATACTGCCCCAAAAAATGTATGCAGACATATATACCGATCAAACATAACATTAAAACCAATGACAGGTGAAGTGAATAATTTGTGACAATGGCACTTAACAAAGGGTACTATTCCCTCTATGCTGAATGCTCTGGAAATCACAGAGTTAAAAATTCTTCCCCTATTATTCTCTGGGGCATCCATTTTGAGATAGATCCAGCAGAACGTTGTCACTTTTATAGACTGGCACAGATTTTATCTGTAATATATGCCACTTTTTGCCATTAATCATATTAAATATGACAGGTCACAAATGGTCTTACCGACTTTTTAAAAAAGGGTGGGTCTGGAATTAAATACCAAAAAGTTGTACATTTTGATGCACAAGATGCCATGTGCTGAAATGCATGACATTAATATGCCAGAATATTAATATTGTACCACCATCCACCAAATTGAGTGTTCAGTAATAAATATGGCAATATAAATAGTATTACATTCTATCTATCTATCTATCTATCTATCTATCTATCTATCTATCTATCTATCGGATTGTATATTCCATTAAAACAATGTGGTTACTGCCTGAATGTATGTATAGCTTTAAGAATGTAAAGGTTAGTTGTTGTGTCACTCACACCATGTTTGAAAAATTCTATCTTGTCCCTATTGGCCAGTTAGCTAGTTGGAAGGTATAAAAGAGAGGGAAGTAGTTAAAGGGGTTGTCCCGCGATGACAAGTTAAGTTAAACACTTCTGTATGGCCATATTAATGCACTTTGTAATATACATCGTGCATTAAATATTGGCCATACAGAAGTTATACACTCACCTTCCCTGCGCTGGCGTCCCCATCTCCATGGTGCCGTCTGGTCGGTCCAGGCACGAGCGGCGTTCTGGCTCCGCCCCCTTCTACCCGTCATTGCGTAGCTCCGCCCCATCACGTGTAACGATTCCAGCCAATCAGGAGGCTGGAATCGGCAATGGACCGCACAGAGCCCACGGTGCACTATGGGAGAAGACACGCGGTGCATCGTGGGTGAAGATCCCGGCGGCCATCTTGGAGGAAAAGAAGGAAGAAGTTGCAGAGAAGGGATTCGGGTAAGTAAATTTTTTTTTTTTTCATTTCAACACATCCTTGGGTTTGTCCTGTGCTGAACGGGGGGCCTATGCGAAAAAAAAACAAAACGTTTCGGCGCGGGACAACCCCTTTAAGTGAGTGAAGGACTGGGGAGAACAAGAGAGAGAATGTAGAAAGCAGAGAAGAAGCAAGATCTGGGATACAGTGAGAAGGAGTCAAGTGTGAGTTTTGTTCTAAAGAAATAGGAATCAGTTCAAGTAAATATAAGAGGAGAAGAGAACAGAGTGAAGAATAGTATCTAAATGGGAGAAGACGATTTATACCTAAAGAGATAAAAGAGACAATGAGTGAAGCAGAAGGGCAAAGCATAGGGAATAGAGTAGAATTCCTGTACTTTACACTTAATAGAGTGCCCTAACAGATGAGTGTCTGTAGTAGCCCAGAGTTAGGGACCTTCTAATTTTGTGCTTGTCTACCCCATATGGATTTGTCTTTGTGCATTTGTGTGTGTTTGTCTACGTGGTTGTTAATTTTTTGTGTCATTGGAGGTGACCTTCAGGGGTCAATGTCTTGTGTTAGTGTCACCAGTCTTGGTGGTGTCCACGTGACTTTCTCCCAAACCCGCTGTGTGTGATGTGGTAGAGTGGTTGGGGGTGGAGTTTAGTTGGTGAGAAGAAGAAAAGGAGAGATGTAGTCAGAGAAGGAGGACATGTGAGCAGGAGGCTGAGGCTCTGACGCTTCAGTCTGGGTTAGGCCTTGACTGAGCATCAGTTCTTGAGGAAGGAGTCGGCGGAGAATGCTACACACTTCCCTGCTTAATTACAGAGTAGAAGGATAGTACCAACCCTGCTACTGAAAGTCAGAGGACAAGTCTGGCATGAGTGTTTGCCCATTGAATGTTGCTAGGTCAGCGGGGGAAGGGCATGAAGTCTCTCCATGTGTTCTCCCCAGAACCCCTCCATCAGATAACTGGGATTGATGACACAGGTGTCTTAAAAAAGGAGTGTTTGTCTCACGCAAGTGTGTTGGAAGATAGTGAAAGGAAAAGGTACCAGTAATATTGTACTTGAGACTGTTGCAGTAATGTTCTTGGAAAATCAAAGTTGAAATATCCATTAAAAACCGCGTGCCTCCGGTTTTGAAAACTACACTTTGACTGTAGACTCTTTATTTGCTTTCGTTGACCCGTTACTGGAAAAGGGGCACTGGTGTCACATGAACAGTTAAGCTATCATTTCTCTTCTAGAGCAACTGCTAGCTTTTACCCTCGTATGCTACCAGGACAGACCGCATTTTGGGATGAGATGAAAGGAGATGGTAAGAGCCATTGTAACCCACCATTTTTGTTCCCCGCTGTCTCTCTCACCCAAGGGTTTGACCCTGGCCACTACATTTCTGCATTAAATGCCTGTATATTGTATAGAAGTGTATCTACCTCAAGTCATAATGTAATGTGAAATGTTCTAAGATGATGAAAAGATTCTTCTTCTGAATAAACTGTTCCAACTGATTCAAAGTTTAAACCCTGCCTCCTGGAGTCCTTTCTCACCACTGTAACATCTGCATTACGGTACCACACTGTTCTCCGGGGAAAAGGACACAATTAGAGATGAGCGAGCACCAAAATGCTCGGGTGCTTGTTACTCGAGACGAACGTTTCGCGATGCTCGAGGGTTCGTTTCGAGTAACGAACCCCATTGAAGTCAATGGGCGACTCGAGCATTTTTGTATATTGCCGATGCTCGCTAAGGTTTTCATTTGTGAAAATCTGGGCAATTCAAGAAAGTGATGGGAACGACACAGCAACGGATAGGGCAGGCGAGGGGCTACATGTTGGACTGCATCTCAAGTTCCCAGGTCCCACTATTAAGCCACAATAGCGGCAAGAGAGGGCCCCCTCCCAACAATTTTTACTTCTGAAAAACCCTCATTAGCAATGCATACCTTAGCTAAGCACCACACTACCTCCAACAAAGCACAATCACTGCCTGCATGACACTCCGCTGCCACTTCTCCTGGGTTACATGCTTATAGCCGGTTCCACTGAAAGCAATGGGCTGCCGGCGTGCGCGGGATGAATTGTCGGGAAGGGCTTAAATATAGAAGCCCTTCCCTGCAATTCATCCAGAAATGTGTAAAAATAAAAAAAATATATATACTTACCTTGTCCCGGCAGACGGAGTTCAGCGCGGCCGGCCTACAGTGGGTGTGAAGGGGATGTGAGTCAGACCTGCCCCCTGATTGGCTCAGCCTGAGCCAAACAGAGGCAGGTCTGACTCACACCCCCTTCACACCCACTGCCGGCCGCCGCGGCTGCACTCCGTCTGCCGGGACAAGGTAAGTATATATATTTTTTTTATTTTAACACATTTCTGGATGAATTGCAGGGAAGGGCTTCTATATTTAAGCCCTTCCCGACAATTTATCCCTCGCACGCCGGCAGCCCATTGCTTTCAGTGGAACCTGCTGTATTGCCGGCTCCATTGAATTCAATGGGCAAACATCGTTCTTCTCTGCCACAGCTGTTACAGCTGTGGCAGAGAAGAATGATTTGTCTTCTATATGTTCTCAATGGGGTCGGCGCTGCTGCCGCCGGCCCCATTGAGCGCATACAGAGAAGAGAACAGGAATCGCAGATCGCAGATAGGTGCGATCTGCAATTTCTGACTATGGCCTAAGAAGGACCGTTGGGGTTCTTGAAGCCTAAAATAACTCCTAACGCTCTCCCTATAGCAGCTCCGGCATCAGCAGCACTGTCCCTGATCTCTGTCAGAATGCATCTGTGGCGAGCCGCGGGCGGGCAGATTTTAATTCTCGGGTGACACCTGATCTCGCCAGCCACTCACTGCAGGGGGGTGGTATAGGGCTGGAACATGACAGGAGGAAGTTGTAATGCCTTCCCTGTCTTTCTATTGGCCAGAAAAGCGCGCTAATGTCTCAGAGATGAAAGTGAAAGTAACTCGAACATTGCGTGGTACTCGTCTCGAGTAACGAGCATCTCGAACACCCTAATACTCGAACGAGTATCAAGCTCGGACGAGTACGCTCGCTCATCTCTCGACACAATATATTTTTTTTCCATTTTTATTATTATTTTGTCCACCACAGGTCTCGGCCTGTATATGGACTGGCATCACGAACTTGACAAAATTACCATCTTACTCTATCCAACTTCATGGGTAGCTCAAATAGCAAAAAAATAAATTCTTATTATTATTATTTTTGCAACTGCACATTGCCTTCTGCTAGTGAGGGAAAGCAGCATAGCCATTGTGACCACTATCATTGCTACCCACCTCACCAGGGTCTGGCTGGTTGCATATCTATCTATCTATTTATCTATCTATCTATCTATCTATCTATCTATCTATCTATCTATCTATCTATCTATCTATCTATCTATCTATCTATCTATCTATCTATCTATCCTGCTTCAAAGTATTTATAAATGCTTATCTGGTACATTTAATAGATAAATATCTACACTGGTCTTTGGATGAAGCAGTCGTGGTTCTACAGATCACCCAGAGACAGGGTGACTGAATTATAATGAGGACTGCTGGTGACTGGAATGGTCCAGATACATCCATCACACTGTTCAAACCTAATTTGCATATGGTACATGATGCTTAAAAGTAAATTTCTAACAATATTATGGGCTGATGGGCATAATGTTTAATCTTTAGAAAGCTATCCTACTGACTGCTAACATGCTACTACTGGTTTACAATGGTCAAAACTCGTGACAAGTTCCCTTTAACTGAAAAAGTTATCATGAAACTTTAAGAATGCAGCTTCAAATAGTTAAACTACAAATATACCTGTAGCCTGACTTCCTAGTTGGTTTTGCTTGACCTGGTCACACACAGATGTGTACAGTACATATATAAATATCTTGCATGACACCCAGTTGTGTCAAAAACAAATCGTGAATGGCATCATTCATGTAAAATTCCATAGTATCAGAATAGAAATAAGTTGATTAAACATTCTGATAACAAAAAAATAGCAATAGAATAATAAATTTGTATTATAGTATATACGTTATGCCTTCATACCATGTAGATACTAGCTTTTTCTAGCATATCGAGCATATGCAGTAGACTAAGGACATCCACACAAATCTTTAATAAGCCTTCAATAAATTAACATAAAACTGTATTCTCAGCTGTGGCACAGCAGTGACATTTGCTTTGTCTCTGATAATCGTCTAGCCTAAGGCACATTGTCTTGTAAATTTGAGGAACTGGTTATGCTGTCAAAGACTGTTTACTGCAACATTGTGGAGAGTGGATCTGAAATTATTAGCCACTTGTCAGGGACAATTTCTATATCGTGTTATGCAGCAAAAAGCTTTTATGTAACATCTGACAAATGCATTTTGATTATCCCGAGGGATCGCAACAAAATGTATAAGTCATAAATATAAGCAACTGTATTTCATCTATACTAATGGAGAGAATCAGTCATTAAAGGGAACCTGTCATCACGTTTGTGCCCCAAAAACTCTGTCATATGGCTTAAACGTGAGGGTCAGGGGAGTTCCTTTTCTGTTTTGTGTCCCTGCGAAGTTAGCAAACGCATGCAGGGTGACCCTTTTCAATTCTTTTTGTGTGCACACGCGCTGTCCTGTTCATCCATATGGCACAGCACATACGCACAGTTGGACGAAAAAAGTCACACTGTTTACACGCACCAAGCTCGTGGGGACACAGCGCAGGAATGGGCATACAATGAGTATGAAACACAGCTCCCTGAACTTCCTGTTACCTCACATTTGAGGTCCATAACATAGTGTTTGGGGCTCTAACATGAGGAAAGGTTTTCTTTAACCCCTTCCCGCTCCAGGGCGTAAGTTTACGTCCTGGCAGCAGGGTACTTCTCGCAACAGGGCGTAAAGTTACGTCCTGGGGATAGCGCGAGATCACAGTCAGTCACAGCCAGCATCCCGCTGCAATAGGGAAAAATTCCCTGCCCCTTATCCCCTTCCCTAAGTAGATCGCGGCAGGGGATCGCTGTTATCCCCTTCCCTAAGTATATCGCAGCAGGGAAAGAGTTCACAGAGGGGGCACGTTTCCTCTGTGTCTGCAGCCGGCTCTCGCAATGTTATCGCAAGAGCCCGGCCTGTTGCCATGGCAACAGGACGCCAGACACTGGCGTCCTGTAGTGCCAATGCCTATGATCGCTGCATAAGCAATAAGGCATGGCAGGGCAGTAGCTCTGCCATGCTTTATCACAGCGATCAGCAGTACAGTGGTGAAAGTCCCCCAGGGGGACACAAGTTGAGTGAAAAAAAAGATTAAAAAAATGTAAAAAAAAAGTAACAAAAACCCTTTTTATGCTTTTTGTCATATTAGCATAAAAAAGGTTAAAAAAAATTAAAACCCCACATATTTAGTATTGTCGCATCCGTAACGACGCGTAAAATAAGCTGCACATGCTTTTGAGTGTTTACGGAAAAAAGCGTTAAAAAAACATTTAAAAAACTGAGGGAAAAGGCTAATTTTTAGCATTTTGCCTCACTAAAAACGCAATAAAAGTGATCAAAAAAGCCGCATGTACCCCAAAATGGTACCAATAAAAACTACAGCTCGTCTCGCAAACAATAAGCTCTCACAGAGCTCCGTACATAAAAAAATTAAAAGTTACAGGACTTTGAATGCAGCGATAGAGGAAAAAAAAGATTTCCAAAAAAAGGGGGTTTTTTTGCAGAAAAGTGAAAAAAACCTAGAAAATATGTAAGAATTTTGGTATCGTTGTAACTGTACCGGCCCGCAGAAAAAATGGATTGTGTCATTAATGCTGAATGATTAACGCTGTAAAAAAAAAAAATCTATGGCAGAATTGATGCGTTTTCTCTCCCTGCTATCATAAAACAAAAAAAAAAGGTTTACAATAAGTCAAATGTACCCAAAAGTGGCACCGATAAAAACTACAGTTCGCCATGCAAAAAACAAGCCCTTATACGGCCGCGTCGATGGAAAAATAAAAAAGTTATGACTTTTGATAAATGAAGAAGAAAATCCGCCAAAAATCATTGCGTCCTTAAGCCCAAAATAGGCCATGTCATTAAGGGGTTAAAGAGCAGTGACCTAGCACTGTATAAATCTAAATGAGACACGTTTGCCATAGATAAATAGAAGATATAGAGAACTATTAATTGAGCCCAATACGCAAGCAAATAGCTTGCCACAGGATATGCTTCATTTATTTATTAATTGTAAATAATTAAATTGCTTTACAAATTATAAAAAATTGATATCTTGCTATATCAAAATGTTCACTTTTCATTCTCTATCATCCTTCCCTTTTTGCCATTCATATGTCAGAACTCTACACAGCAGAAATAAATTGACATATTGTACCAGAGTATGGCAGCCAGTCATATAGTTGCAAGAAAAAGTAAATGAACACTTTGCAATTACCTGGATTTCTGCATTGATTGCTAATAGAATGTGGTCTTATCTAAGCCACAATTACAGAAACATACAATCTACCTAAACTAATGCAGCATCCAAGTGGGGCGTGCCAATGTGGGGGAGTAAACAAGATGGATATCATGGCTGGCTCTGTGATCTCTCCCTGGTGGCAGAGACCTGACTCAATTGCGCACAATGGCAAAAGGGTCACTACGGTTAGCAATTATCAATGGTGATTTACAAACTGGAGGTACTCAGTTTACTTCAGCTTTTGTAGCATTTGAGAAAACAACAGGTACAGTTCATCAATGTGCAGAGGTATTGCTTTGCATTTAAAGGGGTTGTCCCGCGGCGAAATCCAAAATTTTTCTTTTCAACTTACCCCCGCATTCTGCCCTGTTAAAATCAATTCCGTGTGTTATTTAAAAAAAAAATCGCTTACCTGCATCCCCGTTCGCGCAGCATCTTCTTTTCTTCTTTTAAAGATGGCCGCCGGTCCTTTCCCAATGGTGCACCGCGGGTCTTCTCCCATTATGCACCATGGATTGTCTTCTCCTTCCTTGCGTTCCACTGCCGATATAGCCACCTCATTGGCTGATCGGCACCACGTGACGGAGGCGGAGCTACGATGACGACGTGCAGACCAGCTCTCGGGCGCGAGCGCGCCGGATCAGCCCCATTCACCAGTCAGAAGACCGCATAGCGCAAGCGCGTCTAAAGCAGCCAGAAGACACAGAAATTAGACGGAGCCATGGAGACGGGGACGCCAGCAACGGAGTGGGTAAGTGAATAACTTCTGTATGGCTCATATTTAATGCACGATGTACATTACAAAGTGCATTAATATGGCCATACAGAAGTGTATAACTCCACTTGCTGCCGCGGGACAACCCCTTTAAATAACGTTGCTCCAAGTTTCAGTTTAGTACAGCAAGTGAAATTTCAATGCTCCTTCTCTCTTAGTGCATTGAAAGGTTACTCAGTAGAATTCCCACAGTCTTAGTTATCTGAGGATTGACTTCTAGAAGATGATTATGCAGTTGATGAAGTTAGATTAGAGATGGACCTCTTTCATTTTCCCTGGCTTTACTTTTAACAGGGGCTTGTGTAACTAAGTTAGGAAGATATGTCCTAACCCCCCACCCCCACCACCACCACCACTGTGCTTGAATTAGGAAGCTTGTAGAGGCTTGCTTCTTCCTCCAAACAATGTTAATCCTCTTCACACTGCGGCGCACTTCCTCTCACATCTTACTTCGAAGACAACCTCCTCACTACTCCCTCTTGCTCCTCCTTCATTTCCTGTCTTTTCTCCCACACTTTCTTCAAACTCCTTCCAAGATCCTGCCTTGCCCTGCTCATTTTCGCGCTCTTAGCTCTCACCCTTCCCCCTTTACCAATCAGGGATAGAATGACAAACAGCCAATCAGCAGCCAGCTGTTGCCAAGTAGCTAATGAAGAAAGAGGAAAGACAGGGTCTTTCAGACTTATGGCACCCTCTATGTATTTTAGGAGCAGATAGCTAGGTATTACAGGACTTGCGATTGTGTGGCTACCCTGGAGTACCCCCTGGGCCACAACACTAATAACACACAAACATTTGTACCGTTCCTGTGGCTTTATTGAGCACATTGAGTAGGGGAGAAACAGTAAGGCTGTTTTCACACCTGCATTAGGGCTCAGTTCAGGGTTTCCATATCCGCCTTTAGAGGAGAAAAACTGATAAAAAACTGAAATAAAATGGATCTGTTTTTCCCCCATGCCCCCATTAATTTCCATAGTGTTTCAAAAAAAAGGAAAGGCTTCTGTTTGCTTCCATTCCATTAAGTTTCTATATTTTTTGGATAGAAAATTAATGCTGTAGACTGCGCTGCTTTTCCATTCCTCCCAAAAAATAGAAACCTGATAAAATGGAAGCAAATGGAAGCCTTTCTGTTTACTTTCCATTTTTTTGAAACATCATTGAAATCAATGGGAAAAAATGGATCCAAGTGCTGTGGAGCCAAAGGATCATAGAATTGTAGAGTTGGAAGGGACCTACAGGGTCATCGAGTCCAACCCCCTGCTCAATGCAGGATCCACTAAATAATGTATTTTTTTATACTCATCCAATCCTTTGCTCCAATGGAGTCTGATGGTGAAGTCCGTTCATGGTCTGAAAATCTGACTCTTTTCAGACAGCTGTGCAACCCATAAACTTGGTTCCAGCTGCAACTGCTAAAAAGTGAGTTTATGAAAACTACAGTTTCTTCACAATTAAGGGGCCTAGCTCTGGAATTAAGGTCTTTATCAATACATTATGCTGCCCTCAGACAGAGCAACATAAACTTGTGACAGATATCTTTTAACACCTTATTGCATATATATTAATTACCATTGAATTGCAGGAGAAAATGATTCCTCCTGCAGTGCTGCTAAAGTAAGATGCGATACATTTATTAAGATGTCTGCTGATACTACATGGCTTATGGTAGGGATGCGTTGATATTACATGGGTTATTGTAGAGTCCGCTGATATTACATGGCATGGGCTGCGACGTTCTTTCGCATCAGTGGTGTTTGACTGACACCTTCCTTGGCTAATAGGTATTCACACACATGCTGCTATGTGGGTAGTGATGTCTACAAATTTGCTGAAAGTTGGTATGTCATGTGTTCAGGCTATTACTGTCATGGCCCTTTCTATTCGGTATACTGTTTAGTGATGCCATGAAGACATCTTGCTATCCAATTGGACTTCTATCATTATATTGCTCCCCTTTCTATTTTATTGAATGATGCATATATCTATCATCACCACTATTGGCTATTTTTATTCTGAAGGTTTTAAGTGGGCAGATAGCCCTAGGAGGGTCTGTAGATACAATAATTACATGTCAAAGCGCAGTGTCCCTACTCTATAGTCCTGTTGATTTCTGAAGAAGTCACTCATGTGGTAAAAAAAACATGTCTGGGAGCTACAATGTATATTTTAATCTAAGAGACAGTTAGAATGAATAACATATAAGCATGTTTAGGTAGGGACACAGTCTGCAGCAGTCCACTCTACTTGAATTTGTTCATTTCTAGCTATTTAAGCAGGACAATCAATGCAGTGAATGGGAATTGATTAATGAACATAGTCTCAATTTTTTAAGGCTTTAGTTTGTAATGTAGGTTTCAGTTTAATAAATAAAATTGATTTCAATGAATAGTAGTATTTAAAGGTAAGTAATTTTTAGAGTGGTCTTAACTGAGAGCCAGGCTATGGGAAGGCATTCGGTCCAAAATTTCCCTGTCTCCACCATAGCCTCTTGAATCTAGAGTTTCAGTGTACCATTCAATCTCTCCACCCTACCACTACGGTGTGAGTGATAGGGCATATGTAAAGCTTGTTCTATTTCAAATGACTCCAATATTTCTGTAGTATTCCATCTGTAACATGTGTGCCCCTGTTACTCTCTATAGTCTCAGGCACCACATATCTGCATACCACTTCGGAGGGGAGCTACTTGATGATATTTTTTGTGTTAACCTTAGCTATAGGCCATGCCTCAGGTAAACTTCAAAAGAAATCTGCATAAACTAGGACAAATTCATACTGACTCACCTTTAGTAGTTGTATTAAATTCATCTGAAGTCACTGAAATGGGTACAATGGCCTTGGGGTAAGTTTAAGAGACACCTTGAGTGTTTTTCCAGTGTTATGACAGGCACAGATCCGACACCCTTGGACAAAGTGTGCATTGTTGAATCCTGGGGAAACACAAAAGTTACTTACCAGACTTACAATAGCTTCTTTAAAAGCATGTGTGAGTCTTTACATCAAGTGCATCATCACTGATACAGGACATGGGACTGGCAATGTTTGTCCTCTACACTTAAACATTATCTTGCCTCTTCTGAGCCCCCTTTGTTTGTTTATTCTCCTTTCTACCTCTGAGGCCTGATCCTGTATCTGAGCCAACAGGGCCATATCTACCCTCCTAGTGCCTACTATAGATTAGCATACTACCATCATGGAAGGGAGAAGTAAGGCTACATGTGTTGCTGTTTCATCAGCTCTGCGGCTACCTCTTTCTTCCAGAGAATTATATTTTGAATGTGCCTGTACCTTAATAATGGTAATCCCTTTGGATAGGTGTAGAGCCCATAATAACTGGAGAACCATTTGAGCATTCCTTGTTGGCTTACTTGAGCACCCAACAAAATCCACGCTCCTCCAAATAGGTCCATAATCATGCGTGATGCCCAAAGCATACCAGGAATTTGTATATATGCTTGCAGTTTGTCCTTCTGCTATCGTGCAAGCCTCAGTGAGTGCCTTCAACTATCCTTTTTGTGCCAATATTCCATGGGGAGGTTGTTCTTGGAATAGTACTTTACGTAAGGTGGTAAAAGCAAATCCTGCTCATGGCTCTCCCTGTCACATTTTCTAGCTCTTTTGTCTCTTGTTTCATTAATGCAAAAAAATTATGCATGTTATCTGAGTCATCAAAGAGAAAAATTCTTGCGGCACCCCCCTATTGTCTCTATTCCAACACTAGTTGTTCATCTGCCTCTCATTCTGCCTTTTCTCTAGCCTCACCATATCTTCCCTCTTTGATTTTCTGCTGATCCTTTCAATCTTCACCCCCCTCTTTTGGACCCATAGCAAATAATTTAGCTGAATTCAGAACAGTACAACATTAGATTTTGGGAGAATGAGTAGAACTACCTCATATTTAGTAAGTCTGTTGGCAGAGAGATGCTTCGTATGGGCTTGGAAGAGCATTTCCTGCATGCAGTGGGGATCCTAAATAGTAAGAGGCCTATCCAAGACAATATCAGAGACTTTTTATTCCAGTAGGGCTACTAATGCAATTGCTCTGAAACAGGAAGGAGCCACTCTTGTAACAGAGTCAAGCTGTGCTGAATAATAATCTAAAGGTCTCTGTTTGGAATCATGTAGCTGAGTCAAACCCCCCTGTGCATGACTATGTGTTTTATAATAAAAATAGTTTAAAGGCTTGAAATTATCAGGAAGTCCTAAAGCTAGGCAGAGAGAATGGTGTCTGTAAGTGTATGAAAAATCTGTATTTCATCCTCAGTTAGAGTAAATTTTTGACCCTTGTTGGGATACTCCCTGTATCTTTTCATGACAATAGCCCACCAGACTTAAAGGGGTTGTCTCGCGAAAGCAAGTGGGGTTAAGTACTTCTGTATGGCCATATTAATGCACTTCGTAATATACATCGTGCATTAAATATGAGCCATACAGAAGTTATTCACTTACCTTCCCTGCGCTGGCATCCCCGTCTCCATGGCTCCGTCTAATTTCAGTGTCTAATCTCCCGATTAGACGCGCTTGCGCAGAAGGGTCTTCTCCCATCTCTTCGGTCCGGGCACGAGCGGCATTCTGGCTCCGCCCCTTCTACGCATCATCGCGTAGCTCCGCCCCATCAATGTGCCGATTCCAGCCAAAGAGGAGGCTGGAATCGGCACATGTGATGGGGGCGGAGCTACGCGATGACACGTAGAAGGGGGCGGAGCCAGAATGCCGCTCGTGCCGGACCGAAGAGATGGGAGAAGACCCTTCTGCGCAAGTGCGTCTAATCGGGAGATTAGACGCTGAAATTAGACGGAGCCATGGAGACGGGGACGCCAGCGCAGGGAAGGTAAGTGAATAACTTCTGTATGGCTCATATTTAATGCACGATGTATATTACAAAGTGCATTAATATGGCCATACAGAAGTACTTAACCCCACTTGCTTTCGCGAGACAACCCCTTTAAAAAGGCTCTGAGATCTCGGACCATAGAGGGAAGGAGGACATCTTGGATGACCTTCCACCTTTCATTTGTCAAATGTTTGGTTTTCTGAGAGATGCAGGGTCCTAGAAAAACAACATGTATTCTATGTAATTGTAACTTGCCTTACAGCCTGTGTGGACAAGATATGTGAGAAGGCTTACTGATTCATCTCTACATATTGCTCTGTCCTCATTATAACAAGTTATTCATATACTGGAGTAGCTGGATGGAGGCATGCTTCAACCTCCATCCTGCTAATAGCCTCACTGAAATGAAAGCAAATGTTTCAATTCCCTGTGGCGATACTGGTGCATCTTGTCTCCACTGGAAGTTAGTGTGGAGACATGAGTTGGCCAGCCTCAGTGACAGTGAACACCTATGTATTGCCCCCCAGTAGGGCTGTGTAGGGTTAGGTTTAGGGTTAGGCTTAGAGTAAGTCTTAGGTTTAGGGCTAGTCCAAACGTACAGCTGCAAATTCCGATGTGCTGGTTGGCGACTATGGCGGGGATGTAGCAGGAGGAGCGGCTGTGGATGTTGCCTTACACCTGGCGGGGGATGTGGAGACACAGATTGTCCCCGCCTAAGTTGATGGTGACAGTAGACAGCAGCTGACATGGTGACACAGACAGCGAGGCCAGCTTCAGCGTTGTGGACGCACACAAGAAGATACGCCAGTGCTGCTGTAAGCTTGACGGGCAGACTGACAGCGGGGACCAGACAGCGGCAGAGCAGGAAGGGGAGAAGGCAGAGCACTGGGGACACTGACAGATGAAGAGCAGCGCCAGAGCGGGGAGGCGATAAGTCCCAGTGGCAGGAACAGTGACAGGAGCGGAGAGGTGAGATGACCAGCGGAGAAAATTACCGGGGTGTCAGGAACGGACATAGATGGAATACCGCCACCATGGGCACACTGACATTTCCACTATAAACAACTCCGCTAGCAGCGAAGATAGGAGCCCAGCGTACATGGTAAAATGCTGGGTAGAGGTCTTACCTTGTGTCTGGGGAGCAATGTGAGGAAGCCAATCTGTGGGCATTCCATATTACTCCACCAGCACAAACCCTTGTCTCCACCCATAGTTCCAGTGGTGACAAGATGCACCAGTACCCCCTGTGGCAATCTGCTCCAGTAATATTGCTATTCTTTGTGTGAAGGTAAATAGAAAGCTGGCTTAGGTAATCCACTCAAATAAATAAGTAAGCATTGGATAAGTCAAAAGCAGTGAAATAAAGACTGGTGAGAGGAATCCGGTTTAACAATGTATGAGGGTTAGATACAATGGGAGTGTCAATGATCATTTGTTTGTTTATCTCATGTAAATCATGAACTGTACAATATGAAGCTGGTTGAACTATGGAAGTCTTTTTCTTAAGCCAGGCTCACCCAGGCGGATTTGTACTGTGGATTCTACTTTTGCTGTCAATGGAGGCATTAAAAGGCATGCATTTTCTCAGTTTTGTTCACACTCGCGAATACGAATTGCATATTCTGTGAGTGGAAGAAAATTTGCAGCATTGCCGTGGAAATTGTGCAGACGGCCTCCATTGATGTCAATGGAGGCCGTCCAACCCGCAGCTCATTGCATATGGGCTGCAGGTACCTGCATCATCACTAAGCAATGGTGCAGGAAAGACAAGTAAACAAAAATGAAACAAAACTGCACTGCACATGACCACCTGCAAGCTTCCACGGTCATCTGCAGTATAGTTATAGGAGGTACGCAGGGTAACTGGCCGGGCTCACAGGTCTTCCGCATGTGAAATCCAACCCACTTGTGTGAGCCTGGCGTCAACTGGAAAAAGGTGGGTGTTATACTGTTCTCTATAGAAGAAGTGCGGAGGAACTTGCCATCTCAAGTTATTTGTATCATGCCCTTGATCTGTAAAAATAGTAGTACATGGTATTTGTCCACTGTTTCATCATTTTCCTAGTAAGCTTCTAGAAAGCCTATGGAGGATTGGTCTGCTAGGTTTCTGTAATACTGTTTTAGATGTACAAGCCAATCTTGCCCTGAGGCCACAGTCTTCAAATCTGGTCCTATTGGGACATTTTGGAGGAACTCTGTAAAATTGTTTTCTGCTGCCACAGTACATAATCAAACTACTAACGACCATTTGACAGTTAGTATGTGAGTGCTTCTCATGCTCTGCCCCTGGTGACATAATCGGTCCGCCCACTGGTGATGTCATCAAAGGTCCGTTATTATCTCATACACAACTCAGCGGTCCTGAATGAAAATACCGACCTACCACCACCACAGAGGTCCAGTGAGCTAAAGGGACCTGCGGTAATGTCACTGCTGGGAAGGGTACTTTGGGACAACCCCTTCCCTTGATGAATTACTCTGACTCATAGGTATTTCAGTATTACAGTGAAAGCTAGAAGACTTTGCTCAATAGGAGGCTGTGTCAGTGTGGCAATTAAAAGTGATGGTGAAATGGGAGGTTGAACAGGCAGTTGCTGATTCCCAACAACTAAGAGGGGCTGGCCAGATTCTCTAGCAACAGTGAGTTGCTAGTCATCTGAATCACCTTGCTCTATCATATATACTTCAAGTTTGCCTTTGCCCTTATTATTCAGTATATCTTTCAACACTTCTAGCCATGCTTTCACTTTCCCTAATGACACTTTATTCTTACAATAGCATATTGCACAGAAGTTACACGTAGTCCCCTCTCCTGAGCATCAGCCTTGAGGCCAAGCTAATTCCTGTAACAATTCTGAAAGAAGGGATTGGCTGGCAAATTTTAGCCTGCGGGGCAAGCACATAGCAATGGCCCATAAGTATCAGGTCACCCTTAGGGGTCTTTCACATGACCGTATGCACTTTTATAGTTGCCCATACGCGCTGTAAAATCGCATGAATGAAGAATAGCCAAAATCAAGTCTTGTTCTTCAGCTGCGGATTTTCTGCCATTCACACAGTCAGCTGCTGTGTATCGACAAAAAAAAATACGCTACATAACGGGAATTCTTAGAATGACTGCTAATGCAGGTAAACTCCCTCCCCCTCCCTTTTTTTCAGCTCCCATAGGTGTCTATGGGAGCTTCTAGTGTATTTTGACAAAAGACAGGGCAAGACCTATCATTGGATACAGCGTATAAAATCAGCAACTGAAAACGGTTGCCGTTGTGCTATTTTTGCCAGCACAATTATTTTACAAGGCCAAAAATCGCTCATCTAAATGAATACATTGGAATTAAAATGTTTTAAATAGTCGCAATTTTTGCCTGATTTTTGGACATAGATCAATAGCTACTTATATACGGTCGTGTGAATAAGGCCTTAGCCTATATTCACACTATGGCATCGGATACAGAAATTGATTCACAGATTCCGCCTCTAAAACAGTGCCAGAAATCCATGGCTAAGCTGGCTCTTCTTCACATGGATCTGCATGGAAATGCATCTGAAATCCTGAACATAGCCATTTACAGGGCTAAAACAGCATGCAAATCCATAGTAAGATCCATGGCAGAATAGCTGTGGATTTTTGAAACTGTTTTAGAGGTGGAATCTGCATCGTATTCCACTGTGTGAACATATCCTAAGGTTAGAAATACAGCGTGGCTGACCACACGCAGCCAAAACATGGCCATACAAATTGCTTGCAAAATTGTGCTGCCATTGGTTGTCTTGGGTGGGTGTGGTCTGGCTGTGTGTGGCCACCATGTCCTTAACTTGTTTATTTACTTACATGAATATAGAACCAGAAACAAGTTCATAACATAAATACAGCACCAGAACTAAGAACAGTTTCAGACAAACATATTAAAATAGTATTTTACAGATGAATATCCCAGCTTATTCATGGATCAGCTGACCAAAGCTCACAGCATGATAAAGATCTATGAAGTGAGTGGGTGACAGTAAAAGCAGTGGTGTACAAAGAACTAATATGGCTCTATAGCAAAATTAAAAATTTACCCCGACTTCAAAAGAAGAAAAAGGAAATTATTAATAAAAAGTGTATAGAAACATTTATAACGTGGCAGGCATAGACATAATGGTTCAACTCCTACTATAAAATAGTACAGTTAGGGTGTGTTACATACGCACGCACAAAAACACGCTTCTATTTGCAACAATGCATTCCCTATGGTATGTGCACATGTCTGTACTTTGCAGGTGCGTGCCTGCAAAAATAGGACATGCGTGCACCATAGGGAATGCACGCATTGTTTTCAATGGAGCCGCGGCAGTGGAATTCTTTAATTCTCTACGTCAGCTGTCACAATGTCAGCTGCGGTAGAGGATTCTGCTGCCGGCAATTGATTTCAGGGAAGGGCTTTGAATATAAGCCCTTCCCTGAAAATCAAGTAAAAGTGGTTTAAAAAACAAAAAAATTGATACTCTCCTCCATTCAGCTGTTGGGGCACAGCCGCGTCTTCTCCTGCTGTCCCCTACACTGTGGTGCTGATCTATCAGCAGGGGGGGATTTAAAATTCCCCCTGCTAAAAGAGCTGAATGTGATTGGCTGAGGTGCTCAGCCAATCACAGGCAGCTCTCGCCCGTCATTTATTCGGGGAGGTGAGTATCTATTTTTTTTGTTTTTTAAACCACTTTTACTTGATTTTCAGGGAAGGGCTTATATTCAAAGCCCTTGCCTGAAATCAATTGCCAGCAGTAGAATCCTCTACCGCAGCTGACGTTGTGACAGCTGCAGTAGAGAATTAAAGAATTCCTCTGCTGCATCTGCCACAGAGGAAGATGTAGCAGCAGGGAATTCTTTTAACTAGCGGGGATGAAGGAAACATCTGTTGCATGCAGATGTATTCTTCATTCCCGTGGGGGACACAGCAGCGGCTGACAGGTAAGTAATTATTATTTTTTTTTTTACACTACTTTTAATTGGCTTTTCAGGGAAGGGCTTATGAAGCCCTTCCCTGAAAAGCCATTGACAGCTGCCGGGGCTCAGCGGCGACTTCTGCCGCTGTCCCCGACTCTGTAGCGCTGCTGAGCTATCAGCAGCCAGGGATTTAAAATCCCCGCCTGCTGGTACCTCCGATTGTGATTGGCTGAAGCACTTAGCCAATCACAATTAGAGCTACCAGCAGGTGGAGATTTTAAATCCCCGGCTGCTTATAGCTGAGAGCTACAGAGCCGGGGACAGTGGCAGAAGTCGACGCTGAGCCCTGGCAGGTGAGTATTTTTTTTTTTTTTTTTACTATTTTAAAAGCCTTTTCAGGGAAGGGCTTATGAAGCGCTTCACTGAAAAGCCATTGACGGGGTTGCCGGGGCTCAGCGGCGACTTCTGCCGCTATCCCCGGCTCTGCACTGCTGTTTTGAGCTATCAGCAGCCGGGGATTTAAAATTCCCACCTGCTGGTAACTCTGATTGTGATTGGCTGAAGTGCTAAGGTAAGTTGTTTTTTTTTTGTTTTGCACTAAAGGTTTCTTTTTCAGGGAAGGGCTTATATGTAAAGCCCTTCCCTGAAAAAGAATGCAGAGGGTGGGCAGAGCATTGTTTTCAATGGAGCCACCGGCAGCAGCTCGTACCTAGGTGCGGACGTATGTACGCACAAAAACGCGCTCGTGTGAACGCACCCTTACTATATGATGTTCTAAAGTGCAGTTACTTTTAGTCAGTACAGGTGATGTCAGCTCTGTTTGGAGTTGTTCATATTCATGTTTCTTCTCTCTGAGATCAAGGAGTAAATCAAATCTACGGGCAGGAGTGTCGAGGCTCTAGAATCCTGCTCAACCAGTCTTATCTTACATTCAACAGAGCTTGCACAGGTTGTCAGAGAACAGCACCACCAGCTCAATCGCGCCCTGACCACGCAGCAAGATCTCAAAAATCGCAACAGGCGAAATAACATAAGAATTAAAGGTCTTCCAGAAACATGGGCGACGGAGGCTCTACCCAGGATTGCCGCAGAACTGTTTGCCCTCCTCCTAGGCCAAGAGAGAGCCTTGCATATCTCTATTGAGCGCATCCATAGGTCCCTAAGACCCCCCTACCGGGTCAGATCCACCACGAGACATAATCTGTAAGCTCCTGGCGTTTCCAGATGCGCATGCTATACTGGAGGCTTCAAGAAACAACAAAGAGCTACAGTACAATGGGGCATCAATACATCTCTATCAAGATCTCGCCCCGACAACATTGGCCAAACGTCGCTTAATGAGGCCCTTACTCGAAGCACTGAGAGCCAGAGACATCAAGTATTCTTGGCTCTTCCCCTTCGGTCTAGGAATGAACCTCAAAGGCTGACGAATTAATATCCACACACCGGAGGACTTGCTGGCATATTTTGGAGATGGAACCGATTGACATTCCCTCCTGGCTCCCGCTTCCGGAACTCCCTACACTTCCCTCGTTATTTTTGGCAGAAGTAGAGAAAACCTCAGGGTGCACTAAATCCCCCAGAGGAAAGAAAAAGAAAAATAGTGATGGATCGCCTCAAGAGGACACTTAAGTAGCTGAAGGGACGTTGATGCCCTTCTAATTGTAAAACCAAAACCTCTTATAGAGGATCTTATCATCCTCTTGATTTGCCTACCGAGTTAGCAATTGTTGCTTAATTCTTGCTTAATATTTGCTTAATCTTTTCTTGCTTAATTTTTGTCTAATGCAATTATAAAACTAGCATGAACCGTTTCTGCGATGGGGCCTGACCTCCTGGGCCAGGCTCAACCAAATTGTTCTAATTTGTTGTTAACTGTTATTCTTTTCCTGCTCTCTCTCAACTAAGGGACTACAGGGGCTCCGGTCGGACGCTTGCTGTGCTAACCCTTCAGAGACGGAGTTGTGCGGCCAGTGGCCCCCAGGACAAACCCCTCAGTGTCCCTGACTTTCTCTACACTTCTTTTCTGACTAAATCCATACTCCCCACCACCACTCCTATCCCTTTCCCCACCCTTTCTTAATCCACCTACTGCCATTTTTCCCTACACCAAGGTACTCAACTCAAAAGCCTTAATAACAGTCTCAAGCTCTCGTGCTCCTTGGAAATTAGATATCTCTCTCTCCTCACTCGAATCCACAGGTGTAGTGCCTTGCTCGCGAGTCCGGAATCATCATGACGCCTGTTCGTCTCACATCATTCAACGTTCGGGGTCTAAACTCTCCAGGTAAGAGACATAACGTCGCACACCTCCTTAAAAAATGTAAGACTAAAATATTGTTGCTACAAGAGACACACTTCAAAAAAGACAAACATTTCCCCCAACCAGGGCTAGGCTTTCAACAATACTTCCACATTACCCACCCAAACTCCGCTTCTAAAGGGGTAGCTATAATGATCCACAAACCAATCCTATTCAAACTAGATACACTTTTTCAGGACGGGGAAGGTAGAGTACTCTTTCTTAGAGGCTAAATCAATAACATAAAACTGACAATTGCTAACCTATATGCACCCAACTCAGACCAAATTCCTTGGCTAGTCAAATAGCTAGAGACTCTGAAGCAGTTCGCTGCAGGATACATCATATTGGGGGGAGACCTGAATATCACTCTAAACCCACTGCTTGATTCATCAACAGGATGCTCACAGATCTCTCAGACAAAACTAAAAAGATTACACCGTTCCATGCAGGAGCTGGGGGTCCTGGACGCTTGGCGACTCTTGCACCCCTCCTCCAAAGACTTTTCATATTTCTCTCAGGTGCACTCCTCTTTCCAAAGACTCGACTACTTCTTCACCTCGCCCGATCTTTTAACCCACCTGAAAAAGGCTAGCATAGGCCCTATCACTATCTCGGACCATGCTCCTATCCATGTAGATATCTGCCTACCTCAGCCTGCCCCCAGTGAATGGAGATGGCGCCTAAATGACTCACTCCTAGACCCCCCAGAGGAAAGAACCAATATAGGGGACCTCTTGGAGGAATACTTTAAAAGCAACTCTGATGGAAACGTCGAGATCCCCATGATTTGGGAAGCTCATAAGGCCTACATAAGAGGCCTATTGATAGCTCTCGGCTCGAGGGTTAAAAAACAAAATCAGAAAGAAATGGACAAACTACTAACCCAAATAGCAAAGTTAGAAAACGTTACAAAACTCTCACAGACAAAAACCAACTTAGAAGAGCTAGCCTCCCTAAGACATCAACTCCGATGTCATCTCACAGACAAATTCAACAAAAAGCATATGCACCTCAAACAGGTCTCATACGCCCACGGCAATCGAGGCCGCAAACTTATGACCTCACTCCTAAAGAAGGTCAGGACCAGGAACGCGATTCTTTCCATAAAAACACAGACGGGAGTCTCGGTCTCCTCCACCTCCGAAATCGCAAAAGAATTCCAATCCTTTTACTCTCAACTATATAATCTGAAAGAAGGGGCGAATTCCCTATCTCGACAAAACACTAGTGAAAAAATATACGCGTTCTTGAGATCCCTAAAATTACCAGAATTGAATGCAACAGAGGCGTCCTCCTTACTAACCCCGATTACAGAAAAAGAGGTGGAGGAGGCCTTGAACGCCTTTCCTCAGGGCAAAAGCCCGGGGCCTGACGGCCTGTCACTACCTTATTATAAAGTCTTCAAAGCACAACTAATTCCCCGATTAACCGAAATGTTTAACGCCCTATTAAACGGAGCCGACCTCCCTAAACAAGCACAAGAAGCGCATATTACTCTCTTTCTGAAGGAAAGTAAAAAAGCGGAGCAGTGCAGCAGTTATAGGCCCATTTCGCTTATCAACCGAAGTTAAAATCTGGGCTAAACTTCTGGCCAAAAGAATGGGAGAGTTCATCCCAGCACTGATAGACCCGGAACAAACACGCTTCATCAAAGGTAGAGAGGGAAAAGAAAATTGTCTCAGATTACTCCATGCCGCGAAATACGCCCAGACCTGCAAAATACCAATGGCCTTCGTAAGCAATGATGCTGAGAAGGCCTTTGACAGGGTGGACTGGATATTTATGGAAAGAGTGCTCTTTAGATTCAACTTCCCTCCCACTCTCATCTCAGCCATATTCTCCTTCTACTCAAAACCACACGCCAGACTAAAAATCAACGAATCCCTTTCACCTCCATTCGATATTAGAAATGGGACACGCCAGGGCTACCCTCTCTCTCCCACGCTCTCCATACTCACAATGGAACCTCTTCTTCAGTGGGTAAGACAAGACCCAGTTATTAAGGGCTTGAGCATATTTGCACACACTCTGTCAACGGCCACGTTCACCGATGACATAATGTTCGTAATTACCAAGCCAGAGAGGAGCCTGCCCTGACTTGTCTCACTTTTGCGAGACTTTGGCACCCTTTCGAATTTTAAGTTAAACTTCGCCAAGTCCACGATTCTCAATATCTCAATCCCGAAGGCATGGAGTACGCTACTGAGATCCAGCTCACCCTTCATATGGTCTGAGCCGGCGGTAGACTATCTAGGGATAAAACTCTCCAAAAGGACTGAAGATTTATATTTACACAACTTCCAACCTCTAATTCCCCTAATAAAATCCCTATTTCGATCATACGACCTACCACTCCTCTCATGGTTTGGGAGAAAAAACATTCTAAAATCTTACATTCTCCCCATAGTCATTTACAAACTACGTATGATCCCAATTCACCTCCCACTCTCCTTTTCCAAATCATTGAGAATGCTCTTCATGGGCTTCATGTGGAGGCAAAAGAGACCTAGACTAGCATACAGCCTAATGACGAGAAGGAGGTCAGAGGGGGGATGGACTTGCCAAGCGTTCAGGACTACTATCAAGCCATCCAACTCAGCTATTGGATGGACCTGACCCACCCTTCCAGAGACCCGCTGTTGCAGAAACTTGCAGTGGCCTCACATGGCGACATGCTACTGGAGGACCTGTGGCTCCCAGCGAAGAACCAATATAGAGTGAGAGGCTTAAACCCACTTCTCAGAGGTCCATGCGAGATATGGGACAAACTCAAAAAATCACTAGCTCCAACCCCCTCCCTGCTGTTGCCAATCCGAAGTCTATGCAGATTGCTGGAGATTCCCTCTGATCCGTGCTCCTCAAGCATCTGGAAGCGATTTGGGGACAGTAGGGTGGGGGATATTCAGAACCAAGCCCATAAAACACCAGAAAATATCCTGACCTCACTGGCCCCCAGTAACCCCCTCCCCTTCTTGCAACAAGTACACGTTAAAAAAGTCTTAAGCAAACTCCTGGCTAAATTTGCCTCTACTAGGCCCAAGACAAACTTTGAAAACACCCTGAAAGCGAACACACCCAACTCCAGAAAAATCTCTACTATATGGAGGAGCTTTATAGCCCCCCCCCCCCCCTTATTTGCCAAACCCACCTTCCTAATCTCCTGGGAAAAGGAGCTGGGTATCTCTTTGTCTATGGCGAACACCAAATTAAATTTAAGTGGGGCTTACGGTTTATCCCCTTGTGTTCTCATGCAAGAAAGTCACTACAAATTATTGGTCAGGTGGTACAAAACCCCCCAGTGGCTCCATAATTATAAATTATCCCCCCACAACAGATATTGGAGATGTGACACTGAAATAGGGTCCTATCTTCACATTTGGTGGGAGTGCTCGGGCATCGTCGCGTACTGGAAGGAAGTGGAGAAAGACCTGAAGGCTTTCTCCCCTAGCCTGTCACTTACACCAGACATGGTCTTCCTTCGAAAACCGTCCGCAAACTTCCACCCCTACAGAAACAAATTAATAGCCTACTTAATAGAAGCAGCCAAAGCATTAATACATGTGAATTGGCTTCAGCAAACCCCGCCCTCTCCAACCCAGTGGAGAGAAAAAGCTGATTTGATTTGCAATCTCGAAGAGCTGATGAGCTGGTCAAGGGGCTCCCATGAAGAGTTCATTCTAACCTGGTATCCCTGGAGAGAAATGAGAAAGAAAAACTAGTGGTCAGCGCTAACCCCCCCTTAGCCCAGCTCAGGTAAGTGGATCGAGAACCCCCCCCCCCCCACTCCTCCCTCCTTAGCCTGACGTGTGTGGATGTCTCAATCGGGCGACCTTGGGTGCCGAAGACCTGAGCGGACCCCAAATGTTGAACATGGACGCAGTACTTAACTCAAATAAACAGGGCTGAGGTATATGGAGGTAAGAGAGAGAGTGATCCCTAGAGAGTAATTACACAACCCACCCCCCTAACTCCCCCAACCCCCTTGCCTATCCCCCCTTGCCCCACTTATCCTCCCCTTTCTACCCCCAACCCCTTCGCCCTGATCTTTATTTACATTCAACTGAGAATTTTCCATACCTTACAACTTTTACTTTATCACAATATTTGCATTTGCTTTTTTGTCAATTGTTACCTGAGGATCTCCTCCTCTGACATGCGGGCAAGTGCGAAATGTTCAGCAGCAAGGAGACCCTCCTTGCGCTACCATGTTTCCGTCTCTGGCCGCCCTACCAACGGGTGACCACACCCATTTCTGGCTACCCGCTGAGGGGAATGCAGGGTGACCAGTATGACCCAGCAATCGACATGCGGAGTAACGGGACCTATTTCACCAGTTGTTTGTTATACAGTATATTGTCAGAAGTGCCTAACTTTACTTTTAACGTAACCTGTAAGCTAACATGTTAAAAAATTTGAACACTTCAATAAAAACGTAATAAAAAAAAAAAATGCCACATTCGAGCACAAGTCTGTGCTGAAATCAATCGGAGTGTTGTACCGCGACTAGTGCAGCATTCAGAACGCCACGCTAATCGCGGTAAAAAGTGTCCAGTGTGAGAGCAACCTTAGTCTAATCAGATTTCTTTCAACCATGACTTGCTTGTGTACACTCTTCCACTCCTGCTGCCGCAATATCTAGGGAACACAGTGCCCACTGTAGTAATAGTATGTCCACAATGGTCCTACTAAGTAATAGGACCTCTCTTTGGCTCCAATTAGTATTAGGACCCCTGCTTTGACCCCACTAAGTAATAGTGGCCTCACTACTAATGGTACACTGGCTATAGCTCTACTAAGTTATAGTACATGCACAATGGCACCACATATGCAATAGAACTCTTGCTGTGGCCCTAATTACTAATAGGATACCTATTTGTGTCTACTTTGTGGCCCCAATTTATAATAGAACTCCCCCCTCCCTTTGTTTTCCCAGTTAATAATAGGAGCCTTTTTATGGTCACTATTTGTAATAGGACCCCCTTTGTTGCCCCAGTTGATGATAGGAATCCCATGGCATTCTATTAGTAATAGGAACCCTCCACCCCATTGTGAAATTAATATGTAAAATCCCTCTGTGGCTGAAAATTTCCAGAGGCGGGTAGAGTTTGCTATCCTTCATGGAGAACACAGACAGGACTTCCATTCCCTGTCTCACACTGTTACATCACTCCTTCCCTACAATATAATGTAAAATAACAGGACCCTGATTATATGCACTTAAATCGAATGGGAGTTTAATTGAATGAATGACTTTGTCACGTTCAGGATGGAACGCACACGCGCCATGAGTGGTACATTGCAATCCACAGTACGGAATGACGTGGATCACATTGCATCTAGGGCTCTGATAACCCAGCAAAGCTAGCAACCGCACTCACCACATGTCAGCGTAATGTAAGTGAATGTTTATTGGTCTTATTTTATATATATATGAAGAATATTTAAGTTGGTTTTATGCTTGATAAAGTCGCAACTTGGGCCACGAAACGCGTTGCACGGGAATAAAGGATTTATCTTGATAATTATGGAGGATATTCAGGAATTTGTTCCTGGGAGCGCGGAGTCTTTTTCATTCCTGTCAGTTTTACACATTGGGTCCTCTATTCTAGAGAAGACAGTTACTCGGCAGCTCTCCTATTTATAAGGATAAAGTAACAACAAGAAGATTCCACGCACATTTACTATATGCATACCGGGATGTGGAGATACTAGTGGAGTTTCCTGACAGGAACTCGACTAGTCACCATGTGAGTGCCTATTTATTTACTTCTATATACCATTTGTTCTTCTATAGTGGAGCGCTGTCCTAATTATTTATTCTATTGGATATATCCAGCAGCTCAGGTCTTCTCAACCTTCTTCTATTTGGGTCTCACCACTCAATCCATGGGGATGTTGGGGCCCCATCAGTGAACAAATACTACTCTGCAGAGAAATATACTATTATGCAGTAGAGATGAGTGAGCACCAAAATGCTCGGGTGCTCGTTACTCGAGACGAACTTTTCGCGATGCTCGAGGGTTCGTTTCGAGTAACGAACCCCATTGAAGTCAATGGGCGACCCGAGCATTTTTGTATATCGCCGATGCTCGCTAAGGTTTTCGTTTGTGAAAATCTGGGCAATTCAAGAAAGTGATGGGAATGACACAGCAACGGATAGGGCAGGCGAGGGGCTACATGTTGGGCTGCATCTCAAGTTCCCAGGTCCCACTATTAAGCCACAATAGCGGCAAGAGTGGGCCACCCCTCCCAACAACTTTTACTTCTGAAAAGCCCTCATTAGCAATGCATACCTTAGCTAAGCACCACACTACCTCCAACAAAGCACAATCACTGCCTGCATGACATTCCACTGCCAGTTCTCCTGGGTTACATGCTGCCCAACCCCCCCCCCCCCACGACCCAGTGTCCACAGCGCACACCAAACTGTCCCTGCCCAGCCTTCAGCTGCCCTCATGCCACGCCACCCTCATGTCTATTTATAAGTGCGTCTGCCATGAGGAGGAACTGCAGAGGGTTGGCACGGCTAGGCAGCGACCCTCTTTAAAAGGGGCGGAGCGACAGCCCACAATGCTGTACAGAAGCAATGAGAAATATAATCCTGTGCCACCGCCATCAGGAGCTGCACACGTGGGCATAGCAATGGGGAACCTATGTGCCACACACTATTCATTCTGTCAAGGTGTCTGCATGCCCCAGTCAGACCGCGGTTTTTTATAAATAGTCACAGGCAGGTACAACTCTGCAATTGGAATTCCGTGTGCACCCACAGCATGGGTGGCTCCCTGGAACCCACCGGCTGTACATAAATGTATCCCATTGCAGTGCCCTGGACAGCAGAGCTAACGTCAGATTAAATGCAGGTGGGCTTTGGCCCACACTGCATGCCCCAACCTGACCGGGGTTTTTAATTCATAGACACAGGCAGGTACAACTCCCTATTGTGAAGTCCCTGTGGACCGACAGCATGGGTGGGTGCCAGGAAGCCACCGGCGGTACATAAATATATCCCATTGCATTGCCCATCACAGCTGAGGTAATGTCATGTTTAATGCAGGTGGGCTTCGGCCCACACTGCATGCCCCAGTCAGACTGGGGTTCTTTAGAAGTGGACACATGTAGTTACAACTCCCTGTGGACACACAGCATGGGTGGCTCCCTGGAACCCACCGGCGGTACATAAATATATCCCATTGCATTGCCCATCACAGCTGAGGTAATGTCATGTTTAATGCAGGTGGGCTTCGGCCCACACTGCATGCCCCAGTCAGACTGGGGTTCTTTAGAAGTGGACACATGTAGTTACAACTCCCTGTGGACCCACAGCATGGGTGGCTCCCTGGAACCCACCGGCTGTACATAAATGTATCCCATTGCAGTGCCCATCACAGCTGAGGTAATGTCATGTTAAATGCAGGTGGGCTTCGGCTCACACTGCATGCCCCAGTCAGACTGGGGTTCTTTATAAGTAGACACATGCAGTTACAACTCCGTGTGGACCGACAGCATGGGTGGGTCCCAGGAAGCCACCGGCGGTACATAAATATATCCCATTGCATTGCCTATCACAGCTGAGGTAACGTCCGATTAAATGCAGGTGGTCTTCGGCCCATACTGCATGCCCCAGTCTGACCGGGGTTTTTAATACATAGACACTGGCAGGTACAAATCCCTAATGTGAAGTCCCTGTGGACCCACAGCATGGGTGGCTCCCTGGAACCCACCGGCGGTAGATATATAAATCCTATTGCGGTGCCCAGCACAGCTGAGGTAACGTCAGGTTTAATGCAGGTGGGCTTCGGCCCACACTGCATGCCCCAGTCAGACTGGGATTCTTTATAAGTAGACACATGCAGATACAACTCCGTATGGACCGACAGCATAGGTGGGTCCCAGGAAGCCACCGGCGGTACATAAATATATCCCATTGCAGTGCCCTGGACAGCAAAGCTAAGGTCAGATTAAATGCAGGTGGGCTTCGGCCCACACTGCATGCCCCAGTCAGACTGGGGTTTTTTATAAGTAGACAGAGGCAGGTACAATTCCCTATTGTTAAGTCCGTGTGGACCGACAGCATGGGTGGGTCCCAGGAAGCCACCGGCGGTACATAAATATATCCCATTGCATTGCCCAGCACAGCTGAGGTAACGTCCAATTAAATGCAGGTGGTCTTCGGCCCACACTGCATGCCCCAGTCTGACCGGGGTTTTTAATACATAGACACTGGCAGGTACAAATACCTAAAGTGAAGTCCCTGTGGACCCACAGCATGGGTGGCTCCCTGGAACCCACCGGCTGTACATAAATGTATCCCATTGCAGTGCCCTGGACAGCAGAGCTAACGTCAGATTAAATGCAGGTGGGCTTTGGCCCACACTGCATGCCCCAACCTGACCGGGGTTTTTAATTCATAGACACAGGCAGGTACAACTCCCTATTGTGAAGTCCCTGTGGACCGACAGCATGGGTGGGTGCCAGGAAGCCACCGGCGGTACACAAATATATCCCATTGCATTGCCCATCACAGCTGAGGTAATGTCATGTTTAATGCAGGTGGGCTTCGGCCCACACTGCATGCCCCAGTCAGACTGGGGTTCTTTAGAAGTGGACACATGTAGTTACAACTCCCTGTGGAACCACAGCATGGGTGGCTCTCTGGAACCCACAGGCGGTACATAAATATATCCCATTGCATTGCCCATCACAGCTGAGGTAATGTCATGTTTAATGCAGGTGGGCTTCGGCCCACACTGCATGCCCCAGTCAGACTGGGGTTCTTTAGAAGTGGACACATGTAGTTACAACTCCCTGTGGACCCACAGCATGGGTGGCTCCCTGGAACCCACCGGCGGTACATAAATATATCCCATTGCATTGCCCATCACAGCTAAGGTAATGTCATGTTTAATGCAGGTGGTCTTCGGCCCACACTGCATGCCCCAGTCAGACTGGGGTTCTTTAGAAGTGGACACATGTAGTTACAACTCCCTGTGGACACACAGCATGGGTGGCTCCCTGGAACCCACCGGCAGTACATAAATATATCCTATTGCATTGCCCATCACAGCTGAGGTAATGTCATGTTTAATGCAGGTGGGCTTCGGCCCACACTGCATGCCCCAGTCAGACTGGGGTTCTTTAGAAGTGGACACGTGTAGTTATAACTCCTTGTGGACCCACAGCATGGGTGGCTCCCTGGAACCCAACGGCGGTACATAAATATATCCCATTGCATTGCCCATCACAGCTGAGGTAATGTCATGTTTAATGCAGGTGGGCTTCGGCCCACACTGCATGCCCCAGTCAGACTGGGGTTCTTTAGAAGTGGACACATGTAGTTACAACTCCCTGTGGACCCACAGCATGGGTGGATCCCTGGAACCCAACGGCGGTACATAAATATATCCCATTGCAGTGCCCAACACAGCTGATGTAACGTCAGCTGTAATGCAGGTGGGCTAAAAATTAATTGGATTACACTGTAGGCGAGGGCCCCCAAAAATTGGTGTACCAACAGTACTAATGTACCTGCGAAAAATTGCCCATGCCCAACCAAGAGGGCAGGTGAAACCCATTAATCGCTTTGGTTAATGTGGCTTAATTGGTAACTAGGCCTGGAGGCAGCCCAGTTAAAATAAAAATTGGTTCAGGTGAAAGTTTCAACGCTTTAATGAGCATTGAAACGTATAAAAATTGTTTAAAAAAATTATATGACTGAGCCTTGTGGGCCTAAGAAAAATTGCCCGTTTGGCGTGATTATGTGAGGTTTCAGGAGGAGGAGCAGGAGGAGGAGGAGGAATATTATACACAGATTGATGAAGCAATAAGGTCCCCGTTTTTGATGGGGATAGAGAACGATGCTTCCATCCGCGGGTGCAGCCTACGTATTGGTTAGGTATCGCTGCTGTCCGCTGGTGGAGAAGAGAAGTCTGGGGAAATCCAGGCTTTGTTCATCTTGATGAGTGTAAGCCTGTCGGCACTGTCGGTTGACAGGCGGGTACGCTTATCTGTGATGATTCCCCCAGCCGCACTAAACACCCTCTCTGACAAGACGCTAGCCACAGGACAAGCAAGCACCTACAGGGCATACAGCGCGAGTTCAGGCCACGTGTCCAGCTTCGACACCCAGTAGTTGTAGGGGGCAGAGGCGTCACGGAGGACGGTCGTGCGATCGGCTACGTACTCCCTCACCATCCTTTTACAGTGCTCCCGCCGACTCAGCCTTGACTGGGGAGCGGTGACACAGTCTTGCTTGGGAGCCATAAAGCTGTCAAGGGCCTTAGAGAGTGTTGCCCTGCCTGTGCTGTACATGCTGCCTGATCTCCGCGCCTCCCCTGCTACCTGGCCCTCGTAACTGCGCCTTCGGCCACTAGCGCTGTCAGATGGGAATTTTACCATCAGTTTGTCCGCCAGGGTCCTGTGGTATAGCATCACTCTCGAACCCCTTTCCTCTTCGGGTATGAGAGTGGAAAGGTTCTCCTTATACCGTGGGTCAAGCAGTGTGTACACCCAGTAATCCGTAGTGGCCAGAATGCGTGTAACGCGAGGGTCACGAGAAAGGCATCCTAACATGAAGTCAGCCATGTGTGCCAGGGTACCTGTACGCAACACATGGCTGTCCTCACTAGGAAGATCACTTTCAGGATCCTCCTCCTCCTCCTCCTCCTCCTCCTCAGGCCATACACGCTGAAAGGATGAAAGGCAAGCAGCATGTGTACCCTCAGCAGTGGGCCAAGCTGTCTCTTCCCCCTCCTCCTCATCTTCCTCCTCCTCCTCCTCCTCCTCACCACGCTGAGATATAGACAGGAGGGTGCTCTGACTATCCAGCGACATACGGTCTGCCCACGGCTCTGTTTCCGAGCGCAAAGCGTCTGCCTTTATGCTTTGCAGGGAACTTCTCAAGAGGCATAGCAGAGGAATGGTGACGCTAATGATTGCAGCATCGCCGCTCACCACCTGGGTAGACTCCTCAAACTTTCCAAGGACATGCCCGGTTGGAGGCTCAGCAGCGCAAGCCAGCGGTCGGTCTGCTCTGTCAGACCCTGCAGCAGTTCGTGGGCCGTGTGCCTCTTATCTCCTAAGCAGAGTAGTTTCAGCACGGCCTGCTGACGCTTGCCCACCGCTGTGCTGCCACGCCGCGCGACACCGACTGCTGGCGACGTGCTGCTGCTGACACATCTTGATTGCGAGACAGAGGTTGCGTAGGAGGAGGAGGGTGCTTTAGTGGAGGAAGCATACACCGCCGCAGATACCAGCACCGAGCTGGGGTCCGCAATTCTGGGGGTGGGTAGGACGTGAGCGGTCCCAGGCTCTGACTCGGTCCCAGCCTCCACTAAATTCACCCAATGTGCCGTCAGGGAGATATAGTGGCCCTGCCCGCCTGTGCTTGTCCACGTGTCCGTTGTTAAGTGGACCTTGGCAGTAACCGCGTTGGTGAGGGCGCGTACAATGTTGCGGGAGACGTGGTCGTGCAGGGCTGGGACGGCACATCGGGAAAAGTAGTGGCGACTGGGAACTGAGTAGCGCGGGGCCGCCTCCGCCATCATACTTTTGAAAGACTCCGTTTCCACAACCCTATACGGCAGCATCTCCAGGCTGATAAATTTGGCTATGTGCACGTTTAACGCTTGAGCGTGCGGGTGCGTGGCGGCGTACTTGCGCTTGCGCTCAAACACTTTCTCTAGCGACGGCTGGACGGTGCGCTGACAGACATTGCTGGATGGGGCCGAGGACAGCGGAGGTGAGGGTGTGGGTGCAGGCCAGGAGACGGTAGTGCCTGTGTCCTCAGAGCGGGGTTGGATCTCAGTGGCAGGTTGGGGCACAGGGGGAGAGGCAGCGGTGCAAACCGGAGGCGGTGAACGGCCTTCGTCCCACCTTGTGGGGTGCTTGGCCATCATATGTCTGCGCATGCTGGTGGTGGTGAGGCTGGTGGTGGTGGCTCCCCGGCTGATCTTGGCGCGACAAAGGTTGCACACAACTGTTCGTAGGTCGTCTGCACTCTCAGTGAAAAACTGCCAGACCTTTGAGCACCTCGGCCTCTGCAGGGTGGCATGGCGCGAGGGGGCGCTTTGGGAAACAGTTGGTGGATTATTCGGTCTGGCCCTGCCTCTACCCCTGGACACCGCACTGCCTCTTGCAACCTGCCCTGCTGCTGCCCTTGCCTCCCCCTCTGAAGACCTGTCCTCAGTAGGTGTAGCAAACCAGGTGGGGTCAGTCACCTCATTGTCCTGCTGCTCTTCCTCCGAATCCTCTGTGCACTCCTCCCTCGGACTTACTGCCCTTACTACTACCTCACTGATAGACAACTGTGTCTCAACGTCATCTTCCTCCTCACCCACTGAAAGGTCTTGAGACAGTTGGCGGAAGTCCCCAGCCTCATCCCCCGGACCCCGGGAACTTTCCAATGGTTGGGCATCAGTCATGATAAACTCCTCTGGTGGGAGAGGAACCACTGCTGCCCAATCTGAGCAGGGGCCCGAGAACAGCTCCTGGGAGTCTGCCCGCTCCTCAGAATGTCTCATTGTAATGGAGTGAGGAGGCTGGGAGGAAGGAGGAGCAGCAGCCAGAGGATTCTGAGTTGCAGCAGTGGACGGCGCAGAACTGTGGGTGGACGATAGATTGCTGGAAGCACTTTCTGCCATCCACGACAGGACCTGCTCACACTGCTCATTTTCTAATAAAGGTCTACCGCGTGGACCCATTAATTGTGCGATGAATGTGGGGACGCCAGAAACGTGCCTCTCTCCTAATCCCGCAGCAGTCGGCTGCGATACACCTGGATCAGGAGCTCGGCCTGTGCCCACACCCTGACTTGGGCCTCCACGTCCTCTAGGCCTACCCCTACCCCTCAGCATGCTGTATTACCAGTAATGCAGAAACAGAACGCTGTAATTAAATGTGCTGCTTATTGGCCTGTGGTTGGAGGCTGACTTCGCTTACGGAACGCCAGGAAATAATTTTGCACAAGCCTGCTGTAACACTTAGCTGGCTGCGTATGAATTTGTAGAACTACTACACCCAGCACAGACCCAGTACACTGAGGACGGTCACAGGCAGCCCAAATAGATTTTTTCCCACAAATTTTTTTGCAAAGGCCCACTGCCTATATTCAATCAATAATATGTCTTCTGTCCCTGCCTAAGCGCTTCTGGCCCTAGGGTATGTCACAGAACTGCAGAGTGTTGCACTGTGAACTGCAATACAGCGGTGATTTCAGAGCCCAGACAGAGCCAGGAAATAATTTTGCGCAAGCCTGCTGTAACACTTAGCTGGCTGCGTATGAATTTGTAGAACTACTACACCCAGCACAGACCCAGAACACTGAGGACAGTGACAGGCAGCCCAAATAGATTTTTTCCCCAAAATTTTTTGGCAAAGGCCCACTGCCTATATTTAATCAATAATATGTCTTCTGTCCCTGCCTAAGCGCTTCTGGCCCTAGGGTATGTCACAGAACTGCAGAGTGTTGCACTGTGAACTGCAATACAGCGGTGATTTCAGAGCCCAGACAGAGCCAGGAAATAATTTTGCGCAAGCCTGCTGTAACACTTAGCTAGCTGCGTAAGAATTTGTAGAACTACTACACCCAGCACAGACCCAGTACACTGAGGACGGTCACAGGCAGGCCAAATAGATTTTTTCCCACAAATTTTTTTGCAAAGGCCCACTGCCTATATTCAGTCAATAATATGTCTTCTGTCCCTGCCTCACAATATATGTCTTCTGTCCCTGCCTCACAATATATGTCTTCTGTCCCTGCCTCACAATATATGTCTTCTGTCCCTGCCTCACCACTACTGGCCCTGCACTATGTCTAATTACTGCAGGGCGCAATGCTCTGCACGGCCGATATACCAAAAAAAAAAAAAAAGTGCAACACTGCAAAAAGCAGCCTCCACAGTACTGCACACGGTCAGATGTGGCCCTAAGAAGGACCGTTGGGGTTCTTGAAGCCTACAATAACTCCTAACGCTCTCCCTATAGCAGCTCCAACACGATAGCACTTTCCCTCAGCTATGTCAGAACGCATCTGTGGCGAGCCGCGGGAGGGGCCGATTTTTATACTCGGGTGACACCTGATCTCGCCAGCCACTCACTGCAGGGGGGTGGTATAGGGCTTGAACGTCGCAGGGGGAAGTTGTAATGCCTTCCCTGTTTTTCTATTGGCCAGAAAAGCGCGCTAACGTCTCAGAGATGAAAGTGAAAGTAACCCGAACATCGCGTGGTACTCATTACGAGTAACGAGCATCTCGAACACGCTAATACTCGAACGAGTATCAAGTTCGGACGAGTACGTTCGCTCATCTCTATGTAGTACCCATATTGCTCCCAGCAACGTAAACCAAGTACCACCATACAGCACACATGCTACTGCTAGTACCATGCAACACGACATCCCACCACAGCAGTTCCAAACAAAACCCACAGGGTAACAAAAATACATTCCCAGAAGCGATAAACCATAGAACAGTACAAAATATCTCACCTAAATGAATAGCATAGTGTAGCATCATTCACAGCATTGTCCTCCTTATCCCACCCCTCCCCACTGGGAGCAGCATTATCACCTCTACCACTCCTCCAATATTGGCAGCAGCATTGCTCCTGTCCCACCTCTTCCAGAGTTAATAAAGTAAAGGTAATACCTCAGGTGGAGGAACATTGTCGTGTAAGCTCTCCAGCCTCCTCTCTCACCTGTCCTGCAAGTCTTTTGTAGTCTTCATATGCTGCCACTGAGGTACTGGGTGAAGGGCCTGTGTATCCTGGTCATGTGACCATGATATTATGATATATGTGACTATGATATTATCACAGCAACCTTTAGTCTTTCACGTTTCATAAATTGAACTGATGACCTAGGGATGGCATTAGAAGTATAGTTTATGCTTTGAGATGGCCACCAGCCTGCTAACTGACTGGTCAACCGAGGATCTGACCAGTCTAGGCTTGCTTGGTGCAAGGGGCTGCATAGAATATGTTATTAATTTGAATGTTATATATTACTTTTATAGATTTTTTGTACAACATATTAAACACAAAAATAGACATGCAAATGTTGCTATTATTTCTGGAAACTAGCTCAGGTAATAATTGCAGATTTCTATTGAATTAATGTAACAATAGCTGTTTTCTATAAAAAGCCATTTTCATCTGACACTTTCAACAAGTTTGACCTTCCATGATCTATAGCTTTTAATCCAATTCAATTTTAAAAGAAAAAAAATGAATTGATATTCTCTGTTCACTATTTGCCCAATTACAGTCTATATGCTCAATGCTAGTTAGAGCAAAGACATAGACAATCAAACTCTCAGCCCCTATTGTGCTTACTGACACCATTACAATACTAAGGGGTGCTAAGGGAGATTAAGATAATTAAATTCAATGAGTTTAGGAACCTTAAAGTGTAATCAGGTTAGTTACCAATCTAATTGATGTAATCCTACCTATAAAAAAGAAAATTTATGAACACTGCAATGCTGTTGACCTACAACATTGCTGTATTGGGTTGTTTTATCTTAAATATGTTTTGGTGAAGTTTTATCTTTAGATCTGTAGATTGATTTTACAACAGCAACCTTATTAAAACATCTTCTAGTGGAATATCTTAAAATGATAAGACCTATTGAGCACTGTGCTCCATTTGCTAGCAGCTTGTGATAAATCAAAAAGAGGTTTGTGGGGGCATGCTTAGTATGATTTTGAATTTATTTATTTACCCCCTTCCCACCACAACCAGTTTTGGCCTTTGTTACAAAGCCCCATATTTCAAATATGACGTGTCCCTTTCCGCGATAATAACTTTTGAATACTTTTAATTATCCAAGTGATTCTAAGAAATTTCGTAACACTTTATACTTTATATTAATGTTAAGTTTTGGTCAGTTTGTTTTGTGCATATTTATTACAAAATCCAAAATTTATAGAAAAGTTTGACAAATTTATAATTTTTAAAATTTGAATTTTTCAGCAAATTCAATGAGTAAGACATACATGTTACTAAAATAAATGTTATTTATTTATTAGGCCTTAGTCAGACGGGCTTTTTTTCGCGCGATTTGCGCATGCGCATGTTTCCGGCGATTTTATAAAACCATTGCTTTGCAATGGTATCAGACACATGAACGCTTTTTATGCGCTCGTCCGATAAATTATAGAACAGAAATCGCAGATCGCACCTATCTGCGATCTGCGATTCCTGTTCTTTTCTCTATATACGCTCAATGGGGCCGGCGGTAGCAGCGCCGACCCCATTGAGAGCATATACTAGACAAATCATTCTTCTCTGCCACAGCTGTAACAGATGTGGCAGAGAAGAACGATGTTTGCCCATTGAATTCAATGGAGCCGGCAATACAGCCGGCTCCGTTGAAAGCAATGGGCTGCCGGTGATCGCGGGATGAATTGTCGGGAAGGGCTTAAAAATATAAGCCCTTCCCTGCAATTCATCCAGAAATGTGTAAAAATTAAAAAAAATATATACTCACCTTGTCCTGGCAGACGGAGTTCAGCGCGGCCGGCCGGCAGTGGGTGTGAGTGAGAGCTGCCCCTGATTGGTCCCTGCCCTGAGCCAATCAGAGGCAGCTCTCACTCACACCCATTCATGAATTCAGCTGCCTCTGATTAAGCCCTTCCCGACAATTCATTGTGAGATCGCCCGCAGCGCATTACTTTCAATGCGCTGGACAGCTCCGGCCCGTTTCTATTGAAACGCGGCTAGGAGCAGTTTTTTCGGGCGATTTTTCGGCTTCGGTCACGTGATTTGCGGATGCGCATCCGTCATGCGATCTGCAAATCGTGGCAAAAAACGCCCGTGTGACTAAGGCCTTACACAAAATAGTTACTAAATAACATTTACCATAAGTCTACTTTATGATGGTAGAATTTCTTAAAGGGGTTGTCCCGCGGCAGCAAGTGGGTCTATACACTTCTGTATGGCCATATTAATGCACTTTGTAATGTACATTGTGCATTAATTATGAGCCATACAGAAGTTATAAGAAGTTTTTCACTTACCTGCTCCGTTGCTAGCGTCCTCGTTTCCATGGAGCCGACTAATTTTCGGCGTCTAATGGCCAAATTAGCCGCGCTTGCGCAGTCCGGGTCTTCTTCTTTTCTCAATGGGGCCGCTCGTGCAGGATGCCGGCTCCGTGTAGCTCCGCCCCGTCACGTGCCGATTCCAGCCAATCAGGAGGCTGGAATCGGCAATGGACCGCACAGAAGCCCTGCGGTCCACCGAGGGAGAAGATCCCGGCGGCCATCTTCAACCGGTAAGTAAGAAGTCACCGGAGCGCGGGGATTCAGGTAAGCGCTGTGCTTTTTTTTTTTTTAAGTCCCTGCATCGGCGTTGTCTCACGCCGAACGGGGGGGGGGGGGGGGGGGGTTGAAAAAAGAAAAAACCCGTTTCGGCGCGCGACAACCCCTTTAAGTGTCAAATGAATTATAAGTATAGCATCTAGGGATAAATAGTGAAAGTTTTAACTTCACAGGTAATTCACAATTTGGCTTTGAAAATGAATAATTACAATGTCTCCGAAAAAAAACATAGTTTTGGTGTCTTTAATTTTTACAAGGGATGACTAATAGAGATGAGCGAACGTACTCGTCCGAGCTTGATGCTCGGGCGAATATTAGGGTGTTCGGGATGTTCGTTATTCGTAACGAACACCACACGATGTTCGGATGTTCGGGTTACTTTAACTTTCTTCCCTGAGAAGTCATTTCTATATGCGCTCAATGGGGCCGGCGGCAGCAGCGCCGACCCCATTGAGAACATATAGAAGACAAATCCTTCTTCTCTGCCACAGCTGTAACAGCTGTGACAGAGAAGAACGATGTTTGCCCATTGAATTCAATGGAACCGGCAATACAGCCGACTCCACTGAATGCAATGGGCTGCCGGCGATCGCGGGATGAATTGTCGGAAAGGGGTTAAATATATAAGCCCTTTCCTGCAATTCATCCAGAAATGTGTAAAAATAAAAAATATATATATACTCACCTGGTGCCGACAGACGGAGTTCAGCGCGGCAGGCTGCAGTTCTCCTGAACTGCTCTGAACAGCTGTGAGTAGTATTCAGCAGCCGGGGATTTAAAATCCCCGCCTGCTGAATAAGATGCCTCTGAATGGTCACAGCCTGACCAATCAGAGGCCAGCCCTCACTCACACCCATTCATGAATTCATGAATGGGTGAGTGAGGGCTGCCTCTGATTGGCTCAGGGGCAGGAGAGTGCATCTTATTCAGCAGGCGGGGATTTTAAATCCCCGGCTGCTGAATACTACTAACAGCTGTTCAGAGCAGTTCAGGAGAACTGCAGCCTGCCGCGCTGAACTCCGTCTGTCGGCACCAGGTGAGTATATATATATTTTTTATTTTTACACATTTCTGGATGAATTGCAGGAAAGGGCTTATATATTTAACCCCTTTCCGACAATTCATCCCGCGATCGCAGGCAGCCCATTGCATTCAGTGGAGTCGGCTGTATTGACGGCTCCATTGAATTCAATGGGCTAACATCGTTCTTCTCTGCCACAGCTGTTACAGCTGTGGCAGAGGAGAACTTGCTGTGTCGTTCCCATCATTTTCTTGAATTGCCAAGATTTTCACACATGAAAACCTTAGCGAGCATCGGCGAAATACAAAAATGTTCCGGTCGCCCATTGATTTCAATGGGGTTCGTTATTCGAAACGAACACCCGAACATCGCGGGAAGTTCGTTTCGAATAACGCGAACCCGAACATTTTGGTGTTCGCTCATCTTTAATGACTAAAAAAAAAGCACATTACAATTTTCTAGGTCATTTCTCACGAATAAGGAAATGCTCCATATGTGGATATAAATTGCTATTTCGATGGGCGGTGGATTTCACAAGGTAAGGAGCGCAGATTTTACTGGAATAGTTTTTCATTGACATCTCCTGTTTTCAGAACCCATTGAAGTACTAGTACAGTGGGAACTGCCCAACATGACTCCATTTTAAAAATCACACTGCTCAATTACACTTCCATTTTGCAGATTCTCTGAGGTACCCAGGTGCAGGGGAACCCCCAAAAGTGACTCCATATTGTAAACTTTACCTCTTTGGGTATTCATCTGGGTGTGTAAGAAGTACTAGCTTTGTTTGGGGTTCTAAATGCTATTGGAATTTATTACTCTGGGGGCATACATCATGTGGTATAAATGATATAACTTCTGCGGGTCAGTATGATTATGGTGGTATCAAATTTATATATATATATATATATATATATATATATATATATATATATATATATATATATATTTTTATTTTTTTTTATTTTTTTTTTATTCTTATTTTTCCTTCTCTTTTTAATGTTTTACTAATTTTGCACAATAAAATTAATTTTCTTTGCCATATTTAATTTTTCATCTACAGAAATGTGTACAGGCTTGTTGTTTGTGGGGTAAGTTGACATTTTTATTGGTACCATTTTGGGGTACAGATTATTTTATGATCACTCTTTTGTGTGTTTTGGGAGCCAACATGTATAAAAAAAAACTCTGCACCTTAGACATTTTTGTTTCCTGGCATGTCGTTCGCTGTGCATTCCAAATGAGTTATTAATCTTATTCTGCAATTTACGATTACGTTTATCCCAACTTTATTAATTTTCTTTATATTTCTCTACTTCTGCACAATAAAGCCATAACATTGTTTCTGTTAATAAAGTTGTGTGAGGGCTTTTCTTTTGTAGGATGAGTTGACATTTTCATTAGTATCATTTTAAGATGCATAGGACTTCTAGATCTTTTTATTCTGTTTTTTTATGAGATGGAATAATTGAATCAGCAGCTCCAGCATAGTTTTTTTTTTTCATTTTGCAGAGTTTACCATTGGAGTATAAATGACATACTAATTTTATTTGGTAAGTTAACACGACTACAATAATATCAAATTTATACAGTTTTTTGTATGTTTTATACTGCCTTTGCACAAAAAAAACTTCCTACAAAATCCAGTGTTTCCATATTCTGGGTGCCATAACTGTTTTTATTTTTCCATCATCTGACATTTGAAAACCCTTTTTTTTCCGAAGGAGGAGCTGGCTTTTTATTGGTACAATTTTGGTGTAAAAATGACTTGACTTTCATTTGCTGTAAAGCTGACTGATCACTTTTTATTAGGTGTTTTAAAAGCCGAGGTTTACCAAAAAAACACAACTCTGACATATTTTTTTGTTATTTTTTTACACCATTCATCATGCAGTATAAATGACATGTTAAACGTATTCTGCAGGTCAGTATGATAATGGAGATACTAATTTTATATATTTTTTCTATGCTTTACTAATTTTGCACAATAAAAGCATTTTTCGTAGAAATATGTGTTATGCATCTCCATATTCAGAGAGCCATAACCTGTTAATTCTTCTGTCTATGAGGCTATATGAGAGTTTTATTTTTTTGGATGAGCTTATATTTTCATTAATACCCATTTCTAGGGGTAAAACTGAGAAAAAGCAACTAATTAACCTTTAAAATCCTGTTATTTGTAAAAAGGCTGCCTTTCTACAAATACAAGGTTTTGTAGAGCTTTTGCAAGCAACGCCTGAACCAGCTGGTTTTTCCCTGTATTATTCATGCAGTCAGCCCAGAATTTGAGGCCAGGGAAAGGGTCTTCCGATCGACCAGGAATGTCTTGCTGCTCTCGGTAGTAAGATACCTATTTGGATACCTATTTTTTTTTCTTGAAGTTATGCAATGTGGTTGTGCGCATGTCTGACACTGCACCAGATGAGAGTAATAGCTATTGTTGTTTTCTCTTTCTGGACTTCCTTTGAAAATACTACACCAGATAGTGCCCCCCCCCCCTTTTTTTGTTCTTGAGCCTCACCTGTTTGTACCATTTTGGGGGATGGGATAATTGAAATCAGCAACTGTAGCATCATTTGTTTTGTGGCTTTCTTTGTACACGATAAGTAAAATATTAATTTTATAGTACAGGTTGTTATGAATAAGGCAATTCCAGTTTTGTAAGAATTTTTGTTGTTTGCCACATTCCCATAATAAATCATGTTTTTTTTCGTTAAACACTTTTTAAATTATTGCTATTCTTAATTGCTTATAAAATATACTTTGTATTACGTCTTACTGGGATTCTTCCGACTGATAGATCTTACTAGATTTTACTTCTTACTTCACAGGGGTGCTTATTGAAAAGCACCCCTGGATCCAGGAAGGCAGGCAGAATTCAAACGATGTAATCGGAAATCTTTATTTGCGACGCGTTTCGGCCGAGCTGTCGGCCTTTCTCAAGCATAAAACACATAAAACATGCTAGCAATTTATAGTACATACATCTTTGAAGTTAAGGACAATAGGTCATGGCCCCCTTAGATGACGCTGTAGCGTGTGAGCTGGAATACATGGGAAGGATCGTGTGCCAGAAATAGAGCTAGGTAGCTCACCAGTGTGTGCATTAAATCCGCTACTTAGTTTATAGCGTAGCGTTCAGAGAATCCCAAAAGGGGGCATTGTAATTTGGCATGGTTACCGTCGCGTCACCAGTGACGCAGCGCATTGGGCGTCACTTGACTAAATAATACCGTCACATGATTGCGGACGTCAATGTTGGCGCCGCAGTTCATGGTAGGCGTGTCTAAAGACGTCAGTTCATGATGGGTGTGTCCGAAGACGTCAATCGTGACATCGCAGTCTGTAGGGCAGTATCACGTGATCGCGTCACCGGTGACGCGATGTAGCGCGGGTCATGTGACTCAGCTTTCTGAGTATTATTTAGTCAAGTGACGCCCAATGTGCTGCGTCACTGGTGGTCTATCTTCATGGTGACAGGGTCCCTTTAATGATGCTTTCAAAATAATTAATAATGATACTATATGGTATCATTTGTCAACAGCATGGTAAGACTACCGTTATAATAAACCTTGATTTTAGTGGGAGAAATTCTGACTTTTGCTCTGGGGCTCTTGAGTTCTATGTATGTCCTTTACTATAGTAGGTCATGGGTAGCCCTGATCCGCCTATGCATGTTTATAAAGTTGTCAGCAACGAGTGCCCCAATATTGGATCATCTATGACTGGTGCCTTATTACAGGGCCATTGCCAGCTGATGACACAATGCAGAAGGTATTGGCAACTGGCACCTTAATACAATGGGCCTTAGTGCATAGTGAAACGATATAAGAATGGTGACATCCAGGTTTCAATGTGTTCATATATTTCCAGGTGGAATTGCAGAGGTAAAATCATATATCGTGATAAACCACTTCCCAAACCACACTCCTTTTTACCTTGCTGGAGTGCAAATCATTTCCTGTTATTCATAGCATTATAAAATGAATGTAAAGTGGAAACAAACATACACTGATGTGCCACAAGTCCTGGGATAGCAGTATGTAAATTGCTCATGAAGTGACATTACCTCAGGTGACAGCTTGTGAGGTGGTATCTTGTGACTGAGATTGAACACTGGCCTACCTGCTCATGGCAAGTCAACAGAGTTTGAAGGAAACATGATAGTGGGTATCAAACAGATGAAACATTACATTTCCAAAGTTGTGCAGGCATTTCACATTCCTCCATCCATGTCACATTTGCATCAGGTATTGGTCATTAAAGTGCCCACGGGTACTTAATGATCATGACGAGCAGTGTCTGTTTAGAATTGTGAACAGACTAAAAGAAATCACATCCACATTTAATGCAGGAAGCCCCAAATGCATATTCCTCAGGTCAGTGCAGCATTCTTTAGTTTCTATGAGATCTGGGAGCAGATTGTATTAACACCATGAGACCAGACATAGTGCCTCAGCTGGGCCCTTGAGGTTATAAACTGTACACTAGAAAACTGGCAACATGTGGGGTGGTCAGATTAGTCATAGTACCAATTGTTTGTCTGATGGTGGGCTTTATTTGTGGTGCAGATCCCATGAAGCTATGGACCTCAGTTGTTAAGAAGGTGCTGTGCAGTTGGTGGTGGTTCTATACTGGTGGGGGATGTGTTTTCATGGCATGGGTTAGGTCCATTGGTCTGCCTAAACACATCATTGACCGATGCCCACTATGCTTCACTGCTTCCCGACCATTTGCAGCCTCTCTTGATTTCAATATCAGCCTTTCTTGATTACACAATATTAGTTCCTGTCCCATGACGTTTGCGTGTTACTGTATATTGCAATAGATTCTGCTTATTATTAAAAGTTTAAAGGTAAATGTAAATAAAGAAAAATATATGGTTTATTTTACAATGTTAAAAATATCTGTACCCCTCTACTTCAGCAGTTGGCAGATTGAGTATTCTTGTATTAATATATTTCTGACAGCCTGTGTGACAGTCATTTGAATAGAGTCAAGAATTTTTGATCGTAGAACACTTTTTTTATTTTTATTTATACATTTATTATTTTTAGCATGAGTTCTTTTAAGATGTTTGTTGAAGAAAAGGTAATGAGGGTATTCAGCTTCCTGTTAAGCATAAATCAGTTTTCTAGGATCAGTTTGTTCAAAGCATAGAAAATTCTGGGTAACATCAAAGTCTTCCAACTCCATTAAAAAAAAAGATTATACACTTCAGGGTGAAATCTCTATTATTATTCAGAGTGATGTTGTCACAAAAGACTGAGCAGATAGGTATCTTGTGCTACAACTATGCATTTAAACTGATAGAAATATTTTTCTGGTCTGACTGCCGACTTCTGTTGAGAATTTTCTGAATCGCTATACTGCTATATAAAAAGTGTACATAAAGGAATGAGAAACGCGTAAAATAAATTGTTTGCAAAATATACAGTACCAAACATGAAGAGGACGAACAAAAACAGGAATAATAGTATTAGAATACTGAAATATGTCTAACCAAAAAATGTGTTTCATACATAGTAAATGTGAGGACTTCTTCACATGGGCGTATGCGTAAGTATGCTCTATGCTAAGGAGCGCAGTTGCGCATGAATCAGATTTTTTCTTTTCTTGGAGTACACAAACTCCGCACTATAGCGACTGAGTTTGAATAAAATTAGCGGGAAGATAGATCTTGCTCTATCTTTCTTGAATGTAGTAATAACTATGTGCGAGAAACATAGAGCAAGTCCTATTTTTTCTCACCTGTACTATCAACAGGCAAAAATACTGCTTGAAATCAAGGGTTTTGTTTCATCCCGTTATGCGGCCGTGGTATATGAGGTAGAATATATGTATATGGTTATATGAGTTAGTGGACAATTACATTGCTAAGACTTGCAGTTTAAAGGGGTTTTCTAATTTTTTTTCTATTGTTGACTTATACTCAGGACAGCTATGAATAGATGATTGTGAGCTTTTACCACTTGGGATCCTCACCGATCAGTTTGTGCGTGGTTCTAGCAGTTTTTTATTGTAGCATTCCATTTTTTTTTTTTTTCATTGATGCAGTCATATTAGGGCTTGTCTTATCAATGTCACCTTTTGGAGGTATATATCATCTATCAATTAACCTTCATTTATTTTTTGTAGGGGGGATAAATGTGAACAATAGTAATTCTGTTATTTTTTTGTGGCAACCATTATGCAGTATAAGCAATCTGATAACTTTATTCTTCAAGTCATTATAATTTTGGCTATACCAAATATGTATAGTTTATTTAATATTTTGCTATTATTACAGTAAAAACACAACTTTTATGTCACCACATTAAAGGAACCATAACTTTATTTTCTGCTAATTTTTTCCTAAAAATCCTCCATAGAATGTGTTAAAAATAAAAAAATATATATACTCACCTCTCCTCAGATGCCGGGGCTTAGGCGCGTCCAGCCTGTCTTCTCTCTGCACTGTTCTGAAAGGGCTGTATCTGATTGGCTGAGCGCTCAGCCAATCACAGGTAGCTCTAAGCCATTCATTGAATGACAGCTGAGTGCTGCCTGTGATTGGTCCCAGCACTGAGCCAATTACAGGCAGTGCTTGGCCATTCATTGAATTCAATGAATGCCAGGTGCTGGCTATGATTGGCTGAGTGCTGTGACCAATGACAGGCAGCAATCAGCTGTCATTCAATGAATGGCTGAGAGCTGTCTATGATTGCCACCGACTGCAGCTGCGGTCCCATTGAAAGCAATGCTGCATGGACCTGCATTCACGCGTGTTTGTGCACATACGTGGCTGTGCAGTTTTGTGCGCACCTATGTACGACACACGCTCGTGTGAATGCACTCTTTATCAGGAAAAAAGATGAAACATTTATATGGTTTTTAAACAAGCACATCGAAAACGAAGGCTTAAGTGACACCTTACTAATAAATATGTGTAGCTTATTACAATTCTCTTATTATCATTGGTTATTAACCCCTTAATGACACGGCCTATTTTGGCGTTGAGGACCAAGCGATTTTTTGGTATTTTTCCATCTCCATTTTTCAAAAGCCATAACTTTTTTATTTTTCCGTGGACGCGGCCGTATAAGGGCTTGTTTTTTGCGTGGCGATCTGTAGTTTTTATCGGTGCCACTTTTGGGTATATAGACAATATCGTAAATTTTTTTTTTTTTTTAATGATAACAGGGAGAGAAAACGCATCAATTCTGCCATAGATTTTTATTTTTTTTTACAGCGTTAATCATGCAGCATAAATGACACACTAAATTTTTTCTGCGGGTCGGTACGGTTACAACGATACCAAAATTGTTATATTTTTTTTAGGTTTTTACACTTTTTTGCAATAAAACCCCCTTTTTTTTGGAAATCTTTTTTTTTTCTCTATAGCTGCATTCAAAGTCATGTAACTTTTTTATTTTTCTATGTACGGAGCTCTTTATTTTTGCGAGACGAGCTGTAGTTTTTATTGGTACCATTTTGGGAAATGTACGGCTTTTTTGATCACTTTTATTGCATTTTTTGTGAGGCAAAATGCTAAAAATTAGCATTGTGCCTCTGTTTTTTAGCGGGTTTTTTTACGCTTTTTGTCGTACAAAATAAAAAGCGTGTTCAACTTTTTGTACACGTCGTTACGAACGCGTCAATATCCAATATGTGGGGTTTTAGTTTTTTTCCCTTTTTTATGCTAATATTAGAAAAAGCATAAAAAAGGGGGTTTTTTTACATTTTTTTTTTACATTTTTCTTTTTTTTACACTTTTCTTTTCTTTTTTTTATACTATTTGAGTCCCTCTGAGGGACTTACAACACTGTGCCTATGATCGCTGTCATAAGGCATGGCAGAGCTACTGCTCTGCCATGCCTTATCGCTTGTACAGCGATTATAGGCACAGGCAATACAGGACGCCAGTGTCTGGCGTCCTGTTGCCATGGTGACAGGCCGGGCTCTCGCGATGACATCGCGAGAGCTGGCCGGAGAGACACAGGGATCGCGATCCCTCTGTGAACTCTTTCCCTGCCGCGATGTACTTAGATCGCGGCAGGGAAGGGGTTAACAGCGGCGGGCGCATCTCCGATGTCCCCCCGCTGTTGGAGCGGGACGCCGGCTGTGATCTTATGTGATCCCGTGCTATCTCCAGGACGTACCGGTACGTCCTTTTGCGGGAAGTACCAGGCTCCCGGGACGTAACGGTACGTCCTGGAGCGGGAAGGGGTTAAAACTCAGCAAGTGCAGTGATGTCCTTCTGAAGGCAAAACTTCTCTCAGGCTGATTGAAACTGTTTCTCATGAGACCTCTGTAAATTGACTCAAAATCTGTGATTGTTTCTCTCTGTGTGCCAAAATATCTGAATATGTGTCAAGTAAGAAAAACAAAATGAAATAGAGAACAGGATGGAGGATAGAAGACATTATAGTGTCACTCACAAAGGTATAAAAAAATGCACAGGTGTCTTGCCCACAATGCCAACAGGGGTGGCTAAGGACAATTTTGGGAGTAATTTGGAGGACCTGTGGCACCACCTGCATATTTACAAACCTGTTACCTCTAGCTTAAATAATATTTTATTTACTTAATCTCCACACCTATCTTTGAATTGCAGGTGATCTACATAGGTTGAAGCTTCTTTTTTTCTCCTGAAAAGATGATGTTTTGTAGTTTGACTTGCCTCATCTTCTGATGTTACTAGGAACCATTTCTCTATTATAGTTTTCAATCTAATTTTTCAAAAAATACCTTTTACAGTTCTGTCTCTTTGTGCAACTTACTAGATGTTTGCTCTTTACTTCACAGGGTTCAACAGCAGTCACTAGCACAGGCAGAACTTGTACTACAGTGAACTTAACTTTGAAGAGTGAATACTCGATAACACTGTAGTGTAACTAGACAGGAGAAGAGAACAGCATAGAAAAAACATCATTATTTCTGCTGCTGACTGCTGAGCTCGTGTTAGACTTGTCTGACTAAGAGACTTCTGTCAGGTGAATAAAAGGTTATATTCCAAGCATTGAGAAAATGGTACAGAAAACAGAAAAAAAAAAGAAAAGAAACAACTGAATACAGCAGGAAAATACCATTTTTGTGAAACACATAGAGGAAGTCATTATAAAAGAATAGTACCTTAATAATAATAATAATAATAATAACCTTCATAATCATTATTATCATTATTATAAAGTACTCTTTATGGGGAAGCTATATGACCACAATACAATGAATTTTAAAAATGAAAGAAAAAATACACTCAAAAGATCTTATTGAAGCATAGATGAAATAATTGGCTAAACCAAAGAATAAAAAAACAAAAAAAAACAGATCTGACTATATATATATATATATATATATATATATATATATATATATATATATATATATTTTATATATATATATATATATATATATATATATATATATATATATATATATATATAGCCTTAATATATATTATTGCAGATAGATAGATAGATAGATAGATAGAGAGATAGAGAGAGAGAGAGAGAGATAGATAGATAGAGAGAGAGAGATAGATAGATAGATAGATCCACACATATATATTGTGGCAGGGTAGTTTACAAGATGGCCTGCAGAGGGTGTGAAAGCAGGCATTCTATGTGCTAATGAGCAGGAACAGCTATATGGGTGTGTCTGGAGGAGTTAAAACCTCCATACACATTGAGTCCCCTGATGAAATCCAATGAAAGAGGCTGCCTTTGCAGCTACAGGACTTGCAAGCCTGAGATCCGGCATGGACAAGACTATGTCAGTTGCTCGTCTGACAGAGGAAGATGCCCCCTAGACGCCCAAATAGGGTATAGCGCCAAAAACACAACAAGTTGGAAACACAGTTGGATGTGTTATGTTCCTGTATGCTAATGCCAGTAATCTTTTCCTATGTGTGCAATAAAGCAGGCAGATTCCAGAGTGTTGATGTATCCAGTTGTCCATTGTATCTATGAGTGTGGTGTCAACCATCTTAAGGGAGAAGATGGTGTAGTGGCCCCGAGTTAATGGGGCTCCTCCATAAGTATGAATATGTTTGCCTTGTGCCTTTGTATTGTCCGTGTCTTCTTTTGTGTGCATTTGATTTGTATTGCACCTCTGCAGCACTGAATGAGTTAACATCTGGGTTATGTCTGAAAATTATATCTTGTTGTGTGTCACGTGATCATGTTTTATATATGTGTATGCAAAGTGTAATGCAACAGTCTTTTGACAAAGAGAGAGAGACAGGCTTGAGAGAGTCTTCTTCCTACCAGAGAGAGCTTTTTAGTGAGGAGAAGAAACTGTGCTTTATCCTACGAGGATCCCCATTATAGAACAGGCTGAGCAATGGAGTAGTGTCTGACCTGGGAGCCAATCAGCTAGACCTCCTTGGAGCTAAAATGGAGAACTAAGAGAGAGAGTGAGAGGAACCGCCAGGCAGTGCTAAGTGTGACTTCTAAACGTGAGTGTTCAGTGGTAGAGAGCTTGAATGATAGTAAAGAGAGTTGCCAGGAGCAGAACCCCACAGATAACTGAGACTGTGGGCTTGTCTGACATCCTATGAATTCTCCCTGTCTCTTCACTATTCTGTCTACACTGGTGCCCTGCTGGCTGATGCAAAGTTTGTGAATTGTTCATCATTTAATTAAGTAAACGAGCTCTACCAATCGTTGCTGATTTTGCTCAGAAAGTTAGCCCTGTATGTAGACTATTTATTCTCAACATCTGGATTCACTGCAGAGGACGGAACAGTTGCATTACGAGTGACAAAGCTCTAAAAGGTAAACTGCGGATTAGGTTTCTCCTGTGAAACTTCCCCAGCAGGAACTTAGTTGGGTCCTGTGCTTCTCCCAGGAGAAAAGATGGTAGAGCCCTATAACAAGGCCTTATCTACCCTGCTATCTCCTCAGCTGTGGGCCCACTACTCAGACGCTGTAGTCAAAATAGTAAAGTCCAGGACAGCACAACTCCATATAACCCTCAGGGTGGGACCGACCAATATGCCAGCCACAGCAAGGAGCTGTATCGCTCAGCTCCAAAAAGCCAGTCAGAAGAAGAATAGCCGTGGCAGCAGGAAACGATGCAATTTTCATAACTATCTGAATAATATCTACCCAGAATTGGTAGAAACATCCAATTTTTGGATGTGAATGTGATACATGAAGGTACCTCTTTGAGCACAGACTTATTCATTAAAGAAACAGACAGGAACTCGCTGCTTTGTTATAGTAGCAATCATCCACGCCCGATGGTTGATTCCTTACCGTGGTCACATTTATTACGCGTACGGAGGATCACAGATGAAAGGGTAGTGAAATCAAGAATTGATGCGATGTGTGCTAAATTTGAACAGAGAGGTTATCCTCCCTCCCTATTTCAGAAGACAAAGAAAAGAGTGAGTCAGGTGGAGAGAAAGGACTTACTGTTGGATAAAGTACGGAAACCAGGTCCCCCTAGGATTCCTTTTATTTCAACCTATGGTCCCCAAAGTGGAGAGGTTAGAAATATTCTAATGAGACATTGGCCCATCTTGAGAGATTGCTGTAAGAAGATACCTGAGTTTAAATTACCTCCAATATTGGCCTATAAAAGGGGTAATAATATTAGGGATAAGTTGGTTAGGCCCCTTGTTACTCCTGGGGGTGGCTCAATACAACAAACATTCGGTCAGAGCAGGAGAGGCAATTTTCCTTGTCTCTCCTGCTCTTGCTGCAATAACATACAGAAGGGAGATCATTTCAGGCACCCTATTTCAGGTAGGAAGTATAAAAGGAAGGTTTACCTGTTCAACCTCATATGCTATATATTTGATTATGTGCCCTTGTGGGCTTGCTTACGTAGGCCAAACAACCATGGAAATACGTAGCCGAATTATAAACCATAAAAGCACGATCCAGACAAGAAAAATAGATCTGCCAATCCCGAAGCATTTCTGTGATTCTCAACATACTGTGAGCCAACTAAGATTTAAGGTCATAGACTGGGTAGCGCCACTGCCTAGGGGTGGTGATCGTGAGGGTTTGCTTAGACGTAAAGAAATGAAATGGATTCACGAGCTGGAGACCCTGACCCCTAAGGGGTTAAATATAGAATACCCAATAATGTCACTGTTGTAAGTAACGCATTGAAATTTTTGATATATATTTGACGACTATATTGCGAGTACCTCATCTCATGTTTGATTTTAATCACCTTATGTTTGTTTGTTTTGCAGATACGGCTCATATGCATGTGCGTCATTCTTCTGAAGTTTGATCTTCCTCCACATCACATATTTGCCGAAATTGTTGCTTTCTCTTGGATTAAGCTTGCAGTTTTTCAATAAATGATATTGCATACATATATGTCTGGCCCATTAAATTACTTTGTTACGATGATAATTGTGGTAAAAATAACAAGTACGAAATGGCCTCTTTATATAAGATATTTGATATGGACATAATGGTAAATTATAGGTCCATAATTGACTATGTATGGCTTGAGTGATTTATATGTATTGCTGTAGCATCCATACTTCATGGATTGATTTACCATGCTATTTGGACCATCTAGATATACATATAAAAAATATATATATTTGCATTGGTAGACAAGGGGTTCAATTGTATTACAATATTGTTCAGGGTAGATGTGTTTAACACTGTATATATATGTATGTATATATATATATATATATATATATATATATATATATATATATATATATGATTAGATTGGGAGGGGCTTGCATGTGTACATGGTATTGTGTATAGCCACCTAAGATCTGAATCAGTACCCTGGTTTATCCATCTGAATTCCTTTGGATGTGCTAAGCAATCCTCTAAATCCTCTATATGTCATCTGTTAATACAATATGACATGCTGTGCATAATAAGGGAAAGTAGCAGAACGAGAGAATGTCCATAAAGACTCCGTTTAGCGCTATACAATCAGCGCATGCGCAGTACACCGAAGGAAGCCGGTCTGGGTCTGGGCACTGCAGTCTCGCGAGATTTGTGGAGTCATGTGGGCGCAACTTGATGATGTACGCATCGGCAATACCGGAGGCCATGGAGGAAGGACGCACATGCATGATGAGTATGTCAGCTGTTTATTATCTGCTTTTAATTGTATTGCTATATAAGTATTGGGCTGGTGGGTGTTTTGTATACTTGATAAAGATCATGTTTGATCGAAACATCGTATGGTGACTGGGGGAATAAAGGTTTTTTGATTGCATCGTTTCCTGCTGCCACGGCTATTCTTCTTCTCACTCAGACGCTGTAGTGGTGCTCCCCAGGAGTGAGTAACCCCCAGGTTACCACAATTGTTGGAGGATGCGCTGACAGGGAATAGTGCACAAAGTCTGCTGTTGATAAAGGGCCAGGAGGCCAGAAACTGCAGTTGCCATGGGCAATGAAGGTTCAAGCAGAGGTCCAGGCTGTGGTTGAGTGTGAACCAAAAATGCCACGTGCCATTGTTAAGGGAGACTACCAGAAGGAGCCATGCTGGAGGTGTCTAACCCTGGAGTCGTCTAATACTGAAGTTGTGCCAACCATATTAAGGGAGAAGATTGCAGTCCCCAGGAGTGAGTAACTCCCAGGTTACCACATTATACACACACACATACTTACACACATACACACACACACACACACACACACACACATATATACATATATACATATATATATATATATATATATATATATATATATATATATATATTATATATTTACACTATGTGGACAAAAGTATTTGGACACTGCAGAAAATCAGCAAATTTGCAAATTCTGAGTTTGCCAAACTGTATGCCGGGAAGGGTAAGGGTAAAATAAAAAGCTGCTCACTTTGTAATAACTAATCATGCAAATTCTCTGCGGTCGAGAATTGAAGAATTCTTCTGCTGCATCTGTCACAGATGTGGCAGATGTAGCATTAGGGAATTCTTTTTACTAGCGGGGATGAAGGAAACATCTGCCTCATGCGGTGGTGGAGAGGTGGTGGAGAGGTAAGTTTATTTATTTATTTTTTTTAACACTAAAATTTTTGTTTTTCAGGACAGAGCTTATATGTAAAGCCCTTCCCTGAAAAAGAATGCAGGGGTGTGGGCAGACCATTGTTTTCAATGGAGCCGCAGGCAGCAGCCACAGCTCCATTGAAAACAATGCACGGACCTGCATTCACGCGTGTTTTTGCACGTACATGGGTACGTACTTATCTATGCCACCTATGTATGCAGGAAAACGCGCTCATGTAAAGCCACCCTGAGCCCTCAAACTGTACTTAGCCATCCTCTTCAATCACATAGACTTTGAATGAAGCAACAGCATGCATGCTTGACTACTACTCCATTAACATGGGGCACATGGGATCTCCTTTCTCCTTATTGGTAGGGTTTCTAGTTGTGATACACTCTGCGATCAAACGCTTACCGTTTATTCTATGGAGAGGTGATAGGTGTTGGTTCTAGGACAGCCCCTTTAAGCCTCTTTCACAGGGGCGTACAATACCTTGGTAGTATTTTTGCATTACGATTTTGAAGCATGAAATAGGAGAGGCTCTAAAATACAGAGCTATATAGGTCATCAATAGTTAATCATCAGGGACTCGCCAAACGGGATCACTGGCAATTACATGATTGTTCAGCTCTCTGTCAGTGCCCTAGCTGACTTTTCTCCACTTGAAATGAATGACAGCTGAAGAGTTATTACACTTCCACAGCCATCCACAGTGTTGGACATGGAAATTCTGGAAGTATAATACCTCCCACTGATTTCAATATGAGTGAAGTCAACTAGGGCACTTCCATTCCAGTCTCCTGTGACACACATCTGACCTACTACACTGACAGCACATTGGGTGATCAGGTGATGGCTGGAGATCCTATGCAGTTGGTCCCCGGCAATTACCAATTCACACACTATCCACAGGATAGATCATCAATAATTTTTGACCGGAAAATCCCCTTAAGATTATGGTATTAACTTGGCCAATATTAAACCTCAACATCAAGGCAACAGCTACCAACATATTATCAGAACTTTGTTGGCGCACTTTCTCTAAAGTCTCTGTTATCTCTTTATTTAAATATAGCTAACAGTGTGGACTTTAGCACATATATACCTGTTAAATAAATATAATGTAAAATTACTCAGCATATACTTATATACAAAATGTGTAGTTTTTCTATTATTGTGTAGGAATTGGTGCACTAAACACAGTGAAGTAGGCACTAAGAAGGGGGTAAACAGGAGGAAGAACCTGGGCAATTAACTGGGCAATAAAAACATGAGTAATGAATAGAGATGAGCGAACACGTTCGGCCCCGCCCCTTTTTCGCCCGAACACCGAACTTTGCGAACACTTCAGTGTTCGGGCGAAAAAGTTCGGGGGCCGCCGTGGCAGCGCGGGGGGGTGCGGCGGGGAGTGGGGGGGAAAGGGAGAGAGAGAGGGCTCCCCCCTGTTCCCCGCTACTGCCGCCCGCGCCGCCGCGCATCTCCCCGCCCCCCGGCGGCACCCGGACCTTTACGCGCGAACACTGCAGTGTTCGGCAAAGCCGGTGTCCGGGTGCGGATGTGTCCGTAACGGACACGTTCGCTCATCTTTAGTAATGAACTAGGGGCAAAATAGCAGTGAAAGTATACCTTAGGGTGCCCCAAGACTTTATGCTGCCTGAGGCAAAGTCTGAATTGGCCCCGTTGCTCCCTCAAAAAACAGTAGAGCAATGGGACCATGGCAACCATTCTTATCATAGCTGGCACCTGTTTGTCACACGCAGACAGACAGATAATGCTAACAATACTGCTATGTATCAGAAATGTGCACGTTCAGTCCATCACTTCTAGGTTGAACTGTCATTGAAGCCCTGAAATGCAGCAATGGCCACACATCGAGCAGGGAGTATTGTGGTAGTAGCAACCAGCAGTCTATAGAAGCAGCTAAAAGGGGGAGATAAGATGATACCTTATGCCCCTTTTGCACTAGTAGATTCTCGTTTGAAAGAGCGCACGAGCGAGTGATGTCATTGCTAAAGAGTTTGCTCTGGTGCAACCTGTTTAGACAGGCAGATCACCGTTGAGAATCCCTCATTTCTCATTCAGTGCTTCACATACTATGTAGCGAAAAGGATGTGCAAAAAACTGGTATGGAGGCGCAACCCTCTAAGCTACTAGAAGATGTAGATCAAGGTCCAATGTGTGATGGGGAAAGCACTTCTTTTTTATTTTTTCACAATTAAAAACCAGCAATAGAATACGCGTTTCGGGGATGAACCCCTTTGTCAGTTTGGCTGGATAGGACTGTGTGATAAGTACAAATAGATATTGGAGGAGTGATTATCAAAGAAAGGGGGGGAGAGGGGGAGAAAAAAATTCACATACATAATGAAATCTCACAAATGTGTCAATAAGAACAATATATAATAGAAACAGCGATCTGAATAGTAATAAAATATATAGGAGACAAAAAGCATAAAAGATAATATGAGCATCTGTACATGTAAAATAATATGAAATTTATACAAAACAAATATCTGTTAAAATAGGATAAAGACAATCATGAGTAAATTACCAATCTTAAAAGTACCAATATGAAAGCGGATGGACTGAAAATCGTATGGTTGCTTTCAGCTGACCAGAATGACTACAGAATTAGGCCTTAGTCACACGGGCGTTTTTTCACGCGATTTGCGGATCGCATAACGGATGCGCATCCGCAAATCACGTGACCGGTGCGCGCAAGTCGCCCGCAAATCGCCCGAAAATCTGCTCCTAGCCGTGTTTCATTAAAAACGGGCAGGAGCTGTCCAGCGCATTGCATTCAAAGGAGACGGCAATAGAGCCGGCTCCATTTAAAGCAATGCGCTGCGGGCGAGCCCGGGATGAATTGTCGGGAAGGGCTTAAATATATAAGCCCTTCCCTGCAATTCATCCTAAAATGTGTAAAAATAAAAAATATATGTATACTCACCTTCTCCCAGCAGCCGGAGCTCCGCGCGGCCGTCCTGCAGTGGGTGTGAAGGGGGTGTGAGTCAGACCTGCCCCCTGATTGGCTCAGCGCTGAGCCAATCAGAGGCATGTCTCACTCACACCCATTCATGAATTCATGAATGGATGTGAGTCAGACCTGCCCCTAATTGGCTCAGCGCTGAGAGGCAGCAGTCACTCACCCATTCATGAATTCATGAATGGGTGTGTGAGTGAAACCTGCCTCTGATTGGTCAGGGCTGTGACCAATCAGAGGCAGATCATTCAGCAGGCGGGGATTTTAAAGCCCCGCCGGCTGAATAGTGTCGAGAAGCAGTTCAGGAGAACTGACAGCGGCCGCGGCTGGACTCCGGCTGCAGCGGAAAGGTGAGTATACAATTTTTTTTTATTTTAACACATTTTAGGATTAATTGCAGGGAAGGGCTTATATATTTAAGCCCTTCCTGACAATTCACCCCGCGCACGCCGGCAGCCCATTGCTTTCAATGGAGCGGCTGTATTGCCGGCTCCATTGAATTCAATGGGCAAACATCGTTCTTCTCTGTCACAGCTGTTACAGCTGTGGCAGAGAAGAATGATTTGTCTTCTATATGTTCTCAATGGGGTCGGCGCTGCTGCCGCCGGCCCCATTGAGCGCATATAGAGAAGAGAACAGGAATCGCAGATCGCAGATAGGTGCGATCTGCGATTTCTGTTCTATAATTTATCGGACAAGCGCATAAAAAGCGCTCATGTGTCCGATACCATTGCAAAGCAATGGTTTTATAAAATCGCCGGACGCATGCGCATGCGCAAATCGCGGCTAAAAACGCCCGTCTGACTAAGGCCTTAAAATGCATGTACAGCCTATTGAGAAACATGATAAAATTGTTACACCCGAGGGGGTGCATAAATAAGTGTGTATATGTATATGCATGTGAAAATTAGAAAAAAAAAAGAGAAAAAAGACATCTATTGGAAAGCTACTTCAGAATTGTGTGCATTGACAGCTTTGGGTTCATGGTGTGGGATAAAGTTAGGGGGGAAAAAAAAGGAAGGACCCCTTTTTGTAAACAACAAAAATGAGAATAAAACTAATTAAAAATTGAAAAAGGGGATCATCAACAGGATGCCTGGGGGTGACACTATTCCAAAGGTGTATTGGATGTGTCAGAGGTCCTGAAAATGAAAAATTGTCAGATTAAGGAGGATATATGGATGATATATGGCAGAGGGTTCTAGCAGGGTAATTAAGTGCAGGGGGGGGGGTTAAATTGAACTGAGCACTGGAGGGATTTTTTTCTGCTGATAAAGTCATACTAGGATGGAAGGGGAAGGGGGAGGGAAAGGAATTAATGTATCAATATAGGTTATAGGATAAAGGAGAAGTTTGCTTACCTGTATGTGCAGGAGGACAGGGGAGAAAAAAGTGCTTTAGCATGGGAGCTGAGGACAAGTCAGGGGTATAGATACCTGAGAGAGGGCGGGAAAAACAATTCAATGTTCATTGATTGGCTTGACTAAAAAGAGGGCGTGGTTACGGGGTGCATGGATGGAATTGGGACTTAGGAGGGGGATTCATGTACAAGGTGATTCCTATTGTTTGGTTTGTAAAGGGAGGGAGGTGTGGAGTAAGGAGAGGACTATGCTGGGGGTATAGAAAATAGGGAAAATCTAAACAATGTCTCTACAATGCCACCTATTGGAATGCAGCAATCCTGCAAAGCAATGTTAGGCTGGGGAAAGAAGGAGAGAGAGAAAAAAAAACGCAAACCCAATCAACTGTCAAAAATGCTTTCCAAACTCTCATTAAGGCCCATAGGTAAAAGCATTTTCAGTTTAAATATCCAAAACATTTCTCGTTTTCTCAAAATTTCAAATCTATTCCTTACATGGGCGGGTATTTGACTAAAACTGCTATAGAAAATAAAGCTATCCAGCCGAACTGACAAAGGGGTTCATCCCTGAAACGCGTATTCTATTGCTGGTTCTTAATTTGTGAAAAAATAAAAAAGAAGCGCTTTCACCATCACACATTGGACCTTGATCTTCATCTTCTAGTAGCTTAGAGGGTTGCGCCTTCATACCAGTTTTTTTCACATCCTTTTCGCTACACTCACACTGGTGGAGCGTCATCTGGTTGGCAGCACCTCCACCATTCGAAATACTCCATCATTGGAAACACTTTGTACTCCATAAATATTTCACCACCCTCACTGGGTCTTGCTCCACCCTCCTTTTTCATTTCTTTTACTCACATACTATGTGACACACTCAGCGGGTAGTATTTAAATGTAACGGGAAGTGAATGAGCTGGCTGAAGCTGAAGACTGATAAGTGTACAAATCTCTTTGGCCATTCAGTCGTTAGCTTGTATTTTAATGTAACGAGTAGTTCACTTTAATTGATTTGAGCGAATGTTGAGCGATAATCGTTACGTGTAAATGGGCCATTAGGCTTTGAAAACTCTACTCCTTCCTTTCAGTTAGCATTCAGAGCATTCATGAAAGAAATATTCTGAGCATAATAGTAACTAATACTATATACTGAGCTAAAGTTTAGTTGATTCTAAAGAATTAAAACATCAGTACAATTAAGAAAAAGGTTTTGCTAAATTTGCCTGCTACTAGATTTTTTTTGGCAAATATTAGTATTTGGTGTGTTTTTTTCTTAGCATACAGCACTTTCCATAAATTTTTGTAAAAGCTGTTCCCTAGATCCTCTGCAAATCTAACTTTCATGAACCTCTGCATGGAATAGAATTCATGCTATGCCTGCAATTTACTTCACTGCGCTATTCCTGAGCGATGCTGGGGATGAAAGTGGGACAAGTCCTTGCCTGAGAAATATTCACAGTTGGTGATTTCGACTGAAGTTTCATATTTCAATCTTGCTAAATAATACATTGCCATCGCTTTCCTATACTTTGCAAGCCATGATTGTTTTATGTAAAATTAGTAGTTTTCTTGTACATGTATTGAAAAGGTGAAATCTGCTGTGGATGCACAACAAAAAAGACAACAAAATCCACACCTATGGCACAGATTTTGACACGTTTTCCATCGAGGTTGTGACGCAAAATTTGGTGCAGCATTTTCTGCTTCGTGGGAAGATACCCCTAATGTACCATGACATGAACTGGGAAATTTTTAAAAAGTTTTAAATGGGGTGAAATGGAAAATAACACAATTGTACCATTTTTTGGGAGGTGGCTTTAACCGAGTTCATGGTGTGGGAAAAATGACATGTTACTTTTATTCTATAGGTAGTAACATTACAGATATGGTATATTTATAGATATTTTTATGTTTTTCTATTTAAAAAAATGTAAAAGCATTATTATTTTTCCTTTTTGTCGACACATCCTGAGCATCCTTAATATTTCCATTGATGAGGTGTTTGAGAGCTCATTGTTTGCGGGGCAAGCTATAATTGTTAGTGCTACCATTTTTGGTTACATATGACTTTTTTGGCACCTTTTGTTCAATTTCTATTGGGAGATATGATGACTAAAAAATTTAATTCTGGCATCATGGTTTTTTTCCCGAAATAAATAATGTGATACTTAGATAGTTTGGGCATTTTCATATTTGCTGATACTAATTATGCCTATTTTTTTATTGTTTACATTTGTTTGCTTTAGATTTTTTCTGTTTAAAAATATGTATTTAACTTAATTTACAAGATTTCTTTAAGCCCCCATAGGGAACGTGAAATTGTGATCGTTCAATTGCTTATTCAATGTGCTATATTATGTTAGTATTGAAGTACATTGTATTTTTAACGATCACCTATTAAGCTCTTCATTAAGGCCCAAAGTTTTAGCGATCATTTTGCATAAAGTACTAATAGGCACTAATGCCAATTAGTACTTTATCAGCTTCATTTGTGTGCAAGTAAGCCTCCAGGAACTGCTTGCAGAAATCAGCAGTTAGTCTCAGCTCTGAAATTAGCTCCATTGTACTGGCATGGGCTGCTAAGTTAAAACAATGTCATATCTAGCTCACATGGGGATAACAGCCTGTGGCTTGTTTTTTCGCATAGGCTGCAGAGAGAATACAATGTTATCTCCTGCTGCCATGGGGAACACAGCATGTGATCTGATCGTTCAGACAAAAAGTGCAGGATTTGAGCATTTACACGCAATGATTATTGCTCATATGCCATCTTTTTAAGGAATTTTGAGCGATAATCATTGCATGTAAATGGGTCTTTAGGTCCGGAGCTATCATGGAAACTATTGGCACCTTGCAATCACATCACAGGGGGCCAATGGTATGTCAAAGCGGGAACACCTTCTCTGGCTGACATCTTACATGTCATGATAAAGATTGACAGCGCATCTAAGCTGTCAAACAGCCACAGTTGGTATCAGTTGTTTCAAACTAAGTCTGTTTCATACCCAATTCACACCCTTATGATGTACATATAAATCAAAAGATGTCACAGAGCATTAACGGGTGAACGCAATTCGTGCTTTAAAGAGAATACAGGTATATAAAACAACAAAAAATAATACTAATTATAATAAGGGGTCCACATTGTAAATCTAATCTTTATGATTACACGATTTATATTATATCTGTTGTGCAGGACTATGGGCTATGTCTTGCACTGCAGTAAATGAGTCTACCTATACAAGTTCATGCTGAGGGGCTAATTTTTTCCAAATGACTAGGATAGCGTGGTGCAGTTAAGTCACTATTATGACATAGCAGCACCAGTTCTCTTCCAACAAACAATAACATTACTGATAAACACAAAGGTATATCACAACAGTCATCTCTTTAGGAGAAACACATATCTTGAATGTTGCCCACCAGTCTTTATACAAATCCACAATAGCTGCCATAGTACTTGACACAAGCTGAAAATGTACCTAACGTTTCACAATAAGCTGCTATATGTATCTACATCAGAAATAACACTATTTCTGGTTATTATAGCTATTGTATCCTTTATTATTCCCCATTTAACCCCTGTGCAACCGGTATTTGTGATTCTCAGTCCTCTTAGAACTGGTGGGTGAAGTCTGGCTGCTGTGCTGTGTTCTATATACTGGGGCACAGAAAACTGCAGATTCTGGTCTCTAGCTCTAATACACAGAAAGGCTTAACATCATCATGTAACACAGTGTACAGAAGAACTGAGCAGTATACACGTGAGTAAACAGCAGAGGATAACTCACCATTGGCTCCAGCAGTAGACTGTGTGTTTCTGTCTTTCTCTTTATCACTAAAGGTGGCTGTACCGTACGTATTAGATGCATATTGAATAGATATGGTGATCATCTAGTGTGAATCAAAGCCTAACCACTCCCCCCTGAAGGCAAATATCGAACGGCTGAAGGATGAGGCTGTCAGATTTCAACATTTGAATAGTACAATATTAGTGATACATTTTGAGTTGCAAATATTTGCAAACTCACTATTTCTTGTTTCTTCACAGTTAAAGGCATATTCCTATCTTAGCTGTTCATGAGTCAAATCAGAATACCTGCATCTATTCAGCAGACTGTGGATTTGGTAAACAGCAAGCTGCACTGTTTCTGTAACGCCGGAGCTGTCAGAACAGCATAACTCCTTGTGCTACACTATTTCTGTAACTCTACTTCCCTTCTATGGGAGTTACAGAAACAGTGCAGAAAAGCCTGCACCACTATTTGCAATATACCGATTCCCCTGCGCCGCTATACATGCAGGACAGAAGTCTGGAAGGGTTCTTCTGGAGATAGGTGCAGGCTTCAGATGTAGTACCTGCATCTATCAAACTTCTATGACATATTCTCTGGGTCTACCATAAACGTCTCAGACGGAATACTCGTTTAATAGGTCTCTCCTCCAATTTTCAATTTACTGTGGCTCCCAAATATAACTCAAAGTTGCATGTGGTTCACAAGGTACAAAAAGATGGGGGGTTCTGTTGTGGAGGGTGCAAAGGCAACAGTGGGACCCTGGTGCATGAAAAGGCCAAAAATCCTTCTACTAAGGCATTAATATAATAAATGTAACATTGTGGGTTGGTGACCACCTGCAGATCCTGCATAGGGACACAAGTTAAGACTATGTATCAATAATAAGGGTGAGTGCCAAATTGCTTATTTTTCATTCTAGCCTGGGAGCTTCAAGTTATGACACTGGTACCTCAGTATCATAAAGTAAGGGTAAAGTATTGTCTGTTATACTTAGTTCTAACCCTTGGCTATGGCTACAAATGTCAAAATATCTTTCCTGTGTTTCATAATCACCCATTCTCATGTGAGAAATGAAAAGCTTTTGAGCTCAGAGAATCCAATATGTATGAGGAGCCCTGCAAAAGCTTCACTGCATTTTGAGATGAAAGATTTTGACATATTTACAGTTCATTAGCACCAGTACATGTTATTATACTATTTGATTCCGTTTTGATTCAGTCTCATAAGGCAGAATAATTGCAAAGGAATAATCTTTAATCCAACCCGGTTAGTAAAAGTTTCTATTTTAAAGGCCTTTTGTTACATGAACAAATTTACAGAGGATCCTACAATGTATGAAATAAATGTATCAAATTGTGCAACAAGGTAAGATAAGAAATGATTTCTTTACACAGGTGGCCATGCATATTTGATCAAAGTTAAGGAAAACTAACAATTTCAACCATAATGAACAATCATAGGGTGAAATTTAGCATCAAACAATCGCTGCAGCCAACCAATGACAGACTGTCATCGTTTGAAAAGAAGCCGCCTTTGTTTGAAATTTTCATCCAGTGCTCATTAGTAGTTGGCTGTATACGAGCTACTTGGCTGGTTAGAGATACAGTACCCACAAAAGACAAAAGCAGAACTTAAAACCTGTACTGAAATGCACTAAAAAGAAGACCAAAAAATTTGTCTAGTAGGGGACGAGTTTCTGCATTGGATTCTTATATTAAGTATTATTCGCAGTTGTAATAAATCCTTTAACTTATACAGCTGTGACTCTTGTAACAAAAGCATATTTCATGACGCTCTCATTCTAATTATTAATGTTCATTAGGTTAAACGCGGCAATATTCCTGAAGGAAACTGAAATGAATATTTACTTTAATTGCGGTATGAATCTATTGAATTCTTTTAATTAATGAATTTCTTTCGCAAGAAGCCCTAAAATATTTTGCCGTCAGTTTGTTGTAAATCTACATTGACTTATGTGCATCAAGCAGAACAAATGTCAAAAGACATTGAGTCTCATGTATAAAAAAGTATTTTAAGAAAAATTTCATTGTCAACCAATCAGATCAATACTTTAATTTCTACTTTAATTTTTTAATTCTAGTCTAGAAACATTGAAGACACTGTCTTGTTTTTAAAGTTTTTAAAGTTTTTTTAGGCATGAGAACCAAGGACTTTTCAGCCATAAGCTGTAGATCTAGTGTGTCTTGGGAAAATTCAATAATTATACCGCCTCTGATTTGCCTCTAGAAGAAACATATTTAATGCTGACAGCTAGGATCAGGTTATGATTCTTGCCTTGACCTATGGTTTACACATGGCATGTGGCTGGGAATTTGTTTGTGGGAGGTCATGTGGCTGGAACCAATGGAAGATTTGGCAAGTACCGTATATGGGACGACTGGCAAGTGCTTTTTTATAGTAAGGGTGGCTTCACACGAGCATGTACACGTGCGTACATAGGTGCACATCCCTGTACGCGCAAAAACATGCGTCTGTGAAGGTCCGTGCATTGTCTTCAATGGAGCCGCGGCTGCTGCCAGCGGCTCCAATGAAGGCAATGGTCCACCGACACCCCTATTTGTTTTTCAGGAAAGAGCTTTTAATATAAGCTCTTCCCTGGAAAGCATCCCTTTTAGGGTAAAAAAAAAAAAAAAAAAAAAAATATATATATATATATATATATATATATATATATATATATATAATTACCTGTCCACCGCTGCCGAGTCCCCTGCGGGGATGAAGAACACATCTGCCACATGTGACAGATGTTTTCTTCATCCCCGCGGGGAATAAACAATTCCCTGATGCACCTGTCACAGATGTGACAGATGCAGAAAAGGAGTTCTTCATCCCCGCGGGCAATAAAGAATCCCCTAGCACAGCTGTCACAGATCACAGCTGCGCTGGAGGATCCAGCTGCCGGCACCCCTTAATTGTTTTTCAAATATAAGCCCTTTCCTGAAAAACAAGCCAAACTAGTGTAAAAAAAACCCTCACCTTTCTTCAGCTGACGGGGCTCAGCCGCATCCTGTCTGCACTGTCCCTGACTCTGCACTAAAGTTATTTCAGCAGATGGGGAATTAAAATCCCCACCTGCTGAAAGAGCTGCTTCTGATTGGCTGAGTCGCTCAGTCAATCACAGGCAGCTCTCGCCTGTCATTCATTCACATGTGGCTGAACATATCGCTGGGCTGTCATTGTCCCTCGTATCATGACTAGGGGCAACCTACTGCTGTTTGCGAGGGCCTCCAAGACCATCACACTAGCAGTGGAGGCAGTGTGTCATTCCATAGCCATGGCAAGATTGAGGCACGTACCTCTGGTCTCCAGACATGAACACGGCTGTCATCAGTACCCAAATTAAACCTTGGTTCACCCCTGAAGACAACTCAGTTCCACTCAGTAGAAGTCCAGTTCCATCATTTATGACATCACTGCAAATGGAGATGATGGGAGTACACATAATGGGCACTTTGAGACCAAATATCGTTCAAACAAGAGCCTGGAAATTGCTTAAACAGACTTAGGGGGCTATAATGATTTGTCACCTGTCTCTGGATGGTGGACATTGAAACAATTGGAACTGCTTGTGCTTATTGGATAATCAGACAATCCTCTCTATTGGTGGTCTGTCATGGGCATCTTAAGTCTGATCGCCTTGTTGTACATGCCCTCGCACATCCACTGATTCCAACACCTCCTAATAGTCTGGTCAGAATGTCCAAGGTCTCAGACAATTCATTGATATGACCATCCAGCTTCTCGCATTCCAATAATGTGCCCTCTTTCAAACTCTGTTAACAAGACAAAATCTCTTTGATTGCATTGTACAGGCATATCTAGTGGTCAATAAGCTCTACACAAGCGAAACAAGAGGTCCACTACATGCAAGTAGCCTCTAAGAGCCTTTTTATAGCTAAGGGTGGAACAATGTTTTAGAGCCTTAAATGGCAAGACTGTTCATCTAATCACACCACAGCATGAATCATTTGTTATATAGGCATGAAATCTAACTGCATGCCTTGTTTTGCAGCAAAACAACAACTCTTAGGTGCTTGACTTTTTTTGACTATGAATATTTAAGGCTTTCTCCCCAAGAAAATGCAAAAATGCAAAATAAAGGCATACACGGAGCATAGTATTACATAACATGGTATAAAATCCAATCTATTTAGTCATGATTAGAGTTGAGCGAACATACTCTGCCGAGCTTGATGCTCGTTCGAGTATTAGCATACTCAATGCTGCTTGTTACTCGAACAAGCATCAAGCAGTGTTCGACTCCACCCCAGTTTTTGGCTCCTCCCTGCTGTGATGTGCCTGTTTTGGCCCCTCCCCACCGCGACGCAGCGTGCATCATTAGCAAATTTTTTGTCTAGCAGGCAGGGGAGAGAGAGAGAGAGAGAGAGAGAGAAAGAGAGATGTACCTGGGAGAAAAAAAAAAGCTTGGCACCCGGCGTCCCACGTACAAAAATGCTCGAGTCTCCCATTGTAGTCAATAGGGTTTTTTACTCGAGTACAGCTCTTGAATTTTATAAAAAGCTTGACTCGGATAATGCGGACTCGAGCATTTGGGTGCTCGCTCATCTCTAGTCATGATGGATTCTCCACTCCTTACTGAGGGACCTGCTACAACTCTGTATATGAGGCAGGTACCCCTTTAGAGCAGTATTTTGATGTGTGTGGATAGGCTTTACCGAGGATATGTCAGAAACTCTTTGGTGACATTTGCCAAGCAGTTTATATGAGGGACTATAGGCAAATATTTTGCATAGTGAGACGGGTAATTGGCACGTTTTAAGGAAACCCTGAGGCTGGTGCTTATACTGGGGCATGTGGAGGACACTTATAAGAGGTGTGTGACAGGAACTTTAATAGTGTTGGTAATGAAGTTAATTAGGCTGTTACTTACCATGGGTGGTTGATATGTACTTGTAAGTCAGTGTATATAGGAAAAACTCAATCTCAAATCAATCTGAAAATGATTACATTTTTGCTGTACATAAGAGAAAAGAGAGAGAGAGAGAAAGAAAGTTTGCATTAACTAGAGGAAGATATAAAAATTATTTTAATAAATCAACTTCCCCAAAAAGTGTGCAGACAGACTGCTTGGTGTAAATCCTGGCCAGTCTATAACTGTAGTAGTTGGCTGTACTTTTTCAGTAATTTATATTGAATAGATTCCTTATAAAGTATTGACACCTTTGATATTGTGGTTTATTACAGCCCTAGGACAAGCTGGAAATGGACACCAAACTAACCTTGTAATCTTGCTTACTCTGATTTTTTTGAACCGCGAAGAATCCAGAGTCCCTCTGGTCTTGATTGTCATTATATTTAGCTGATATCCCTTGGTTTTCTAGGGTACCACTTACTTATGTTTCCTCCCTTTAGGAAAATAAAAAATAATAACCCTAGGGAGCTTAAGAAAGTACAATGCTGACTGGCATTATTTTCTGCTTCAGGGACTCTTGAGGTATACAGGCGCAGTTATCAGTAGTTTATTGCAGAATAGTTAGGCTAACAGTAAGAGCATTTGATATATACTAATCTCAGAAAAGTATTGTATTTGCTAATAGAATTGCAAACTCCTGTGCATTACTACCTTGTTAACTCCTATTAGTTACCAGTGCAAGCAATACATTAAAAGCCTCACATATATTTTGACAGTAATTATAGTACAGATTTTTCTTTCAAGTTTTTTAAAGTTTGCCTGTTGTTTGTGTTACCAGACACTGTGCCATTCTAGATAAGTGGTCACAACTGTTTTCCAAACTTCCCTTTACAGCTATAGAATTAAAGAAAACCTGTCACATTGAACATCATGTCTGATCTGCTGACAGCATGCTATAGAGCCGAAGGAGCTGAGCAATTTTATATATAGTTTTGTTGTAAAAGATTCAGTATAACTTGTATACTAGGCATTTATCTCCCTGCTCTTTCTATGCTTACTAGTCCAGTGGGCGGTCCTAACAGTGACTGACAGCTATATGCAATTATATAAGGAAGGTTGTGAATCACTGATAAGGACTTCTGCACATCGAAAGAGTAGACATTTAGATTAATAAAATAGAAGTTATGCAGAATCTTTTAACACAACACTATATATTAATTTGCCCCAACTCTTTCTGCTTTATACCATGCTGCCGGCAAATAGGATTGGATGCATAATTTGACAAGTTCCCTTTAAACCAGGCACTCAGAATATTATCATTTGAGTAGTTTGTTCCATCTGTAAGTGAGGACCTATTGGTGAGTAGGACACTAATTTGAGCAGCTGTTCATGGCTACATTTCCTCTATAGCAGCTACTGCAGGAGAAATGTGGTATTATATGGTATCCATTCAAATGAGGGTACAAACATGTTGTACATAGTTAGGAAACGCTGACTCCTTCGGAGCCTAAACCAATTTCTGCTCTCTACTCTGGTTAAAGAGAATCTGTTATGTCCCCACAGTACCATAAACTAAGTTATGGTGCTGTTAGGGAATGTGACAAGGAGCTGGGTGATGTATTTTTTATACTCACCAAATCTGACAATCAGGCACCAAGTCCACGTGTCGCACAGGAAATCTGCCTCTTTTCAGAGTCCTGCGTACATATTCTCCTATACAAGTCTATGGGAGAGCATGCGACTGAAAAAAGTCAGATTTTCGTGTACTGCATAGACTTCAACGGGTGAGAGCGAATAAGTATAAAAAAAATACATCTTTCAGCTCTTTGTCACATTCCCTAACAGCATGGAAACTTAATTTATAGCGCCATGAGGATGTGACAGGTTCACTTTACTAGAGAGGGTTCTCAAGCAGGAGAACCCCTTGATGACATGAATATGTTGTAAAAGGACAGTGAGTGTCCTCATGGGACAAATCCTTTATCTCTGTGATTTGGATCATAATACCATGAGATATGTTTAAGAAAAACAGAGTTTCGACTTCCCAAATTAGTGACATCATCCAACGCTACATGATCACTGGAAATAACCATAACGATTGGAAGGTCAGATCATTTCTGAGTTAAAGAGATTTTCCAAAAAAATATCCATTGATGCCCCATACATGGAATAGTTTACAATTGTATTATCTGTGGGGGACCTATCTCGTTAATACTCTGAATCATAAAGGCCTCATCAGTGTTTTACATACAGGAGTCCCTAGTTATGCAGCTCGATCAGTGGTGCTTGGTCTGGATCAACACCAAAGAGGCCACAGCTCTCCAGAAAGTTCTGCTGATTGGTGGCATTCCCAAGATCTGACTTCCACTGATCACATAGAGATCGCTTATCATACAGTATATCTAGACCAGCATTAGCTATTCCAGGAAAATGTCTTTAATGGGCAAATCATTTAACTACTTTTTTTTTAATTAACCCTTTCAATTAATTTAGCATAGAGAGAAACTATTTGTAGATCGGTTGTGTGAATAATGTGGGAAGCAAGTTGTAATAGAGTTTCACAGTTTGGTTATTTTCTCCCAAGGTAGGTGTTTTACTTTTTCTTGTAATCAGCAGCTGCACACAGCTTTATTAAAATTCAGAGATACATGAATAATACGAAAAATATTTGATTAGACGACAAGGCATAAGAAACCTTTACTCCCTTGAGGATTAATGTCTAATCTTAGCAGTACATTGATGACAGGCAAATAGTACGTCAGTCAATACAGAACTCAATATTTTGTTCTTCTCATCTCTGGCCCCGCTCACCAGTAATTAGATTGTGAAATGATGAACTAGAGACACATCAGCATTTATATTCATGCTGCTGACCAATACTAACCACGTGTAAGAAAAATGCTCTTCTTAATTGGCACATATAATTACACGCCATGCATAGCAGAAAGCACAGCTCTTGTTACTGAGCTAATTTATTTCAGACACTTTACAAATAAATGCCAACTAGAAAAGAGTTTTTACACTTTTTACTGACATAGTTCTCTTTTTTCATGATTACATTGATTATTTTTTTACTGCAGCAAGATACAGTACAGTATCAAGAATGGTGTTATTTGCACCATTGCTAACTTTATGTCTGAATCAGGTTAATATAGCTTAAACTGCTGAATTGTTATTAGCGGTGTAAATGCTGTTATATAACTTAACATTGCAAATCTAATAACTAACAACTTAAGTTTTGCTTCATTGATAATTTATTTGATTTTCAAAATTAAATGGTATGAAACTGAAATATTATAAAAAATTCATTTACATTTGGGAGAAGGAGCTGATTTGATTACTGAGGAATCAGCACTTTTTTAAAGTATTGCATCAATCCATGTCATCTTGTGCCTGATAGCAAAAAATATCTTTTAGGTCTTAGTAGACTTAAGCCCTATTTACACAGGATGAATGTTGGGCATACGATGCCTGACACTCATCCCTGTGTGTAATCGCTCCTGTACTGCTGCAGTTGATTTCTCTCCTCGCTCTCCCCCGCCCCTCTCCATTTACTTAACACAGCGGCTGTTCAGTACTGAGCGGCTGCTGTTTACACTCATTGTTAATCATTCAGTATTTTATGCAGTCTAAATGATGGACTATGATCTGAACGATGATCATTTCATGTAAACAGCAGCCGATCAGTACTGAACAGCTGCTGTGTTAAGTGATAGGAGCTTGGATGCATAGAGATAAAAGCTTTCTTCTATTTATTCAGTATGTGCCCATAATGACAAGAAAAATACAACCGTCCTTGATCAAGACCTGAGAAGGTTGAAACGCATCCTCAGGACGGTTGTATTTTTCTTGGTATTATGGGCACATACTGAATAAATAGAAGAAAGCTTTTATCTCTATGCATCCAAGCTCCTATCATTTAAATGCACGTGTCAAGAAACTGCCTAGGATCGAGCGGTATGGATGAGAGACTGCTTTCTTCATGCTGAAAAGAGGACACAGCAAGAAATATAAGACGGGAGCTGACATAACCTGCTACATAGGTGAGATCATTACCTTTACTTGAATATTTATGCTGTGTTAAGTGAATGGAGAGGGGCGGGGAAGAGCGGGGAGAGAAATCTCCTCCAGCTGCCCTGCTGCGAGCCAACGATACTCTCTCCTGTATATCAGCATGGGAGCGAGTACATGCAGGAACGAGAGTCAGGCTTTGTTTGCCCGACAGTTGGCCCGTGTAAATGAGGCTTTAAAGGTTGCCATCTACATTAGCGTATTGACAAAACTCACCAATTTCAGCAGGACCAGTTGACCAGTTAATGTGTTTAAACTATCCTTTTGTTGTCAGGGAAGATAAGCTGCTGCAAAAGGTTTCTCCTCATTAATAACACATGCACAGTAAGGGCTCTTTCACACACACATAGGCGATTTTCAGTCGGCTGTGCCACGGCCACAGCATGATGGAAAGTCGCGTAAATGAGACCAAGTCATGGCTGCGTCTCTTGTTTGTGCGCCCATTCAGAAGGCCCAGGTCCAGTGAATGTATGTCAAGCCCTGGATATCGTCCGGCAGGGGGAGACAATTTAGCTCGGCTTAACTGCCTTCCCCTTTCCTTCCCCTTTCCACAGCTCTTGGCAAGGGGAGGGGGCATGATGGGGCGGGAGCTAGTGTGCTAAGCTCACGCCACCTTTCTGCCCCTTGTTGGCTGCCAGCAATGGGAATGGGCGGGACTGGAGCTTAGAAAATACTTTCCACCCCCTTCCATTGCAAACAGCTGGCAAGGAGTGGAGAGGAGGAAGGAAGAGGGTGGGAGTTTAGCAGACATGATGCTAAACTCCCTCCCACCTCCCTTCTCCACCAGCTATGGGAGCTGCCGCCATATTCTGGCCAAAAGATAGTTCCTGAACTATCTTTTCTGGCCCGGCATAAAAATGCCCCACCGCAATGCACACCGTATACGCTATATTTGCCGGGCGTCCATTTTTATACTGCTGAAATACGCCTATCTGAACTGATGCCTTGTAAACCAATGCATCAGATGGGCAGCATATATAGGCCTGGCGTGAAAGTGCAGCCGATATACGCGCATGTGAATAAAACCCAAGCTCTTCGCATGATGTAAAAGTCAGTAAAAAAAGAAGATTATCAAACCAAAGATTTACAATGGTTTCCTTTCTATTAGCAATGTTTTCACTCATGCAATGTTGCGAGAGCAAAAAAATCACGGCATGCTCTATCTTTCTGTGATATGCGTTTTTTTCAGCTCCCATCTTTCCCTATGGAGCCTTCTTTTTATCACATTGCAATGTAAAAAACTTGCGCTGCGATGCCATTTTAACATTAGAAAGTTCCACTGGCTATCACTAAAAAAATCGCACGATAACAAAGCGCGAGAAAATCGCAAGCGGCAGTGATGTTTTGCAAGAAAAAGCAGGGCTGACACTCAAAAATTGTGGGGAAAAAGAAGTGATTTCTCAAGGCAAAATTGTGATTGCCTGGGTAGAACTAGCCTAAGTCAAGAGCCAGAACCAAACATAAGAGATAAGTATCTGACCAACCACTGGGACCCCCACCGACAACAAAAATAGGGATGCTAAAAATCTCTGAATGAACAAAGTGGTGGTCATGTATGCGCAGTACCACTCCATTCATTTCAACGAGACTGTTGAAGAAAGCTGAGCATCTGTACTACAGCAGTGAGGAAAAAATGTATTACTAGAAAATACATTTAAGGAGGTTCCATGAAACATACTTATCCCCCACCAACAGGATAGGGAATAAGCGTCTTGTTCATAGTGGTTAAGTTTTTTTCCTGGAACAACTCCTTTAACCCCCTCGCTACATGAGGGCTCCCATTTAACCCCTTGAGTGGCACGCCCGGAAATTTTCCGGGACGAGCTCCACTGCTCATAGCAACATAGCCCGGAAGATTTCTGGGCTATGTATCACTATGGGAGCTGCAGAGCACAATGCCACAAGCTGTGACATTGTGCTCTGCCTGCACAGACCCACACAGAACACTGCAGGGCTGTGAAAAACCAGCAGAAGATATTGCAGATATGTCGGCAATGTCCTGCTTTGTTTACAGGTTGCCATAGAGACCATCGGCTTGTCAGAAGCAAGCCGATGGTCTCTGTGGCAGGGAGAGCTTGGTGCTTGGCTATCAGAGGACAGCTAGGTTCCAGCTCTTACAGTAGAGATCAGAGAAAACCTCCGATCTCTGCTGTGTTAACCCTTTACATGCTGCAGTCTATGTGACTGCAGCATGTAAAGGGTTGTCACTGCAGCATGTAAAGGGCTGTCACCATCAGACCCCCGGAATGTGATCAGGGGTCCTGATGGGTCCCTGTGGAAGTCCCCTAAAGGGACAAAAAAAAATATTTAAAAAACATTAAAAAAAAAAAAAGTTAAAAAATTATGTAAAAAAATTAAAAAAACACTTGTCTCCCTTTACTTTGTAAAAAAATCAAAAATACAATCACACATGTGGTATCCGTGTGCGTCATAATGACCCAGAGAAGGAAGTTAATACATTATTTAACCCCTTAATGACATGGCCCCTTTTTTTTCTTTTTTCCCCATTTCTTTTTTTCCTCCCCCCTGTTTAAAAAATCACAACTTGTCCCGCAAAAAACAAGCCCTTATATGGCCATGTCAATGAAAAAATGAAAAAGTTATGGCTCTTGAGACGCAACTGCAAAACTAGTTGAAATTCAATGATTAGACCATTTTAAAAAACCTGCCCTGGTGGGCACGACAGGGTGGTAGGAAACCTGCCACTCAAGGGGTTAATGTACCATTATAATGCACTAGAGAACTTTGACGGCATTCACTGTGCAGGATTTCTAATGTGATATTTTAATAACTTGAGTTTTTACAGATATGGTGATACCACATTTTTTTAGATGACTGGGAAAAAGGGACAGGTAAACTCGAACTACGTTTTAATTTTTCATATAATTAATAAACATTTTTAAACTATTTTTTGCATTTTTGTAGTCCCCATAGGAATACCAGTATAGCATTATACTTAAAAAACACAGAAAACCTATTTACTGTACATAGATACAAATATAGCATTCAGAAGATACCTTAAACCATTATTCTCCTTGATATCAGAAAAGTATGCAGTTTTGGAATGTTTCATACATTGTTAACTCTTTAAATTGCAAACTTGCTACAAAAGTTAAATTTGCTAATAAATCTTTTGTACTTATATTCTTATTTGCAATTAGTTTTATAATGCAATATTTTTTCCAGCATTTTTACTATTAATAATTTACTGGTAATGGAGTGATTTATTCAATTATTTCCAAAAGTGAACAAGAGGCATAATTCTTAATTTGCATTCAGAATGCATCAAAATGTGTAAAATGCGGATAGGATAGTCTCCCTCTAGTGGTAGATTGGAATAACAGCATTTATTACACTTTAGATTCAGTGTAGACAAATGAAAAATGTTCTCTAAGCTGAAAATCTATTGCAAAGCAATAAAAAGATGGTAAAACTGATTAGCCAGGTGCCAGATTTGTGCCAGTAAGGATAAAATGGATTCAGCACGTTTGAGATTTGCAGATAATTGCAGGGATTTACATTTTGGAGAACTAATAGAGAACATAATTATAATGATTTGTTCATCATCGCTTATAGGAAACAAAGCAATATGCCAATATGTTAGCAACGCACATTGTCCTCTAAGCTCTTAGCAAATTGCTGTAATGGGGCAGCAAGGTGGCTCAGTGGTTAGCACTGTTGTCTTGCAGCACTGGGGTGCTGGATTCAAGTCCCACCAAGGACAACATCTGCATGGAGTTTGCATGTTCTGTTTGCTTGGGTTTTCTACAGGTACTCCATTTACCCACACACCCCAAAGACATACTAATAGGTGAACTTAGATTGTGAGCTCAAAGGAGACATCAGGTCATAAAATGTAAACCATGTGGGAGATTTATGTTGCTCATAACAACTAAGTACAGCTTTTTATTTATTATGCTGAAAAATGAAAGCTGCACTGTGATTGGTTACTATGGGCAACAAAGACAGTTTTTCTTTTATATAGTCTCATAAATGTCCCCCTTGTTCCCTTGACAACTCCATAAGCTTATCTCCCAGGGTTCACTACAAGCCATATTATCATTGAAATGAACTCCAATCTAATATAAAAAAAAGCCTACAGGCTTTTTCTTGCACCCATTTTGACCCCTTTGCATGACCTTTGAGGGATGACTTTGGTGTCATTAGATTTGTAACATCCTCACCACCGCCGTAAAATCATAACATTTGAGTTTGATACATTGCGTGATTGTAAGGCAAGGTCAGAGTTCCTATGTTAAGTCTAGCTGCGCTGTTGTGCTTCAGCCAATAGTGCCGCTAGGAGAAGTCAAGCGTATCTAAACGACGTTCATATTAAGTGCTTACCAGTTTGTCTGTTGCCATGTCCCTAAAACGTGGAAGACCCAAGCTGTGGATGGCGAACAGTTCAGGCCGAATATTCGGCTCGACAGTTCTTAAAGCATTTACAACCATTTTATATTTGTGTAGTGAACATTAGGTACATCTAGTAATAGCAAACAGCAGTACGGTTAATGACTTAAATTGTAAATTTCTAGTTCAATTATTATATTCTACAGCAGTAGTGATAGCCAACAGTGGCCATGAGATTTTACAATATTTCTAACAAGCTTTCCAACTGCAATATTTTTCCATACGCATAGGGGTAATGTATGAATAGCTTTACGCCAGCAATTTGGCATAAAAAGGTTGTAAATGTTAGTGCATGCCACATTTGTAGTAAGACTTTAAACTTTTCTGTCCACTCCCACTTTGAAAAATTCCTGAGAAAAGTGGGTGGTGTTTAGCATTAGGGGAGTGTCCAACAACGGTGTAACAAATGTATCAATTCACAGGGTGCAGGAAAGTCTATTGAACTAAACAGGCCCTTCACACATAGACTAAATCTTCTATATATTTGTCAATGTTTGTTTGTCTGTCTGTTTGTTGGAGCCTCACGCACAAACGGTACGACCGATTGACCTGACATTTTGCAAACAGTATAATCTCGACCCAGAGAAGGTTATAGGCAAAAAAATTCAGAAATTTTGCTGCCTCAGCAACCTTATTTGCATATTTTTGCCTTTCCTTAAACTTTAATGCAGCAACCCCCAAATTTGCTTTCACCAATGGATTCTGCATACTTGATTTAGTATTCCTCGTAATTTACAACAAGTAATTCCCACTAAAAGAGTCAGACGGAGCGCTGACAATTTGTGTTTCAGGAAATGATATGTTCCCAGACAGGAATACATGGAGCAACCGAGGATTGAAAACAGTTACCCATAGCAACCAATCACAGTGCAATGTTTATTTTACCTAAGCAGAATAACAAATAAAAGCTGAGCTGGGATCGGTTGCTATTGGCAACAAACAATGCACAATTTTACTCAAATTGGACCAGAATTGGGCATTTGTATATGACACAAACAAACAGATTTTGTGTTTTAGATATAAGTAGCTTTCATTTTATCTCAGCATTGAGGATTATTTTACCTCAGTAGTACAATATATAGCAACTAGAGATGAGCGAGCACCAAAATGTTCGGGTGCTCGTTACTCGGGACGAAATTTTCGCGAAGCTCGAGGGTTCGTTTCGAGTAACGAACCCCATTGAAGTCAATTGGCGACCCGAGCATTTTTGTATATCGCCGATGCTCGCTAAGGTTTCCATTTGTGAAAATCTGGGCAATTCAAGAAAGTGATGGGAACGACACAGCAACGGATAGGGCAGGCGAGGGGCTACATATTGGGCTGCATCTCAAGTTCCCAGGTCCCACTATTAAGCCACAATAGCGGCAAGAGTGCCCCCCCTCCAAACAATTTTTACTTCTGAAAAGCCCTCATTAGCAATGCATACCTTAGCTAAGCACCACACTACCTCCAACAAAGCACAATCACTGCCTGCATGACACTCCGCTGCCACTTCTCCTGGGTTACATGCTGCCCAACCCCCCCCGCACGACCCAGTGTCCACAGCGCAAACCAAAGTGTCCCTGCGCAGCCTTCAGCTGCCCTCATGCCACGCCACCCTCATGTCTATTTATAAGTGTGTCTGCCATGAGGAGGAACCGCAGGCACACACTGCAGAGGGTTGGCATGGCTAGGCAGCGACCCTCTTTAAAAGGGGCAGGGCAATAGCCCATAATGCTGTACAGAAGCAATGAGAAATATAATCCTGTGCCACCGCCATCAGGAGCTGCACACGTGGGCATAGCAATGGGGAACCTATGTGCCACACACTATTCATTCTGTCAAGGTGTCTGCATGCCCCAGTCAGACCGCGGTTTTTTATAAATAGTCACAGGCAGGTACAACTCCGCAATGGGAATTCCGTGTGCACCCACAGCATGGGTGGCTCCCTGGAACCCACCGGCTGTACATAAATGTATCCCATTGCAGTGCCCTGGACAGCAGAGCTAACGTCAGATTAAATGCAGGTGGGCTTCGGCCCACACTGCATGCTCCAACCTGACCGGGGTTTTTAATTCATAGACACAGGCAGGTACAACTCCCTATTGTGAAGTCCCTGTGGACCCACAGCATGGGTGGCTCCCTGGAACCCACCGGCGGTACATAAATATATCCCATTGCAGTGCCCATCACAGCTGAGGCAATGTCATGTTTAATGCAGGTGGTCTTCGGCCCACACTGCATGCCCCAGTCAGACTGGGGTGCTTTAGAAGTGGACACATGCAGTTACAACTCCGTGTGGACCGACAGCATGGGTGGGTGCCAGGAAGCCACCGGCGGTACATAAATATATCCCATTGCATTGCCCATCACAGCTGAGGTAATGTCATGTTTAATGCAGGTGGGCTTCGGCCCACACTGCATGCCCCAGTCAGACTGGGGTTCTTTAGAAGTGGACACATGCAGTTACAGCTCCGTGTGGACCGACAGCATGGGTGGGTGCCAGGAAGCCACCGGCGGTACATAAATATATCCCATTGCATTGCCCATCACAGCTGAGGTAATGTCATGTTTAATGCAGGTGGGCTTCGGCCCACACTGCATGCCCCAGTCAGACTGGGGTTCTTTAGAAGTGCACATGCAGTTACAACTCCGTGTGGACCGACAGCATGGGTGGGTGCCAGGAACCCACCGACAGTACATAAATATATCCCATTGCAGTGCCCAGCACAGCTGAGGTAACGTCAGCTTTAATGCAGGTGGGCAAAAAATTAATTTGATTACACTGTAGGCGAGGGCCCCAAAAAGTTGTTGCACCAACAGTGCTAATGTACGTCAGAAAAATTGCCCATGCCCAACCAAGAGGGCAAGTGAAACCCATTAATCGCTTTGGTTAATGTGGCTTAATTTGTAACTAGGCCTGGAGGCAGCCCAGTTAAAATAAAAATTGGTTCAGGTGCAAGTTTCAACGCTTTAATGAGCATTGAAACGTATAAAAATTGTTTACAAAAATTATATGACTGAGCCTTGTGGGCCTAAGAAAAATTGCCCGTTCGGAGTGATTACGTCAGGTTTCAGGAGAAGGAGCAGGAGGAGGAGGATGAATATTATACACAGATTGATGAAGCTAAAAGGTCCACGTTTTTGATGGTGATAGAGAACAATGCTTCCATCCGCGGGTGCAGCCTACGTATTGTTTAGGTATCGCTGCTGTCCGCTGGTGGAGAAGAGAAGTCTGGGGAAATCCAGGCTTTGTTCATCTTGATGAGTGTAAGCCTGTCGGCACTGTCGGTTGACAGGTGGGTACGCTTATCTGTGATGATTCCCCCAGCCGCACTAAACACCCTCTCTGACAAGATACTAGCCGCAGGACAAGCAAGCACCTCCAGGGCATACAGCACGAGTTCAGGCCACGTGTCCAGCTTCGACACCCAGTAGTTGTAGGGGGCAGAGGCGTCACGGAGGACGGTCGTGGGATCGGCTACCTACTCCCTCACCATCCTTTTACAGTGCTCCCGCCGACTCAGCCTTGACTGCGGAGCAGTGACACAGTCTTGCTGGGGAGCCAGAAAGCTGTCAAAGGCCTTAGAGAGTGTTCCTCTGCCTGTGCTGTACATGCTGCCTGATCTCCGCATCTCCCCTGCTACCTTGCCCTCAGAACTGCGCCTACGGCCACTAGCGCTGTCGGATGGGAATTTTACCATCAGTTTGTCCGCCAGGGTCCTGTAGTATAGCATCACTCTCGAACCCCTTTCCTCTTCGGGTATGAGAGTGGAAAGGTTCTCCTTATACCGTGGGTCGAGCAGTGTGTACACGCAGTAATCCGTAGTGGCCAGAATGCGTGTAACGCGAGGGTCACGAGAAAGGCATCCTAACATGAAGTCAGCCATGTGTGCCAGGGTACCTGTATGCAACACATGGCTGTCCTCACTAGGAAGATCACTTTCAGGCTCCTCCTCCTCCTCCTCCTCAGGCCATACACGCTGAAAGGATGACAGGCAAGCAGCATGGGTACCCTCAGCAGTGGGCCAAGCTGTCTCTTCCCCCTCCTCCTCATCCTCCTGCCCCTCCTCCTCCTCCTCAACGCGCTGAGATATAGACAGGAGGGTGCTCTGACTATCCAGCGACATACTGTCTTCCCCCGCCTCTGTTTCCGAGCGCAAAGCGTCTGCCTTTATGCTTTGCAGGGAACTTCTCAAGAGGCATAGCAGAGGAATGGTGACGCTAATGATTGCAGCATCGCCGCTCACCATCTGGGTAGACTCCTCAAAGTTTCCAGGGACCTGGCAGATGTCTGCCAACCAGGCCCACTCTTCTGTAAAGAATTGAGGAGGCTGACTCCCACTGCGCCGCCCATGTTGGAGTTGGTATTCCACTATAGCTCTACGCTGCTCATAGAGCCTGGCCAACATGTGGAGCCTAGAGTTCCACCGTGTGGGCACGTCGCACAGCAGTCGGTGCACTGGCAGATGAAACCGATGTTGCAGGGTGGCAGGGTGGCAGTGGCCGTGTGGGACTTGCGGAAATGTGCGCAGAGTCGGCGCACCTTTCCGAGCAGGTCTGACAAGCGTGGGTAGCTTTTCAGAAAGCGCTGAACCACCAAATTAAAGACGTGGGCCAGGCATGGCACGTGCGTGAGGCTGCCGAGCTGCAGAGCCGCCACCAGGTTACGGCCGTTGTCACACACGACCATGCCCGGTTGGAGGCTCAGCGGCGCAAGCCAGCGGTCGGTCTGCTCTGTCAGACCCTGCAGCAGTTCGTGGGCCGTGTGCCTCTTCTCTCCTAAGCTGAGTAGTTTCAGCACGGCCTGCTGACGCTTGCCCACCGCTGTGCTGCCGTGCCACGCGACACCGACTGCTGGCGACGTGCTGCTGCTGACACATCTTGATTGCAAGACAGAGGTTGCGTAGGAGGAGGACGAGGAGGAGGAGGGTGGTTTAGTGGAGGAAGCATACACCGCCGCAGATACCACCACCGAGCTGGGGCCCGCAATTCTGGGGGTGGGTAGGACATGAGCGGTCCCAGGCTCTGACTCTGTCCCAGCCTCCACTAAATTCACCCAATGTGCCGTCAGGGAGATATAGTGGCCCTACCCGCTTGTGCTTGTCCACGTGTCCGTTGTTAAGTGGACCTTGGCAGTAACCGCGTTGGTGAGGGCGCGTACAATGTTGCGGGAGATGTGGTCGTGCAGGGCTGGGACGGCACATCGGGAAAAGTAGTGGCGACTGGGAACAGAGTAGCACGGGGCCGCGGCCGCCATCATACCTTTGAAAGGCTCCGTTTCCACAACCCTATACGGCAGTATCTCCAGGCTGATAAATTTGGCTATGTGCACGTTTAACGCTTGAGCGTGCGGGTGCGTGGCGGCGTACTTGCGCTTGCGCTCCAACACTTGCGCTAGCGACGGCTGGACGGTGCGCTGAGAGACATTGGTGGATGGGGCCGAGGACAGCGGAGGTGAGGGTGTGGGTGCAGGCCAGGAGACAGTAGTGCCTGTGTCCTGAGAGGGGGGTTGGATCTCAGTGGCAGGTTGGGGCACAGGGGGAGAGGCAGTGGTGCAAACCGGAGGCGGTGAACGGCCTTCGTCCCACCTTGTGGGGTGCTTGGCCATCATATGTCTGCGCATGCTGGTGGTGGTGGCTCCCCGGCTGATCTTGGCGCGACAAAGGTTGCACACCACTGTTCGTCGGTCGTCTGCACTCTCAGTGAAAAACTGCCAGACCTTTGAGCACCCCGGCCTCTGCAGGGTGGCATGGCGCGAGGGGGCGCTTTGGGAAACAGTTGGTGGATTATTCGGTCTGGCCCTGCCTCTACCCCTGGCCCCCGCACTGCCTCTTCCAACTTGCCCTGCTGCTGCACTTGCCTCCCCCTCTGAAGACCTGTCCTCAGTAGGCGTAGCAAACCAGGTGAGGTCAGTCACCTCATCGTCCTGCTGCTCTTCCTCCGAATCCTCTGTGCACTCCTCCCTCGGACTTACTCCAATTACTACTACCTGAGTGATAGACAACTGTGTCTCATCGTCATCGTCCTCCTCACCCACTGAAAGCTCTTGAGACAGTTTCTGGAAGTCCCCAGCCTCATCCCCCGGACCCCGGGAACTTTCCAAAGGTTGGGCATCGGTCACGACAAACTCCTCCGGTGGGAGAGGAACCATTGCTGGCCATTCTGGGCAGGGGCCCGGGAACAGTTCCTGGGAGTCTGCCTGCTCCTCAGAATGTGTCATTGTAATGGATTGAGGAGGCTGGGAGGAAGGAGGAGCAGCAGCCAGAGGATTCAGAGTTGCAGCAGTGGACGGCGCAGAATTCTGGGTGGTCGATAGATTGCTGGATGCACTTTCTGCCATCCACGACAGGACCTGCTCACACTGCTCATTTTCTAATAAAGGTCTACCACGTGGACCCATTAATTGTGAGATGAATGTGGGGACGCCAGAAACGTGCCTCTCTCCTAATCCCGCAGCAGTCGGCTGCGATACACCTGGATCAGGAGCTCGGCCTGTGCCCACACCCTGACTTGGGCCTCCGCGTCCTCGTCCTTTAGGCCTACCCCTACCTCTCAGCATGCTGTATTACCAGTAGTGCAGAAACAGAACGCTGTAATTAAATGTGCCGCTTATTGGCCTGTGGTTGGAGGCTGACTTCGCTTACGGAACGCACAGCAGAGGCAGGAAAGAATTTTGCGCAAGCCTGCTGTAACACTTAGCTTGCTGCGTATGAATTAGGACAACTACCCCCAGCAGAGACGCAGTACAGTCAGGACGGTCACAGGTAGCCCAAATAGATTTTTTTTCCCAAATTTTTTTGGAAAAGCCCACTGCGTATATAGACTGGATATGTCTTTCACTGTCCCTGCCTCACCAGCACTACTGGCCGTGGACTATGTAAAATTACTGCAGACTGTTTCACTCTGAACAGGATGACAGCGGTGATGTAAGAGGCAACGCAGAGGCAGGAAAGAATTTTGCGCAAGCCTGCTGTAACACTTAGCTGGCTGTGTATGAATTAGGACAACTACCCCAAGCAGAGACGCAGTACAGTCAGGACGGTCACAGGCAGCCCAAATAGAATTTTTTTCCTAAATTTTTTTGGAAAAGCCCACTGCGTATATAGACTGGATATGTCTTTCACTGTCCCTGCCTCACCACCACTACTGGCCGTGGACTATGTAAAATTACTGCAGGACGCAATGCTCTGGACGCAATGCTCTGCACGGCCGATATACAAAAAAAAAAAAAATGTGCAACACTGCAAAAAGCAGCCTCAACAGTACTGCACACGGTCAGATGTGGCCCTAAGAAGGACCGTTGGGGTTCTTGAAGCCTAAAATCACTCCTAACGCTCTCCCTATAGCAGCTCCGGCATCACCAGCACTTTCCCCGATCTCTGTCAGAATGCATCTGTGGCGAGCCGCGGGAGGGGCCGATTTATATACTCGGGTGACACCTGATCTCGCCAGCCACTCAATGCAGGGGGGTGGTATAGGGCTTGAACGTCACAGGGGGAAGTTGTAATGCCTTCCCTGTCTTTCTATTGGCCAGAAAAGCGCGCTAACATCTCAGAGATGAAAGTGAAAGTAACTCGAACATCATGTGGTGCTCGCCTCTAGTAACGAGCATCTCGAACACGCTAATACTCGAACGAGTATCAAGCTCGGACGAGTACGTTTTCTCATCTCTAATAGCAACCAATCATGGCACAACTTTTATTTGACCTCTGCGGTATAATCTATGGCTAATACAGTCACATAGCATTAATCAGCATCAGTGTGCTTCCACATATTTATACGTACGTTCTAATATCCTCTTTTCTTACTTAAAATGTCCTGCGCGCATTGTGTATCGGGTACCCGGGCTATATATATATATATATATATATATATATATATATATATATATATATATATATAAAATGCACAATATGTTTGTTTGTGTCGTATACAAATCCACAGTTCTGGTCTAATTTGAGTAAAATTTCATCACCAGGCGCCGAATAATGGCGAATTAAAAATCTAAAACTCACAGACTTCCCTATAATTTTTATTGCCAACAGCAACCAATCACAGTTCAGCTTTCGCTTCTTATACTTCTGAGATAAAATAAAAGCTGCACTGTGATTGGTTGCTATGGGCAACAGCTTTTTTTTTTTTGCACAGTTTTAATAACAGTGCGGGGCTCGGCTCATTGTTGTGAACCACTTCGTATATTCCAGGACTGCTAGTCATAAGATCGCCATGCAACACAGGGGTATATCTTCTAGTATAAAATAATTTTACTAACTTTCTCTAAAAAACATGCACACATCTAGGGCACAACTGTTGCAAGGTTTGCACTCAATACATTGAAAGTTGGCTGCTCGACCAGCAAAACAACAATAAGACAATTTCAACCCTCAGACACGTACACACACTCTCTAAGAGACTGTCTAATATTGTGTCTATAGTTCTATCATTGTTCGACCCACAACAAATAGTCTAATGCTCCAGATGATGCGTCACTCGAATATCTACGTGCTAGAAGCACTGGTTTAAGCTCAGATTACTGACTCAACGCGTTTCACAGCAATTTAAGCAGATTTTCAGGAGATTAGAGAGCTTATTAACCCCTTGAATGGCGGGTTTCCTACGACCCTGTCGTGCCCACCAGGGCAAGTTTTTTAAATGGTCTAATCATTGAATTTCAACTAATTTTGCAATTGTGTTCCAAGAGCCATAACCTTTTCATTTTTCCATTGACACAGCCATATGAGGGCTTGTTTTTTGTGGGACAAGTTGTACTTTTTGATGGCATAATTGTGGGGTATATACAATGTATTGCATAACTTTTGTAAAAACATTTGTAGGGAGATTGGGGGAAAAAAAGAAATTCTGCTATTTGTTTTTTGGATTTAATTTTTACGGCATTCAACATGCAGAATAAATAGTGTGATAAGATTATTCTCTGAGTCACACGATTCTGGCGATACCGAGTTTATACAGTTTTTATGTTTCGAGGAGGAAAAAAGAAATGGGGAAAAAAGAAAAAAGGGGCCATGTCATTAAGGGGTTAAATAATGTATTAACTTCCTTCTCTGGGTCATTACGACGCATGGATACCACATGTGTGATTTTATTTTACATTTTTTACAAAGTAAAGGGAGACAAGTGTTTTTATTTCTATTTTTTTTTTATAATTTTTTTACTTTTGCTTTTTTTTTCTACTTTTTTTTTATTTTTGTCCCTTTAGGGGACTTCCACAGGGACCCATCAGGACCCCCTGATCACTTTCTGGAGGTCCGATGGTGACAGCCCTTTACATGCTGCAGTGACAGCCCTTTACATGCTGCAGTCACATAGACTGCAGCATGTAAAGGGTCAACACAGCAGAGATCAGAGGTTTTCTCTGATCTCTGCTGTAAGACCTGGTACCTAACTGTCCTCTGACAGCCAAGCATCAGCTCTCCCTGCCACAGAGATCATCCTGCTTCTGACAAGCCGGTGGTCTCTATTGCAACATATAAACAAAGCAGGAGACTTAGAAGCAGGAGATTGCCGGCATATCGGCAATATCTTCTGATTCTGTTGTTCAAAGCCCTTGCTTTGTTCTCTGTGGGACTGTGCAGGCAGAGCACAATGCTACAGCCTGTGGCATTGTGCTCTGCAGCTCCCATAGTGATACATAGCCCGGAAATCTTCCAGGCTATATCACTATCGGCAGTGGAGCTCGTCCCGGAAAATTTCCGGGCGTGCCACTCAAGGGGTTAAAGGAGACAGAAGACTTTAGCTCCTCTAGCAAGAATTGAATTTGGTATTTAGATAATCAAAAATCAGGTATGAGGACATTGCTACAGAGATAGTTGCGGCAAAGAATATATATAGGGCACAATCGCTTCATTCGCTCAATACTAATCTGTGGCTCAAAACCCAAAGTATGTCTATATTAGTCTAGGATGGACAGAGGTTAATGACCTAGTGAGTAACTGTGTAATGGAATCCCATGTGAGCACAATGTGCTTCTCTCAAAAAGGTAGTTGCTATATAGCAGATGCTGGCCAGCTGCAAGGTCAATCACTGTGATAGTTCAAGGAGAAAACTAGGAGATCTCCTTACCAAAATCTATTCAAACAGAGCAAATTTTGAACAGCCTGACGACTGTTTTTATGCTGGCTAAAAACCATCACTAAAGGACAAGTGAACAAGTAGTGCACGACTGCCCGCATTTACTTGTAACAATTATTGCTCCTTTTTGGCCATTTGAACAAATTTTGAGTGAGAATTGTTGCATGTAAAAGGGCCTTAATTTTGCACTGTCTAACCTTTAGACAGTATTAGTAAATAAGCCCCAGCGTGTGTCTTAAAAACAGAGGCTCTTGGATGTCCTAATGGTGGATTTTAATGCTATATGAATAAAGGCCAAAGGAGTGGAGTGTGGTCCATGCATACAGGAGCAATGAGCATACCACTGGTGAGCTGACATCTTTCAGTTTTTATGAACTATCCTTCATTAAATGGTAGTATTAAAACTAGAGATGAGCGAGCGTACTCGGAAAAGCACGGAGCGGGGAGCTGCAGGGGAGAGTGGGGAGGAATGGAGGGGAGATCTTTCTCTCCCTCTCTCCCGCCCGCTCTCCCCTGCTCCCCGCTGCGACTCACCTGTCAGCCGCAGCGGCACCCGAATCTTCAGGGACGAGCACAGCGATACTCGGATAAAGCAAATTACTCGAGCGAGTAGTGCTTTTCCAAGTACGCTCGCTCATCTCTAATTAAAACATAAAATTTGTCCTGCCAAAAAAGCCTCCATACAGCTATGTTGGTAGAAAAATCAAAATATTAAGATTTTTGAAATGCAGGGCTGGCAAAGTGGAAGCAAAAAAAAAAAAAGAATTGCTGGCCAATGAAGGGTAAAACTAATAGATCCCTACAGATGTAGCAAACTTTAACCTGATATTTAACACTTTACATTCCATGACGCAGCATAATTTACACTGATATTTAACAGTTCATCTGCCATTGAAAATGTCGAATTAAAGTTTACCTCATCATGGTATGTAGTGTATACAATGTCAATTTAAGGTTTTCTACTTCTCTACAATAACGAGAATCAATAAACATATTGCTTATAGGATTTATCAAAGACCAGTCCTAGGACTTGTAAATTACTGCCACCTCCCCAAAACCTTCCACATCATATTTTCCTAGTTCAGCACACAGGGATATGACTGTAAGCTCTTTAATCAAAATGATAGATCAGCTTTTATTACATTTTTCTCTTACCATTGATATAGGACTCTTAGTAACTGTCAGGTTAATATCAGGATCATACTCTAATAAATTAAGCATGGGTGTAAAATGCTCTCCAGCAAATGGGATTTGTTTCGCATTTTAAGAAGTGTAATTGCATTTTTAACTTTAACACAATTTATAATAGAGTAACTATATGCCAGGTATTAATGCCCCCTTATTACAAGTTCTACTATTACTTTTCATGTCTAGGTTAGGCTAAGGCGAAAAAGCGTACCTGTATCATAAGGATATTGCACTTGGATCCATATCAAGATTTCCAGCACGTTTCTGTCATTGTTAATCAACGAGTGTTTCAAATGAATATATAATCCCTTTACAATTAATTAGATTAATTATAATTATCAAACATGCAAAAACAATGATGGCAGAATTTGGCAAAAAAATCAGCTTGAAAATTATGTATGCCAAGTTTCTATGTTTCTGTAGTCTTTTACTTTCTTATCCCATATACGGTGGATCTAAAAAGTCTACACACCACTGTTAAAATGCCATGTTCTTGTCATGTTAAAAGATCTGACAAAGGTGAATTATTTTAGATTTATTGTTACCACTGTGATCCGTTATCTGTAGGATTCCATTGAAAAACAAATTCAAATCTTTTAAGGTGAAAAAATATCCTAAAAAACAATGTGGTTGCATAAATATACACACCATAAATCTAATACTTTGTTGATGTACCCTTTGACTTAACGACAACATTCAGAGTTTTTAGGCAGGTATCTATCAGCATGGCACATCTTGACTTGGTAATCTTTGTCCACTCTTCTTTGCAAAAGCGCTCCAAATCTGTCAGATTGTAAGAGCATCTTGTGTGTACCGCCTTCTTCAAATTTTCAATGAAATTCTTGTCTGGACTCTGGCTGGGCCACTGATCTTCTTCTGGCAGAGCCATTTTTTTGTGGATTTGCAGGTATGCTTTGGGTCGTTGTCATGCTGAAAGGTGAAATTCCTCTTCAACCTCAGGTTTTTAGCAGAGGCTTGGACGTTTTTTTTTGTTAGAAAAGGTTTCTGTTTTGCCTGCCCTCCCCTACAGCCCAGACATATGAAGGACACAAGAGATGGTTGTCACATGCACTACACAACCAGTACCTGCCAGAAATTCCTGCAGCTTCTTTAATGTAGGACTCTTAGCCGCCTCCAGTACCAATGGTCTTCTGGTCTTTTCATCAATTTTTGAGTTTTTCATCACTGTTGTACCAAATTTATTCTACTTTTTAATGACCATCTTCCTTGTGTTCCATGGTATATGTAATGCCTTGGAAATATTTTGGTACCCTTCTCTTGACTGATACCTTTCAACAGTCAGATCCTTTTGGTGTACTGTAAGCTCTTTATGGACCATGGCTTTTATGGAAAAATGCAACAAAAAATGCCAGTAAAATTCTACAATAAGAGTCGTACTTTATATGGAGTAAATCAGAATCCCTGTAAATAATGGCAGAGGAGTACTGACAACTATTTAACATGAATGTAAATGTGATGTGCTAATTCTGAACACAACCACATCACCAAATATAAGAGGGATTTCATACTTCGGCAGCCACATTATTTTAGTTTTGTTATATTTATTTTTCACCCTAAAGTGGTGTTTGTTTTTCAATGAAATTGTACAGATAATGGATCACATTGAAGGTGGAAATAATCAGAAATAATTCATCTTTGTCAGATTTTTTAACACGAAAGAAACATTTTAACATTTTATATTCACTTTACAGTATTCATATGATGAAACAATCCTGTGCATATGGTACCCCATGCTATGAGCACGAATGGAGTTCCCATAATAAGCTGCAGCTCCTGCTCTTGTAAGCTCGAGTCATCCAAATATTACATCGAATGTCTTGGACCCCAATGCAAAACTGCTAACAGGGTCTTAAGCTACTAAGTGCCATTTATTATGCTAATATCTTCTAATATAACCAAGGGGCCTGTGGGATCCTCAGTTACTGGGACATGGGTACAACTACTACCTATAAATATGCCCTTGATCTCAGCAACTGGGAAAATGTTATGGGATAAGAAAATTCCTTTAAATAAATATATCTTGTCAATCATAGTAGTTTAAAAATCCATTAAGTCATTGACTTTAATACCTTCTTGCCTTATGATGTACTGCTATAATATGGGAACCAATTAGTTTTCAAGATTTTACATAATAGTACATCATGTTAAGCATGCAACATAGGAGCTGTACCAGTCCGATCGCCAAGGGAGTGTGGCTGTAAATAACAGCCAGGGTCCTAATGCAATGGTGGTGTATGAAGATAACTTCCATCCCACCTATTGATACTTTAGATGCCAATGTCAAAATATAATGTAAGTGTTACGTTCGTGTGGGCAAGTAAGCATCAGGCCTACATAAAAGTGACCCACTATTAGGCCAAATTGGGGGCAAGAGCCTGGCAGTCACCCCCCTAAAAATTTACTTGGTACAGACCACCATTAGCAAGGCACACGCGCTGGCACATCTTAGCTAAGCACCACACTAGCTGCAATCAAGGCCAATCACTGCCTGCGAGTGACACCGCTGCCTCTTCTGCTGGGTTACATGCTGGCATTGCTGTTCATGAGCCTGCATCCACAGCGCACACAAAATTTTCCCTGCGCAGCGTTCAGCTGCCCTCATGCCGCATGCTCGCTTCATAGCCACACAACCCTCATGTCTATTTATAAGTGTGTCTGCGATGAGGAGGAACCGGAGACACACACTGCAAAGGGTTGGGAGGGCCAGGGAGAAACCCTCTTTGAAAGTGTTGGCGATAGCCCACAATGCTGATGAGAATTCATGATAAATTGACGTCCGATCATAATTCCAATCCCATGCCACCTCTATCACAAAATTGGCAGGAGCCGCAAATGTGGGCATATAAGGGACTCAGGTGCCAGCACTTCTACACATCTCCATAATGCAGCAACGCATACTAAGACCAAAGATTGGTTTGAAGTAGGAGGTGTCACAAAAGTAGCCACCACAGGTATACAGGGACCCTGTGAAAGTCTCATGAAATTCGTTTCGCTTCCTGTGAAAGCTCCAATCCAGTATCTTGGATAACTGTGGCAATTTGTAGCACGAGAGATAATACATGACGACCAACGCTGATCCCCAGACCCCAACGAGTAGGTGGTGTAGCCAGAGAAACCGTGACCGAGGTAGAAACCACAATACTCTGTGTGGGAAGCACGTGAGTGGGCCCAGGGTCAGGTTCAGTCCCAACCTCCACCTTGTGTGACTCTAGGTGCCGTGAGTTACATAGCAATGGAAAATCCATGTGTCCCCACACAATTAATTCTGTGTATGAGTCAGATAGCTGAACACCGCACTGGGAAAGCTGTCTGCACTTTGCGCCCTACCCAAGTTATTCAGTGTATTTGTGCCAGATAGCTAAAACACCGCAATGGAAAATCTTTGTGCACCCACAGCATAGGCGAGCCCCTGCAACTCAGCGACAGTATTAAATATGAAGAAATTAGAGTGCCACACATGGTAGTTTCACCCCGCTCAGGACCTCAGCCTGTGCCCACACTTCTGCCCAATTTATTTTTTGTATGTGTCACATAGCTGAACACTGCAATGGGAAAGTCTTCTGCGCCCTACCCAAGTCATTCAGTGTATTTGTGCCAGATAGCTAAAATACCGCAATGGGAAATCTCTGTGCACCCACAATATAGGCAAACCCCTCAAACATTTCTGTAGCAAGAGAATAGGTGAACCCCTCAAACCATTCAGTAGCAAGAGTATAGGCGGACCCCTGAAACATTTCAGTAGCAAGTGTATAGGCGGACCCCTGAAACATTTCTGTAGTAAGAGTATAGGCGGACCCTTCAAACCTTTCAGTAGCAAGTGTATAGGCAGACCTCTGAAACATTTCTGTAACAAGAGTATAGGCAAACCCCTCAAACATTGGTGTACCAAGAGTATAGGCGAACACCTGAAAAAATTTGTTTACCACGAGTAAAGGCGAAGCCCAGAAAAATTAGTTGGCTAAGAGTATAGGCGAAGGCCTGAAAAATTGGTGCACCAAGAATATAGGGGAAGCCCAGAAAAATTAGTTGCCAAAGAGTAAAGGCGAGGGCCTGAAAAACTGGTGTGCCAAGAGTACAAGTGTACCCCTGAAAAATTGCTTAACCCTGAGGGCAGGTGAAACTCATAGACATTTTTTTTTTTTTTTTAACAAATAGTTTTTATTGGGTTATTGCATGGGTAAACAGTACATGAGAATACATGTGCACAATGTGTAACATATTGTATATTCATGAGAAAAATAGCAGGGTACACATGCTTTGTCCAACAATTAAAACTTTTGTCAGTGTGAATCGGACTATTACCCACAATTTTTCATTTATAGTCCGATGCGTGGGTTAAGAATTAAGTTTAAAGATAATTAGCAGAAAGATGAAACTAAGGAATAAATCCTTGACAACTGAAATGCAGTCATTGGATCACTACAACATCCATACCTGAGTTTCGTTATGTGTGATTACTTTCTCAGCAAGGGGGGGGGGGGGGGGGTGAGAGGTTATGTTTGAATAATATTGTGTCCAGGGGTTCCATGTGCGATGAAAATTAGACATAGTTTCGTTGGATAGAGCATAGATTTTTTCATATGAGCAGTGGTCTGCCATAATATCATGTACCTCATTTATTGTGGGGGGGGGGGGGGGGAGAGATTAGACCTCCATTTCCTAGTTAAGGCTAGTTTGGCTACCATAAGCATGTGGCAAGTCCATTTCCGCACCGTTGGAGGGATCTCGTCACATCTCAGTAGCAGTAATGCCAATTCTGGTCTTTGGGGGACTGCGTTATGGGTGACCTTACGTATGGTGTGGAAGACCGCCTTCCAGAATTTATGGATGAGTTGACATTCCCAAAGTATGTGGATTAACATGCCTTCCTGTCCGCAACCTCTCCAGCAGAGTTTGTCTGTGTTGGGGAAGCATTTGGCTAATTTAACAGGTGTGTAATACCATCTGGTTAACACTTTGTAATGTGTCTGGAGAAGGTTTGCGGACAGCGTGGACTTATTTGCCCAGTTAAAGGAAAGAATCCACTGTTTCTGGGGAAATGTGCTTTTTAAGTCGCGTTCCCAATTTAGGAGATGAACTTTTTTTTGTGTACCCATATCCCCGGTCAGGGTATTATAACAATATCTCGTATGTGAAACACCCTTTGGTCCTTTATTGAAAAGGAAGTCAATCAATCCTTTGGGGAGGGAACAATTCTCCAAGTGGGACATATTTAAATATGACCTAATTTGGCAATATAGGTGAAAGTCATCTGAGGAGACACCAAAGGACATTCTCAAGGTCTGGAAGGGAGCAATCTTCTCTCCCACGAACAAGTCTCGCAGTCGTTTGATTCCAAGTCTAAGCCACCTCGTAATCGATATATCTGGAATATAATAAGTTAGTATTTCCAGGGGGAGGTCAATTGAGCCCCCATCGGGACTTGATTTCAGTCTCTGGGTGTAGAGATTCCAGGCCTGTAGGGTTGCCAGCATAGGGGGGGAAAGCCTCTGTACGTCCAGGTTAGTCATGGGAAGTGGGTATATTCAACTGATTGCAGTCGCTTTCAGCAAGGATCTTAGGCTTCTGTTATTATTTAGATCTTTCTCTATGTAAGCCCATGTTGTGGTTAGAGAGTTAGATAGCCAAGGATTGGATAAGTCTAGGTTTATGGCTTGGCAATATGACCACAGGTCAGGAACCCCCAAACCACCTTGTCTTCGATTGAGATAGACTATAGAAGATGTGACCCTTGGTCTCTTATTGTTCCATATATAAATCGTAGTAGTTGTTTTTGAAGTTCGTTGATTTTATTATAAGGTATTGGGAGAGCTATATTGCGAAAGATATATAAAATTCTTGGGAGAATCAGCGTTTTAAATAGTGTGATTCTGCCAAACCAAGAATATTCAATTTTACCTAACTCTTCTAGTTCTTTTTGTATTGAGGTGTAGAGTGGATCCAAGTTTGCAGATATCATTTCTGCTGTCGGAAAACATAAATTTATACCTAAGTAGGGGATTGATGAGTGCCACTGAAATTTGAATTCCATTTTAATGGCTTCCTTCAGGGAAGGAGGGATGTTGATACCTAGAATTTTGGATTTATTGATGTTTAGCTTGTAAAAGGAAACCCTACTAAAAGATGAAATGATGTTATATATCTCTTTTAGGGAGTCTAGTGGGTTAGTGAGTGTCAGGAGCACATCATCGGCGTATAGTCCGATTTTGTGCTGTCTACCACCCATCGAGAAGCCTCTGACATGCGGTGAGCTTCTAATTAGTTCTGCCATAGGCTCCATTATTATTACAAACAGCAGAGGGGAAAGGGGGCAGCCCTGCCTTGTTCCATTGGTTATCTGGAATGGGTTGGACAGCGCGCCATCTACCAAAACCCTGGCCGATGGAGCTGTGTACAGGGCTTTGATTGCTCTTAAGAAGCCTCCTCTTATTCCGAACTTTCTCAGAACCTCAAATGCGAAGTCCCAATGAATTCTGTTGAATGCCTTCTCCGCGTCCAAAGAAAGGAGGAGAGAAGGCGTTCGACTTGACCCCATGCCCGACATTAGGTTTACCATTCGTCTTGTGCCATCAGACACTCATCTACCTTTAGTAAATCCAACCTGATCATTATGGATTATGGTCGGGAGTATCTGAGTTAATCTCATGGCTAGAATTTTGGAGTACAATTTCGTATCGGTATTAAGGAGCAATATCGGTCTGTAGCTCGTTGTAGATTCCGTTGGCTTTCCCAGCTTGGGAATGGTAATATTGGTGGCCTGTAGCATTTCTGGGGGCATGGTTCCTTTTAACATTGCTTCGTTGAATCTGTTTGTAAGATAAGGGGTTAGAATGTGGGCGTATATCTTATAATATTCGCTAGCAAACCCGTCAGGTCCCGGTGACTTGAAATTTTTTAGGAGTTTAATTGCCCTTTCAACTTCTTTGGTGGAGATAGGGTTATCCAAGTTATGGATTGTAGTGTCAATTGTAGGTAGATCTATTTTTTGTAGGAAATCCTTAATTATTGTTGAATTTGGTTGAGGGGTTGCTGGGTCTAGTTTCAAGTTGTAGAGGTTAGCATAAAAGGAGCTAAACTCGTTCGCAATGTCCTGTGGGTGGGTGAGAGAGGAACCATTTTTTCCCACTCAGGGCAGGGACCCGAGTACAGTTCCTGGGATTCTACCTGCTCTGAATCTGTCATTTTCATGGAGTGAAGAGGTTCGGAGGGAGGAGGAGCAGCCAGAGGATTTAAAGGTGCAGTCCCTAAGCCGGGAGTAGTGGACTGCGTAGAAGACTGGGGGTTCGACACATTGCTGGATGCGTTATCTGCCATCCATGACAGGACCTGCCCACAATGCTCTGCTTGTAATAAAGGTCTACCACGCAGACCTGCAAATTGTGATATGATGCTGGGGAGCATAGAGACTTGGCTCTCTCCTAATCCCTCAACAGCCAGCTGTGATTCACCGCGCCAAGGAGCTCGGCCTGTGCCCACACCCTCACTTGGACGCCCGCGTTCACGTCCTCGACCATTACCCCTACTCCTCATCATGTCGGATTAAGGATAGAGCAGGGCCCAAATAAATTATCTCACTGTACAGCACTGAGAACGGGGGCAAATTCATCACACACAGAGACTTGTAGATACCAAAGGCTCTATGGTGTAACCGTAAAATATTAAACCACTGTCTTGGGCTGATACCTAGGGGTCATTTACCGCTCACAGAGACTTGTAGATAAAAGAGGCTGTATGGAGTGGAAGAAAACTGTTAACCCAGTGGAGGGTGCTGATAACTGCGGCTACCTCAACCCCCCCAAAGAAAGGGTATTGTGAGACAGGGGCAGAAAACTATAAAGCCAGTGGATAGTGCTGATAACTGGGGCTACTTCACCACACCCAAGGAAAGAGTATTGTGAGACGCTCTGCACAGGGGCAGAAAGCTATAAAGCCAGTGGATAGTGCTGCTGATAACTGCGGCTACTTCACCGCACCCAAGGAAAGGGTATTGTGAGACGCTCTGCACAGGGGCAGAAAACTATAAAGCCAGTGGATAGTGCTGCTGATAACTGCGGCTACTTCACTGCACCCAAGGAAAGGGTATTGTGAGATGCTCTGCACCGGGGCAGAAAACTATACAGCCAGTGGACAGTGCTGATAACTGCGGCTACCTCAACCCCCCCCCCCCTTCAAGGAAAGGGTATTGTGAGATGCTCTGCCCAGTTTTAGAAAGCTATAAAGCTAGTGGGTAGTGCTGTTAGCTGCGGCTACTTCACTCAAAACAGAGAATGGTATCTGTGAAATTCTCTGCAGGGTTCCAGGAAATATTAGCATACTGTTTAGCAATTAGAACTCTGCCTAATGCACTGCACCCAAGGAAGGGTATCCCTGAAATGCTCTGCAGTGGCCCAGGAAATATTTGCGTACTATTTAGCGATGAGACCTCTGTCTAATGCACTGCACACATAGAATGGTATAGCTGAAATGCTCTGCAGTGGCCCAGGAAATATTAGCGTACTATTTAGCGATAAGACCTCTGCCTAATTCACTGCACACATAGAATGGTATGCTGAAATGTTCTGCAGTGGCCCAGGAAATATTAGCGTACTGTTTAGCAATGAGAAATCTACCTTATGCACTGCACACATAGAGCAGTATAACTGAAATGGTTTGTAGTGGCCCAGGAAATATTAGAGTACTGTGTTTAGCAATGAGACCTCTGCCTAATGCGTTGCACACAGAGAATAGTATAGCGGAAATGCTCTGCACAGGCCTAGATTCTTCAAAAAAAAAAATCGGTGCACTACTGCTCCCAGCCAGCCACAACAGTAATGCACACAATGAGGAGTAGCCCTAAGAAGGACCGTTGGGGTTCTTGACGACAGGATCCTACTCTAACACTTTCCCTATATCAGCAGCAGCACTTTCCCTAACCTCTGCCAGCATGCGTCTGAGGCGAGTGGGCGGGACCAGTTTAAGTACTCAGCGGTCACCTGATCTCGCCAGCCACTCACTGCTGTAGGCGGGCAGGAGGCTGGCACATCACAGCAGGAAGTGGTAATGCCTTCCCCGCATGTTTATTGGCTAAGAAATGGTGCTAAACATGTGGGGAAGGGAAATTAAATTGACTCGAGTGCTGCGTGGTGTTCGTCTCGAGTAACGAGCATCTCGAGTACCCTAATACTCGAACGATCATCAAGCTCGGATGAGTGTGCTCGCTCATCCCTAATATTAGGACATTTTAATGTTAAAATCACATCGCAACACACGTTTGTTGTGTTGCAATACTATAAAAAGAAGCCTCCATAGGGAAACATGTAGGATAAAAAAAATAAAAAATCTCTCATCCTGGAAAATAGAGCAAGCCACAATTTTTTATTCTTTCAACTTTGCATCAGTGAAAACATCATAGATGAGAAGGAAACCATTGTAAATCATTGGTTTCCTAAATTGCTTTTTACTGACTATTGCATCAGGCAAAAATTACACGAAAGTTGCGCAATTTTCTCGCCCGTGTGAAACCATCCCAAGAGGTTAAAAGGCACTAAAGTAATTTGCACAATGTTATTATTTACACTTAACTTTCTTCTTAACAATTAAATCAGTTGGATGACAACCAATATTATCATTTATATCTCCATTTTGATCAAAATGTCCCCTTGAATTCAATCTTAAAAAAAAGGAATGGAATGATGTACACTGTAAGAACTGGCTAAAAAACCTCGCACAAAATGTTTTACTGTCCATCCTAAGTAACATTTGCTACCATAACACATTATATACGATGGACAACATCAAGTAAACGCTCCCTTTATTTCTCAATAATCGTGATTATATGATATAGCTACTGTTATATCACAACCTTCGCTGCGAGAACTCACTGCCACATACTTTATACTATACCTTACTGAATATAAAAAAGCTTTCAAAGTCCTGATTTAATGACAGAAAGTTTATTGATTGTATCACTTGTTACTTTACAAAGAAATCTCATAGGTCTTGTTTCCTTCAAATTCACGTTTGAACCTTAGGCCACTTTACAAGGCAGTATCATTCTGTCTCTGTTGTAAATCCATTAATAATGTGGATCAATGTTTTATAGCTCATTTCACCAGGTTTTTGTCTGAAGGATGTGTGGTACATTATGTATATAATATACTCGTATACAGTATTCCCTGTGACTGTGTCTCAGTTGGAATCCTGTATGTTCTGCTGTTTTATACTCATTCTGCTCATGTTTCTATCATATTAATTCATATCTCTATTTTAAGGTGACCTCCTGTGTTTTATATGGATCATTGGCAGAAACTTGCCTTTCCCAGGATCAGTTAAAGGGGTTTTTAAGGAAGAATACTATTGATGGCCAATCTTCAGGATAGGTCATGATGAATAGTTGATCGGCTGGGGTCCATCACTCGGGACCTGACTGATCAGCTGATTGTACGCCTGTGCATTTGCGGCGCTGTCAGTGGGTGCACAATAAACTGATTGGTTGGGGTCTTGAGCAACAGACCCCTGCCGATCAACTATTGATCATCAGTAGCATTCTCCCTGGAAAACCCCTTTAAAGAAAATATGTCATCAGAAAATGACCTACTGTATAAATCAAGTTTTTATGTTAAACATATTTTTCAATAATTTTCGGTGCCGCAATCTATCCTTTAAGAAATCTTAAAGTTCTGCATTTTTCACACTGAGTCTAATAAGAGTCTAACAGTCTTAGAACTTTTTAATATTCATCTCATCATGGGCAGTATTACAATGAAAGGTAACAACTTTATCCTTTATCTAAATAACATAGGATCACACCATTCATGGTAAGTGATGGTAAGAGCTCACCTCCGCCCCCTCCCTGCACAATTATATTTTCATAAGAAACAGCATGAAGTAAACCTACAAATTTGAACTTCTGATATTTTTGTATAGCGCTCAGTGAAACAATATGACTATAGACACAGGATAGGGAATACAAGTATGATTGTGGGGATCTCAGTACTGAGATCCTGATAACAGTGATCATATGTTCCCCTCTCCTCTTCACTGCAGGCTCACTGCACTCCATGCTATGAGGAGGAGATTGAAGGAAGCAGCAGTTATAATAAGTTTTTTAGTAATTTCACACCACTGAGTTCTGGATTAAAGGAATGTCATTATTGAAGATTATTTTAAATGAACTAGAATGACCCGATGTTCGCTACGCAAACCTAAAATGACAGGAAAAATACTTGTAAATGTTTTAAGAACTGTTTATTTTAATTGGCAAGGACTTCAGGATAAACTACATTGTCAGTGTACCAACTTCCATCTGAGCGTACCCCTTGAATTGAATCGGGGTATATTTTGACTTTTAAGTTTTGTTTCTTGGTGACTCTTCAAAATGCTACATACAACATTCCATAAACTAACGCAGTGTGCTGAAGGTAAATTCCAACATTCTTGAAAGTCTGTCCCTGAGATTTGTTGATAGTAATCGCAAAAGCCAGATAAAGTGGAAATTGTCTCCTTGAAAATACAAAGGGTAACTCGGTTTCAGGAGATGTTAGATTTTTGAATTGAATTGTCCCTTCAGCACCGCCCCTCTCCTTCAGCATCGCCCACTGTTCCTGCAGCACTGCCCACTCTCCTTCAGCGCCGCCCGCTGTCCTTTCAGCACTGCTCCTCTCCTTCAGTGCCGCCTGCTGTCCCTTAAGCATCGCCCTGCTGTCCCTTCAGCACCACCGGCTCTCCTTCAGTGCCGCCCGCTGTCCCTTCAGCACCGCCCCTCTCCTTTAGCATTGCCCACTGTCCCTTCAGCACTGCCCGCTCTCCTTCAGTACCGCTTACTGTCCCTTCAGCACTACTCACTCTAGTGTGGCACCACCTTCTCTCCTTCAGCACCACCCATTGTCTCTTCTGCGCCACCTACTGTCCCTTTTGCACCACTCACTCTCATTCAATGCCGCCTGCTGTCCCTTCTGCGGTGCCCGCTGAAAATACAGTAGTCTATTTGTAAACCAGGGATAATCAGACGCAAAGTTCCAGCACAGGGTTGCCCTTATCGGGGCAATCACCTGCTTATATGTAGGGGCCTTCCATTCCCTCTCCATCCAAGGGTCAGTGACTCCTTCCCTGGCATCAGTTCTTCTATCTGAAGAGTCAGCTGCCAACCACACCAGGTCCTGTCCAGGCTTGGTTGGTTAGTCCAGTGGATCAGTAGAGAGGAGAAATAATGAAAAGAATGCATGTAGTGCTAAAAGTGAAGGCAAACTAGAGAGAGGTGTTGCCAGTGTAGTTTCCTGTGAAACTAATGTAGTTGCTATTAGCAACTACATATCCATTGGGACTACAGATAGTAAAATTGCAAAGAAGAAAAAGAGAAAGATGACTGCTTCTAGTAAGACAGAAGATGTAGTAAGTGTCGAACCTGTAGTCCAAAATGAAAAAGAAAGTAAAGAAAGTGAGCAGTTGCTCAGAGTTCAGGAGGAACTTGTACAGATGCAAGCTTGCGCAAATTTTATTTGGGAAGCCTGTCAAGCTGTGAATAGAAGATATGATGCACAGTTGGAAAAGTAAATTGACAACTTGATACTACTTAGAGTAGAGGGAAAGGGTATTGGTAGAGGAGGAATCAGAGAGACTCCAAAGGGAAAGAGAGAATGTTCTCAAAGGAGCCGCTCAGGTGAAAACAGAAAATGCAACTGTCTTAAAGGAGAATGTGCACCTCATAAAATTAGCTAAAACTGAAGCTGAACACAGGTTGTTGCTGGAAGAGCAAACAGCTCAGTGTAAATGAAACTTGATAGAATTGCAAAGTGAAAGAAAGAACCATGAGGGATATCTTTCAAAAGCCCACAAAGGGATACAAGATATCAGAAATGTAGCCAGAAATGAAGCCTATCATAGATTATATCTGGCAACACAAGCTGTGCAGGGTGAACATGACTTTAAGAAAATACAAATAAGCCCAAGAGTTAGAGATTATGCATTGCAAGTCAGAAGGAGATTCTACAGATTTAAATAATGAAATTGCGAAGTTGAAAATGCAGTTAACTTAGAAAAATGGCGAACTGGAGTCTCAGATAAGTGAGCTTAAAGAAAACCTGGAAATGGATGGAGAAAGCTACTTACAGACAGGCAGAGAAGCAAACAAAGGTCTTGGCAAAGGTACTGGACTACAAGGATGCCCAGGAAGCACTCCATGAGCGAGAGTTGACCCAGCTATAAATAAGCTTGAATGAAGCTAAAGTATATGAAACTCAAGTCCAGGAGCTTAATAAGAAACATGTTCAAGTTGTGGAGGAACTGACCAAACAGCTAGCGCAAACTGAAAGGTGAAAGAAACTTTGGAAAATCCAAACAGGCTTAGGAAAGTGAGTGTACTGGGCTGACCAATGAGGTGAAGATGCTTTTGGAAGACAAATGTTACTCTGAATGCAAAAGAAAAACAGTAGAGTCACAGCTTCAAGAGCTGCAAGTTAAAATCACTGAAGATGACAGATTACAGGCAAAGCTGTGTGAGAAGCTGAAGAGGTGGAATTGAAAGCTCAGATTGAAGAGTCTAAAAAACTAGTGTAAGAAGAGACACGCTAGAAGAACACACCTTAAGAGAATGGAAATGTGAAAAATGTGTTACTCAAGCAGTTAGAGGAAGATGCAAAAATGAAGAGAAGCCTGTCAAAGCAGATTTCAACACTCAAGTGTCAGATATGGAAAAGAAAATGGAGAAGAATACTGCATGCTTGGACTTTGTTGAAGAGCAGAAGGTGAATTAAAAGCTACAAATCAATGGAATTAAGAAATAGCAGCTGCTTATGCTAAACTTGAGAAGTTTAAAACAAGTCTTCAGCAGGAATTAGAAGATATTACTGTGGAGCTTGGTCGCCAATGTCAGATTGTCTAAACTGGAGAAGAATCAAAAGACATGTTAACAGGGGCTTACTGAAGAGAAAATCAGGTCTGCAAGATATGCCATTGACTGTGAGCATGCTAAGGATAGGGCTTGTAAGAAAGAGACCAAAGTGATAACCTTGACATACACCCTGAAAGTGGGGTCAGAGGAGAAGGCTGTGTTCCAAATGTTTGCCAAGAAGCTAAGCGTGAAGATGAAACACTGGGTATCAAATAATTGTGTTGCTAATAGGAAGGTTCAGAGACCAGAGATGTCTAGGACACAGTTCAGCCAGCTTGTAAAAGAAAACATCTTGTTGAAGAATCTTGGAAAAGAGATACAAGCAGTAAAGCAAGCCAAATTATGCTTATAATGTGACCTGAGCACTACAGGGGAATAGTTTGTGAAAACTGGATAGGTCTTGAGGGATGAAGTCGCCTCTGTAAACGATAGTAAAAACATTGAGAAGGTGAGGGCTGATCAACAGATGGAGGGTGAGTAATGCTCTGAAGTACAAGAGGCTAAAGAGAAGGCAGAAGGTGAGGCTGCTGAATATGAGAAAGGCACTAAAAGCACAGAAACTGGAAAAGAGGACCTTAAAAGTTGCAGGTGAAGAAAACCATGTGAAAGATGTTGCAAAGAGTAGCAAAACAGCAGTGTTAGAAGGGGCAGACTCCACACAAGGACCTGTTGAAAAGAACCAACAGCAGTTCAAGAATGAGAAAGATGAGTTGCAGGAAGAGATGCAAGGTTGAGGGGTGGCAGCAAGGAAAGTGCCAGTTATAGAACAGGAAGAAAAGTGTAGTGATAGCCCAACACATAGAGATCCCTAAGTCTGTAGTTTTGACCCTTACGGCCTTTATCAGAGGGGTGTACATGTGGCAAGATGGTGCACAGAATAGCCTTCGGGGGGCTTTAAATAGGCCTTATGTTCTGGAAGGTGCATTAATCAGCAGGGACAATTGCGTGGGGGTGTCTGGAGGAGCTAACCGGAAGTCTGACGTCTGGCATGGACCTGATTAGGGCCTGTCACGAGTCTGACAAAGCAGGACACCCTCTGGACACCCTGGATGGTGGAGATAGAGACGGAGACCCTAAGGGTTGGAAACCCTGAAATTGTTGTATGTTCTAGTACACATTTGATGTGTGTGAAATAAAACACTAGAAGCACTTACAACAATACCAGAACACAATGATTAGAGGAGTAAATACTTAATTAGTTAACTTTGCAAGTATATATGTATTACTTTGTTTCTCCTAGGCCTCTTTCACACGGCCATAGGCATTTTCATGTGTGTCCGCCGGCGCCGTAAAAACGCATGAAAGGGCGCACAAATGTAATGTTTGTGCATCCATTTAAATAGCCCAGGCTTGGCACATATAAGCCGAGGCCACAATGCTCTACTAAGCTGTCTCCCCCTTCCCTCCCACTTCCCTTCTTTGGCCACTGTCATTGGCTTCCATAAGAGTCTATGCAGCAGCCGACGTATTCCGGGCAGAAAGATAGTTCCAGAACTATCTTTCCTGCCCAGAGTAAAAGGGCCTAGCACTAAATTGGCTGGCTGGGCATTTTTATGCCGTAGGAATACATCTGTGTGATCTGATGCATTGGAATCCAATGCATCAGATGGTAGCGCACATCGGCCGGCCATGAAAACGCCGGCCAATGTACGCTCATGTGAATAAGCCCTTACTGAGAACAATCACAGATTGCTCTACTAGCTAACACAGTACTGGTGTATTATGTTGCCACCGGAAGAAAGGGGTGGTGACATAACACACCTGTCAACCAATGTAGTAACGCCCCCAGCTTCTCATTGGCTGAGGGCGTGTTGCTCAGTGCTCGGCAGCACAGGCAAAGGGCAATATGAAGGGTGGGAGCCCCGGCGCCGGCACCTAAGTCCCGTTCTAACAGGGCAGGAGGAGGACAGCGGCAACACTGCGAGCGCTAACAGCAGCGGCAGCCGGGCACAGCCAATCCGAAGCTAGGGGCGTGACAGGGGCGTTCACTCCTGCTGACAGCTGTCACACCCATAGCTTCAGGTGACATCAAGATATACCAGTACCAGCTAACACAGTACCAAAGCTTTTTCTTTTTATGATCTACTATTTGATGCATATTTTAGTAACTAAAAAGCAATGCATCATGTGCTCCTTGCTGTTTAGTTTAGATGTAACTAGTATCAGTCAGTAAGTAAACATTATTTATAATAATGCATAGGTAATAGAAGGAGATATGACTGGGGGGATTCTTATTGCTGAAACACGTGATTATATTTTCTTTAAGGTTACTATAAGATGTCCAGGAAGTCTGTGCCATGCAGGGTTCTTGTCTACTGACATCATGATTCAGTAGTTGTTGGCATCTCACCTTCCCATCTCTCAGCCTCATCAGCTCCTCTGAGCATGCTAAGTATCTTGTAAAGTTTTACAATTTTTCTAACTTTACACTCTTGTCCTTTTATACTTCAGTAAATCTTTTATTTTCCTTATAATTGGCTCAGTTTGAGGCATTGATCTGTTCATTAGAATTGTTAGGTCCCCACACAGTTACAAGGCAAAAACAAAACTATATATATATATATATATATATATATATATATATATATATATATATATACAAAAAAGCATGTGCAGTAAAAATGAATTGTCACCTATTGATTTCAATTGACGTCAACAGTCCTACATAGCAAATGTTATAGAAACCAGTTTCACATGGAAATAATACAGCACCATTTTAGTGCCTGTTGTTATCTCCATGCAGGGCATATTCCACCCAGCCTACATGTGTGTAAATAAAATGTTTAAAACAGACGAAAATTTGCAAGAAAAGGCAAATAAATAAATATTTATATCTCCTTGCAACAAACAAGCATAAGACAAATGGCATAGCATAAATAAAATGAGGAATTTGACCTTGATCTCATTGATGTGGGGCTTCTAACTATAAATGGAGTGATCAACCTGATAAAGATGGTCCCACATCAGGAACCTAGGCCAATCCTGGATTTCCTAGTTGGCAATGGAGGATACAGTACGTTCCACTAGCACAGACATAGATGTACAATAATCCAACTCACAAGGAGAATGGATGAAAATCATCCCTAGAATGTGTTAAAATTTAAAAAAAAATGATACCTCTCCTCAGCTGCCGGGGCTCAATCGCGTCTAGCCTGTCTTCTCCCTGCACTGCTCTGAAGCTCTTTCAGCAGGCGGGGATTTAAAATCCCCGCCTGCTGAAAGGGCTGTATCTGATTGGCTGAGTGCTGCATGTGATTGGCCACAGCACTCAGCCAATCACAGGCAGTGCTTGGCCATGCATTGAATTCTATGACAAGGGGTCTCCCCGCTGGGGAATATTGACGCGCACCACTGACCTGTGGTGCATGCATGTCCTATGTTTTGTAGGTACGTGCATTTCCACACCTGTAAAACACGGACATGTGATCACACCATAGGGAATCAATGTTTCTAATAGGAGCGTGTTATTGTGCTCCCCCCTTAGTGTTTTTGAGTAAAATCACCTATTTTTCACTTAAACGAGATTCTTAATCTATAGAAAAGGAGCACTTTCGTTTTTTTTTTACAAGAAAACACATTCAGAATTAATGCAAATTAAATGGTATAATAGTACACGTCAGTTATTGAATGTTTTTCATTTAAGCATATATGGTTTTTCATTCATTTACATTTCTTAAAGCTCAAATGTCTGTTTAAATGAAGTAAATGTTCATTTGGCTTTTTGTCTAATAATGTCTTTATATAAAGCTCACTGAGTAGTTAAATGACAATGAGATAATTCTTAAGAGATAACATCTGTACAAATTAAGTAACATAGTTAATTGGGCATATTACAGACATTCTGATCTTCTTTCTACAAAGCAGTTGCATTTTTCACATTTTTCCTTGCCTCAAAAGTTCAGTGAATTTTTGTCAGGCATACTGAAAATACATAAAGTAACACTACTATACATGTTGCTTCATCATTTCTTTACAAAAATGCAAGGAATAATTAGTATGGGAAGAGAGCCTGAGAGCTCAACAGCACATTTCCAATAAACTGTTGAATAATTAGCACAAAACACATGCCGTTAAGTGATTTCTCAGATGTAAATCAATGACTCATTAGTTTTAAACATACCAGACTTCTAGACCCTGAAATTATAGTTTGAACATATGGTGCAGCTTGCCAACTTAAATGAATCCCGATAGGTGAAGGATTCTATATGTTTTAGATTTTTCGGCAAAGCTGAATTTATTTATGCTGCAGAATTTGTTAAAAGCCCCATAAGTGCCAACGGAAATGAAAAATAAGTAAGCATGAGTGATTAGCAAGAGTAAATCTAAAATAACTCCATGATCAAGTGGTCATATATTTAGAACCAAAGTCAGGATGGTATTCATAAAGCATTTCCCAAAGCTTACATCTTTAGGCTGCATTCACAAGAACGTATATCGGCTCGGTTTTCACGCCGAGCCGATATACGTCGTCTTCATCTGCAGGGGGGGGAGGATGGAAGAGCCAGGAGCAGGAACTGAGCTCCCGCCCCCTCTCTGACTCCTCTCCACCCCTCTGCACTATTTGCAATGGAAGGAGGCGGAATGGGGCGGGGTTAAGTTCTGAAAGTTAGCCCCACCCCCGCCCCGCCTCTCCCCATTGCAAATAGTGCCACTATGTGTGGGAGTATAGGCCAAGCATCCACCCCCCTCATTATCAAGAGTCAGTGTGAGTGGTTGTTTTATCGGTGTCCTGCACAGGTGTTATTTGCTCCTCCATTTGGTAGTCAGCTGCCTGCATGGTGAGAGGAGGATGCATCTATATGCACTCCTCAGTCAGTAACGGCCATTTTCTGTGATTATTTTTAATTTCTTATTTCCCCTTCTGTGATGCATTTATATTAGTGTAGGGACCCTCTAAAACGCAAGGAACCGTGAAGTGGTTAGTGGGCTCATGTATCTTGGCCAACATCCAACCAATGCCTTGCATGTATTATCTATCATTCATATGCAGTGTGGCATTAAGACTCCAGCAGGAGCCCAGGGTGGCAGTACCAATGTGGTTCACTGATGGATATGTAGGGCAACCCGCCGAATTATCATGGCGTCATTAATAGGTTGCTGGTCTGCATGGTGAACTACATATATCAGAATGGTCTGGCATCCTGTATCCACTATGTGTGGGAGTTTACACCAAGCAGCTACCCCCCTCATTATCAGGAGGCAGTGTGAGTGGTTGTTTTATCGGTGTCCTGCACAGGTGTTACTTGCTCCTCCATTTGGTAGTCAGCTACCTGCATGGTGAGAGGAGATATAGATTTTGTGATCACTTTTAGGGCTCCGGCACACTTGCATTTTTGTTGCGCGTTTTTTCAACGCGGTTGTCAATAGGACTTTCTAATGTTAAAACTGTATTGCAAGTTGGTGCTTTGCAATTTTTGTGTGATGCATTTTCAACATTAGAAAGTCCCATTTACTATTGCGTGAAAAAAACGCAGCGTGCAGGAACCCTAATTGTGTTTTCTGTGAGCCAAAATGAATGAATAGGCATTTTGCCTCCACTTTTTAGGGGTTTTTTTTAACAGTTTTGCCATACAGGACAAATAGTGTGTTCAGTTAATAGAGGTGAGCAAGCACATTCGACCGAGCTTGCTACTCATTCGAGTATTGGGGTACTCGAGATGCTCGTTACTCAAGACGAACACCACGCGATACTCGAGTCAATTGCATTTCCTTTCCCCTCATGTTTAGAACCATTTTCTAGCCAATAAACATGCGGGGAAGGCATTACTATTTCCTGCTGTGACATGCCAGCCCTCTGCCAGCCAACAGCAGTGAATGGCTGGGCCGATCAGGTGACCGCTGAGCACTTAAACTGGTCCCGCCCATGGCTCGCCTCAGACGCATGCTGGCAGAGGTTAGGGAAAGTGCTGCTGCTGATAAAGGGAAAGTGTTAGAGTAGGATCCTGTTGTCAATAACCCCAACGGTCTTTCTTAGGGCTACACTTCATAGTGTGCATTACTGTTGTGGCTGGCTGGGAGCAGTAGTGCACCATTTTTTTTTTTTTAAGCATCTAAGGCTGTGCAGGGCATTTCAACTATAGCGTTCTCAGCCTGCAGTGCATTAGGCAGAGTTTAGGGACATAGCTGCTTATATAGGGAAAGTTTTACAGTCGTGATCCTCTCTACAAAAACCCTAACAGTCCTTTTTAGGGCTACTTCTCACCATGTGCATTATAGTTGTGGCTGGCTGGGAGCAGTAGAGCATCAATTGTTTTATTACACATCTAGGCCTGTTCCCAGCCTTTCCCTTATAGCATTCTTAGCCTGCAGTGCATTATATTGAGGTCTCACCAAGAAACAGCACTCTAATATTTCCTAGGCTACTGCAAAGTATTTCAGCTATAGCGTTCTCAGTCTGCAGTGCATTACGCAGAGTTTAGGGACAGAGCTGCTTATATAGGGAAAGTTTTACAGTCGTGATCCTCTCTACAAGAACCCCAACAGTCCTTTTTAGGGCTACTTCTCACCGTGTGCATTATAGTTGTGACTGTCTGGGAGCAGTAGTGCATCAATTTTTTTATTACACATCTAGGCCTGTTCCCAGCCTTTAACTTATAGTGTTCGCAGCCTGCAGTGAATTACACTGAGGTCTCACCGTGAAACAGCACTCTAATATTTCCTAAGCTACTGCAAAGTATTTCAGCTATAGCGTTATAAGTCTGCAGTGCATTAGATAGAGGTCTCACCGCGAAACAGTACTGTAATATTTCCTAGGCTACAGCAAAGTATTTCAGTTACACCATTCTCAGTATGCAGTGCATTAGACAGAGGTCTTACCGTGAAACAGTAATCTAATATTTCCTGGGCCACTGCGAACTATTTCAGTTATACCGTTCTATGTCTGCAGTGCATTAGACGGAGGTCTAACTGTGAAACAATACTCCAATACTTCCTGGGCCACTGCAAACTACTTCAGTTATACCGTTCTATGTCTGCAGTGCATTAGACAGAGGTCTCACTGCTAAACAATACTGTAATATTTCCTGGGCCACTGCAAACTATGTCAGCTCTGCCACTGTGCAGAGCATCTCACAATACCCTTTCCTTGGGTGGGTTGAGATAACCGCAGTTACCAGCACTATCCACTGGCTTTAGAGTCTTCTCCCACTCCATACAGCCTCTCTTATCTACAAGTCACTGCGAGCGGTAAATTACTCCTCGGTAACAGCGCAAGACAGCAGGTTAATTTTTTCAAGTCACAGCATAGAGCCTCCGCTATCTACAAGTCTCTGTGTGCGGTGAATTAGCCACAGTGGTCAGAGCTGTACAGTGGGGTAATTTATTTGGTTCCTGCTGCATATTTAATCCGCCATGATGAGGGGTAGGGGTAAGGGTCGAGGACGCGGGCGTCCAAGTGAGGGTGTGGGCACAGGCCGAGTTCCTGGGTGAGATAAATCACAGCTGGCTGCTGAGCGATTAGGAGAGAGGCAAGTTTCTGGGCTCCTCTGATTCATATCACAATTTGCGTGTCCGCGTGGTAGACCTTTATTACAAACAGAGCCCTGTGAGCAGGTTCTTTCATGGATGGCAGAAAATGCGTCCAGCAATGTATCGACCACCCAGTCTTCTACGCAGTCCACTGCTCCCAGCCTAGGGACTGCAACTCTTAATCCTCTGGCTGCTCCTCCTTCCTTCCAGCCTCCTCACTCCATGAAAATGACATATTCTGAGCAGGCAGACTCCCAGGAACTGTTCTCTGGTCCCTGCCCTGAGGGGGAAAAAATGGTTCCTCTCTCACCTGAGGAGTTTGTAGTGAGCAATGCCCAACCTTTGGAAAGTTCCTGGAGTCCGGGTGATGAGGCTGGGGACTTCCGGCAACTGTCTCAAGAGCTTTTTGTGGATGAGGATGATGAGGCACAGTTGTCTGTCAGTGAGGTAAGAGTAAGGGCAGAAAGTCTGAGGGAGGAGTGCACAGAGGATTTGGAGGAAGAGCTGCTGGACGATGAGGTGACTGACCCCACCTGGCTTGCTAAGCCTACTGAGGACAGGGTTTCAGAGGGGGGCAAGTGCAGCAGCAGGACAGGTTGGAAGAGGCAGTGGAGTGGTCAGGGAAGAGGCAGGGCCAGAGCAAAGAATCCCCCAATTGTTTCAGACGCGCACCCCCTCGCGCCAAGCCTCCATGCAGAGGGCTAGGTGTTCAAAGGTGTGGATGTTTTTTAGTGAGATCGCAAATGACCGACAAACTGTGGTGTGCAACCTGTGCTGCACCAAGATCAGCCGGGGAGCCACCACTACCAGCCTCATCACCACCAGCATGCGCAGGCATATGATGGCCAAGCACCCCACAAGGTGGGACGAAGACCATTTACCGCCTCCGGGTCACACTACTGCCTCTTCCCCTGTGCCACAACCTGCCACACAGATCCAATCCCCCTCACAGGACGCAGGCACGAGCGCCTCCTTGCCTGCACCCACACCCTCACCTCCACGGTCCTCCACTCCATCCAGCAATGTCTCTTAGCGCAGCGTTCAGCTGTTGCTAATACAAGCGTTGGAGTGAAAGCGCAAATACGCCACCACCCGCCCTCATTCACAAGCTTTAAACGTGCACATTGCCAAATTAATCAGCCTGGAGATGCTGCCGTACAGGCTTGTGGAAACAGAGGCTTTCAAAAACATGATGGCGACAGCGGTCCCGCGTTACTCGGTCCCCAGTTGCCACTATTTTTGCCGATGTGCCGTCACCGCCCAACACCAGCACGTTTCCCGCAACATAAATTGTGCCCTCACCAACGCGGTTACTGGGAAGGTCAAGTTAACCATGGACATGTGGACCAGTACTGGCAGGCATGGACACTATATCTCCCTGACGGCACATTGCGTGAACTTGGTGGAGGCTGGGACCGAGTCAGAGCATGGGACCGCTCACATCTCAACCACACCCAGAATAGCGGGTCCTACCTCGGTGCTGGTATCTGCAGCATTTTATACCACCTCCTCCGAACCCCCCCTCCTCCTCCTTCGCCACCTCTACCTCTCAATTTAAAAGTGTAAGCACGTCATCAGCAGACGGTAGCATGCAGTGCGGCAGCATGGCGGTTGCCAAGCGTCAGCAAGCCGTGCTGAAACTAATCAGCTTAGGTGACAAGAGGCACACAGTCCCCGAGCTGTTGCAGGGTCTGACAGAGCAGGCAGACCTCTGTCTTTCACCGCTGAGCCTCCAACCGGGCATGGCCGTGTGTAACAACGGCCGTAACCTGGTGGCGGCTCTGCAGCTCGGCAGCCTCACACGTGCCATGCTTGGCCCACATCTTCAATCTGGTGGTTCAGCGGTTTCTGAAAAACTACTTCCACATGTCTGACCTGCTCAGCAAGGTGCGCCGCGTCTGTGCACATTTCCGCAAGTCCACCATGGATGCTGCCACCCTGAGGACCCTGCAACGTCGGTGTCAGCTGCCAGAACACTGACTGCTGTGCAATGTGCCCACACGCTGGAATTCTACCCCGCACATGTTGGCAAGGCTGTACGAGCAGAGTAGAGCAATAGTGGAATACCAGCTGCAACATGGGCGGCGAAGTGGTAGTCAGCCTCCGCAATTCTTTACTGAGGAGTGGGCATGGATGGCAGACATCTGCCTGGTCCTCGGAAACTTTGAGGAGTCTACCAAAATGGTAAGCGGCGATGCAGCCATCATTAGCATTACCATCCCGCTGCTTTGCCTGCTGAGAAGTTTGTTGCTAAGCATAAAGGCTGACGCTTTGCAGTTAGAACAGGAGATGGGGGATGACAGTATGTCGCTTGATAGCCACACCACCCTCACGTCTATATTTCAGCGTGTTTTGGAGGAGGAGGAGGAGGGGGAGGGGGAGGAGGAGGAAGGGGAAGAGACTGCTGGCCACACTGCAGAGAGTACCGATGCTGCTTGCCTTTCATCTGTTCAGTGTGTATGGGCCGAAGAGGAGGAGGATCCTGAAAGTCATCCTCCTAGTGAGGACAGAGATGTGTTGCGTACTGGTACCCTGGCACACATGGCTGACTTCATGTTAGGCTGCCTTTCCCGTGACCCTCACGTTAGACGCATTCTGGCCAACACGGATTACTGGATGGACCCATGGTATAAGGAGAACCTTTCCATTCTCATTCCCGAAGAGGGAAGGGGTACAAGAGTGATGCAATACCACAGGGCCCTGGTGCAAAAAGTGATGCTAAAGTTCCCGTCTGACAGAGCTAGTGGCAGAAGACACAGTTCCGAGTACCAAGTAGCAGGGCAGGCGTGTGGATCAGGCAGCATGTACAGCGCAGGCAGGGGAACACTCTCCAAGGCCTTTGACAGTTTTATGGCTCCCCAGCAAGACTGTGTCACCACTCCCCAGTCCAGGGTGAGTCAGAGGGAGCACTGTAAAAAGATGGTGAGGGAGTATGTAGCCAATCGTACTACCGTCATCCGTGATGCCTCTGCTCCATACAACTATTGGGTGTCAAAGCTGGACACGTGGCACGAACTTGTATGCCCTGAAGGTGCTGGTCTACCCTGCCACTAGCATCTTGTTAGAGAGGGTGTTTAGTGCAGCTGGGGGAATCATCACGGATAAGCGTACCCGCCTGTCAACTGCCAGCGCCGACATGCTTACACTCATAAAGATGAACAAAGGCTGGATTTCCCCCAGACTTTGCTTCTCCATCGGCGGAAAGCAGCAAAACCTAATGATTCTTTTCGCTGCAACAGGAGAAAAATGCATCCTCTATCACCCGAAAAATGGGATAGTTAGCTTCGTCAATCACTCTCGGATATTATTACTCTTCCTCCTCCTACTCCTTTTCCTAAAACAGCATGTCATCATGCTGAACTGCCAATTTTTCAGCGGCCCAAAAGGCTCTGTTTTAAATTTTTTTACAATTTTTAAAAGTTTCAAAAGTTTTTATACTTTAACTGAAACCAATTTTTTCGGAGGGCTGCCTCCAGGCTCTGTTACAAACTAAGCAACAGCGAGCTGTATCTTTAAGAAATTTGTATGGGTTTTACCTGCCCTCGCAATTTTTCAGGGGTACACTTGTACTCTTGGTACACCAATTTTTCAGGCCCTTGCCTAGACTGTTATGTAACTAATTTTTCCGTTTTTTGCCTACACTCTTGGTAACCAAATGTTTTCAGGTGTTCGCCTATACTCTTGCTACACCAATGTTTCAGGGGTTCGTCTACACTCTTGCTACAGAAATGTTTCAGGGGCCACCTATACTCTTGCTACAGAAATGTTACTGGGGTTCGCCTATACTCTTGCTACAGAAATGTTACTGGGGTCCGCCTATACTCTTGCTACATAAATGTTACTGGGGTCCGCCTATACTCTTGCTACATAAATGTTACTGGGGTCCACCTATACTCTTGCTACAGAAATGTTACTGGGTCAGCCTATACTCTTGCTACAGAAATGTTACTGGAGTCTGCCTACTCTCTTGCTACATAAATGTTACTAGGGTCCGCCTATACTCTTGCGACAGAAATGTTACTGGGGTCTGCCTATACAATTGCAACTGAAAGGTTTGAGGGGCTCCTATACTCTTGCTACAGAAATGTTACTGGAGTCCACCTATACTCTTGCAACTGAAAGGTTTGAGGAATTCACCTATACTCTTGCAACAGAAAAGTTTCATTGGTCCGCCTATACTGTGGGTGAACAAAGGTTTCCCATTGCGGTGTTCAGTTGCTTGACACATACACAGAATGAAGTGTGTAGGGACACATGGATTTAACTCACGGCACCTTGGGTCACACAAGGTGGAGGCTGGGACCGAGCCTGACCCAGGGCCCGCTCACGTACTTCCCACACAGAGTATTGCGGGTCCTACCTCGGTCATGGTTTCTCGGCCTTATAATGCCACATCCTCCTCCTGCTTGGGGTATGGGGCTCAGCGCTAGGCAACATGTATTTTCTCTCATATTACCACAGCTATCTGAGACAGTGGTTTGAGCCAAACATGTTCACAGCTTCACTAGCATCCGAGTCCACTTAAGGCCCATGATTACTGAGGGTGTGAACCGAGGCGGAGGTCCTGAGCGTGGTGAAACTGCCATGTTTGGGCACTCTGATTTCTTTATGTGTAATACTGTCTTTGAGTTTCATGGGCTCGCCTATGCTGTGGGTGCACAAAGATTTCCCATTGCGTTGTTTTACCTGTCTGGCAGGAATACACTGACTAACTTGGCTAGGATGCAGACAGCTTTCCCATTGCAGTGTTTTACCTATCTGGCACAAATACACTGAATGACTAGGGCGGAAGTTTGGGCCGAGGTCCTGGACGGGGTTAAACTCTGCCATGTTTGGGCACTCTCTTTTCTTCATGTTTAATATCGTCTTTGAGTTTCATAGGCTCGCGTATGCTGTGGGTGCACAATGGGTTTCCTATTGTATTGTTCAGCTATCTGACACATACAAAAAAGGAATTGGGCAGAAATGTGGGCCGAGGCCGAGGTCCTTGGCGTGGTTAAACTCTGCCATGTTTGGGCACCCTGATTTCTTCATGTGTACTACTGTCTTTGAGTTTCATGGGCTCACCTATGCTGTGGGTGCACAAACATTTCCCATTGCAGTGTTTTACCTATCTGGCACAAATACACTGAATGACTTGGGTAGGGCGCTGACAGCTTTCCCATTGTGGTGTTCAGCTATCTGACACCTACACAGAATTAATTGTGTGGGGACACATGGATTTCCCATTGCTATGTAACTCGCGGCACCTTGGGTCACACAAGGTGGAGGCTGTGACCGAGCCTGACCCTGGGCCCGCTCACGTGCTTCCCACACAGTGTATTGTGGGTCTTACCTCGGTCATGATTTCTCGGGCTTATTATGCCACCTCCTCCTGCTTTGGATCTCGGGATCAGCGTAACCACAGTTATCCGAGATACTGGATTGGAGCATTCACAGGAAGTGTTAGTGATTTCATGAAACTTTCACAAGGTCACTGTATACCTGTGGTGGCTACTTTTGCGACACCTCCTGCTTCACACCAATCTTTGCTGTTAGTATGTGCTGCTGCATTGTCGAGATGTGTAGAAGTGCTGGCACCTGAGTCCCCTTTATGTCCACGTTTGCCTCTCCTGACAATTTTGTGACGGAGGTGGTACGGGATTGGAAGGATGATCGTACGTTAATTTATCATCAATTGTCATCAGCATTGTGGGCTATCGCCCACACTTTCAAAGAGGGTCGCTGCCTGGCCCTGCCAGCCCTCTGCAGTATATCTCCGGTTCCTCCTCATCACAGACGCACTTATAAATCGACATGAGGGTGGTGTGGCTATCAAGCGAGCATGTGGCATGAAGGCAGCAGAACGCTGCACAGGGAAAATTTTGTGTGCGCTGTGGAAGCAGGGTCGTGCGGGGAGTTGGACAGCAAGGCCAGCATGTAACCCAGGAGAAGAGGCAGCGGTGTCACCCACAGGCAGTGATTGTCCTTGGTTGTAGCTAGTGTGGTGCTTAGCTACGATGTGCCAGCGCGTGTGCCTTGCTAATGAGGGTCTGTCCCAAGTAAATTGTTAGGGGGGTGACCGCCAGGCTCTTGCCTCCATTTTGGCCTAATAGTGGGACCTGGGAGCCTCAAATGCAGCCATGCATTCTGCCCCTGCTGTTCCCTATCTGTTTCTGTGGTGTTTCGATGACTTTCTGATATTTTCCGGTGTTTCACAAATCATCCCCTATGCGGAGCATAGATCCCATACAAAAATGCTCGAGTCGCCCATTGACTCCAATGGGGTTCGTTACTCGAAACGAGCTTTCAAGCATTACAAAAAGTTCGACACGAGTACCGAGCACCCGAGCATTTTGGTGCTCGCTCATCTCTAGCGGTCAACAATAATTATTGCCATATAATAGCGCTTTCCCTCAATCTGTCTTCTGCCATGTGCAAACTACCTAGTTGTATCATTACAACATACTCAAACCTCTTTTTAGGCACCGATATGCTACAATATGTGGTATTCCCTCTGTTCCCACAGTCCCCAAGCAAAGATACTCCCCCAGTCTATGTCAGTCAACATAAGCAGCTTCTTATGTCGTATGTCTGCCCATTATATTGCTAGAGACCAGTCTCCCATGTATCCTGTAGCTCCATCTTCATCTGGATTAAGGCATTGTCATTCTTTTCCTTCTCCATCTATGCAATGTGTCTGCTGTTATTGTTCAGCTTATCAGTACCTGATAACACAGACTGCAGCTTACCACAGATGATCCCCAGTATGGGCATGCAGCTTGCACATGTGGCAGTCTCTCTCTGTGGCAGTCTCTCTCTCCCTTTATTTAGGGTCGCACCCTATAGAGGATGCAGCCATCTGCATCATCTGCTGCCCCACAACCTGTGCAGCTTCTGGCCGCTCCCCAGCATGATGGATGTGGCTACGCTTGTTGCTGGCACCACGTCTCCGCACATTCTCAACAGTCTCCATCTTTTTTGATGTCTGGCTCCAATGTTGCCTGTTATTCTACTTTCTTTTCCTACCCCACAAAATGACATAACAACCCCTTTCATTGAGCTTCCCATAAGATGGCTGTTGGCCCTCCTCAACTTTGTCACATGGAGCTATACTGTCAATCATAGTCCTTTCTAGAAGTTTCTCAATGTATTCTGTAATAGATTCATTGACCTCTAATGCAAGCCAGTTCTTCTATGAGCTTTGGACTCTCTCTTGTAGTGAGAGCCAACAATACAGTCCCATTACAAATATTTAAGACTAATAGCCTCTGGATACAATGGATTCATCCCTTTTGCATAGTTCCACGTGCCAGAAGCTCTTTTTCACCTGCAGAGTCTCCGTTCTACAGCGACTGTGGCACCTTTCCATTCTCTTCTGCGCTCCTCCAAGGCTGGTAGGTGGCAGGGCTATGTTCCCGAAGGTCTATCCAAGGCTCCCTGCCAAGCAGCAGAGCTGCTGTTAGCAGTAAGAGTAGAGCTGGGCACTATTCACCCCTTTTACATCTGCAAGGTGCAATAAAAACTTGAAGAGTGTTTATCTTTACATTTCCTTCTAGCTGTGGTATGCCAATATAGAAATATTTATGCTCTGGAGCCCCTCAGTGCCTTGCAGCTCGCTGCTCTTCACTTTCGTTGACTCTTCATTACCTCATTCTCTTTGCTTGCACAGCTCGGTGCTCCTCTTTGCTTTTATATATTTGAGGATATATCATGATTTCACAGGACTTAAGTTTGGAATTTATTAAATCAAGATTTTGCCATTTCATGAAACTTTTGCTGTGGAACCTTAGCAGATGATTGATAAAGATGTGTACAAACTATGAAGTTTGTTGTACAGGATCGGCCACAGAAAAGTAGCCAGACACCACACTCTTATGAAATCTGTCAAAAAGATAATCTTTGTTGCTCATAGCAACCAATCACAGCACAGCTTTCATTTTATCTCAGTAGTATAAGAAATAAAAGGTACCGTGAACTTGATTGCTATGGGCAGCAAAGACAGATTTTCTTTTAGACAGGTTCTATAACAGTGTGGTTTTAGGCTACTTTTCCCACCCTCTATTAGAATGTTTAGCTTTTCATATACATTGTAATAAAACAAATTTTGATTTCAAGTTATTGTTGGTGTTCAGCATAGTTGGTATTCAGCATATCTGTTTGCTATCATATGTTGTGTCTGTACAGCACTGTATCGTTTAGACTACATTCACATTGCGTATGGCAGCCTATCTTGATTGTCTATGCTGTCATGTCCTGCTAAAATCCAGTAAAGAAAAAGAATGCTGCTTAGTCTCCGTTTTAGTTATGACAATGAATGGAGCCATCCAGGGATCTGTCTGAATGCTGTTTTTGGCCTTTCAGATAGGACCCAAGGATTGAAGCCAACGATGGGTTGCAAGATGCAATGTGAATGTATCTCTAGATATTTCCCTCTTAGATGCAGTCTATGTCAGGAAGAACGATGTCTCCGTATGGCAACATGGCACAATTATTTATGTTTGATTCATACAAAATCTGACAGAGAAAACCTTAGCATGTTTCCATATGAAATAAGTGGTACTGGCATCATATTATGGCACTTTATAACTCTGAGGTGGTTAGAGATGTAATATGCTGTATATAAGCCTTTATTGTGCAAATCACATACAGCTATGCTCAAAACTTTACAGACCACAGGTAACAATAACATAGCATAATTTGCTATGCTGAAAAAAGATGTATATCCATCTATTACCTCCTCCTCCCCCCCCCCCCCCCCCCCACTGTTGATGCAGAGGAAGGCAAAAAAAACCTCTGAGGTAGAAGCCAATTTTCCTCATTTGAGGGAAAGAAAATTTCTTCCTGACTCCAAGTCTAGCAATCGGAATAATACCTGGATCAACAACCCTTCTGAAATAATCAACGACTATAACATGCATATTTGTAACACTCTAGAAGGGTGTCCAGGCTACTCTTAAACTGTTTTATCGAATTCGCCATCACCATTTCCTCATGCAGAGAGTTACATAATCACACTGCTCTTACAGTAAAAAAACACTTTCTATGTTGGTGTAGAAACCTTCTTTCCTCTAGACATAGAGGGCACCCCTTTGTTACAGTCCCAGTCCTGGATATAACTAGATCATAGGAGAAATCTTTATATTGTCCCCTAATATATTTACACATTGTTATAAGGTCGCCCCTCAGCCATTTATTTTCTGTCCACAATATTCCACGTGTGGTCTGGCCAGTGACTTGTAAAGGGAGTCTTTGTACGATCTGTGCCATTATCTAAGAAAATATGAAGTAGCAGACAAAACATGCCTGTTATATTTAAAGTGTTTGGAATTAAATTATTGCACAACATATAATATTAAAATCATTAAGCAAAACATAAATGAAGTCACACGTAAAATAATCATTTTCCAAAGTTTGTTTACCCCTAATTCATAATAATTTGTGTTCTTTTGCATTTAAGATGGCTTGAGTTCTTTAAAGGCCTCCAGATCCTGAAAACTATTCAGTTTTCTAGTATGAACTGCATGTTTCAGCTTTAAGGTCAGGAGATTATGATGGCCACACCAGTACATTTCCTTTATTCTACTGTAGTCTCTGAAGGGTCATCTTATTTCTCAAGTCAATGTCATTCACAAGTCTAAGTATGTCCTATGTCAGCCTTGCTGGTTGATAAATACAAATTCCACCCCAATAGTTTGTGATAAGACAGCACATTCATCTATCTATTAAAGGGGTTGTCCGGCCATAAACATCATATCTCATTACTTCTGTTTGCACATTTCCATGCACTTTGTAATGTACATTGTGCATGGAAAATGTTGCAAAAAGAAGTTATTCACTTACCTTTAGTGATGCCCCCCCTGTGTTGCCCCTTGGTCGTCCCAGGTTACGACAAGAAATCGTCTGTATTTCTTGTCGGTCCGGCAGCAGCTCTCGTCTGCGCGGGAACGCGTCTCTTCCCCTCCGCGCATGCGCAGTCCTTCGTTCTTCCGCCGGGACCGCGCTCTTTCCCTAATCATTGCAGGGGACGCGCGCCGCCGGTCGGCGCATGCGCAGTACACTCACTTCCTGGTTTCATATACCAGAGCGGAGTGAGTGACTGCCTGCCGCTGCTGCTTGGAGAAGAGCCAAGAAGACACCATCGGGACTTGAAAAGTATGTGGAAGGGGAGAAGGGGAGAAATGTTGGAAAGGTTGGAGAGGAGGAGTTGGAGGGGTGGAGAGGGAGAGATGGATGGATGGATGTGTGCAGGGGGGGGGGTGCAGTGATGTGTGTGTGTGTTCGTGGTGTCTGGAGACCCGGCTGTCAGAAGTCCCGGGGGAAGGGGGGGTGGAGAGGGAGAGATGGATGGATGGATGTGTGCAGGGGGGGGTGTGCAGTGATGTGTGTGTGTGTTCGTGGTGTCTGGAGACCCGGCTGTCAGAAGTCCCGGGGAAGGGGGGGAGGTGGAGAGGGAGAGATGGATGGATGGATGTTGGCAGGGGGGGGGGGTGCAGTGATGTGTGTGTGTGTGTTCGTGGTGTCTGGAGACCCGGCTGTCAGAAGTCCCGGGGGAAGGGGGGGGGTGGAGAGGGAGAGATGGATGGATGGATGTGTGCAAGGGGGGGGGGTGCAGTGATGTGTGTGTGTGTGCAGGGACCCGGCTGACAGAAGTGGGGGGGGGTCGCTGTGGGAGGGGCACTATGAGGGCATGTGTGTGTAGGGAAATGTTTTGTTTTACTTTACTTTAGCAGGGGGCGGGGCCTGGGCGGGGAGAGCAGTTCTGTAGAGCAGTTCAATAGAGGTGGGCGTGTTGTGGGCGGGGCTAGGACGTGAGCTGAGGGAAATCCTGCCTTTTCATGTCTCTTACTACCATCGAGAGCGCGCACACAGAAGATGGAGAGCGCAGAGCATTGTGGGAAGGCAGCACAGAGGCGCCATCTTTGAAAGCTGCAGTAAAGATCAGAATCTAAGGTAAGAAACTGACATTGCAGCTGATCTGCCGGCCGGTTTGAGCCCCTGTATGCTGTCTGTTACTATCCTTACTGAAAGGAAAGCAGCAGCATTATAAAAAATTTTACCCTGTGTGGCCGGACAACCCCTTTAATTTAAAATGACACATTCATGATGCTATCAAATTTGACTTAATTTGGTGCACCACTATAGCTCACACACCATCAAAATAGCAGCCCGATTCATCGTCATGGTGTGTTTCTATTAGGTGATGTTGACTCCTCTCCAAAATAGCATTTATGGTTGGCAACATAAATTTCAATTTTTGCTCCATAACTTCAAACTAATTGTTCTAGAAGTTTTGAAGCTTCTCTAGGAACTGTTTGGTATTTTCTAAGTGGATCATTTGTGCTCTTGGTGCAGCACAGGCTTTATCTTGGTAACCATAAAAGAAGCCCCTTTTTTGTTGAAGTACAGTAGCTCCTTATTATACATGCTGAAACAGTGACACCAGTTTGTTTAAGAGAAGTCTGGATTTCAGCAAACTTTGCTTGTGGGTTTTGCATCCTTTGCGTTGTGGCATATTTTCCTTACAGCTATGTCTAAAATCTCTCGAGGACTTTCTGACCATAACTTTGTATTGACAGTTTGAACAGAAGTACTTGGCATTCTAAATCTTTAGGGATCTTTTTATAATCTTTTAGTGATTTATAAAGTCGACCTACTCTTGCTTGCAGATCCTTTGGCATTTCTTTTGCTTTCCCCATGCTTCAGTAATCTGCTAAGTCAATGCATTCTGGATGGAATGCACAAAGGTTTCTCAAGAGCTAAGAAAATCATTGACTATTCATGTACAGACATATACATATATAGATGTATTTATATGCAGTCATATATTATACTAATAACTAATCAAACAAGACACAGGTATAGATACATATTGTTGCGTCCTGGAAAGTGCAACCTCAATAACATAAATCAAAGGCACAACTGTGCAAAGAAAACACAAAATAAATGGGGGAATTCTCTCCCTATACTCCCCTAGCCCAGGAGGGGGCCCTGCCTGCTTGGCAGACCGACCGCGCTGAAAAGTGCGAGCCTGCACTCGTGCCTGGGCCACTGACCACTCCCTATCTGGGAGCCCTAGCACAAAACAAAAGAGAAACCAAACCAAACCAAACAGCAAAGAACTTAGCTTATAATGAAGAGCTTCCACCATGCTGTGTTGCTCCGTCGCTGTCCAACATGCAACTGAAGTGATTGACCAGCACAGGAGAAAGTGCTGGCCCTGTTTAAATAGAAGCCAGGCCACTCAGCACCAGGTGCTGACTGACCTTCCTCCAGTGGCTACCACATCCCTCAGCTCTTGGAAGCAAGGACACACCTAAAATGTGGTCTGGCCTGCGGGCTAGGTGTAAGCCTCAGCACGGCTGCAACAGTACCTCCCCTTCTAGGAGGGGCCCCAGGACCCTTAGGAGCAGGTCGACCAGAGTTTGATCTATGAAAATTTTTTTACCAGACGATCTGCATGAACATCTGTAGCAGGAACCCATGACCTCTCTTCTGGGCCATAACCGTGCCAGTGCACCAGGTACTGCAGGGAATTCCTGACTCAATGGTAGTCCAAAATGTGACTTATTACGAACAGCTCCTTCCCATCCACTAGCACAGGAGCCAGGGGTGGTGGGTCATTCCCAGAATCGATGAACCTTTTGAGCCGAGAATGGTGGAAAACATTATTAATCTTCATCGCACCGGGAATCTCTAACCGAAAAGAAACCGCGTTACACTTCTCAATTATCTTAAATGGACCCATAAATCGCGAGCCAAGTTTTGCGGACAATTGTTTAGGTTTTATCACTCTGGTAGACAACCAAACCAAGTCTCCAACACCAAATCCCGCCCCCTGTGAGCGATGACTGTCTGCAACTCGCTTTCTCCACCGAGCTGCTCGCAGTAACTCTCTCTGGCCCTCGGTAATAATAGGACCGGAAGAAGCTGGCTGCACCAGTACCGGAGCCGTAGCAATACACTTCTTCAACCTCTGAAATGATTGTATTGCTTCCGCCGACCATTTAGTAGGAAAGCACCCCTTTTTGTCATATCAGTAAGAGGTTTCACATTCTCTGGAAGGACCCAGTCCTGCACCACTCGGACCCTCTCAGGATCCATCTTAAAACCCTCTTGGGTATAATCTTTGAGCGCCAGTCTCTCAGGAGGGGGTATGCGGCTCCTGGGGAACTCGTAGTCAGGGAGAAGTTTAATAGCACAATCCCCCTGTCTGTGCGGTGGTAATTTGTCTGCCCCCACTGAGGGAAGCACCTCAGAGAGGTCGGTGATGACTTCCGGCAGCTCTTCTGTCTGAATAAAAGCTATATCAACAGAAACGCAACCGGACAGACAACCAGGGCTCCATTTAACAATGTCCCCCTTCTCCCAGTCTACTACCGGGTTGTGTAGACGTAGCCAAGGCAGCCCCAAGACTACTTGCGAAGGGAGGGATTCTATGACATATAATGCTATAATTTCCCTGTGGAACAGCCCAATTTTTAAACGGACGTTAGGCACACAAAATCTCAGACTTCTCTGCTATAGTGGAGCAGCATCAATGGTGGATACTGGAATGGGAGACTCCAGAGCCTTCATCTGTAAGCCTTAACGTCTGACCGTCTCCCGATGTATTAAATTAATACTAGCTCCACAATCCAGAAGGACTCTTATGGGGCTGCCCACACTATCAGACAGGATCTCCGCAGGAAGCACCAGTCTGGAGGGTGATATCCAAGCAATTTGATGGCCTAGAGGGGCCCCCTCAGTAATCTCCCGGTCATCAAGTCCTGGCTGGCAATTATGACGGGGACAACACTGAGCCATGCGCCCAATGCGGTTACAGGAAAAGCATCAACCTTTACACTGTACTTTGTTCCCATTCCTAGCCCTGCCTGCTTGGCAGAACGACCGCGCTGAAAAGTGCGAGCCTGCACTCGTGCCTGGGCCACTGACCACTCCCTATCTGGGAGCCCTAGCACAAAACAAAAGAGAAACCAAACCAAACCAAACAGCAAAGAACTTAGCTTATAATGAAGAGCTTCCACCATGCTGTGTTGCTCCGCCGCTGTCGAACATGCAACTGAAGTGATTGACCAGCACAGGAGAAATTGCTGGCCCTGTTTAAATAGAAGCCAGGCCACTCAGCACCAGGTGCTGACTGACCTTCCCCCAGTGGCTACCACACCCCTCAGCTCCTGGAAGCAAGGGCACACCTAAAACGTGGTCTGGCCTGCGGGCAAGGTGCAAGCCTCAGCACGGCTGCAACACATATCCTCCTTTGCCATCTCAACCTGTGTGTGTCAACTTGAGTGTATATGATATCAGCCCAAATATTGTAAACTTTTGAAAAGGGTAATCTGTGTGATTTCCTTAACAGTATGATTATAGGATACACATAATTTTGTGATGATAAGTAGCATCACATAGCCAATATTCTGCCTGGACTAAGTAAGCTTATGGTCACAACAGTATCATTACAATAAAGATGCTACTGTTTCCTATGGTAAAAATGAATGAATGATATGTGTCATAAAATTCAGGCAAAATGAATTTTAAACAAAGAAACACAGAGCCCGATATCTCAATTTTCTTGCCTAAACTAATCTTCTTATTAAAAATGAGACCACCCTTGTGTATTCATGTTACTAATTAATATGCATCTAAAATTCCATCTGCTTCTACATATCTAAAAATGCGTATGTGCTATTGTCAAGTTTGAACTAATTATTTTTGGTGGTAAACAAAATTGTAACTTATTTCAAACTGGATTAAGCTTAGTATTTCCTAAGGACATTAATAATCCTCTTAAAGAATGAAGAAGAAAAATGGAGTTACTTTGTTTCATGTTGAAGCTAATAACCACAAGCCTTTGTGATCCACTCAAAACCTTTTCAAGATGCGGCATGACTACTTAATTGAAGAACAGTGAAACGCTAGAGTTTTAGTCAGAAAATTATTTTTTGCCCACATCTTCTAAACGGTGTCCTGCTTCATATTCTTAGTAACTGACAGATATAAGATCTTACTTCTTGCATAACTGTTTAGGTCACTGGGTCCTGTGGAAAGGCTCAGTAATGTCTTTAAAAGTTATGGCCATATACTGTATTGTGTCCATATAGTAAAAGGACATGGATAGCATGGAAAGCAATATTAATCCATACTAATATTATAAATGCAAAAGTAACTGTCTGTCTGTTACCTTTTCACGGCTAAACTGATGAAGCAAATTTGATGAAATTTGGCAGGAAGATAGCTTGCATCCTGAGGAAGGACATAGGCTATGTTTATAGAGTTATACATTTACAGAGTTCTCTAGGGAGCATGACAAGACAAATTTATTTGGTGATGTGCAGGTGCACTTCCGCTCTGGTGCCAAGCCATGTGGCGAGGTGGAGGGGAAGTGGGTGCACATCATAAGCTATGCCTACACCAACAGGCAGACATGTGAGGACAGACAAGTGCAGCAGAGGGGAGGGAAAGGGGGTCACATCATAAGCTAGGCCACTTAAACAGGCAGACGCTTAAGTGCAGACGTCATTGCCACACGTATGTGTTCATTAAGCTAGCAGGGATACCCAGTGTTGCCAGGGATTAAAACTTGAATGAAAGACACATTAGAATGGATTGAGATTTTAATGAAAATCCGTGCTGCCCATAACAACCAATCACAGCGCTGCTTTTATTTTACCTTAGCAGTATAATAAATAGCAACCAATCACAGTGCAGCTTTCATTTTACTTTAGCTGTGTAAGAAATGAAAGCTAAGCTCTAGCAAAAGATAACAAGACCAAAAACGTAGTGTACGGAACTGTGCTGACTTATTAGATAAAAAAGTACAAATTCTACGTGGACGAAGTCACGGGGAACAAGCTAGTGTACGAATAACTCCCACCATCTGTAACTGTATCAGCATTAAGGAATTGTTAATATATCTACCGGTAGATTCAGAATTTCCCTTCTCTTTCCTCATGTAAACCTTCACGTGATTCCCATGTTTTGACACATATACTCATTTGTAACAATACTATTACTTTAGTAGGCCCCTTTAAGAGTGTATTTTTACTCTATATTTGCTCTGTGTTTTGCGGGCTGTAATGCAGAGCTAATGTAAATTTGTGTATCTATTCACATGGCTGTATTTTTCCCAGCCATTTTTTAAACATAGCATGACCTACTTTTTTCCATTTTTCTATCCATATTGGTATTCTTTTCTAATGGGCAAATACTGATGAGTATTTGCCCAGTAGAAAATAAAAACAATGACAATAAATGTGGGGGCAAACTCCGGCCAAATACTGATGTAATACTAATTACTAATTACAATACATTGTAATGTCATCTGTAACATATCTGTCACGTCCAACCTAGACACCCTGGCACTGGAACCTGAAATCTTCAAACAAATGCACACGGAACACCAAGGGAAAGTGAACTGTGAACTGGACTCACAAGCAGACATAACACACTGACTGGCGAATGCCCAAAACACTCACCTAGCATATCTGCATGCATAAACAGATATAATTAAATATGGTACAAGGTATTAGTTCATAATTTGGCCAAGACACGTAAGCCCAAGAGCCCATGACATGTTTCCTTGTTGTCTCATGAGTCCCTACTCTCACAAGACAACTTATCCCCAGAGTCCTGCCTGCAAGTGGGGTAATCATCCCAATAGGGATGGCCTCACGCTGGAACCTGAGGACCTAAACTAGATGGTAAACAGTCCAAGCTGACGGGATGTAGTTCACACCAACACATCAGGGAATGCAGACCATGCAGAACAGGACAGTTCATATCACATGTCTGGCAACCTGCTCAGGTGTTGGGAAACCAGCATCCTCTAGCGATAGGGGATGGTATGTATGTGCAGCACACCAGTGAGGATTGGCTGGCTGGAGAAACTCCACATCCAGCCAGCATTATTATCCCACACCTGTGAAGGTATGCTCCTGGAAATAGTACTACAGGTCCCAAGAGCACAACCTAACAATATCCATATTATGGACATGTACATTAAGCTCAACTGAAACTGGCCTTACACTGTAGTTTCCTAGATACATATACTTCAGTATTCACAAGAAAAGTACAGCATATTTGATTGGCTTCCTGACTATGGGAGCCAGAACTTGAAAGGGGTTAACTGTGGCAGGAGGAGAAAACATGTGTTTGGCACTGGGCTGAGCTGAGGGCTGAGCTTCTACGGAAGAACAGATGTTTTCATTTGCCCGCCCACTATCCTTGGTCATGTTTTCTTGGTTTATTCAGTTCTTTTAATATTTTTATTTTTTATAATAGAACGGGCCACATCTTTTCGTATTTGAATTCTATTGCCTGATTGTCTTTATACAGTGTGTATTAATTCTTAAAATTGTTAGTAAGGTTTTGTGTGGGCTTCATCTAGGAGACGTACTTTGGATTCTTGATGGGTATATGGTAGTGAAAACTATCATTGACCTTACTCAAATATTTTTTGGCTCTTCAGTTAGTCAGTGTGATCTTGCTTTCTTCCTATCTTCTTTCCTCTCCCTCCTGTTCATTCTCTTTTTCATGTTTTTGATCATAAAATAAAAATATTTGTCCAAAAAAGTATACAATGAATATTTCACTGGTAGGATCTTCTTTGGGTGTTGACAACAGAGAGAGTGTTAATGACACGAAATAAGAAACAATCAAACAATAACAGACTTGAGTTTCAACAAAGGTTGATATCATTGATTGGTTGGACTAACTTCACACGGGCGAGCACAATATCGATTTTGTTCTTGCCAACATGCAATTTCCCTGCAGATATTTGTTTCAAAACCGCCCCGCGTCACTTTAGGGAATTAGCGATCCTCCAGCACAGCTAACTGCTGTAATAGAGGATTGCAGAATTTCTCCCATTGTTTTCAATGAGAAAACCTTGCATTGCACCTTGTGCATCTAGTACATGGTGTAATGCTGCTGGCAGCCCCATTGAAAACAATCGGTGCTGTGACGCGGAAAAATATTGCTCATGTGTATGACCCCATTCAAAAGAATGAGGTTCATATTCATGCTAGATTTGTGTTTCTCGCAACACACAAATCTCGTGAGCTTTTTTACCCTGTGTGAATCCGGCCTTAGGTTGTATACTACATACTGCACTTAGGCCTCCTTCCCACGAACGGATTTACGCCGCGTAAATTCGCGGCAAAAATCCGCTGCGTTGCCCCCTGCTATTAGGTTCTATTGAACCTAATAGCTCAATGCTCACGATGCGGAATTCCACCGCGGAATTTCGCACCGTGAAATCTCCCGTCCTCACCCGCAGCATGCTCTATTTGCCGCGGGTGTACGCGCTGACAGCTTCCATTGCAGTCAATGGAAGCCGTCCATTCACGCTATCTCCCGCTGTGCGTGAAAACGCTTTCCCGCCTACCGCCGCCGCGTCATATGACACGGCCGGCGCGTCACGTGACACTGCCGGCCGCGTCATGTGACACGGTGTGTGTCACATGACGCGACGGCGGTGGGCGGGGAAGCGTCTTCACGCTATCTTCCGCTGGTAAGTATGGGGTCTCTGGGGGGCGCCGTGACGGGCTTCACTGCGTAATATTCCGCTGCGGAGCCCGTCACGCTCGTGTGAAGCCGGCCTTAGTCTATAGCATCCACTATACATTAAGCCTTAAATTAGGATTGTTGACAGCCTAAAAGATAGAAACATAGAAAATTGAAAACATAGAAAATCACTAAAGGATAACTGTTTACAGGCGAAAAGACCAAAACTCTAAGCTTGTCAAAGTAAGGTCTTACCCTTGACTTAAATATTAATTACCTATATTTATGATAGGGTATCACTATCAGAATGGTGGGGGTCAGAACCCTGGCAACCTCATTGATCAGCTGTTTAGCGGTTATGTTTGGTATTGCCGCTCAATCCCATTCACTTGAAAGAAACAGAGCTGCAGAAAGGCCATGTGACTGGTGAATGTGATGTTACTGACACAATAGCTCTTCAAAAGGATGATCAGCTGGGGTGCCAGGAATGGGACCTGCACTGATGTGATATTGATAAACTATCCTAAGGACCAATATTTAAAAAGAGTTTTTTGAGTTATTTATTTTGTTAATCTATCTTCCCCACACCCAAATATAATAAAATAGATTATACTCATCTTTCCTGGCTCCCTGCATGTCCCCTGCCGCAACTCTCCCCTGTGATGTACTGTTTACAGGCTGCAGTGGCCTGTGTACAGGATGTCACAGTAGTGGTGCTCTTCATGATTGGCTGGGCGATAAAATTGTGCTGATTTTTAAAAAATGGAATCAGCTCATACCAAGCCGATTTATTGCTTATTTGATTTTTCTTCTATGCTTAGCCCTTAGTACTGTCCAAGTCCCATCAAGAATAACATCTGCATGGAGTTCTCTAGGGATTTCATAGCTGTGTGAGCTGTTTCAGTAGTACTTGGTATATCTTTCAAGATATCTATCAGCATAGTCAATTGATGCAAGCTAAATTTCAATCAGCCTTGGGATGAGGCCACATTCTTTTAGCCATGAAAGGGAATGTATAATTAGAAAATTACCTAATACTTAAAAGGATTAATACAGGTAATGCAACCCACAAAATGTCAGCTTTTGCTTACAATCTCTTTATAGTATTCTATGCAGAATTACCAAGTGTTACTAACATTTTCAAATAATTTAGCGAAATTTTTAACTTTAAAATTTTTTTAGATACATTACAAAATTTAGGGCTCAGTCACACAGGCGTTTTAACATGTGGTTATTCGCGCATTAAAGAGATTGCACTAGATAGAAGAAATGCTTTCCAATGGCAGCGGTCACATGTGCGAATTTTACACGCGCAAAAACGTTTGCGGCGAAAAATTTAGGACACCATTTGTTAAAACGCAGGTAAGTGTGGCATCTGTATTTTTTGATTGTGAAACCCCTGGATGCTGTCACATCCAAGGGTTTCACCTTGTGCTCAATGATGCCGGTGGCAGCAGCGCCGACCCCATTGAGAACATACAGTGAAAATTGCGAACCTCTGGCACAGCTGTGGCAGAGGAGGGCAATGTTCTCCCATTGAATTCAATGGAGCCAGCGCTATAGCCGACTCCATTGAAAGCAATGGGCTGCCAGCAAGCCCTGCAGTGATTTTTGGGGAGGGGCTTTCAATATAAGCCCTTCCCTGAAAATCAACTCTAAAATGTGTAAAAAATATAAAAACATATAAATGTACTCACCCCCTGCAGCTGCCAGGGCTCAGGCGTGTCTAGTCAGGTCTTCTCCTGAACTGCTATGAAGAGCTTTCAGCAGGCGGGGATTTAAAATGAGCACTGTGACCAATCAGAGGCAGCTCTCAGCTGTCATTCAGCTGTAGAAATGCTGTCACAGTGTTCAGTGACAAGGGAACACCCCGCAGAGATGAAGAAATCCTCTGCCACAGCCGTGGCAGAGGATCGCAATGTTTTCCGTATGTCAATGGGGCTGACGCTGCTGCCAGCCCCATTGACCAAAGGTGAAACCCCTGGATGTGACAGCATCCAGGGGTTTCACATCCAAGGAATCCCCTGCTGCAGCTGTCACAGCCACAGCAGGGAATAGTGGGCAGCGCACTGTTTGTGTGGAAAAACGGGACCAGGTCCGGTTTTTCCTGCGTACCCATTATGTGCACAAAAATTTGCGTGTTAAAATGCCCGTGTGACTAAGCCCTTAGGCATTGACACTGGAAAATCTCTTAAAGAGTCCCAGTTAAATTTCCATTCAAATTGCCCCATAAATGCACCATGTATTTGGGTTTCAAACTATGTAGCGAAAGGCATGACCTGTTTACTCCTAACTATTTACGATTGTTACAGTCTGCTAAAAATATATGCAATTCATTTTTGGCCTTTATCTTCTGGCTACGTAGAAAAAAATCTAGTGAAAGGCTTAATTCTATCTAAATTCAATTACATCTTCCAAATTTTTTCCATACAGTTCCCTCAGTCTTTCCTCAATAACATAATTGATACCTTCTAGAACTGTATTTGAAACAACATGCACCCAAAAATTGTTTCTTCTAACTTATTGCTGCCAGAATCCTTAGGAGGCTTGGATGTATTTATACTACCAGGTCTCTCTTCTGTCTCAAATGATTGACTAGATTGGAAAACCCCACATAAACTCTGGGATTAAGTTGAACTCATATCCATATTACCTCTTAGAACTATTCTCCTAGTTCTCTCAAACAAGTTACAGAACATATACCTCTCCAATGAACTTGGTACGCATGTCAAGACACTCTTAGTTCAGTCCACTCACCTCTGACACTAGTCTTTAACTTGATTGCTCTCCACCAACACTACATTTATGGACCTCAAAACTGAAATTACTAACATGCCAAAAATTTATTGTTTATTAAAAGGCTTAATGACTAGAGATGAGCGAACGTACTCGGTAAGGCCGATTTCGCAATCGAGCACCGCGATTTTCGAGTACTTCACTACTCGGGTGAAAAGATTCGGGGGGCGCCGTGGGTGAGCGGGGGGTTGCAGAGGGGTGTGGGGGGGAGAGGGAGAGAGAGAGAGTTCCCCCCTGTTCCGCGCTGCTATTCCCCGCTCCACCACGCCACGCCCCCCGGCAACCCCTGAATCTTTTCACCCGAGTAGAGAAGTACTCGAAAATCGCGGTGCTCGATTGCAAAATCGGCCTTACCGAGTACGTTCTCTCATCTCTATTAATGACCTAAGTGAAAACCACAAAATATAGTTTTTTTTTTATTACATTCCTAGTGACATGGATTTTTTTTTTAAAAGTTGACCAACAATCTATTTGTTGTCAAACTAATTAATCCAAATATACTCTAAATATTTGAATAAATATGTAATAATAGTTTCAGTACTGTTTCAAAGAAGTTGTAATTTTTTAAGTTACTTTTTAAATGATTAGATTGCTTTGTGAATAGTACATTTACTGTAGAATCAACTTTAATGCAATTTGTATTCTTTATAGTTCTACTTTCAATGTCTGACTTAATGACCTTGAGCAGAACTTTTACAAAAAAAGCTACCTCAATGAGTTGTAAGAAGCACTATTTCAGTTTAACTATTGGGTTCGTTTATTTGTGTCACTAGATGTTCATTTTCAAGAGTGGCCAGTCTGTTCTGCAGCTTCCAAAAAAATAAAGAAATCTAGATGGAACTTGATATGATCTCTCCAGCTCTCTATTGCATCTAATGCTAACAAATTTGGTAGAGAAGAAAAAGAGATTGATTTGTTTTCAGTCGGCTTCTTGAGTTTGCTTAACATACAAAACTAATTTTCTTTCTGCTTGCAATATTGATCAGCAGAGAATGTGATAAGATTACAATAATCTTTACCTTGAAAGAGCCTTCCAGCAATCAAAAAATAAATTGTTCTTTTAAATGATACTTATTGGGCACATTGTATAAGCATAGCACAGGCACTGAGAAGTTGATGTGAGTATGTATAATGGAACTAGAGCATATTAAAAAATGACATATAACTTTCTTGTAGAAAACTACCAAAAATTTTTTTTTACTCTTCATTGAATATTTGAAGTTGTAACAATGATGAGAGTATTTAAAACAAAAAATGCAGTAAGCGGCACTCCTTTATGGATGTTTGTGAGGAAAGATACCAGTTAATACAACCTGGAATCCGAATCCACAGGTAAAATGTAGTGCAGAAAAACTTCCAATGGCAGCATCCTAGGTGCATTAAAAAGTTATCTTTATTCCTCTTTTATCATCATGCATGATGGAGGAATAAAGATATATTTTTTTTTTAAATGCACCCAGTTGCTGTTTTTGGAAGCTTTTCTCAACAATGAGCATGCTTATTTGCTTACCAGCAAATTTTAATACAGTTAAAAAGGGAAGCGTCTTTGTCACAATAACATAATATGTGAGACTGAAGAACAAACATCTGGGTCAGCCTATTATCCTGCAATGTTGGTCCAGAGGAAGGCACAAAATCCCATGACAGTCACAGTAACAATAACAATAACAAGGGAGTATCCTCTACGCCACGGTCCATGATATGAATAGATCATATGAGAGCTTTCTGTATTGACCCTTGATATATTTATACTTAGTTACTATGTTGCCTTTTATCCATCTTTTTATAAACTAAATAACCCCAATTTTGATAACTTCTCTGGGTATTGTAGTCCATACATTCCATTTATTACTTAAGTTGCCTACTTTGAACCTGATCAAGCTCTGATATGTCCTTCTTGAGAACTGGTGACCATAAGTGTGCACAGTATTCCATGTGTGGTTTAACCAGTGATTTGTAAAGAAGAAGAACAATGTTCTCATGTGTCCTTAGAACTTTTTTGATGCACCCCATGATTGTATTTTTCTTGGCAGCAGCTGCCTGACACTGGTTGCTCCAACTAAGTTTATAGTTAACTAAAATCCCCAAGTCCTTTTCCATATCAGTTTTACCCAGTATTTTTTCATTAAGGGCTCGGTCGGATGAGCGTGGTTTACATGCTGCTAAGCAACGTGTAAACCACGCTGCTGACATGCAGGGAATTCTGCATGTGAATGGGCTGCTCCTAGCTCCTTGGTGTGGGCAGCCTTCTTCTTCTACGAGTCCCATAGGAGCTTATGGTAAGCACCCTGGACAGCACGCACCAAGTAGCTTCTAAAAGGGGTTAGTATGAGCGATTCCATAGCAACCTATTGGTTGCTTAGAAGCGTCATTTTATACGCTGCTGTAGCAGCATGTAAAACACACTCATCTGACCGAGCCCTTAGTGTGTAATGGTGACATGAATTTTCCAATCCCATATGAATAGCCTCCATTTATCAGTGTTAAACCCCATTTTTCATTACCCAAGCCAACAGTTTATCCAGATGCATTTGCAACTGTTTACTGTCTTGATACATAGTTTTATCATCAGCAAATATTGATATTTTACTGTGCAATCCTTCTTCAGGTCATTAACAAAATATATTAAAAAGATTAGGGCCAAGTACTGCCCTTGTGGTATCCCACTAATAACCCTTCTAATACTGACCCCTGTGGTACCCCACAAGTAACAGTAACCCAATCAGAGTATGTACCATGAATAACCACCCTTGCTTTGTATTTGTGAGCCAGTTACTTACCCACTTGCACAGATTTTTCCCCAGTCCAAGCATTCTCATTTTATACACCAACCTTTTATGTGGCACACTATAAAGCGCTTTGGAAAGATAGAGTTATGCAACACCCAGTGACTCTCCAATGTCCAGTTTGGAACTTACCTCCTCGTAGAAGCTATTCAGATTGATTTGACAGATGTGACCCTTTATAAATCCATGCTGATATGCAGTACTCTTATTTCTTAGGACATTGTCACAGTCAATAATGTTAAGGACATCTCTAAGCTGACTGAACTTTTCTTTCCCCTGATAGAATACCCTATTAAAAGACAAATGGAAATTTATATTATGGTCATTATTTCATAGGGGGCTCCCGACCTGCACCTTTGTTATTTTGTCAGGTCTGGTCTGTTGGCTAATATTAAGTCCAAAATAGCTGTCCCTATATTTAAATCACGCACAAGATGAAACAAGTAATTATATATTGTAATTGACAGAAACTTGTTACCTTTATGAGATCCATGGGTCTCAGTTTCCAGTTTATATCTGGATAGTTGAATTCCCCAATAAGAATTACCTCATCGTGATTTGCCGCTTCATTTATTTTCCTTAGTAAGAGATTAACAGTGGATTATGTTATATTTGGTCGTTTACAGCAAACCTCTATGATGATTTTATTCTTGTTTTTGCCTCCATGCATTTCTACCTATAGAGACTTCACATATTCATTTCCCTCACATAAATACTCTCATAGTTTAAGCTTTAAAAAAACTTTACAAAAGACAAATGCCTTACCCTTTCTAAATTTTACCATCTCTTCTGAACAAATTGTACCCCTGTAAATTAATTGCCCAGTTATAGTTTTCATCCAATCATGTCTTAGTTATTCTTACTATGTCATACATACATTATTACTTCCAGTTTTCCAGCTTTATTGGTCAGACTTATAGTATTAATAACTATGCAATTTAGCAGTTTTTGGTTATTTTTTTAAGTCTATCCCTATTAACCGATCTGCCAGTTCTAACTGTACTAACCCCCCACTGCTCCACCTCTATTTTTATTACTTAATCCCAGATCACTGTCTACATCATTCTCCCTTTTATCTTTCTGGTTGCCCTTATGTCAGTCCCTAGTTTAAACACTCCTGCAACATTCTAGCTATCTTCTCCCCAAGGAAAGCTGAACCCATCCCATAGAGATGCAGTCCTTCCCTATAGTAGTATCTTTAGCCAAAAGCTTAGTTAGTCTAGTTCTCCAGGTATCAAAATACCTCCTTCCTATAGTATTTCTTGAGCCACTTATTTACCTCCCTAATTAACCCAGGCCTTTCTGGTGTAGCACATTGCACAGGTAGTATTTCAGAAAATACTACTTCGAAGGGTCTTCCCTAAAATCATTTTAAGGACCTTCCATCTACCTCTAATGTGTGTTATGATCATTAGGTCCTCATTAGTTCCTCACAGTAATCTGTCAACCTGATCAATAATGTGTTGAACTCAAACACAAGGAAGACAACAACTGTCCAACAATCTCTGTCATTGTGACAGATTGCCTTGTCTTTCCCCGACTATCAGGACCTAATGTTGAACAAGATGGAGTCCAACAGTACACACAGGCATATCCTTATTGAAGCAAGGTGGATACAGTGCAACGCCACTCATGACCTTCTGTAAGAAATTTGAGAGTATAGTCAACAAATTTTCTTCTGATGTTATTTTATTGAACAATGAATTCTTACAGACTGAGTTACGAACCTGCAAAGAGCATCTTGCAGAAACTAAAAATGAGCTACTAAGTAAAATCTCACAACAGGACTGGGATACTCGAGGGAAAATTGAGATATCTCTAAAAAAACATAAGGTAGAGCTTGAAGATACAAAAAAATCCAAATGGTTTAGAGACCAAAATGACTATAGTAATGGGAGCCTTTTTATTGGCAGACCCAGGAACGGACACAAAGAAATATGCAAGGTTCAGGACAGGGAAGAGGTAGATCAAGGATGAGATGCTCCAGACAGCACATGAGATTTGATGTTTCTCCAGCAGGTTCCAAATTGACTGATGACTCTATAAGAGAACCATCTCAGAGTAATGCTTTTTTAGGTCGGGCACTGTCAATGAAAAGGAAGAAGAAAGAAGGCACAGACACAGCTAGCGGCGGAGGAATCAAGCATAGCGGATCACAGAAAAGAAACAGCCATCATGAGTACGAGGCCCACAAATCGGCAATTACCACTGGAGCAAAGGAGGACTCTGCAAGCCTAGTGTTAAATATATGGTCCAGACATTTATCCCCTGTTGAAATACAGGTTTTCTCCAAAGGATTGTTATTTTGCCCTAAAGGTGATGTAGATTTGTTCCAGGTAGATTTGGATCTGAAACGTTTTTTAGGAATCTAAGATTTAAAAGTATGTTTTCATCACAATTGTCTGGGTCTGGCATTGCACAGTCCAACGCCCATTAGGGCTTCTCCTTGGTGGGTATTGGACAGCGCAACAAGAGTAAGTTACGACCTACAACGTCTAATCACTCTTTGGAAACCTATATTTCATTTGTATAGAAGGATATCCATAAATGAAAATCCCAATAAACTAGATCTAGGAATAAATTAAAAAATAAGTAGAAAAGAGAGTTTGGCTTTAAAATCATCATCAGAGGATAAAAAAATTGAAGATCATGTTTATACCTCTCCTTATTGGCTGAAGGTTAAATCCTGGTGGCTTTATATCAATGATGTTTTTTTGATGTAGGAAGCACAAGTTGGTGAGACCATTATTTAACGCTGATCCAAACAAGTCTCCCTCCATTGAAAAACGGAAATTTTCCATTCTGCAATTGCTCATGTTGCGATAATCTAATAAAGGAAGACATTTTTTCCCTCCTGTTTACTGGAGAGAGGTTTAAAATAAAAAATAGATACTCTTGCACCTCCTCGTTTGTAGTCTATCTAATCTCATGCCCTCTGCGGACTAGAATATGTTGGGAAACTACCATGGAGGTAAGGTCCCGAATGATAAAACAAAGGACAGCTAAATAGTAAATAGATAAGTGACTCCCTTTTAACCTCCTTGAATCTAAAGTCACTTAATCTCAAGACACACACTTAAGACACAACAAACTTTATATCACAACACACCCTCAAATTATTCTGGGTAATACAAATATTTTTTAGTCCGCTGTGGAGTATTTAATTATTTTTTAATAATATTATTAGCGATGAGCGGGCACCAAAATGCTCGGGTGCTCGTTACTTGGGACGAAAATTTCGCGATGCTCGAGGGTTCGTTTCGAATAACGAACCCCATTGAAGTCAATGGGCGACCCGAGCATTTTTGTATATCGACGATGCTCGCTAAGGTTTCCATTTGTGAAAATCGGGGCAATTCAAGAAAGTGATGGGAACGACACAGCAACGGATAGGGCAGGCGAGGGGCTACATGTTGGGCTGCATCTCAAGTTCCCAGGTCCCACTATTAAGCCACAATAGCGGCAAGAGTGGGCCCCCACCCCCCTCCCAACAATTTTTACTTCTGAAAAGCCCTCATTAGCAATGCATACCTTAGTTAAGCAGCACACTACCTCCAACAAAGCACAATCACTGCCTGCATGACACTCCGCTGCCACTTCTCCTGGGTTACATGCTGCCCAACCCGCCCCCCCGCACGACCCAGTGCCCACCGCACACACCAAAGTGTCCCTGCACAGCCTTCAGCTGCCCTCATGCCACGCCACACTCATATCTATTTATAAGTGCGTCTGCCATGAGGAGGAATCGCAGGCACACACTGCAGAGTGTTGGCATGGCTAGGCAGCGACCCTCTTTAAAAGGGGCAGGACGATAGCCCAGAATGCTGTACAGAAGCAGTGAGAAATATAATCCTGTGCCACCGCCATCAGGAGCTGCACACGTGGGCATAGCAATGGGGAACCTATGTGCCACACACTATTCATTCAGTCAAGGTGTCTGCATGCCCCAGTCAGACCGCGTTTTTTTATAAATAGTCACAGGCAGGTACAACTCCACAATGGGAATTCCGTGTGCACCCACAGCATGGGTGGCTCCCTGGAACCCACCGGCTGTACATAAATGTATCCCATTGCAGTGCCCATCACAACAGAGCTAACGTCAGATTAAATGCAGGTGGGCTTGGGCCCACATTGCATGCCCCAACCTGACCGGGGTTTTTAATTCATAGACACAGGCAGTTACAACTCCCTATTGTGAAGTCCCTGTGGACCCACAGCATGGGTGGGTGCCAGGAAGCCACAGGCGGCACATAAATATATCCCATTGTATTGCCCATCACAGCTGAGGTAATGTCATGTTTAATGCAGGTGGGCTTCGGCCCACACTGCATGCCCCAGTCAGACTGGGGTTCTTTAGAAGTGGACACATGCAGTTACAACTCCATGTGGACCCACAGCATGGGTGGCTCCCTGGAACCCACCGGCGGTACATAAATATATCCCATTGCAGTGCCCAGCACAGCTGAGGTAACGTCAGCTTTAATGCAGGTGGGCTAAAAATTAATTGGATTACACTGTAGGCGAGGGCCCCAAAAAATTGGTGTACCAACAGTACTAATGTACCTCAGAAAAATTGCCCATGCCCAACCAAGAGGGCAGGTGAAACCCATTAATCGCTTTGGTTAATGTGGCTTAATTTGTAACTAGGCCTGGAGGCAGCCCAGTTAAATTAAAAATTGGTTCAGGTGCAAGTTTCAACGCTTTAACGAGCATTGAAACGAATAAAAATTGTTTACAAAAATTATATGACTGAGCCTTGTGGGCCTAAGAAAAATTGCCCGTTCGGCGTGATTACGTGAGGTTTCAGGAGGAGGAGCAGGAGGAGGAGGATGAATATTATACACAGATTGATGAAGCAAAAATGTCCTTGTTTTTGATGGTGATAGAGAACGATGCTTCCATCCGCGGGTGCAGCCTACGTATTGCTTAGGTATCGCTGCTGTCCGCTGGTGGGGAAGAGAAGTCTGGGGAAATCCAGGCTTTGTTCATCTTGATGAGTGTAAGCCTTTCGGCACTGTCGGTTGACAGGTCGGGTACGCTCATTCTCAAAGAATGTTCCCCTGCCTGTGCTGTACATGCTGCCTGATCTCTGCGCCTCCCCTGCTACCTGGCCCTCGGAACTGCGCCTTCTGCCACTAGCACTGTCGGATGGGAATTTTACCATCAGCTTGTCCGCCAGGGTCCTGTGGTATAGCATCACTCTCGAACCCCTTTCCTCTTCGGGTATCAGAGTGGAAAGGTTCTCCTTATACCGTGGGTCGAGCAGTGTGTACACCCAGTAATCCATAGTGGCCAGAATGCGTGTAACGCGAGGGTCACGAGAAAGGCATCCTAACATGAAGTCCGCCATGTGTGCCAGGGTACCTGTACGCAACACATGGCTGTCCTCACTAGGAAGATCACTTTCAGGATCCTCCTCCTCCTCCTCCTCCTCCTCAGGCCATACACGCTAAAAGGATGACAGGCAAGCAGCATGGGTACCCTCAGCAGTGGGCCAAGATGTCTCTTCCCCCTCCTCCTATTCTTCCTCCTCATGCTCCTCCTCAATGCGCTGAGATATAGACAGGAGGGTGCTCTGACTATCCAGCGACATACTGTCTTCCCCTGGCTCTGTTTCCGAGAGCAAAGCGTCTGCCTTTATGCTTTGCAGGGAACTTCTCAAGAGGCATAGCAGAGGAATGGTGACGCTAATGATTACAGTATCCCCGCTCACCATCTGGGTAGACTCCTCAAAGTTTCAAAGGATCTGGCAGATGTCTGCCAACCAGGCCCACTGTTCTGTAAAGAATTGAGGAGGCTGACTCCCATTGCGCCGCCCATGTTGGAGTTGGTATTCCACTATAGCTCTACGCTACTCATAGAGCCTGGCCAACATGTGGAGCGTAGAGTTCCACCGTGTGGGCACGACGCACAGCAGTCGGTGCACTGGCAGATTAAACCGATGTTGCAGGGTGCGCAGGGTGGCAGCGTCCGTGTGGGACTTGCGGAAATGTGCGCAGAGCCGGCGCACCTTTCCGAGCAGGTCTGACAAGCGTGGGTAGCTTTTCAGAAAGCGCTGAACCACCAAATTAAAGACGTGGGCCAGGCATGGCACGTGCGTGAGGCTGCCGAGCTGCAGAGCCGCCACCAAGTTACGGCCGTTGTCACACACAACCATGCTTGGTTGGAGGCTCAGCGGCGCAAGCCAACGGTCGGTCTGCTCTGTCAGACCCTGCAGCAGTTCGTGGGCCGTGTGCCTCTTCTCTCCTAAGCTGAGTAGTTTCAGCACGGCCTGCTGACGCTTGCCCACCGCTGTGCTGCCACGCCGCGCGACACCGACTGCTGCCGACGTGCTGCTGCTGACACATCTTGATTGCGAGACAGAGGTTGCGGAGGAGGAGGAGGGTGGTTTAGTGGAGGAAGCATACACCGCCGCAGATACCACCACCGAGCTGGGGCCCGCAATTCTGGGGGTGGGTAGGACGTGAGCGGTCCCAGGCTCTGACTCTGTCCCAGCCTCCACTAAATTCACCCAATGTGCCGTCAGGGAGATATAGTGGCCCTGCCCGCCTGTGCTTGTCCACGTGTCCGTTGTTAAGTAAACCTTGGCAGTAACCGCGTTGGTGAGGGCGCGTACAATGTTGCGGGAGACGTAGTCGTGCAGGGCTGGGACAGCACATCGGGAAAAGTAGTGGCGACTGGGAACTGAGTAGTGCGGGGCCGCCGCCGCCATCATACCTTTGAAAGCCTCCGTTTCCACAAACCTATACGGCAGCATCTCTAGGCTGATAAATTTGGCTATGTGCACGTTTAACGCTTGAGCGTGCGGGTGCGTGGCGGCGTACTTGCGCTTGCGCTCCAACACTTGCGCTAGTGACGGCTGGACGGTGCGCTGACAGACATTGGTGGATGGGGCCGAAGACAGCGGAGGTGAGGGTGTGGGTGCAGGCCAGAAGACGGTAGTGCCTGTGTCCTGAGAGGGGGGTTGGATCTCAGTGGCAGGTTGGGGCACCGGGGGGGAGGCAGCGGTGCAAACCGGAGGCGGTGAACGGCCTTCATCCCACCTTGTGGGGTGCTTGGCCATCATATGTCTGCGCATGCTGGTGGTGGTGAGGCTGGTGGTGGTGGCTCCCCGGCTGATCTTGGCGCGACACAGGTTGCACACCACTGTTCGTCGGTCGTCTGCACTCTCAGTGAAAAACTGCCAGACCTTTGAGCACCTCGGCCTCTGCAGGGTGGCATGGCGCGAGGGGGCGCTTTGGGAAACAGTTGGTGGATTATTCGGTCTGGCCCTGCCTCTACCCCTGGCCACCGCACTGCCTCTTCCAACCTGCCCTGCTGCTGCCCTTGCCTCCCCCTCTGAAGTCCTGTCCTCAGTAGGCGTAGCAAACCAGGTGGGGTCAGTCACCTCATCGTCCTGCTGCTCTTCCTCCGAATCCTCTGTGCGCTCCTCCCTCGGACTTACTGCCCTTACTACTACCTCACTGATAGACAACTGTGTCTCATCGTCATCGTCCTCCTCACCCACTGAAAGCTCTTGAGACAGTTGCCGGAAGTCCCCAGCCTCATCCCCCGGAGCCCGGGAACTTTCCAAAGGTTGGGCATCGGTCACGACAAACTCCTCCAGTGGGAGAGGATTCGGAACCATTGCTGCTCATTCTGGGCAGGGGCCCGAGAACTGTTCCTGGGAGTCTGCCTGCTCCTCAGAATGTGTCATTGTAATGGAGTGAGGAGGCTGGGAGGAAGGAGGAGCAGCAGCCAGAGGATTCAGAGTTGCAGCAGTGGACGGCGCAGAAGTCTGGGTGGTCGATAGATTGCTGGATGCACTTTCTGCCATCCACGACAGGACCTGCTCACACTGCTCATTTTCTAATAAAGGTCTACCGCGTGGACCCATTAATTGTGAGATGAATGTGTGGACGCCAGAAACGTGCCTCTCTCCTAATCCCGCAGCAGTCGGCTGCGATACACCTGGATCAGGAGCTCGGCCTGTGCCCACACCCTGACTTGGGCCTCCGCGTTCTCGGCCGCGTCCATGTCCTCTAGGCCTACCCCTACCCCTCAGCATGGCGTATTACCAGTAGTGCAGAAACAGAACGCTGTAATTAAATGTGCCGCTTATTGGCCTGTGGTTGGAGGCTGACTTCGCTTACGGAACGCACAGCAGAGCCAGGAAAGAATTTTGCGCAAGCCTGCTGTAACACTTAGCTGGCTGCGTATAAATTAGGACAACTAGCCCCAGCAGAGACCCAGTACACTGAGGACGGTCACAGGCAGCCCAAACAGATTTTTTTTCCCAAATGTTTTTGGAAAGACCCACTGCCTATATACACTAAATATGTCTTCTGTCCCTGCCTCACCACTACTGGCCCTGGACAATGTAAAATTACTGCAGGACGCAATGCTCTGCACGGCCGATATACAAAAAAAAAAAAAAGTGCAACACTGCAAAAAGCAGCCTCCACACTATTGCACACGGTTAGATGTGGCCCTAAGAAGGACCGTTGGGGTTCTTGAAGCCTAAAATAACTCCTAACACTCTCCCTATAGCAACTCCAACAAGACAGTACTTTCCCTGAACTATGTCAGAATGCATCTGTGGCGAGCCGCGGGAGGGGCCGATTTATATACTCGGGTGACACCTGATCTCGCCAGCCACTCACTGCAGGGGGGTGGTATGGGGCTTGAACGTCGCAGGGGGAAGTTGTAATGCCTTCCCTGTCTTTCTATTGGCCAGAAAAGCGCGCTAACGTCTCAGAGATGAAAGTGAAAGTAACTCGAACATCGCGTGGAACTCGCCTCTAGTAACGAGCATCTCGAACACACTAATACTCGAACGAGTATCAAGCTCGGACGAGTACGTTCGCTCATCTCTAAATATTATGCAATCTTTGTCAGCGTGCAGTAATGTCTCACAGAACTGAGCTGTCGGTCATCTTTCCCCATAAAACTTTTGTGTTTATGGGGTAAGAATGTAAGTCATATTTAAACCAAAAGTTGCATGTTTAACTTAACTTATGTTTTGAAAAGTGTTAAAAACAATTACACTTGAATGGTTACAGTAAAGCCTTAAATCTTAGCTTTAATTGAACCCAACATCATTGCCCTAGCCATGATTTTCTGAGCAAACATTGGGCTTTTCTTTCTAATATGCAAAAAAAGGCATAATTTGTTAGGAGAGTAACGGGACAAGTTGTATTTTTCAATGGTGCTTTTTAATGTACCATATAATGTACTGAACAACGTTTTACAAATCCTAAGTGGAGTAAAGGGAAAAAAAAGAGAGATTTCGCCATCTTTCAATACGTCTTGTTTCTACTGTGCACAAACTGCGACAAAAATGACATGATAACTTTATTCTATGGATAAGCACAATTACTACGAAACCAAACTTGTATTGTTTTATTTTTGCTGTACTACTTTTATTTTTTTTCAAAGACATTTAATTTTTAAAAATTATTTCCTGCTACCATCTTCTGCGTGCAATACCTTTTTTTTTTTTTGTCGAGGTAGAGGGCTCATTTTTTGCAAGATGTCCTGTAGTTTACGTTGTACCATTTTGGAATACATACAACATTTTGATCGCTTTTTATTGTATATTTTCTGGGAGACAGGGTGACGCAGTGATACCAAATATGTATATTTGTTTTACGATTTAGATTTTTTTTATTATGGATATGGCAAAAGGGGGAGATTTAAACTTGTATTACTTTTTTTTACAATTAATAAAATGTTATTGATCTTATTTTTACTATTTTATTGTTCCCGTGGGGGACCACAACTAACAACGCTTTTATCGCTCCTGCAGTATGATGACCCCGGCTGCCATTACACCAATATGGCTCCCTGCGATCTCATGTGGGACGACCATACAGGACCCCCGAAACATCATTCGGTGGATTTAAATGCTGCTGTCGAATTGACAGTGGCATTTAAAGGGTTAATAGCCGCAATCGGCCCCGCAGCCAATTGCAGCTGACGCCCGTGCTGTATGAAGAGATGTTGCCCTACGATCTCTCTTTATACATACCCTGCACTTGCATGACATAAATGTACCTCATATAGCGGGAAGGGGTTAAGAAAGTAATGTATTGTGGGCTGGCTTGGTGGGTATATAAGGTATGCAATAGGCTGTCTGCTCACGTATACCTCATTATTGTCATGAGTGGAGGTACTGATTTATCACATTTGCAAAAAGGGATGATTATTAGCTTTTGGGCCAAGGGTGGCAGTATTTCTCAAACAGCACAGTTTGGGAACTATTTGCGTGCTGCTATGGTAAAAGTGTATTGTGAGTGGATGAATGGCACCATTGGGAATAAGCAATGTAGAAACTGTGGAGAACCATGTGCCATTCATGTAAGACGTGAATATCGACTATAAAGGTACATGGTAAAGTTGAGCAGTTCACCATGAAAATAAACCAGGGGGATACCAGACCTGTGTCTAAAACAATAATTAAGCAATCCCTACTGCGCATGGAGCTCCGAAGCAGATTGTCACTACACCTATGCTAATAAAGTTTCATTGGAAGAAAAGGCTTCAACTTGCAAGGCAGTATCAGAATTGGACAACTGCTGATTGGCAAAGAGTCCCATTTTCTTGTTCATTGAAGGGATGGACATCGACATGTCAGGCGAGAAACATCAGAGAACAAACACCCTGCAACCATTGCTGGAAAAACACAAGTATAATGACTTGGGGAATGTTTTCATGGCATTCTCTGGGCCCACTCATCCAGTGGAAGGCACTATGAATTGTTTTGGTTATAAATCCATCCTTGCACATCACATACACCTATATATGCTTAATGCCTCCCGTGGGGCAGATGGAATCTTCTAGCAAGACAATGCAACATGCACATGGCTAGAAATGTCCAACAGTGGTGGGAAGAGCACAACCAAGGCTTCAAAGTTCTTACCTGGTCCCTTAATTCCCCAGACTTGTACCCAATTGAGCATCTGTTAGACCACCTGTATCATCAGTTTTGCTCTATGGATCCTCCCTCAAGTACCCTCCAGCAACCATGGGATGCACTGCAGTCAGCATAGCTCCAAATATGTAAGAGAACCTACTAGCCCTTTAATGAGTCACTCCCAGCCCGTCTAGCTGCTGTCCATTCAGCACATAGTGGTTACTCTGTATATTAGCTGGTGGTCTCAACAATGTAACTCAAGTCTGTAAATACATAATTAGTCTTTGCAGAAGCACTTATGTATAGCTACTGCATCTGAATAAAAAGAGAATTGCTACATTTTGTAGCTTTCAATAAAGTAAAGCATTAAGCAAATTTCTACAATACACACAATCAGTTCAGAACTTGAATATTTATATTACTTACTAAAAGTTGGCTAAACTTACTCTGGTAAGTTAGCTATAATTTTTTCCTTAAGATGGACATACTATAATAAGACAAGTATTTTCTCTTGCAGATGTGACCTTAGCACATTATTACACATTCATCACCGAATCAGGCTGCAATTACAAATGTAAATCATTTTCATTCTAAATAAGTCTAATTAGAAGCATTGGAAATATTAACTATGTATTCTTCACTGCACAAATAAGCCTTCATACCTTAAAATCACTGATTGGAATCATACAAGTGCAGTGAATAGTGTATCATTTTAGCCCACCACAATGGCTATCAAAGTGGACAAAATCAGTGTTTTCTATAATATCACGTTACCAATTGCTGCAGCTGCTGTTTTGAATGTTATCAGATCATCTTTAAATTATTGCTACGGATGTATCCCTAGTTATCATACATTCCAACAGCATACAGAAAGATAAGAATGTACTAAATGATTACTCCTTTCTTTCTTTCTTTCTTTCTTTCTAACAAAAAATTTGGAGGCAATTTTTATCCTAGTCCAATTGCTTACTGAAAAAGCTTCACTAGAGATTGCCTAGTACATTGAAAATGTAGCAGTGAGGAATGTTTAATCTCTATCTAAGACCTCGTTCACAGAAGCGTTGTTTTGCACGCATCCGCGCTGCGCAAAACTAGATCTGGGGTAAAAAAAATTTCACTATTGTAGATTACTTGAAATTACTTGAAATGAACATAACAGTTGATTAACAGAAAGTCCAGGTGGTTTGAGCATTGATATGTTATAACTGTGCACCAGTTGTCACTTAGACAGATGAACATACCATACAATTCTACTAATGTCATCAAACCTGGAATGTTTCAAACTCTATTTTTCAACAGAATTACATTTTGAATGAATACAGGCTGCTAACATTGTGTATTCCATAATTTTATGACTCTTACCTAGAGATGAGTGAGCACTAGAGATGAGCGAACGTACTCGGTAAGGGCGATTTCGCAATCGAGCACCGCGATTTTCGAGTACTTCACTACTCGGGTGAAAAGTACTCGGGGGCGCTGTGGGTGAGCAGGGGTTGCAGCGGGGAGTGGGGGCGAGAGGGAGAGAGAGAGGGCTCCCCCCTGTTCCCCGCTGCTAACCCCCACTCCCCTCTGCAACCCCCCGCCCCACAGCGCACCCCAGTACTTTTCATCCGAGTAGTGAAGTACTCGAAAATCGCGGTGCTCGATTGCGAAATCGCCCTTACCGAGTACGTTCGCTCATCTCTAGTGAGCACCCAAATGCTCAGGTCTGCGTTAATCGAGTTGAGCTTTTCGTAAAATTCGAGAGCTCTACTCAAGTAACGAACCCCATTGACTACAATGGGAGACTCAAGCATTTTTGTATGTGGGCTACCGAGTCCTGAGCTTTTTTTTTTTTGCTCTCTCTCTCTCTCTCTCTCTCTCTCCTGCCAGACAAAAAAATTGCCATTGATGCACACTGCGTCACAGTGGGGAGGATCCAAAAACTGGGGCCGGGTCTAACACAGCTTGATGCTCGTTTGAGTAACAAGCACCATCAAGTACGCTAATACTCAAACGAGCATCAAGCTCGGCAGAGTATGTTCGCTCAACTCTATTCTTACCTTAAACGCAAAGGGGTTACCTGGAGACTATATATATTTTTACAAAGCTTTCCAATATACTGTAGACACAAAACAAAAGATGTACTCACCTCCCCACCTCCTCCCACAGCTTCTGAACCAATGGTGGCCAATCCATGCTGCTCCTAACTTTCAGGTGCTGAGCGAAGACATCCAACCACTCTGTTATGTGATTACTGCAGCTAAGTGAATGGGCCATTAGCTGTAGAGATGCATGACACATGTGTCAGCAATTCAAAATGTCTTTGCTGCCAGCTACCCGGTGAGCGATCCCTGGTTAGACGATCACATAAATGTTTTTTAAAAAAGTTTAAAAAGTTAAAGTTTCACCAATTCTCACTAGAGGTCTTTGGATTTGTTCCCCAACACGATCATCCTCCATAGACCTTCCCCAGATTTTGTGCATGGTAGATGCATGCACAGAAGTCAGGGAGGGCCCAGGAAATTTTAAATCTCCTTGCTCACGACTACCAAAGGTAGCCGAGAGCCTGAAGCAGTGACTGTAGACCCTGCTGAGTGGTCCTCAGTCACGTGATCACTGTTATCCAATGCTATAAAAAGGTAGCAATATACCTTATTCAGATCGTTAACTATAATGCCTATGTAATTTACAAAAAATCCAAGGGAACGCTTACTTTCCTGCAGTTCTAGGAGCAGCTAGTTGAGTGCCTTCTGTGTGAGACCACCGTACCTCAGCAAGTTTACAAATATGAGGAGATTGAAATCTCACAGAGCGACACTTTTTACACCTCATCCCTGCCACTGTTGTCAAAAATTCCCTCCCCCCACCCACCCAAAAACATGTCTGGTTTGCAGCAAGCATGGGAGGAGGAGGGATACCCGACTTTATTGCCCCTGTTTTGAGACATAACATACAGTTTTATATTATTACTTTTATCTAAGATTTAGGGAATGCCAAAAAGGTAGGGGGGATTCTTTTTAGGTAATCAATTTTTTTTTAATGCACAAGTGTGCAATTGGGCCTGGAATTTATTCAGTTGTTCTCTGAAAGCCAATGGCTGTTCCCTCCATTATAGGTCTAGCCATGTGACCTGTAAGCAGATTGGGTCTACAATTGGTATGTTTCTGAACACAGGATAAACAGGGATATCCATTTTGGGGTGCAAATCCTCATTTTCATGTGCACTATAGAAAATAGACTGTCTTTAAAATGACATATTTGCAAATATATGAAATTTTATTTTTCCTCCTCTAAATAGCATTAACTCCTGAAAAAATGATGGTGTCAAAAAGCTCATAAATCCACTCAGTGAATACATCAAGGAGTGAGTTTTTTTGTGGGGGTATCTATAATTCTGACACATATAAGCCTTCGCAGTCTTGGCTTGGTGTAAGAAAACAAAATATTCCTCAAAGTTTTAATAATGTTAAATTTGCACATTTCCTAAATTGCTATAAAATACTAACATTTTTCAAATGTGCTTCTAAAATAAATTAAATAGCTGGAAATATATATCTCATCAAAAATTTGTACAGAACGTTTCCACATATTTGACATATTGCAGTTAAAAAAGTTTTAAAAAATTACAATTTTTTCAAAATGTTCCCAATTTTAATGTTTTTAATAAATACACACAAGTTATTTTGGTCTATTTTTACCACCTAAAGGAAGTACAATATGTGGCGAAAAAAACAATGCCAGAATTACTTAGGTATGCAAAACCTTTACGGAGTAATTCCATGTTAAAGTGACACATGTCAGATTTGCAAATTTTGGCCTGATCCTTGAGGCACCAACAGGCTTGGTCACTAAGGGGTTAATGTAAAATGCCATATATTTATGGTATTATGATGGTGTACTGAGAACACAGTTTCTGCAGCACACGTGGTTGTAACTAAAAGCTAGGAACCCACTGCAAACACACTGCCAGGATACGAGTTTAGTGGTGTGGTGTTCTGTTTGGTAAAGATGCTGCTTTATGTAGCTGTCATGTCTCTTGCAGTGTCTTTATTTGTTTGTATTGTAAATTTATTATATTGACAAGGCCTCTTCCTTCATCTTTAGGAGAAAGAATTAGGGCCAATTTGCATGCAAAGATAATCTTCCAAAGAATTCAAAGATTGAAAGTTTTTGTGATCTTTTTGCATAAAGTGTTAATGGCCATCTTCATTTGCATGCAAATGGGCCTCCAGGAGCTGTTTGCAGAGCCCAGCGTGTGATTAATCACGGGCCTAGCTGTGCGCACAGCTGCATTGTTCTCATCTTGGGTGCCAGCTAGGGATGAGCGAGCACCAAAATGCTCAGGTGCTCGTTACTCGAGTCGAACTTTTTGCGATGCTCGAGGGTTCGTTTCGAGTAACAAACCCCATTGAAGTCAATGGGCGACCCGAGCATTTTTGTATATCGCCGATGCTCGCTAAGGTTTTCATTTGTGAAAATCTGCAAAACCCAAGAAAGTGCTGGAAACGACACAGAAACGGATAGGGCAGGCGAGGGGCAACATGATGGGCTGCATTTCAGGTTCCCAGGTCCCACTATTCAGGCACAATAGCGGCAAGAGTGGGCCCCCCCCCCCCCTACCGATTTTTACTTCGGACAAACCCTCATTAGCAAGGCACACCTTAGCTAAGCACCACACTACCTCCAACAAAGCACAAGCACTGCCTGTGGGACACACCCTTGCCTCTTCTCTTGGGTTACATGCTACCCAACCCCCCCCCCCCCCCCCCGCATGACCCAGTGTCCACAGCGTACATCAAAGTGTCCCTGCGCAGCCTTCAGCTGCCCTCATGCCACACGCTGGCCTCACAGCCACACCACCCTCATGTCTATTTATAAGTGCGTCTGCCATGAGGAGGAACCGCAGGCACACACTGCAGAGGGTTGGCAGGGCCAGGCAGCGACCCTCTTTAAAAGGGGCGGGGCGATAGCCCACAATGCTGTACAGAAGCAATGAGAACTCCAATCCTGTGCCACCTCCATCAGGAGCTGCAAACGTGGGCACAGCAATGGGGAATCCATGTGCCACACAGTATTCATTCTGTAATGGTGTCGCATAGCTCAATCCACACTGCAAGGGGAAAGCTGTCAGCGCTCTGCCCTCTACCCAAGTCAGTCAGTGCCTTTGTGCCAGACAGGTCAAACACCGCGATGGGAACTAAGTTTGCACCAACAGCATAGGAGGGTCCAAGGAAGCCCAAGACATGAACAAAAAATTGATCTGAGTGGCCAAACATGGCAGACTTGCACCGCGCCCACGACATAGGCCTCGGCCCACAGCTTCAGCAATCCTAGGCAGGAAGCGGACTTTCACTGCACCAAGGACATAGGCCTCTGCACAAACCCTCAGTAATTGCGGGCCTACAGCGGACTCCTATGCTAGCGTAGCTGTGCACATCTCATTAGCGCTGTATTGCTTCTGTAGTTTGTCCCAATGCAGTGCCCCGGATAGTAGAGCTAACGTCAGATTAAATACAGGTGGCCCCATTCCCCAGTCAGACCGGGGTTTTTAATACATAGACACAGGCAGGTACAACTCACTAATGTGAAGTCCGTGTGGACCGACAGCATGTGTGGCTCCCTGGAACCCACCGGCGGTACATAAATATATCCCATTGCATTGCCCACCACAGCTGAGATTACGTCCGATTAAATGCAGGTGGGCTTCGGCCCACACTGCATGCCCCAGTCTGACCGGGGTTTTTAATACATAGACACTGGCAGGTAGAAATCCCTAATGTAAAGTCCCTGTGGACCCACAGCATGGGTGGCTCCCTGCAACCCACCGGCGGTATATAAATAAATCCCATTGCCCAGCACAGCTGAGGTAACGTCAGATTTAATCTAGGTGGGCTTCGGCCCACACTGCATGCCCCAGTCAGACTGGGGTTCTTTATAAGTAGACACATGCAGTTACAACTCCGTGTGGACCGTCAGCATAGGTGGGTCCCTGGAAGCCACCGGGGGTACATAAATATATCCCATTGCATTGCGCAGCACAGCTGAGGTAGCGTCCGATTAAATGCAGGTGGGCTTCGGCCCACACTGCATGCCCCAGTCTGACCGGGGTTTTTAATACATAGACACTGGCAGGTACAAATCCCTAATGTAAAGTCCCTGTGGACCCACAGCATGGGTGGCTCCCTGGAACCCACCGGCGGTATATAAATAAATCCCATTGCCCAGCACAGCTGAGGTAACGTCAGGTTTAATCTAGGTGGGCTTCGGCCCACACTGCATGCCCCAGTCAAACTGGGGTTCTTTATAAGTAGACACATGCAGTTACAACTCCGTGTGGACCGTCAGCATAGGTGGGTCCCTGGAAGCCACCGGGGGTACATAAATATATCCCATTGCATTGCGCAGCACAGCTGAGGTAGCGTCCGATTAAATGCAGGTGGGCTTCGGCCCACACGGCATTCCCCAGTCAGACCGGGGTTTTTAATACATAGACATAGGCAGGTACAACTCACTAATGTGAAGTCCGTGTGGACCGACAGCATGGGTGGCTCCCTGGAACAAACCGGCGGTACATAAATAAATCCCATTGCAGTGCCCAGCACAGCTGAGGTAACATCAGGTTTAATGCAGGTGGGCTTCGGCCCACACTGCATGCCCCAGTCAGACTGGGTTTCTTTATAAGTAGACACATGCAGTTACAACTCCGTGTGGACCGACAGCATAGGTGGGTCCCTGGAACCCACCGGTGGTACATAAATATATCCCATTGCATTGCCCAGCACAGCTGAGGTTACGTCCGATTAAATGCAGGTGGTCTTCGGCCCACACTGCATGCCCCAGTCTGACTGGGGTTTTTAATACATAGACATTGGCGGGTACAAATTCCTAATGCGAAGTCCCTGTGGACCCACAGCATGGGTGGCTCCCTGGAACCCACCGGCGGTACATAAATCTATCCCATTGCAGTGCCCTGCTCAGCAGAGCTAGCGTCACATACAATACAGGTGTGCTTCGGCCCACAGTGCATGCCCCAGTCAGACTGGTAATATGTACCTTAACAGTAACCGCGTTGGTGGGAATGTGGTGGCGACTGCGGACCTAGTAGCGCGGCTTTATTTAGTTGGTTTTCGGAATTTGGCCAGGATTAAGTGGGCCGTGGCGGGGGGATGGTGGGGCGGCTCTCTTGTTGTGTCGGTAAAGGTGAAATTTTTGGACTGCCACCAGACGGACCAATGCAAAGGTATTTGCCAAGAATGTTTTCATTGTTGGAGGAGGAGGGGGATGCTTTTGAGGCACTATGTGTCCTCTCCACGTGTCCGTGGTTATATGCACCTTAACAGTAACCGCGTTGGTGGGAAATGGCCTCGCCACCATCATGTCTTTGGGAAGCCTCCGTTTCCACACCCCAGTGACATAGCATTAGCAGCGGTATAGGCAGAGCCCAGAATTAGTAACATTTCAGCGGTAGCATTAGGACAGGCCCCACTAACATATCACTAGCAGCATTATAGGGGGAGCACAGTATTAGTTCCATTTCAGTAGTAGTAGCAGTCCAGACAGGCCCCAGTAACAATTCTGAAGCAGCAGTATAGGGGGAGCACAGTCTTAGTTCCATTTCAGTAATAGTAGCAGTCAAGACAGGCCCCAGTAACAATTCCGAACCAGCAGTATAGGGGGAGCACAGTATTAGTTCCATTTCAGTAGTAGTAGCAGTCAAGACAGGCCACAGTAACAATTCCGAAGCAGCAGTATAGGGGGAGCACAGTATTAGTTCCATTTCAGTAGTAGTAGCAGTCAAGACAGGCCACAGTAACATTCCCGTTGCAGCAGTTTAGGGAGATAAGTCTCTTTCACATTTTAGTAGTTGCAGTATAGACAAGGCCCCAGTTATATTTATGTAGCAAAAGTGTAGGCCAACCCCACACACCTTGCTGTAGCATTAGTGCAGGTGAAGCCCAAAAAAATTACTAGGATTACACTGTAGGCGATGGCCCAAAAAATTGGTGTACCAACAGTACTAATGTACCTCAGAAAAATTGTCCATGCCCAACCAAGAGGGCAGGTGAAACCCATTAATCACTTTGGTTAATGTGGCTTAATTTGTAACTAGGCCTTGAGGCAGCCCAGTTAAAATAAAAATTGGTTCAGGTGCAAGTTTCAACGCTTTAATGAGAATTGAAACTTATAAACATTGTTTACAAAAGTCATATGACTGAGCCTTGTGGGCCTAAGAAAAATTGCCCGTCCGGCGTGATTACGTGAGGTTTCAGGAGGAGGAGCAGGAGGAGGAGGATGAATATAATACACAGATTGATGAAGCTAAAAGGTCCCCGTTTTTTATGGTGATAGAGAACGATGCTTCCATCCGCAGGTGCAGCCTACGTATTGTTTAGGTACCGCGGCTGTCCGCTGGTGGAGAAGAGAAGTCTGGGGAAATCCAGACTTTGTTCATCCTTATGAGTGTAAGCCTGTCGGCACTGTCAGTTGACAGGTGGGTACGCTTATCCGTGATGATTCCCCCAGCCGCACTAAACACCCTCTCTGACAAGACGCTAGCCGCAGGACAAGCAAGCACCTCCAGGGCATACAGCGTGAGTTCAGGCCACGTGTCCAGCTTCGACACCCAGTAATTGTAGGGAGCAGAGGCATCACGGAGGATGGTCGTGCAATCGGCTACGTACTCCCTCACCATCCTTTTACAGTGCTCCCGCCGACTCAGCCTTGACTGGGGAGCGGTGACACCGTCTTGCTGGGGGGCCATAAAGCTGGCAAAGGCCTTGGAGAGTGTTCCCCTGCCTGCGCTGTACATGCTGCCTGATCTCCGCACTCCCCCTGCTACCTGGCCCTCGGAACTGCGCCTTCTGCCACTAGCGCTGTCGGATGGGAATTTTACCATCAGTTTGTCCGCCAGGGTCCTGTGGTATAGCATCACTCTCGAACCCCTTTCCTCTTCGGGTATGAGAGTGTAAAGGTTCTCCTTATACCGTGAGTTGAGCAGTGTGTACACCCAGTAATCCGTAGTGGCCAGAATGCGTGTAACGCGAGGGTCTCGAGAAAGGCATCCTAATATGAAGTCAGCCATGTGTGCCAGGGTACCTGTACGCAACACATGGCTGTCCTCACTAGGAAGATCACTTTCAGGATCCTCCTCCTCCTCAGGTCATACACGCTGAAAGGATGACAGGCAAGCAGCATGGATACCCTCAGCAGTGGGCCAAGCTGTCTCTCCCCCTCCTCCTCATGCTCCTCCCCCTCCTTCTCCTCCTCCTCAATGCGCTGAGATATAGACATGAGGGTGCTCTGACTATCCAGCGACATACTGTTTTCCCCCGCCTCTGTTTCCGAGCGCAAAGCGTCTGCCTTTATGCTTTGCAGGGAACTTTTCAAGAGGCATAGCAGAGGAATGGTGACGCTAATGATTGCAGCATCGCCGCTCACCATCTGGGTAGACTCCTCAAAGTTTCCAAGGACCTGGCAGATGTCTGCCAACCAGGCCCACTCTTCTGTAAAGAATTGAGGAGGCTGACTCCCACTACGCCGCCCATGTTGGAGTTGGTATTCCACTATAGCTCTACGCTGCTCATAGAGTCTGGCCAACATGTGGAGCGTAGAGTTCCACTGTGTGGGCACGTCGCACAGCAGTCGGTGCACTGGCAGATTATACCGATGTTGCAGGGTGGCAGCGTCCATGTTGGACTTGTGGAAATGTGCGCAGAGCCGGCACACCTTTCTGTGCAGGTCTGACAAGCGTAAAGAATTGAGGAGGCGGACCCGAGTACCGCCATTTTCGAGTACTTCAGTACTCGGGTGAAAAGATTCGGGGGGCGCCGGGGGGCGGGGAGAGGCGTGGCGGTGTGGGGGGTAGCAGCGGGGAACAGGGGGGAGCCCTCTCTCTCTCCCTCTCCCCCCCACTCCCCACTGCTACCCCCCGTGCCGCCACGGCGCCCCCCGAATTTTTTCGCCCGAGTACGGAAGTACTCGGAAATCGCGGTATTCGGGCGAAAAAGGGGCGTGGCCGAGCACGTTCGCTCATCTCTAGTCAGCACCCACTGTAATCCATTTTGATATCTCTTTTGCCAGAGATGGACATAACCTGACAACAAGCAGTGGACACAAGTTATAAGGAAGGAAGCCCCTTAGTGGCCAACACTTTACAATTATATTTCAGCAAAGTAATCTCATTTTAGGTAAAGTGATTTGCACGTTTGCTAGGTATCACATTAACTATCAAAATGCATAAATTGGTTGAAAGTGCCTATTAAAGCAAACTTGTATTATATAATTTTACAGCTCCGTTTTTAATTTATGTTTTCTTTGTTGTCAAAGTAGTAGTAATTAACCCACAAAGTTAAACTTGCAATGATAAACTGTTCTAAAAAATATTTATTCAAAAACATTACTACTATGTTACATCAAACACTAGACAGTTTTCTCATTGTATACAGAATTTTACATACAAAGTATTACATCTAAAGGAAAAGCTTAAAGCTCGCTATAGTACATAAATTCCATCTAATGTGTAATTATTTTGGCTTAGAACAAGCCAAGCAATAACATTACAAAGCACCATGGAAAATTATACCATTAACTTATTAATGTGTTCTACTACATAAGTCTTCAGTATTTCAAAGACTGACCCTCCTATGCCTTTTTGACCTCCCATAACTACAACAAATGGAATCCAATGACGTTAATGAATGGTCAGCCAGACAATTATACTCATTAAATGACACAAACAAAGAGCACTGCTTCTCAACTATTTTATTTTCTGTAATTACATGACCAGTCGGCTTCTTTTCCTGGAAGAAAGGCCAACCAGGAAGGAGCAAAAGAGCAGGGAAGGTAAACAGAAGCAAACAGACATTTCTGATGCCCTGCTTTTAATTCAAGCCTACATCTAAAGCCATTATCCACTCCATGCGGCCTACTCTGCTTTTACAAACACATTTAATTTGTAAATATTGCTTTAACATTTTGCTGTTTATGGGAATTGAAACGGAACAGCACTTAAGCTTTTCTTTTCTGAATGGCATGACATCATCTCTGTATTAACTGATGTCCTTAAAAAAGAGCTCTCAAACTAAGGCAACATTTACTGACAATTTTAACAATAGAGACGGACTGTAATATTTTTTTTTAAAGTTACTAACAAAAATATGACTACAAATAAGCATATTTAGTGAATGGTAATTATTTTACATTGAAACATTGTTATGCTTTTCCTATGGATATTGTTAATATTTACATGACTTATGCCATATTTTGGTTTCAGGGCATTTTGTCCAATTCACATTTCGTCCAATAGCTTTCCTAGTCCAGTAAGACATTTGACATTTTGCTATTGATACTTTATGCCATACTTAAGAAAAGAGACGTGTGTTCTCTCGAACATATAGTTTATATGAAATCACTGTCCAAAGGACGACTTCGGACGTTGCCACCTCTTGAGCTAATTCTGTAGTAAAAAAGTTGTAAGTTCAAACATTTTTAACTGCTCACATGACAGTGACATCATCACAGGTCCTGTAGTGCAAGCATTGAAGGGCCTGTGATGACGTCAATTATACACAGATCATCAGACATTTTAAATGAAGAAATAAGCAAAAACAAAGAGGCCCAGCCATGACAAAGTTCACTAAGTAACTGATGTACTGTACATCTGTGAGATTCGATTCTCATAAACACTTGTAGTGTCCCAGAACCTGAGTTCCTGTCACAACCCAGTGCAAAGATGTTGTGTGATTGCATAAAACATATTTTTAATACAGGAGGGGGCGGGGGGGATTCCACAGCGGAGTCGTCATACAAATTATACCACCTAAATGAAGTGCAATATGCGGCAAAAAAATGATGTCAGAATTTGCAGAGTTATTCTATGTTAAATTGACACATGTCAGATTTCAAAAAATTTGGCCTGGTCATTAAGACGCAAGCAGGCCTGGTCACTAAGGGGTTACAACAAGTTGCTCAGAATCACTTTTGCATTTCCAATGCTAAGTGGATGAAATCTAGGTTGGACATAGTGATATATAGGACAAATTGAGATTGGACGAATTCTCTGCCCGGACAAGTTTTTCCTTGGACAAACTTATGAAAGAACAAGAAATCTTGGACCATCTGCCCTCAAACCTTGAGCATTGAGTTCTCATGCATTGGATTTAATCTAATTTTCTATCCATCCCTGTGATTGGTGGTAGAAGTAGTAATGACATTATTAGTAAAATCTGTAATTTCTCTAGGAATGTTCTTATTATAGTAATGGATTCCAATGTATTCATTCAGATGAGCGATTTTTAGCTACGTAGAAAAATTATACCATGAATAATCGCACATTGGCGACCGGAAACGACGACTGTAGGCTTCTATGGGAGCTGAAAAAGAGTACAAGAGGAGGGAGTTTAGCTGCACCCAACACTGGGAAATGAAAACAACTGGCTCTATTTAAGCATTAATAGTCATTTCGAGAATTTCTGCCGACCAATGGATTTCCACACGTTAGCATATACAGACGAAATTGTGAATGGACAAGAAAACATGGCTAAAGATCGGGACTTGATTGCGGCTATTCTTTTTTCATGCAATTTTTAGCCACGGTCAGCCAAGCATAAAATCGCATACAGTTGTTTGAAGGCAACTTCAGTGAAAAAGTAGAATTACAAACTAGCCATTTAAATGAATAGCTAACCGTGCAATAGATGGACAGGTCAGGTCAGCCATCAGAGAGTTGAGCTGTATTTTGTGACTGTCTATACTCTAGCTCATAGAGGCTTGTCCCAAGTGGCATGTACTCCTCTATGACATCCATGTGCTCCAATTGGGCACATAGAAAAGAGTTCTTTGAGAAAATCCTTTTAAAGTTCAAAAACAAAAGTATCTATTCAGCTTTTGGCTAACATGTTTTGTTAGACCATAGTTGAAGCCTTTGTTGATTAGACAAAGAGCGGTGCTAGCAGAAACCTATGGCAACAGTACTCATACACATTAAATATGTGAATACAATTAAGGGATTATCCCTTAATCACTTTGATTTATCCAAGGCACTGAGAGCACCCCTGCCTGCTACATACATAAATGTTGAATAAGTACTATAATTTTGAACACAGTATATGGTATTCACATACTATTATATGTTAATAATCAGGTCAACACTACACATCAGCAAGCAAGAAGATAGTAACCTACTAGTTTCGTGTTTAAAGTTATGTAAATGTTTTGTCTCATGCTTTATCTTATTATACGGTTCTGCGAGACCTCTTTGATAGGGTATATTTAATTTGCAAGAATTTAATAAAACAGTTTAAACATAAATATGTGAATAATGTTGCATAGCTCTTGTATACACTAACAACATAAAAATTCAAGGTTATTAACACATATTGTGATCATCACAGTACATGGACCCATCTACCATGTCCTTTTGACTATGCTTTTGGATTGTTTCTAGCATTAACAGATACCTCTGTAGTTGCCCAAAGTAATGGCTCCCACAGCACTTAGTTAACTATCTCATATGGTGTTTATATGTATGTCTGTGTGTCCTGTGAAGTGTGTTAATCTGTGTGTATTGGCCTTGTCTGGGTCATCTGGAGGAAATGTATGGTGTCATCTCTGTCAAACCTAAGAGTGACCCAGCGTGATTCACCCTAACCCACTCTATGTCCTGTCAATCACCACTTAACTAGCCCTGGGATTGGGTACTGGGGACTTCCATTAACTCAGGATTGGTCTAGTGGAAATGATATAAAAGGCTAGGTATTGGATGTGGGTAGGAGGTTGAAAGAAAGAGGAGGTAGAGAGAAAAAGTGAAGGAGAGAGTCTAGGTGATCCGAGGAGAAAATTAAGCCCCGGAGGAAGTTAAGCCTGAGCTCAAGGCAAGTCTGAGCTCATGTCAGGTCCAGCTTAATTAAGGCTGGATCTTATCAAGCAGCACCTCGGAGAAAGCAGGTTGTGGAGTCAGCCGCAGAAGTGTCTTGTTCCACCCTACCAAAAGACATCTGAGTCAGAGCAGACCCCGCACAACTGAAAGGAAAACGGGCCTTGTAACCGTGAGTGATTCACAATCCTGCTTAGCCTGAAGTCAGTGTGCTCTCCGGCAAGCCCATGTTAGTTCCTCCAGTCCTCCACAAGTAACCACCCAGTGCACAATAAGATAACTTAGACTTGCAGTCTCCTCTTCCCAAATAGAGAGAGTTAAGGAATCAAAAACTGTTGTCACATGGCTGTGTAAAGTACTATTGAAGTTTATGCTGCATGCTAAAGTTGGTCAGTGAATGTTATCCTTATCAACCTTCAAGAGAGAGTAAAACTGTGTGCCTCTGATTTTACAAAGACTATTTGGCTTGATCTCATTATTCTTTCAGTACACTATCCTCAGAGATAATGGCGTCACATCTAACTGTCACCATCGTTGCCAGTGTGAAATCCGCCTACTGCATGGGCCACCGTGCAATACAGAGTAGCCACCACCATGACATGGCCTGAGGTATGAAAAGCCCACTCGAGTTACATCTGCTTACTTTGGCTCGTTAGGGTAGTAGGATACCAGGCTACATGGTCTAATTAAAATGATTTGGGAAATATGGGTTTGCTGCTGTTAGCAGACACCTTGCTTTAAGGCCCAATCCTCCAATGAATCCAGGAAAAGTAGGATACTAAGCTATATAGTCTAATTAAAATGGCTTGGGTCAGACAGGTGAAAGGAATGCACAGCAAAAGTGGAGGCTCTACAAATACATATGCAACAAAACATACAAGAACAACACATCCAACAAATAATTTAAATGTTCAAGTGCATGTACAGTAAACCATGGCTGCAACAATGTAGTACAAGAAGAAACGTGACAACATCAATCATACACATTTAATATCTGAGTAAAATTGCATAATTATTGTATAAACTAACTACATAAAAATGCCCCAAATTCTGACCCTCGCATTAGCATGGTGCAGAAGAAATCTGCATTCATCTGACCAGATGATCTTTTCCCACTGCTCAGTGATCCAATGTGTGTTGTCTTTTACTCAATGGATTCTTGCTTTTCTATTTTTCTTAGACAGCAATGGCGCTATATCAAGATCAGAAGACATGGATATATTGAGCTACAGAGTGGTTTGACTTTGGGCTAAATCCTGAGGCAACACCTTGGGTACCCCAGTCTTCACCCTTTAACTCAATTGGCATGTGGGCTTCACTGCAGGATCCTCAGGCCATTACTCAATAATTGGCTGATGCTACTTAAGACTTAGGTGTGGTACCTGAGAGTGTGTATAGGAGTGTGGTCAGAGGGTCTGGATTGGAGCAGCTGAGTTCTTCCGCATGAGGAACAAAGCCACATGCCAGGTCACAGATAGCAGGTTCAACACAGGATTCAGCCCAGAGGTCAAGGCAAGCAGCCAACAGAAGCATAATAATATTTATAAGCTGGCGTCAGGAGCCAAGACATGAGTAAAGTCAGAGAATAGCTAGATGTCAGCAAAACCAGAAAGTCAGACCAAACTTGAAAGTATACTTTGAGCAGACAGACCAAAAGAACTTTGATACCACCCAGGCATCCTCCACAGGGGGAACATATATTAAACATCCCAAGTTGGCAGGCTATGGACTTGGGACATTTTAGGAAAGGGCACACTGGAACTTTAAGAGCACAGGTGAATGCGCACTACACCCAGCAGGCTGCAGTCACAGCCAGAGCAGGCACCAGGGACCAGCGTCTAGAGGAAGTAAGGATGGAGTGTGTGCTGCGACTGCTGGGAGATGTGAGTCGGTGGCCACATACTGTTGCACATTATAACTGGTCGTCTGCTGCTAAAACCCATCCTTGCTTTTACAAGTTTTTGGGTTATACTATAAAAAGGGCACATGTACTGATGGACTTCCATTCACCCTGAAGAAGCCAATTGTAATGCAGCAAAACAAATGGGCTTGGGGTACTACTACAGACCTACAGTTTGTGCCTATTTCAGCCTGGATTTATCTCGGACGTTTCTGTTAATTTCTAATACCATATCATCTTATTCCACCTTGGACTTTCCAATTGTGATTATCTTATGTATTTGCAATTTATTATACTTTCTTGTCCTATTCCATTGGACTATATATGCACTTTGGTTGTTATACTATGCTGTTCTTGTTAGGTTGTTTATGTTTATTCTTGTAAATTGCCTATAATGACTATTTGCCTTATTTTACCATAAATGGTATGTCTTTGAATTTTTTAAGTCTTTTCAATGAGTACATGTTTGTTTGTTTTCTAAATAAAGGTTGCTCATTTTATTTTGAGTGTGTGATAATTTTTTTTCGATGTGACTTATTGTTATGTCACAGTTGTGCATTCAGACACATTAGTTGGTGCAACCATATTGTACTCAATTGCAATTTGTTTGACTATGCACTGCCTGTTCATCATAATGATTCTTGACATTTTCCGCTGACCCTGTTTATTGACAAGTTGTTTCAGTCTACAGGATCCCCTTTTGCTGGATGTTATTCCTTAATCACCCCATTCTCTGTACACTTTTGACACCATCATATAAGAAAACTCCACAGGGTTATCAGATTTTGATATACTGCCCGTCTCTACTCTAGCACAGATGACCATCCTTGTTTGAAGTAACTTGCTCAATTTTCTCATTTTAATGTGAAAATTATTAGAGATGAGCGAGCACCAAAATACTCGGGTGCTCGTTACTCGGGACGAACTTTTCGCGATGCTCGAGGGTTTGTTTCGAGTAACGAACCCCATTGAAGTCAATGGGCGACCCGAGCATTTTTGTATTTTGCCGATGCTCGCTCAGGTTTCCTTGTGTGAAAATCTGGGCAATTCAAGAAAGTGATGGGAACGACACAGCAACGGATAGGGCAGGCGAGGGGCTACATGTTGGGCTGCATCTCAAGTTCACAGGTCCCACTATTAAGCCACAATAGCGGCAAGAGTGGGCCCCCCCCCTCCCAAAAACTTTTACTTCTGAAAAGCCCTCATTAGCATGGCATACCTTTGCTAAGCACCACACTACCTCCAACAAAGCACAATCACTGCCTGCATGACACTCCACTGCCACTTCTCCTGGGTTACATGCTGCCCAACCGCCCCCCCTCCCCCCCACAGTGCACACCAAAGTGTCCCTGCGCAGCCTTCAGCTGCCCTCATGCCACACCACCCTCATGTCTATTTAGAAGTGCGTCTGCCATGACGAGGAACCGCAGGCACACACTGCAGAGGGTTGGCACGGCTAGGCAGCGACCCTCTTTAAAAGGGGCGGGGCGATAGCCCACAATGCTGTACAGAAGCAATGAGAAATAGAATCCTGTGCCACCGCCATCAGGAGCTGCACACGTGGGCATAGCAATGGGGAACCTATGTGCCACACACTATTCATTCTGTCAAGGTGTCTCTGCATGCCCCAGTCAGACCGGGCTTTTTAATTCATAGACACAGGCAGGTACAACTCCCTATTGTGAAGTCCTTGTCGACCGACAGCATGGGTGGCTCCCTGGAACCCACCGGCGATACACAAAAATATCCCATTGCATTGCCCAACACAGCTGAGGTAGTAATGTCGTGCTTAATGCAGGTGGGCTTCGGCCCACACTGCATGCCCCAGTCAGACTGGGGTTCTTTACAAGTGGAAACAGATGCATTTATAATTCCCTGTGGACCCACAGCATGGGTGGGTGCCAGGAAGCCACCGGCGGTACACAGAAATATCCCATTGCATTGCCCAACACAGCTGAGGTAGTAATGTCGTGCTTAATGCAGGTGGGCTTCGGCCCACACTGCATGCCCCAGTCAGACTGGGGTTCTTTACAAGTGGAAACAGATGCATTTATAATTCCCTGTGGACCCACAGCATGGGTGGGTGCCAGGAAGCCACCGGCGGTACATAGAAATATCCCATTGCATTGCCCAACACAGCTGAGGTAGTAATGTCATGCTTAATGCAGGTGGGCTCCGGCCAACACTGCATGCCCCAGTCAGACTGGTAATATGTACCTTAACAGTAACCGCGTTGGTGGTAATGTGGTGGTGACTGCGGACCTAGTAGCACGGTTTTATTTTGTTGGTTTTCGGAATGTGGCCAGGATTAAGTGGGCCGTGGCGGGGGATGTTTTGGAGGCACTACGTGTCCTCTCCACGTGTCCGTGGTTATATGCACCTTAACAGTAACAGCGTTGGTGGGAAATGGCCTCGCCGCCATCATGTATTTGGGAAGCCTCTGTTTCCACACCCCAGAGACATACCATTAGCAGCGGTATAGGCAGAGCCCAGAATTAGTAACATTTCAGCCGTAGCATTAGCGACAGGCCCCACTAACATATCAGTAGCAGCATTATAGGGGGAGCACAGTCTTAGTTCCATTTCAGTAATAGTAGCAGCCTACACAGACCCCAGTAACAATTCTGAAGCAGCAGTATAGTGGGAGCGCAGTCTTCGTTCCATTTCAGTAATAGTAGCAGCCTACACAGGCCCCAGGAACAATTCCGAAGCAGCAGTATAGGAGGAGCATAGTCTTAGTTCCATTTAAGTCATTGTAGCAGCCTACACAGGCCCCAGGAACAATTCCGAAGCAGCAGTATAGTGGGAGCGCAGTCTTAGTTCCATTTCAGTAGCTGCAGTATAGCCAAGGCCCAAGTTACATTTATGTAGCTAAAGTGTAGGCCAACCCCACACACACTTCTGTACCATGAGTGCAGGCGAAGAACATACAAATTGCTATGATTACACTGTAGGTGAGGGCCCCAAAACATTGGTGTACCAACAGTACTAATGTACCTCAGTAAAAATTGGCCATGCCCAACCAAGATGGCAGGTGAAACCCATTAATCGCTTTGGTTAATGTAGCTTAAGTGGTAACTAGGCCTGGGGGCAGCCCAGTTTAACTAAAAATTGGTTCAAGTTAAAGTTTCAACGCTTTTAAGAGCATTGAAACATATAAAAATTGTTTAGAAAAATTAGATGAGTGAGCCTTGTGGCCCTAAGAAAAATTGCCCGTTCAGCGTGATTACGTGAGGTTTAAGGAGGAGGAGCAGGAGGAGGAGGAGGAATATTAGACACAGATTGATGAAGCAGAAATGTCCCCGTTTTGGATGGTGAGAGAGAACGTAGCTTCCATCCGCAGGTGCATACTACGTATTGCTTAGGTATCGCTGCTGTCCGCTGGTGGAGAAGAGAAGTCTGGGGAAATCCAGGCTTTGTTCATCTTGATGAGTGTTAGCCTGTCGGCACTGTCGGTTGACAGGTGGGTACGCTTATCCGTGATGATTCCCCCAGCCACACTAAACACACTCTCTGACAAGACGCTAGCCGCAGGACAAGCAAGCACCTCCAGGGCATACAGCGCGAGTTCAGGCCACGTGTCCAGCTTCGACACCCAGTAGTTGTAGGTGGTAGAGGCGTCACGGAGGACGGTTGTGCGATCGGCTACGTACTCCCTCACCATCCTTTTACAGTGCTCCCGCAGACTCAGCCTTGACTGGGGAGCGGTGACACAGTCTTGCTGGGGAGCCATAAAGCTGGCAAAGGCCTTGGAGAATGTTCCCCTGCCTGCGCTGTACATGCTGCATGATCTCTGCGCCTCCCCTGCTACCTGGCCCTCGGAACTGCGCCTTCTGCCACTAGCGCTGTCGGATGGGAAGTTTACCATCAGTTTGTCCACCAGCGCCCTGTGGTATAGCATCATTCTCGAACCCCTTTCCTCTTCGGGAATGAGAGTGCAAAGGCTCTCCTTATACCGTGGGTCGAGCAGTGTGTACACCCAGTAATCCGTAGTGGCCAGAATGCGTGTAACGCGAGGGTCACGAGAAAGGCATCCTAACATGAAGTCAGCCATGTGTGCCAGGGTACCTGTACGCAACACATGGCTGTCTTCACTAGGAAGATCACTTTCAGGATCCTCCTCCTCCTCCTCTTCCTCCTCCTCAGGCCATACACGCTGAAAGGATGACAGGCAAGCAGCATGGGTACCGTCAGCAGTGGGCCAAGCTGTCTCTTCCCCCTCCTCCTCATCCTCCTCATGCTCCTCCTCCTCCTCCTGAACGCGCTGAGATATAGACAGGAGGGTGCTCTGACTATCCAGCGACATACTGTCTTCCCCCGGCTCTTTTTCCGAGCGCAAAGCGTCTGCCTTTATGCTTTGCAGGGAACTTCTCAAGATGCATAGCAGAGGAATGGTGACGCTAATGATTGCAGCATCGCCGCTCACCACCTGGGTAGACTCCTCAAATTTTCCAAGGACCTGGCAGATGGCTGCCAACCAGGGCCACTCTTCTGTAAATAATTGAGGAGGCTGACTCACACTGCGCCGCGCAAGTTGGAGTTGGTATTCCACTATAGCTCTACGCTGCTCATAGAGTCTGGCCAACATGTGGAGCGTAGAGTTCCACTGTGTGGGCACGTCGCACAGCAGTCGGTGCACTGGCAGATTAAACCGATGTTGCAGTGTCCGCAGGGTGGCAGCGTGCGTGTGGGATTTGCGGAAATGTTCGCAGAGCTGGCGCACCTTTCCGAGCAGGTATGACAAGTGGGGGTAGCTTTTCAGAAAGCGCTGAACCACCAAATTAAAGACATGGGCCAGGCATGGCACGTGCGTGAGGCTGCCGAGCTGCAGAGCCGCCACCAGCTTACGGCCGTTGTCACACACGACCATGCCCGGTTGGAGGCTCAGCGGCGCAAGCCAGCGGTCGGTCTGCTCTGTCAGACCCTGCAGCAGTTCGTGGGCCGTGTGCCTCTTGTCTCCTAAGCTGAGTAGTTTCAGCACGGCCTGCTGACGCTTGCCCACCGCTGTGCTGCCACGCCGCATGACACCGACTGCTGGCGACGTGCTGCTGACACATCTTGATTGCGAGACAGAGGTTGCGTTGGAGGAGGAGGAGGAGGAGGAAGGTGCTTTAGTGGAGGAAGCATACACCGCCGCAGATACCACCACCGAGCTGTGGCCCGCAATTCTGGGGGTGGGTAGGACGTGAGCGGTCCCAGGCTGTGACTCTGTCCCAGCCTCCACTAAATTCACCCAATGTGCCGTCAGGGAGATATAGTGGCCCTGCCCGCCTGTGCTTGTCCACGTGTCTGTTGTTAAGTGGACCTTGGCAGTAACCGCATTGGTGAGGGCGCGTACAATGTTGCGGGAGACGTGGTCGTGCAGGCCTGGGACGGCACATCGGGAAAAGTAGTGGCAACTGGGAACCGAGTAGCGCGGGGCAGCCGCCGCCATCATGCTTTTGAAAGCCTCCGTTTCCACAAGCCTATACGGCAGCATCTCTAGGCTGATCAATTTTGCAATGTGCACGTTTAACGCTTGAGCGTGCGGGTGCATGGCGTCGTACTTGCGCTTGCGCTCAAACTGTGGCGCTAGCGACGTCTGTATGCTACGCTGAGAGACATTGCTGGATGGGGCCGAGGACAGCGGAGGTGAGGGTGTGGGTGCAGGCCAGGAGACGGTAGTGCCTGTGTCCTCAGAGGGGGGTTGGATCTCAGTGGCAGGTTGGGGCACAGGGGGAGAGGCAGTGGTGCAAACCGGAGGTGGTGAACGGGCATCGTCCCACCTTGTGGGGTGCTTGGCCATCATATGCCTGCGCATGCTGTTGGTGGTGCCTCCCCAGCTGATCTTGGCGCGACAAAGGTTGCACACCACTGTTCGTCGGTCGTCAGGCGTCTCTGTGAAAAACTGCCACACCGTAGAGCACCTTGACCTCTGCAGGGTGGCATGGCGCGAGGGGGCGCTTTGGGAAACAGTTGGTGGATTATTCGGTCTGGCCCTGCCTCTACCCCTGGCCACCGCACTGGCTCGGCCTGTGCCCACACCCTGACTTGGGCCTCCGCGTCCTCGCCGGCGTCCACGTCCTATAGGCCTACCCCTACCCCTCAGCATGGTGTATTACCAGTGATTTGATTTCCCAGTGATTTGATTTCCTGCAGCCAAAATAGAATTTTTTCCCTTGTTTTTCAAAGGACAAGCCACACTGCGTGTATTCAATGAATACTACTAAGTTTAATAACTGTGTTGTGGCCCTGCAAATGTGTCAGAGAACTGCAGTGATGCAAAGTTATTCGCTCCAGCAGATCAGGGATTTCCCATGCAGGAAAGAAATTGGCGCAAGCCTGCAGCCAAAATAGAATTTTTTCCCTTGTTTTTCAAAGGACAAGCCACACTGCGTGTATTCAATGAATACTACTAAGTTTAATAACTGTGTTGTGGCCCTGCAAATGTGTCAGAGAACTGCAGTGATGCAAAGTTATTCGCTCCAGCAGATCAGGGATTTCCCATGCAGGAAAGAAATTGGCGCAAGCCTGCAGCCAAAATAGAATTTTTTCCCTTGTTTTTTAAAGGACAAGCCACACTGCGTGTATTCAATGAATACTACTAAGTTTAATAACTGTGTTGTGGCCCTGCAAATGTGTCAGAGAACTGCAGTGATGCAAAGTTATTGGCTCCAGCAGATCAGGGATTTCCCATGCAGGAAAAAAATTGGCGCAAGCCTGCAGTAAAACGTAGCTGGCTGCGTCTGATTTTTTTTAACGTTCTGCACGCAGCACACACGTACCCAGAGCCCTGAGGACTGTCAGAGGCAGGCGAAATAGAATTTTTTCCCTTGTTTTTCAAAGGACAAGCCACACTGCGTCTATTCAATTAATAATGTATGTCTTCTGGGCCTGCCTACACAATTCTATCCCTGTAGTATTAATGCCGGGTGCAATGGTCTGCACAGCCGGTTTTAAGAAGAAAAAAAATATGCAACACTGCTAACAGCAGCCTGGACAGTACTGCACACGGATAGATGTGGCCCTAGAAAGGACCGTTGGGGTTCTTGAAGCCTACACTCACTGCTAACACTCTCCCTGCCTAACCACCACTTCTGTCCCTATTGCAGGGTGCAATGCTCTGCAGATCCAATTTTGAAAAAAAATAAAAAATACAGTGCTAACACAGTACTGCACACTATTAGATGTGGCCCTGAGAAGGACCGTTGGGGTTCTTGAAGCCTACACTAACTCCTAACGCTCTCCCTACAGCAGCTCCAGCACGATACCACTGTCCCTCAGCTAACTCACAAGGCATCTGAGGCGAGCCGCGGGAGGGGCCGATTTTTATACTCGGGTGACATCAGATCTCCCCAGCCACTCACTGCAGGGGGGTGGTATAGGGCTTGAACGTCACAGGGGGAAGTTGTAATGCCTTCCCTGTCTTTCAATTGGCCAGAAAAGCGCGCTAACGTCTCAGAGAGGAAACTGAAAGTAACCGCAACACCGCGTGGTTCTCGTTACGAGTAACGAGCATCCCGAACACCCTAATATTCGCACGAATATCAAGCTCGGACGAGTACGTTCGCTCATCTCTAAAAATTATCCATAAAAACTTGGTTGCCTGATTTTATGCTGCATTCTAGGGTCTTGTGTCGAGTTTTCATACAGGGAAGCTTTAATGGTGAAATAGAGGTGTCTCTTAAAATGGCTATTCGGTGTATGTAATAATAGCAAATAGTAGAATGCACAAGAATTTCATTATATCAGACATATAAGAAATACATATAAACATAGGATTTCTTTATTTTAACTGGAGCATGCCTTTAAAGAAAATAGCACATATTGACAGCATCAAAATGCATTTCTAATGACACCTTTAGAATTGTTAGAATTAAATGGTGACTAACTTTTCAAACAACTTGCGCTTTTATGAGAACCGACATAACTATCAAAAGTGAAATTTACTTTATTTATCAAAAATTACGTTTTTGTGCAAAAAAAACATTCTAAAGTGCTGATCACTAGGGATCTACTTTTCTTCTATCTTGTTCACTGCCTGTTTTTAAGTGATGTTATCTCTGTTACTTGAGTCAGCAGGGTGGGGAACAGGAAGTGTAGGGAGAATGAGGGAGGATGAGCCAATCTGCTGATTGAAGTCTATGAGAGCACATGGGAGGGGAAAGAGGAAAATAGAAACAGAGGCTCACACAGATATGCCATTAGAGCTCATCATGAGCGGATTACTTCTATTTATTTAAATCTCCACTGCTCAGTACTTCTGTACACTGTCCTACATGATGATGTTATTTCTCTCTGTATGTGTTACAAACGAAGAGCAGGATTTGCAGTTTTGTGTGCAATGTATAGAACACAGCTTAACAACAGGTTTCTTCCACAGGTTCTGATAGAACAGAAAATCTAAAGAATCAGACGTACAGCCTGCAGATTATAAAATAGGGGAAAAAGCAGGACGCAAGTCATATAATAAGCGCTGCGGAATAAGTTGGCGCTATACAAATAAAGATTATTATTATTATTATATAATGTCCAGAAATACTAATATTCCTCATGTACATACATAACAGCTTATTCTCTCATACACTTTGATTTAAAAGGCATTTGTTACGTTTCACAGCAGCAGCATTCTAACAAAACATTTTTTATCACTTATCATTTGAATTATTACATGGCGCTAAATGACACTTTTTAGCAAATGTGCACACATGGTGGGTTACAAACTTAATTTCTCTAATTTTTGAGCTTGTGTTCTTTTTTCATTGCAAATACTGTATGGCTGTTTGGTCATGGCACAATATATATTTATTTTTTAATTCATTAAATTTAATTTATTTATTTACATTTTTTAAACAATATGGTCCCAAAATATCATAAACCACTATGAGAAATTACCCTGTTATAAATTTTTTTTTTTAATTATGTAGTTTTTCACTGTAATTTGAGCATCCATAAAGCCCCAATAAAAGGGGAAAACAGCCCTCTGTAGTCACATTAAGGGCTCTTTTACACAAATGTTTTTACGTAGCCAATGCATTCATTCAGATGACCGGTTTTTAGCTACCTAAAAACATTGCGGCCGCAATAATAGGACATCGGTGGTCGAATACGCCAGCCAATGTTTTGACGCAGCAGGAAAATATAGGTCCTGCCTTATCTTTCGGCCACAATTAGCTGGCGGCTGCTAGCAAAGGGAGTAGAGTGAGTTTAGCAGCAGCTAGTGCTGCTAAGCCATGTCAGCTGGCTCTATTTAAATATTGGAAGCCATATTAGAAGCCATGCTGAGCATTTATGCCAGCATAAGGAACTCCGGGCTGCGGCATCTTTAAGCTGCACCCAGCTGTGTGAATGGACCAGAAAACACAAATTTTAGCTGCAACTTGGTCGCGTCTTTTCCCCACCCATGTGAAAGAGGCCTAAACCTTTGCTATAACCTAGCAACTCTTAGGGTGCATTCAGACGAGCGTGTTTATGTGCGTACATACATGCGCACATAACAACGCATCTATTAGAACCATTGGTTCCCTATGTTATGTTCCCATATCCGTGTTTTACAGGCGTGCAAATGTGCGCACCTGTAAAACATAAGACATGCGTGCACCATAGGTTCATGGTGCATGTCAAAATTCCATGCGGGGAGTCCCCTTGTCACTGAACACTGTGATAGTACTGTCACAGTGTTCAGTGACAAGGGACTCACTGCGGGGAGTATAGAATCCCCTGCCACAGCTGTGACAGCTGTGACAGAGGATCATGAAGCTTTCCCATTGATTTCAATGGTTCCGCATGCTCAATCCTAGTTTTAATAAAAAATAGAAAAAAATACATATGTACCTCTCAGGCACTAAAAGGAGTGCTGCACAGACCTGCATTCACGCGTGGTTGTGCACATATGTGGGCACGCTGGTTTTGTGCGCACCTATGTACGCACCAGCACACACTCGTATGAATGCACCCTTAGGGCTCCGTCACACAGGGGCTGATGCACCTGTGTTACTGCACGATAAGACGGCCACACCCGGGTGTGGACGTCCCTCTGCATGTCAGGCTCCATTGCCGGCCATGTGTTCTATCTGCCGGCCGGTGCGGAGAGTTGTACCCACCGGCAGTACAGCGGTCTTATCCTGCAGAAACATGGGCACATCGGTGCCCGTGTGACTAAGCCCTTATGCTGCAGTACATTATCATAATGTTCACTGAGTAATTGGTAATAGACCACTTCTGTCTTCTTCTCTTCAGGGGGTCAGGCTGCCTTCAGTGGAGGAGCTGTGTCTTTAAATTCAAACCATATATTTGCTATGGTGCAGATTTAAAGCCCATGAGAACACAATGTACAGCTGACATAATTAGCAACTGGTACTAAATGGATAACTGCATATGCCAGATTTATTCTATTCTCCTTGTCCAGCTGCTGCTCAGGGGATCATACCGAACTAGGCAACTTCTATGCTTAAAGGAGAACTCTAACATTTTTTTACCCAAACCTATTGACTTCCTGAGCACCACTGCTAAACGCTAAAGTTTCTAAACTAAATATCAATACTTATTTTGTAAGAGCTGCTCATTCTCAATCCATCTGCTACCTTAAATAGCTGTTTTGCATCAATGTACCCACAGCATAAGGAGCCTAATTAGCGTGGCAATGCAATATGAGGCTGCTACTGCACAACGTGAGGCCGGTACTGCATATCCCATTATGTCTCTCTTCTCTGTAGAAAAACCAGAGCATCACAGACTTTCCATGGAGTGGAGTAGGCGGAAGGAAAACACGAGGTCATACTAATTTAGTTCAGCTAAAGCACTGCATGTATTGCCAATGACCACCAGTCTGACCATAAACCAATGGAGCTGGCAGGTGATCAGACTGAGGCCATGTGACTAACATTTCAAAATTATTATTGAGTTTGAAAAAGGATAAAGAAAATAGTAGATTATGTGATTGCACACACATCCAAGCTAATGTAAGTGACTACCAAGGAGTTAATATCTAATAGAATACATAATATTGTGCACTGGCACTGCCTAATAAAAAGCTGCAGTGCAACTGAAGGTGTTTCTGCAAAAACTTAGCATTTAGATTCATTGCTAATTGCCAAAATTATCCAAGAACAAACAAAGCCAGCAAGAACCTATTTAGCTGAACAGATGTTCTACAGGTAAGCACAGCAGCTCTGAAAACATGCTTTTCCTTCCCTGTGTTCATTCTCATCAACAAGAAGAGGAGACATTTTCAGTAAATGGCAGTAAAATATTCCTGTGTCTAAAAAAGGAGTAATAGGTTTTATTTACTTTTACTTGATAGATTCTATTCTAGTCAATTTGAATTATTGAGTAAAATAGAGGCAATAGGTACTTGAAGTATCATCATTATTAAATTGCATGTATTACTAAAAACAAATTATGTTACATTTAACAATTTGGACCACCCAATCTAGCAATAAAACACCAGCAATTAGGCCAGCAAAAAATGCTCAACATTCCCAGTTATTACAGTCATAGACGGTTCATTCAATATTTGAAACCTAAAGGGTCACAGGGCCAGTCTTAAATGGTGTGGCATCATTTATAGTCCATGATAGTTGTTTCCAAACATGTTTGGCACAAGAGACTCTAAATAAAGAGTCAAAGGCCGCCTGTAGATGGGCGGGCCGGATCTGACGGTGAGGATTCTCGCCGTGGGACCCGACTCAAGCGCCTGCAGGGACCAGCGCATACTCACTCGCGCCCGCCGGCTCCGGCTGTTTGATGTGCCGGCTTGCCGGGCAGCCGGCGCATGCGCAGACCGGAGCCGGCGGGGGGTGAGTGACATTTCTGTGCGGAGCTTGCAACAGAGCATGCCGCGATTTGTTTGCGGCCAAATCGCGGCCGTCTGCATAGGATTGCATTTGTTAACGCAATGCTATGCAGGCTTCCAGCGGCGGAAATTCCGCGGGAAATCCCGCTGCGGAATTTCCACTCGTGTGCAGGCGGCCTAAAGTAGAGACCTCGACCAACTATTGTAAGATGCCTGTAGGAATAATGGGACATATCTACTAATACTGATTTATGGCCAAGCACTGTATTATTGTGTAATAGCAGTATTTTGTTCCCTGAGTTGCCCAGGACAGATCTTGCTGATTAAAAAATACAGCACTGCTACTGTGCTATGTCAAGTTGAGTAGAGGGCAACAACTATTTTGTGCAAAAAAAATTGCAAATCAGGTGCACAGTGTATGACTTGATAGTCATGTCTAGTTGTCCTCTGAAAATTATGCAAAATTTAAATTTGTGTTAGAAAAACTGGTTGGGAAGTGTGACCTCCAGAAAACCTTTGTACTTACATTGATAAATGTGCCCCAATATACAGGTGAAAACCCCACACTAGCAAAAGATACTAAGGTGTGGGGCAGTGCCCAAAAAACTTTTTGTATATAATTTTTTTTTTTTAATTTCAAGGGAGGTTACTTTTGTTATTATCAGCTTCAGTTTCAAAGTGATCTCTACCTCATACTAAATTTAAAAGATGAAACCTTGCAGAAGTCTTAGCAAAACGATCACATCCAGCCTGCATGGATTTGCAGAGGTATTACAGAATATAGCTGAGTACCTTGGTGCTAGACCTCATGTAAGTGACACTGGCAGCAATTCAAAAATGCTCTGCCTCAACTTCTTTCCCTCTTTGTTATAAATGCAATGGCGCCTTAGCCCACTGAATGATACATTGAAAGAGCTATTCTCATTGGTGGCAATATTCTTCTTGGAAGGTGAAAATATGCCAGTGCCAGATGTTGATACTGATCACTATTTCAGTAAGTAAGGTGCTTTAGATGCCCTCTCCGAACTGTGTCATGAAGTGGAGCTTGGCAATAACTGACTTCTTTCTTTTTTCAATGACCTGCTAGCATTAGCAGGTAAAGTCAATATGACAAATTGGAAGTTATACATAATTATTTGGAATGGAAAGATGTAATAAGATGGTACAACTAGATGGAATAGATTCTACTCTATGTAAGTTCAAAATTCAACGAAGACACACTAGCGGAATCAATGATCACTTAAATTGGTATGTGGGATTAAAACTATTTCTTTAAATAAATGACTGACCTTTAAGGGCAGTATAATTATCCAACCTTCAGAATTGTATTTTTTTTCAAACCTACTGCATTGGAAAAGATTAAAAATACTAAGAGTCCTGCTGTGAGAATCATAAACAGTATATCTCTAGTTGTTAAAACAAGTGCTTGATTCCGTCACAACCTTCCAATTATTTCTGATTTGTGATACACTTAACTATGTACTGTGACAATCCAATAACCTAGTTGATATAGACCCATGAAAAGAAGGATAAGAGAACACATTTGTTGTCTTGTGGTTAACAAATACAATGAATCTACAATGAAATATTATCAAGTGCAAATTCACCCATTTTACAATTTCACCAGTTTATTTCAGAGAGAGATCTTCTACCCAAAGGAAAGGCAATACTAAATGTCTCTGTCTCCAGCGGATTTGTAAACTGAAGTTCTTCTCACATGATATTTAAGGGAGCTTAATCATCAAAATAGAATCTGAAAAGCGTTATAGAGCTATTTTTGCCAATAGAGCTCAAGTGTTCAGTCACAAGGGTTCTTTAGTTACATTACAAATCCAGTTATACTTTTCTGAACTCTATTTTTTATCAATGAATAGAAGATGTTTGAAAATCCATTGAACAACAAAGTCAGCACTTCCAACAAATAAATCAAATGTGAAGGTGCATGTAAGCCATGGCTGTGACCAATACAGTAACAGAAACACATGCCTCAACACTCAATCTGAATAGAATTGCACATCTACTTTTTATAGCAACTGCAGAAAACTTCAAGGTTCTTAGCACACATGTTTATGAAAACATGTGGGCCCATCTGCCACATCCAGGTGAATCTTAATGGGTGGGTTCCTAACTCTAAAGATACCTCAATAGCTCTGTAATTTGTTTCAGATATTAAATATGCATTAGTACTGAAGCACTTATTTCTGTTACTGTATTTTTCACAGCTATGGCTGGTGTATAAAAATATTATCCACACTCCAGCTGTAGTAAAACTTCTGTTGGCCACACTGTCTTATCAACACTTTCTGTTGTATAGGTGTGAAAGTGTTATGTCAGTTAGTTTGTGAGTGCAGTGCAAGAAAAAATGCCTGCTCCACCTGTGATTTGCATGAAAGAAGAGCAGCATGTAGTGATTGTTTTTTGTAATTTAGGCTGTGTCTGGTGCTGCTTATCAAAGGCTTTATTCACAGTATGGAGAAAGTGTTTTGCTGCAAAGAAGTGTGTATGAATGGATAGAGATATTCAAGGAAGTTTTCACAAGTGTCAAGCATGAAGAAGGAGCTGAAATATTATTATCAGGAAAAAGGTTCAACAATCAACAGTGCCTGTTACTGTTAGATGTTTACTGAAGAGCTAAAGCCTAAAATTTAAACTAATGCAGAGGACTGCTATCCAAGGGTGTTGTGTTGTTGCATGACAATGCACATCTACACACTACTGCCCATACTGTGGACACTCTCCAAAAACTTTATTTTGAGGTGTTGCAGCCTCTATTGTCATGATCTTGCACCATTGGACAGTCACCTGTTTGATGCACTGAAAGAGGGCCTAAAAGGATGAAGATTCCTGTTTGATGAGGTGAAGACAGCAGTCCATTCACGGCTTGCAGCTCAGCCTAAAACATTTTTTTCAAAAGGGAATGTGAAAGTGTGTTGATAGATGGAAAAAATGTATTGAAAAGCGGGGAGATTGTGTTGAAAAATAGTGCATTTGTCATTTATGAAAGTTGATTAAAATAAATTTTACAGCCACTGTGCGGATAATTTTGGACTTGTAGAACCCTGAAACAGCACAGTAGCCAGGCTCCTTCCACTGGTCCTGCGAGAATTAAGAATTAGCTGTACAACCTGCAAAGGAGGGTGAGGGGGAATGGGTAAAATTAATTAATTACATCTCTATTGTACTAGTGGATATCTAGTCAAGGCAGAAGAGCAAGACTAATGCCCTTGTACACTGAGCGAGAATCTCACGATTCTCATTTGCCCAAGCGGATGATCTGGTGACGTCATCACCAGCTCATTTGCGCTCTGGCAGCCTCTTTAGACAGCATGATAAATGCAACATACCCACCTTACACACAGATAAAGCTCTATATACAGATCCCATGTAATTCTCAAATTCCTGAGGTATGGTCTGTAAATAGAGATGAGCGAACGTGCTCGGCCCCGCCCCTTTTTCGCCCGAATACCGCGATTTTCGAGTACTTCACTACTCGGGTGAAAAGTACTCGGGTGCATCGGGGGGCGGGGAGAGGTGTGGCGGCGTGGGTGGTAGCAGCGGGGAACAGGGGGGAGCCCTCTCTCTCTCCCCCCCACTCCCCGCTGCAACCCCCCGCGCCGCCACGGCGACCCCCGAATTTTTTCGCCCGAGTACGGAAGTACTCGAAAATCGCGGTATTCGGGCGAAAAAGGGGCGTGGCCGAGCACGTTCGCTCATCTCTATCTGTAAACCATTTCTTCCTGGAGACTATATTAGTCTTTGGACACTGTTCTGTCCATTATCTCTTATTCATTCCAGCTGCCATAAAGTACATCAATGTTGTTGTACTGTTTCAATAGAGAATAAAGGAAAAAGGTCCGTACCTTCAAAATGACAGAATTGATTTTTTAACATAGATACTTATAACATTTAAAAAATAAAGACATAAAATAAACAATTGGGGACAGGAGTTATTTACACCAGAATTCCTACACATTTTGATGCCCACTGCATTTGTGCAAAAATGTGTGACTTTTTCATTTTTGAACTTCACTCAGCACTTTTGTGAAGAGCAAATGGGGCATAGTGGAGGATTGTGGTCTCCAGGGCCCAACAAATTTACTATAATTTACACCAGAAATTGGTCTAAAATTACAGTGCAAATTTTCTCCAGCTCATGCCTAGCATAGATTTGCCTTTTTGGTGTACAAACTAGTCAAAGATGTTCCAAAGTCTGCTTGAATCTCCTGCATCATTTCTGCTTGATAGTATCTCCTCTCGCAAGCAGAGAAGGCACTGCAGCTTCAGGAGCAGCTGCTCACCACACCAGTGAACCAACTACATACACAGGGAAGAAGACAGAAAAGCAAAACTGAGCATTTGTGACCACCTCTGAACATTTACTGAGGTGGTCACGGAAAGACTGTGAAACAGGAACAACTATTTTAGTATTAGTCCTGAAATATCTGTGATATAAACATTTTTTACTAAGTTTATAATCATGGGCTGCATTTAACTATTAACAATATTTTCTTGAGACAGCCCTCTTAACATGCAACAATTTCTAAACACTGAAACTAAAGTGAGCAATACCACAAAAATATAGAATAATGCCATATATCTCAAACATTATATTTGGTGATATTTAATGAAATGCCATATTTTAGCATGAAAGGCCAATTCTCTACAGCTGTTTATATTGCATTTCATGCCTTCTGTGTATGTCCCCAGAGCCTAACTAGACTGAATGCATCCAATGAGAAGAATTCAAATAGGCTTCCTTTTTATTTCATAATTCACTCTTTCTGAAGTCAAGATCTAAGATCTGAAGGGGAGGCTGGGAGTGACAAAGAAACCATGGAGGTACTTATCTCTTCTTTGAATGTGTCTGGATGTCTGAAGGCAGATCATGTTTCATATTCTATGTGTATTAATGTTTATCACTGAGCAAAATACTGCTTTTGCTTAGAGATAATCTGTACAGTCAGTCTTCCACAGTATGTCAAGTAGAGGTGAGATTCCAACTGCAGTTCTTTTCCTCAATTAGTTTTACATATGAATGAAAAAGGAAGGGTTGATTTAGCTTAGAGCCATTGTTTTACATTGCAAAATATCTCCCTTCTTGTCCTTGATAAATTAACTTTTTAGCGTTTCCATCGTCACCATTTTTGGAACACTTAACTATCTATATACAGAGTGTTTTTATATTGCTGTTTCTATGCTTATATGTATGATAGTTTGCAGTCACTGTTTTTACCAAATTGAAGTAACAAACCCAATAATAAATCTATACATTTCATTTACAGATCTGACATTGCTATTGAAATAAATAAAAAAAAAGGAATAAACTTATAGCTTTAAAGCAACTATCATATTAACTGGTTATGTTTATATAGTGTTTCCTTATGCATTTGTGAAGTCTTCAGGCACTTTCTTTTTTTACATTTTCTAATGTTGTGGCCTTGTACAGATTTTTTAAAAATCTAGTTTTTCCCCGTCATTCTGCAATCAATACCCCATAACGACAAAGTGAAAACAGAATGTTAGAAATCTTTGTTATTTCTTTAAAAATGAAAAAGTAACATTTTGCATTAACATAAGTATTTAGACCTTGTACTCTATACTTAGTTGAAGCGCCTTTGCTTCATGGCATGTTCGATTAGGTTCAAGTCAGAGCTCTTGCTGGGCCACTCAAGGAGATGCAGAGTTGTCCCTTAGCCATTCCTGTGTTGTCTTGGCTATGTGCTTAGGGTCATTGTCTTGTTGGAAAGTGAACCTTCTGTCCAGTCGGAGGTGTCTTTGCTCTAGATCAGATTTTTATTAAGAAAAGCTCTGTGCTTTGCTCTATTCAGCTTTTCATTAACCCTGACAAGTCTTCTTGACCCAGCTGCTAAAAAACACCCCTAAAGCATGATGATGCCACCACCATGCATCACGCTTGTTACAATCGTGTGGGCAAACTAAGCACGGGGCCCACACAATCGTGACCAAAAAGGGATAGAACACAGGGGGTTCACACAGGATTCCAGGCAAACTTACCCTCTGCTACACGGGAGGATGACGGCCCTACTTAAGTGGGGACATCGCCCCAATAAGAGGGTGGTCTAGCGGTCTTCGGAACTGGGCCCTAGCTGATCCTAGGAGCCACGCACCAGAACAAGACATACACATGCCACATGACAGGGACAGAACACCAGGATACACATAGCCAGAATACACAGCATACAAAATGCAACCACTAGTAATAGATAAGCTGAATATAAATAACAGGTATTAGTTGACATTTTGTAAGCTAGCATGCCACTTCCAGGCTCCTGGCTATACTGCTAGTCCCTACACTAACCAGGAGTCCAGCAGAACCGGACACAGTTCACACAGAACTCTGCAACAGGACAGGACACAGATTGCAGGTACAGCGACACAGGACACATACAGCAAGCTGACACCAAGCTCACAGAATTTAAACGTACAAACTGACATGAACCAGCAAGACACAGATTACACAGCAAGCTTGCATCAGGACAGACAACCAGGGCACTGACTCTACCGGCACGGACTCTACTGGCATGGACTCTAATGAACACAGATGAAACTCACAGCAAGGCTATGTGTCTTCATACCAGGGAGGATAGGCAGTCAGCCACAGAGCTGACATAGGGGACTGTGTCAGAAATCCACCAACTGACACACTGGAAGCAGAGAGAGACAGACCTACTTGCAAACACAGATCAGAGTGGGAACAAGCTGAACATGACTGCTAACAAGTTACAGAACACAGAAGTAACATGGCTGCTCACCTTGGGGCACAGCCAGACTGACCAGGAGCTGGGTTTATATGTGAGCACAGACCCAGGAGATTGGCTAGCAGGAAGTACCACACCCAGCTAGCTCAATTAAACCTCAACCACCTATAGCTGTGCTGCTAGGAGTACATAGTACAACAGATCCCAGCAGCAAATCCTGACAACTCTAGGGATGATCGTGGGCAGTATCTGGTTTTCTCCAGATATAACACCAATAACTGAGGCCAAACATTTCAAGTTTGGTGTCATCAGACCAAAGAATGTTGTTTCTTCCAGTCTGAGAGCTCTTAAGGTGCGTTTTGGCAAGCTCTAGGCAGGTCTTCATGTGACTTTTACTGAGAAGCTTCTTTCTGGCCACTCTGCCATAAAGCCAAGACTTGGTGCTTGACCTTCTGGAAGTTTCTTCTATCTGCACACAGAATGTTTGGAGCTCAGCCAGAGTGAACATTGGGTTATTGTTTATCTTTCTTACCAAGGCCCTTCTCCCCTACTTACTTAGTTTGGTGGGTTGGCAAGTTTTATGAATAGTCCTGAATGTTCCAAACTTCTTCCATTTAAGAATTAAGGAGGCCACTGTGCTTTTGGGAACTCTCAGTGGAGCAGAACATTTTGTGTAGTATTCTCCAGATCAGTGTCTCCACACTCTGAGCTTTACAGGCAGTTCTTTCCTCCTCATGGCTTGGTTTTGGTTCTGATATACATTGTGAACTGTGAGATCTTGTATAGACAGAGGTTTACCACAGGAGACTCTAATCAAGGTGTGGAAACATCTCAAAAATTATCAAGAAAAATTTAAGGCCCCCAGAGCTAAATTTCTAGTGCTATAGCAGAGTCTGAATACTTATTTCAATGCAAACTGTTAGTTTTTAATTTTTTTTAAATATAACAAGATTTCTAACCTTTTGTTTTCACTTTGTCATTATGGGGTATTGAGTGTAGAATGATGAGGAAAAACGTGGTTTTTATTTTAAATTTGTACAAGGCCACAACATACCACAATCTAAAAGATGTAAAAAATAGTGAAGGCATCTGAAGACTTTCCCAATGCATTATAACTAGAGATGAGCGAGTATACTCGCTAAGGCACTACTCGCTCGAGTAATGTGCCTTAGCCGAGTATCTCCCCGCTCTACCCGAAAGATTCGGGGGCCGCCGCAGCTGACAGGTGAGTTGCGGCGGGGAGCGGGGCAGAGCGGGCGGGAGAGAGAGATCTCCCCTCCGTTCCTCCCTGCTCTCCCCCACAGCTCCCCGCCCCGCGGCGGCACACGAATCTTTCGGGACGAGCGGGGAGATACTCGGCTAAGGCACATTACTCGAGCGAGTAGTGCCTTAGCGAGTATACTCGCTCATCCCTAATTATAATCTAAAGATTCAGCACAACTAACTAAACTAAACTCAACTATAAACCATTGCTGGAGATCAGATTTATCGAGAGCTGAAATTATTACTGTATATTTTATTGTGGCTGTTGAATCAAACCAGAGTTCAAAATCTTTAAAACATTTTTGTCTTATCTTTCATTTTAACCACCATCTTATGCGAATTTCCCCCATTCCTTAAGCCATTTACTCTGGCCACTGTTGTGCCTGACTGTTGCTACATTTTTTAACTGCCTTTAAGTAACACTGCCTTGGGTTCAATGGCTTCTAGGTTTGCATGATTGAATTTCATGATTCAGTTCAGAACAATACATCATGCCAATAGCTAGTAATTGTGTGGTCTCTAATTCTGAAATTTCTTATGATGCTTATATTTTTTAAAAACCTGTAATAAAAGCCACTATAAAATGACGTAAATATTTATTATAGTTTCTTTTTATTTTATAGCCAATGTTGAAGGAAAAAAAATGATCTAAACATATTTTTAAAACTTGCTCCCCCCCTGCTATACTCATTGCTGGTATTGAAATCTTACTTCACTTATAATATATTTAGATGGAAAAAAAGAAATCTGTAATCAAGCAGTCCATTGTAAAAAAAAACAAACATCTAAAAATGCTTATAACATTGTCTTTCAGCGGTTTCTATTGCTGTTCAAAATCACATGCCATACGCTAATGTAGTTACACCAGTTTGTTGGCCTGACATGTTGAGAGGCAAAAATTGGTTGCCACTGCGATTGATTTTGTTACACGTGTCGTGGCCTTGACCATATGGTGTCTTTTCGACAATCAGGGAGGTGTGGCAAATAGCATGTATCATAGATGCTCTTTGACATGCTTTTTAGTAATGTGTGAAGCATTTAGCAAAACCAATATCAAGCAATACTCTGAAATTCATAACTAAAGTCCACAGTTTTTCTGCGAACTCCCTTAATAGAAGTATTCCCAGTAGTGAAGATTTATCCAAAAGAACTGCAACATCTTAGTGTGATTTACAGATTTTTATGTATTCTTTAGGTCTTGTAAAAGTAAAAATGCAATGGGTTGATTACAAGTATCTCGAGCATTAAAACATAACCCAGAGGGATGTCATGCAATAAGTTCCTCATTTGCTAACATCTGGGGCTCGTTAGCAACATCTTGCTATATGGGATTTCTGTCTTGTTACAATGACAGTTAGGCACAAAGGAGGTTTGGAGAATGAAAACTCATTTTTCCTTACAAGTAATCACAATTCTACTCATAAGATCTTGATGGGGATGGAGACAGTTGTGAAATATAACATGTTATATGGGTAGTGAAATCAACATATAACAGTATACTTCAATATTAGTAAATAAGAAAATAAATAAAATGTATTGATATTTTTAGAGTTTGTAAGTATATGAGGATGAATAGAAAATAAATGATACAGATAAATATGCATATGCATTTTCACGCTCCTCTGTGCATGGCGTAAAATCTAGAGATGAGCGAACGTACTCGTCCAAGCTTGATATTCGTGCGAATATTAGGGTGTTCGGGATGCTCGTTACTCGTAACGAGCACCACGCGGTGTTCCGGTTACTTTCAGTTTCCTCTCTGAGACGTTAGCGCGCTTTTCTGGCCAATTGAAAGACAGGGAAGGCATTACAACTTCCCCCTGTGACGTTCAAGCCCTATACCACCCCCCTGCAGTGAGTGGCTGGGGAGATCTGATGTCACCCGAGTATAAAAGTCGGCCCCTCCCGCGGCTCGCCACACATGCCTTGTGAGTTAGCTGAGGGAAAGTACTATCGTGCTGGAGCTGCTGTAGGGAGAGCGTTAGGAGTTAGTGTAGGCTTCAAGAACCCCAAAGGTCCTTCTTAGGGCCACATCTACCTGTGTGCAGGCTGCTGCTAGCAGTGTTTTTTTTTTTCCTCAAAATCGGCAGTGCAGAGCATTGCACCCGGCATTAGGGACAGAAGTGGTGCATAGGCAGGGAGAGTGTTAGGAGTGAGTGTAGCCTTCAAGAACCTCAACGGTCCTTTCTAGGGCCAAATTTAAGCGTGTGCAGTACTGTGCTGGCTGCTGTTAGCAGTGTTGCATTTTTTTTTCTTCTAAAAATCGTCTGTGCAGAGCATTGCACCCTCCATTGATACTACAGGAACAGAATTGTGTAGGCAGGGCCACAACACAGTTATTGTTCATTGAATATACGCAGTGGGTCCTTCCCTTTGCAAAAAAGGAAAAGAAATTATATTTGGCCTGTCTGTGTCAGTCCTAAGGTCTCCGTGTACGTGTGTGCTGCGTGGACAACGTACAAAAATCAGACGCAACCAGCTACGGTTTACTGCAGGCTTGCGCCATTGTCTTTCCTGACTGGCAAATACCTGCTCTGCTAGAGTTAATAACTCTGCTACACTAAAGTTGTGTGTCACTTTTTCAGGGCCACACTACAGTTCTAAAAGTTATTGTTCATTGAATATACGCAGTGGGTCCTTCCCTTTGCAAAAAAGGAAAAGAAATTATATTTGGCCTGCCTGTGTCAGTCCTAAGGTCTCCGTGTACGTGTGTGCTGCGTGGACAACGTACAAAAATCAGACGCAACCAGCTACGGTTTACTGCAGGCTTGCGCCATTGTCTTTCCTGACTGGCAAATACCTGCTCTGCTAGAGTTAATAACTCTGCTACACTAAAGTTGTGTGTCACTTTTTCAGGGCCACACTACAGTTCTAAAAGTTATTGTTCATTGAATATACGCAGTGGGTCCTTCCCTTTGCAAAAAAGGAAAAGAAATTATATTTGGCCTGCCTGTGTCAGTCCTAAGGTCTCCGTGTACGTGTGTGCTGCGTGGACAACGTACAAAAATCAGACGCAACCAGCTACGGTTTACTGCAGGCTTGCGCCATTGTCTTTCCTGACTGGCAAATACCTGCTCTGCTAGAGTTAATAACTCTGCTACACTAAAGTTGTGTGTCACTTTTTCAGGGCCACACTACAGTTCTAAAAGTTATTGTTCATTGAATATACGCAGTGGGTCCTTCCCTTTGCAAAAAAGGAAAAGAAATTATATTTGGCCTGCCTGTGTCAGTCCTAAGGTCTCCGTGTACGTGTGTGCTGCGTGGACAACGTACAAAAATCAGACGCAACCAGCTACGGTTTACTGCAGGCTTGCGCCATTGTCTTTCCTGACTGGCAAATACCTGCTCTGCTAGAGTTAATAACTCTGCTACACTAAAGTTGTGTGTCACTTTTTCAGGGCCACACTACAGTTCTAAAAGTTATTGTTCATTGAATATACGCAGTGGGTCCTTCCCTTTGCAAAAAAGGAAAAGAAATTATATTTGGCCTGCCTGTGTCAGTCCTAAGGTCTCCGTGTACGTCTGTGCTGCATGGAGAACGTAAAAAAATCAGACGCAACCAGCTACGGTTGAGTGCAGCCTTGCGCCAATTTCTTTCCTGCCTGGGAAATCAAATCACTGGTAATACAGCATGCTGAGGGGTAGGGGTAGGCCTAGAGGACGTGGACGCGGCCGAGGACGCGGAGGTCCAAGTGAGGGTGTGGGCACAGGCCGAGCCAGTGCGGTGGCCAGGGGTAGAGGCAGGGCCAGACCGAATAATCCACCAACTGTTTCCCAAAGCGCCCCCTCGCGCCATGCCACCCTGCACAGGTCAAGGTGCTCTACGGTGTGGCAGTTTTTCACAGAGACGCCTGACGACCGACGAACAGTGGTGTGCAACCTTTGTCGCGCCAAGATCAGCTGGGGAGGCACCACCAACAGCATGCGCAGGCATATGATGGCCAAGCACCCCACAAGGTGGGACGATGCCCGTTCACCGCCTCCGGTTTGCACCACTGCCTCTCCCCCTGTGCCCCAACCTGCCACTGAGATTCAACCCCCCTCTGAGGACACAGGCACTACCGTCTCCTGGCCTGCACCCACACCCTCACCTCCGCTGTCCTCGGCCCCATCCAGCAATGTGTCTCAGCGCAGCGTCCAGACGTCGCTAGTGCCACAGTTTGAGCGCAAGCGCAAGTACGACGCCACGCACCCTCACGCTCAAGCGTTAAACGTGCACATTGCAAAATTGATCAGCCTAGAGATGCTGCCGTATAGGCTTGTGGAAACGGAGGCTTTCAAAAGCATGATGGCGGCGGCTGCCCCGCGCTACTCGGTTCCCAGTCGCCACTACTTTTCCCGATGTGCCGTCCCAGCCCTGCACGACCACGTCTCCCGCAACATTGTACGCGCCCTCACCAACGCGGTTACTCCCAAGGTCCACTTAACAACGGACACGTGGACAAGCACAGGCGGGCAGGGCCACTATATCTCCCTGACGGCACATTGGGTGAATTTAGTGGAGGCTGGGACAGAGTCAGAGCCTGGGACCGCTCACGTCCTACCCACCCCCAGAATTGCGGGCCACAGCTCGGTGGTGGTATCTGCGGCGGTGTATGCTTCCTCCACTAAAGCACCTTCCTCCTCCTCCTCCTCCAACGCAACCTCTGTCTCGCAATCAAGATGTGTCAGCAGCACGTCGCCAGCAGTCGGTGTCACGCGGCGTGGCAGCACAGCGGTGGGCAAGCGTCAGCAGGCCGTGCTGAAACTACTCAGCTTAGGAGAGAAGAGGCACACAGCCCAGGAACTGCTGCAGGGTCTGACAGAGCAGACCGACCACTGGCTTGCGCCGCTGAGCCTCCAACCGGGCATGGTCGTGTGTGACAACGGCCGTAAGCTGGTGGCGGCTCTGCAGCTCGGCAGCCTCACGCACGTGCCATGCCTGGCCCATGTGTTTAATTTGGTGGTTCAGCGCTTTCTGAAAAGCTACCCCCACTTGTCATACCTGCTCGGAAAGGTGCGCCAGCTCTGCGAACATTTCCGCAAATCCCACACGCACGCTGCCACCCTGCGGACACTGCAACATAGGTTTAATCTGCCAGTGCACCGACTGCTGTGCGACGTGCCCACACAGTGGAACTCTACGCTCCACATGTTGGCCAGACTCTATGAGCAGCGTAGAGCTATAGTGGAATACCAACTCCAACTTGCGCGGCGCAGTGGGAGTCAGCCTCCTCAATTATTTACAGAAGAGTGGCCCTGGTTGGCAGCCATCTGCCAGGTCCTTGGAAAATTTGAGGAGTCTACCCAGGTGGTGAGCGGCGATGCTACAATCATTAGCGTCACCATTCCTCTGCTATGCATCTTGAGAAGTTCCCTGCAAAGCATAAAGGCAGACACTTTGCGCTCGGAAACAGAGCCGGGGGAAGACAGTATGTCGCTGGATAGTCAGAGCACCCGCCTGTCTATATCTCAGCGCGTTGAGGAGGAGGAGGAGCATGAGGAGGATGAGGAGGAGGGGGAAGAGACAGCTTGGCCCACTGGTGAGGGTACACATGCTGCTGGGCTGTCATCCTTTCAGCGTGTATGGCCTGAGGAGGAGGAAGAGGAGGAGTAGGAGGATCCTGAAAGTGATCTTCCCAGTGAGGACAGCCATGTGTTGCGTACAGGTACCCTGGCACACATGGCTGACTTCATGTTAGGATGCCTTTCTCGTGACCCTCGCGTTACACGCATTCTGGCCACTACGGATTACTGGGTGTACACACTGCTCGATCCACGGTATAAGGAGAGCCTTTGCACTCTCATTCCCGAAGAGGAAAGGGGTTCAAGAATGATGCTATACCACAGGGCGCTGGTGGACAAACTGATGGTAAACTTCCCATCCGACAGCGCTAGTGGCAGAAGGCGCAGTTCCGAGGGCCAGGTAGCAGGGGAGGCGCAGAGATCAGGCAGCATGTACAGCGCAGGCAGGGGAACATTCTCCAAGGCCTTTGCCAGCTTTATGGCTCCCCAGCAAGACTGTGTCACCGCTCCCCAGTCAAGGCTGAGTCGGCGGGAGCACTGTAAAAGGATGGTGAGGGAGTACGTAGCCGATCGCACGACCGTCCTCCGTGACGCCTCTGCCCCCTACAACTACTGGGTGTCGAAGCTGGACACGTGGCCTGAACTCGCGCTGTATGCCCTGGAGGTGCTTGCTTGTCCTGCGGCTAGCGTCTTGTCAGAGAGTGTGTTTAGTGTGGCTGAGGGAATCATCACGGATAAGCGTACCCACCTGTCAACCGACAGTGCCGACAGGCTTACACTCATCAAGATGAACAAAGCCTGGATTTCCCCAGACTTCTCTTCTCCACCAGCGGACAGCAGCGATACGTAAGCAATACGTAGGCTGCACCCGCGGATGGAAGCTACGTTCTCTCTCACCATCCAAAACGGGGACATTTCTGCTTCATCAATCTGTGTCTAATATTCCTCCTCCTCCTCCTGCTCCTCCTCCTGAAACCTCACGTAATCACGCTGAACGGGCAATTTTTCTTAGGGCCACAAGGCTCACTCATATAATTTTTCTAAACAATTTTTATATGTTTCAATGCTCTTAAAAGCGTTGAAACTTTAACTTGAACCAATTTTTCGTTAAACTGGGCTGCCTCCAGGCCTAGTTACCACTTAAGCCACATTAACCAAAGCGATTAATGGGTTTCACCTGCCCTCTTTGTTGGCCAGTGCCAATTTTTTGGATGTACATTAGTACTGTTGATACAGCAATTTTTGTGGGCCCTCGCCTACAGTGTAATCAAATGAATTTTTAGCCCACCTGCATTACAGCTGACGTTACATCCGCTGTGTTGGGCAATGCAATGGGATATTTTTGTGTATCGCCGGTGGGTTCCAGGGAGCCACCCATGCTGTAGGTGCACACGGAGTTTAACCTACATCTGTCCACTTGTAAAGAACCCCAGTCTGACTGGGGCATGCAGTGTGGGCCGAAGCCCACCTGCATTAAGCACGACATTACTACCTCAGCTGTGTTGGGCAATGCAATGGGATATTTCTATGTACCGCCGGTGGCTTCCTGGCACCCACCCCTGCTGTGGGTCCACAGGGAATTATAAATGCATCTGTGTCCACTTGTAAAGAACCCCAGTCTGACTGGGGCATGCAGTGTGGGCCGAAGCCCACCTGCATTAAGCACGACATTACTACCTCAGCTGTGTTGGGCAATGCAATGGGATATTTTTATGTACCGCCGGTGGGTTCCAGGAAGCCACCCATGCTGTCGGTCGACAGGGACTTCACAATAGGGAGTTGTACCTGCCTGTGTCTATGAATTAAAAAGCCCGGTCTGACTGGGGCATGCAGACACCTTGACAGAATGAATAGTGTGTGGCACATAGGTTCCCCATTGCTATGCCCACGTGTGCAGCTCCTGATGGCGGTGGCACAGGATTCTATTTCTCATTGCTTCTGTACAGCATTGTGGGCTATCGCCCCACCCCTTTTAAAGAGGGTCGCTGCCTAGCCGTGCCAACCTCTGCAGTGTGTGCCTGCGGTTCCTCCTCATGGCAGACGCACTTCTAAATAGACATGAGGGTGGTGAGGCATTAGGGCAGCTGAAGGCTGCGCAGGGACACTTTGGTGTGCGCTGTGGGGGGGGAGGGGGGGCCGTTGGGCAGCATGTAACACAGGAGAAGTGGCAGTGGAGTGTCATGCAGGCAGTGATTGTGCTTTGTTGGAGGTAGTGTGGTGCTTAGCTAAGGTATGCCATGCTAATGAGGGCTTTTCAGAAGTAAAAGTTTTTGGGAGGGGGTGGCCCCACTCTTGCCGCTATTGTGGCTTAATAGTGGGACCTGTGAACTTGAGATGCAGCCCAACATGTAGCCCCTCGCCTGCCCTATCCGTTGCTGTGTCGTTCCCATCACTTTCTTGAATTGCCCGGATTTTCACACAAGGAAACCTTAGCGAGCATCGGCGAAATACAAAAATGCTCGGGTCGCCCATTGACTTCAATAGGGTTCGTTACTCGAAACGAACCCTCGAGCATCTCGAAAAGTTCGTCCTGAATAACGAGCACCCAAGCATTTTGGTGCTCGCTCATCTCTAGTAAAATCGGATGAATGAAGAATAGTGATAAATAGAGCCAGCTATCTTCTTTTCCCAGTGTTGGACGCCGGTAAACTCCCTTCCTCTCCCTTTTTTCTTGCTTCCATTGTTGTCAATGGGAGCTTCCTGTGTATCTCGGCAAAAGAAAAGTCAAGACCTATGTTTTAATGCAGCGTATAAAATCAGTGACCATGCTATTTTTTTGGTTTAGATTTTTTTACACACCCAAAAATCATTCCTCTGAATGAAAATATCAATGCTTCAGATGGTCGCTGCTAAATACCTGTGTAAATACCGTTGTGTGAGATAGGCCTGAGGGCTCAGTCACACAGGCGTTTTGTCGCACAATATTTTGTGCGCATAACTGATGCGCTCAAAAAATCGCGTGACCAAAGCTAGCGTCACGGTGGAAAAAATGCTGCTAGCAGCATTTATTCCCACACAAGGGCTCGGTCACATGGGTGTTTTGACGCTCAAAAAGAACGCTGCCCGCTATCCACTGCCCCAGCTGTGCCCCAGCTGTCACAGAGGAGCACAGTGTTCTCGCATTGAATTCAATGAAGCCGGCAATACAGCTGGCTCCATTGAAAGCAATGGGCTGCCGGCAAGCACTGTAGTAATTTTTGGGGAAGGGCTTCAAATATAAGCCCTTCCCTGAAAACCATTCTAAAAAAGTGTAAAAAATAGAAAAAAATCTCTGAGAGCTGCCCCTGATTGGTCCCTGCGCTGAGCCAATCAGAGGCAGCACTCACTCACCCATTCATGAATTCATGAATGGGTGTGAGTGAGAGCTGCCTCTGATTGGTGAGGGCTGTGACCAATCAGAGCCAGCTCATTCAGCAGGCGGGGATTTTAAATCCCCGGCTGCTGAATACTACTCAGAGCAGTTCAGGAGAACTGCCGGCCGGCCGCGGCTGAACTCCGTCTGCCGGGACAAGGTGAGTATATATTTTTTTTTACTTTTTACACATTTCTGGATGAATTTCAGGGAAGGGCTTATATTTTTAAGCTCTTCCCGAAAATTCATCGTGAGATCGCCCGCAACCCATTGCTTTCAATGGAGCCGGCTGTATTGCCCGCTCCATTGAATTCAATGCGCTGGACAGCACTGCACTGCTCCGGCCCTTTTTTTATGAAACGCGGCTAGGAGCAGATTTTTCAGGCGATTTTTCGGCCCCGGTCACGCGATTTGCGGATGCGCATCCGTCATGCGATCCGCAAATCGTGGGAAAAAATGCCCGTGTGACCGAGGCCTACGGGTACCTTTACATGGGATGATTTTATTTGCAAGTGCACTTGTTGAAAGCCACCCTAAAAGACAAAAGGTTAGAATCAAACACAGTATGTAACGGGTTTTAGAAGGACTTTTTGGATGTTTTTCTTAAGCAAAAACTTTGTGGTGAGATACTTTCTTTCAGTCTATAGGAAAATGCGGCATATTCTGAGTGGAGCATGTTTATGCCATTTTATCCCATAGCCTTTGATTTTTATTATGTCTTAAAAATGCATGTAAAAAAAAAAAATAATAAAACTGAGTCTGTTTTTGTATGGATTTTTATGCAATTACAAAAAGAAGCCTATGTGAGCCCAACGAGTAGCGAAAAACCCCTAAATCACTTTGAAGTGTATTTTTTGTGTTCTTTAATAACTTAGAGAGCAGTTATCTAAAATTACACAAAATGTAAAATGGACTGCCTATATATAGGCTGAAATAAGCACATTTTGCCCTTCTGTCTAACACTATACTGAAGCACTAAAAGGCTTAGGAATGTTCCACTTGACATAAAATGGCTCAACAGTTTATAAAGTGTCTTTTTATGTGCATCTCTGCCGCTGGCATTAAATAAAATATGTTTACTGTTGTAGATACAAGTTGTCTATTTTCAGTCCACTCGTCTAAGTAAAGTACATTCCTTCCCCATTTCAAGTACTGATCCCTCCATTTAAATAATAATCCTACAGTATATTCATTTTCAATATGTTGAAGAGAAGGCAGCAGCACTTTTTATGTGCAGCAAAACAAAGTTTAGAAGTATGTACCATTTTGTCTTCACTACTGCTTGCTTTTCAGTGACATACTTTGGCAAAATGGGCCCCCGTCATGATACCAGGTTTTGAGTAAGAAGGGGTATCATTTCTTCTTAGGGAGAGCACCTAGAAGAGGTGAGGAGACTTATAAGGCTATCCATGCTCATCTGCGAAATATGCAAATTGGAAGATGGAACTAGCAGCACTGTGAAAGTATTGTTCCATCTGGCATTTGCATATTTCCCAGAGGAGCATGGATGGCCTTATAAGTCTCCTCACACCTTCTTGACCCACATCTATAGGCCTCTCACTAGCCGAGCTAGAAACCTACTACATACTGATGAGGGACAATCACTGCGAAACAGCTGTCTGTGTATAGTTGTCTTCTCCTTCAGGAGAGGATTCTGGTTTTACCTCATAATTCCCAGTCATTGTTACAAGGCTTGTTAAAAAGTCTGATATTAATTTGCAGTAAAGCTGCCCTCCAATAGGCGGCGCTGTAGAGGTAAGGTTTCATCTTCCCATTTGATACCAGGTTTTAGCATGCAGAACACAAAGGCCTGGTATTTGTTTTGCCCTTCATATCTTCTACATTCCCTTTAGGTCAACTCCCTAACACCTTGTTTGCTAATAGTGTAGTCCTATACAGGTTCTCATCACCCAATACAAAGAGAGGATGAGGTCACCTAGGACTAGGCCTCCATTCTACAAGGGACTCATAGCAACTGCATGGTCTTTCTCTATGGTATATAGGTCCCTTTTTTTCTGCGAGAATAGTTGTGATCTATTTTGTTGACCTTATCCTTAGTTACAGTAGGTATTAGGATTCACACAAGTGACTGCATAGCAACCCCATCTTGCAGGGATCCCCAATATGGCATCTGAACTTGTGGCATGCAGCATTGCATGACATATTTAAAAAACATCTTTCCCTAGGGAGAATATGGTACCTTGTTGAAGCATCATATACAGTGTGTGAAGTGCATACAAGTTCACAATGCAGACTCGTAAAGTGTTCCTTGCACATTGTTTGGCCTGTACATTAGTTTTTAATAGCCACTTGCATCTACAATTCTGAATGAGTCACACATCTGTTGAATCGCAAATGTTAGGGCTCATGCAATTCCCTTATTGTGCTCCATTATGTACAGAACCACAATATGGTTTCAAAAAATGTTGGCATGCTCAATGGAACTGTGTATGTCCACTCATTAGCCACTTTTATTAGAGGCATCTTCTAATAGCACATTGGAATTCCTTTGACCTTCAGAACTGCAGCAGTTCATTGTGGCATAGATTCTAGGCCTTGAAGTCATTCTGACCTATGTGGGCAGCATGATTTCTTGCAATTGCTACAACTTAGATGGAGGTGCTGGCAGGAAGGGTTCATCAATTCTTGCAGCCTGCGATAAATTCTGAACTTCCCATTAGTATGATATAACAGTAATGTGGTTTCATCTATCCAGGCAATGCTTTTCCATTGCTCAGTGATTCAATTTTTGTGCTTTTGCTTGCTGGAGTCTTGTCCTTGTGTTTCTCTTAATTAACAATTCCACTCAAGCTCATCATCCGCTATTATAGATCATCTATGCTAAGGAATGACATCTTGTAGGTTCGGGTAACACTGGAGCATCAGAGCTATATTTGGCTGCAAGTGCCTTGACTGTACCGGGTCCATCAGAAAAAATGTTGACATCCTTCTCTGACCCCTTTCATTGATGAATTGTTTATGTCCACAGGATTCCCTTCCATAGGATGGTTTTGCTCAATTACACCATTCTAGATGCACAATTGACACCGTAGCATGAGAAAAACCCCAGAAGGTTGGCACTTGACATACTGACCCCAACTACTCTAGCACTAATAACCATGCCTTGTTTGAAGTAACAGATCCACAGAAAATTTGCTCTCTGGGGTCATGTTTCCAATTTTCATATTGGGAATCTCCAATCATGAAAGGTCTGGTATCTCTAATAAAGTGTCCATTCAGTGTATGTAGTCCTTTTTGCTAGAAGCTGTGCAGGCTCTAGGCATTCTCAGGTTGCCAGTGTACAGAGTTCTTAGGCTGGCATCTAGGGATGAGCGATTATACTCGCTAAAGCACTACTCGCTCGAGTAATGTGCCTTAGACGAGTATCTCCCTGCTCGTCCCTGAAGATTCGGGAACCGCCGCAGGTGACAGGTGAGTCGCAGCGGGGAGCGGGGGGAAGCGGGCGGGAGAGAGGGAGAGAGAGATCTCCCCTCCGTTCCTCCCTGCTCTCCCCCGCAGCTCCCCACCCCGCGCCGCCCCCCGAATATTCAGGGACGAGCAGGGAGATACTCGGCTAAGGCACATTACTCGAGCGAGTAGTGCCTTAGCGAGTATATTCGCTCATCCCTACTGGCATCGCATTGGCGTAAGCACATTTACATTAGCATTTATGCCGCGTATTTGCTCAATGGCCTTGCGCATTTGTCCACACAGGTATGTATTTAACCGTATGTTTTGCAAATGTAAATGTACACAAGATAAACATGCAACCGTGCTTCCATGCATTGAAATAGGCAACTAAGTTAATTAGTTCAATATCTGCTATTTTTGGAAAATAGATAACACTGCCTATTTCTTTTGCGCGTATAAAATGAATTGGCAAAATATGTGAACAAACCCATTGAAATCAATGTGTTCTATTCCCTACATATTGCGCACACAAAACTCTGTGCAAATACGTTCGTGTGACACGGGTCTTAAATAGAGATGAGCGAGCATACTCGTCTGAGCTTGATGCTCGTTCGAGTATTAGGGTGCTCGAGATGCTCGTTACTCGAGGCGAGCACCACGCGGTGCTAGTCTCGATTAAACGAGCACTGACCATTGAATTCAATGGAGCCGGCAATACACCCGGCTTCATTGAAAGCAATGGGCTGCCGGCGATCGCACAATGAATTTTCGGGAAGGGCTTAAAGATATAAGCCCTTCCCTGCAATTCATCCAGAAATGTGTAAAAATAAAAAAAAAATATATACTCACCTAGTCTCGGCAGACAGAGTTCAGCTGCGGCCAGCTGGCAGTTCTCCTGAACTGCTCTGAACAGCTGTGAGTAGTATTCAGCAGCCGGGGATTTAAAATCCCCGCCTGCTGAATGAGCTGCCTCTGATTGGTCACAGCCTGACCAATCAGAGGTAGATCTCACTCACACCCATTCATGAATTCATGAATGGGTGAGTGAATGCTGCCTCTGATTGGCTCAGCGCAGCTCTCAGCTGAATGACAGCAGTTCAGCACCACAGTGCAGGGGACAGCAGGAGAAGATGCGGCTGTGGCCCGCCAGCTGAAGGGAGGTGAGTATCTATTTTTTTTGTTTTTTAAATCACTTTTAATTCATTTCCAGGGAATGGCTTGCATGTAAAGCCCTTCCCTGAAAAAGAATTCAGGTGTGCCAGCGGACCATTGTCTTCAATGGAGTAGCCGTCAGCAGCAGCGTCTCCATTGAAGAGAATGCCTGCATTTTTATTCGTTTTTACACTAAAATCTTTCTTTTTCAGGTAAGGGCTTATATTTTTAAGCCCTTCCCGAAAATTCATCCCGCGCTCGCCGGCAGCCCATTGCTTTCAATGGAGCCGGCTGTATTGCCGGCTCCATTGAATTCAATGGGCTAACATCGTTCTTCTCTGCCACAGCTGTTACAGCTGTGGCAGAGGAGAACGATTGTTATGCTGACAGTGGGGGGGAGGGTCTCACTCTTGCCACCATTGTGGCTTAATAGTGAGACCTCGGAGCCCGAAATGCAGCCCTGCATGTTGCTCCTCGCCTGCACTATCCATTTCTGTGTTTTTTACATGACTTTGGTGATTTGCTAAGATTTTCACAAATGAAAACCTTAGCGGAGCACCAGTCATATACAAAAATGCTCGAGTCGCCCATTGACTTCAATGGGGTTCGTTACTCGAAACGAACTCTCGAGCATCACTGAAAGTTCGACTCGAGTAACGAGCACTCGAGCATTTTGGTGCTCGCTCATCTCTAGTCTTAAACCATTTCTGCATGTTCACAAATTGAAGATTTGCTGTGAAATTTGAGTTTGGTAATTCTGCATTTGTCCCGGATTTTCTAGCTTGTTTCACTTATGAAATATCCACTGACGTGGCCTCAATTCAGATTACATATGAGTGATGAAATTATTATATATCTGGATTTTAAATTACACAACTCAGAAAATTACATTCTATTGCAGCTTTTTCTTTCTGTATATGAGCTTGATGTCCGTGGAAACATTTATTTGGTCATGTTGTTTTGCTTTTCATCGGGAGTATAAACCTTGACATTTGATCTAAGTATGTGCAACCATTTTATCCGTTCACTGTATTTATTTTGCTCAAGAAATAGTTAGCAGTTTACTTCCAGCAGACAAGAAGACATTTTCTACAGCAAAACCAGGATTATAAGTGAATGGTTCATTGAATAGCATGGTAATGAGCTGCTGGATTCTTTTAATTTATTTCCAACAGCTGCGAGAAGCCGTTAATGTACAGGTGGTAAACAGTTGGCATTTCTAATTCAGGTACTTTAGTCTTATCAAAACAAGGAATAAAACTAAATGAAGACAAATGATTAGCAAGAAGAAGACTGGCCACAACCATGAAAGTCCCCGATACGGAGCATGGACAAAGTGAGGAAATATTTCAATAAGAATGATGTGCAGAAAATAGCATTACAAATTATAGGGCTAAAAGAAAGCTTGAAAAATCTATATATTGCATGAGTCTATGGTGTTGCATAGTTCATTCATTTACATGTGTGCGCTAAGCTCCCACATTAAAGGGGTTTTCTGGGGTAAATACTATTGATGACCTATCCTAGGGATAGGTCATCAATAGCTGACCGACTGGGGTCAGCCGCTAAGAACCCCGGCCAATCAGCTGATTGTGCGCCCGATGACAGCGCTGCAATTACACAGGGGTCAGAGCGGAAGTCTCTGATTCAACCCCTGTGTAGTGGCCATCACTTGTAACTGCAGGAATGGCTCTCATTGACTACAATGAAAGCTGCACTTGCAGTTACAAGCGCTGGCTATTACACAGGGGTCGAACCAGAGACTACCACTGCTCCCGCTCAGACCCCTGAATACTTGCGGCACTGTCCCTGGATGCACAGTCAGCTGATTGATCAAGGTCCCAAATGACTGACCCCTGCCAATCAACTATTGATGAACTATTCGGAGATTAGGTCATCAATAGTATTTTCCCTGGAAAAACCCTTTAATATAATAAAATATATTTTGCTACAAGGTAGAGCTATAATAGCCTTGCGTGACACAGAGTGTTAGGGCAGCAGAAATGCAGTCCTAAGGTCGGTAAAATGAGTACTTAGCTTGCAGGGGGGGTTAAAAGATGACTGGGGAAGGCAATGGCAAAAATAGTCTGCCAAGAGAACGTCACGATGTGACGTCACCCTAGGGGTCAGTCATGACTTGGTGCTTGCAACAGGGAACTTTACCTTTACCTATATAGCATTAGGTAATATTAATATTGATATAATATTTATTAACGCTATTAAAGGGGTTATCCAGGATTACGAAATAGATGGCCTGTTCTTAGGATACATCATAATTATCAGTTTGGTATGAGCCCAATAGTCAGCACCCCTGAAGATCAACTTATTGAAAGAGACAATAGAGTGCCGCACCAACTACAATCACCTAAATGTCAGGAATGCCAACAGTCAGACCACACCAATCTGATATTGGCAGCCTCTCAGACAACCCCTTTAATGGTCGTATCTCATAAGTAATACTGGGTTTACATGGGACAACTGGCGGCTAAGCGATCTGCAGGGGGGGGGGGTGACGTCATCGCTAGTTTTTAGGGCTCATGCAGAGTGTTTAAACAGGCAGATCACTGCTGAGTGTTTCTCGCTTACCTTTCAGCACTTCACAGCGTTGAGCGGGGACTGTTCACACACAGCAAGAATTGAGCGCACCAGCAATGATTTTTGTTCTGGTTGAAGGCTCTTTCACAGGACAATAGCTTTTTTCGGCCATCCGTGTCACGGCCATAGCATGACCAAAAAATGCGTGAATGGGCACACAAATCTGCCATTTGTGCGCCTGTTTATACGTCCAGCCGATATTTGTCGAGCCCGCAATGCCATCAGGTGGGGGAAGACAGTTTATTTCTGCTAAACTGCCTTCCCCTTTCTGCCCCCTCGCTGGCTCCCGGCAAGGGAAGGAGTCAGGGTGGGGTGGGAGCTAGTGTGCTAAGCTCCTGCCCCTTGCTGGCAGCCAGCAATTGGAGGGGGCAGGAAAAGGCGGGAGCTTAGCAACTAGCTCCTGCCCCTCTCTGCCCCCTCCCATTGCAAACAGCCAGCAAGGGGTGGAGAGGAGGGGGAGCGAGTTTAGCAGTCATGCTGTTAAACTCCCTCCCACCTCCCTTATCTGGCAACTGCAATAGGCTCCCATAGGAGCGGCCATATTCTGGCCAGGAAAGATAGTTCCAGGACTGCGCAGCATAAAAGCGTCCAGCCAAAATGCGATATCTTGTCCGGCTGCATGCTTTTATGCGGTGGAAAATCAACCATCTGATCTGATGCATTGGAATCCAATGCATCAGATGGTAGCGTATATACGTTCGTATTTATAAAGCCTGAAAGTGAGCAGCAAACAGTGGCTTTGCATTTAGGCGTAATGATTATTGGGCATTTTCACTCATTTGAGCAAATTTTGTGCAATAATCGTACTGTGTAAAAGGGATAGGCAAAATTTGTGTGCGCAATATGCAGAGAATAAAATCTATACATTTTTACTGCCTATTTTGGTAGCGTAAAAAATGCAGCATGCTCTAGAAGTCAATGGGGATGCACATATGCGTGCAAAATATGCTAGGAGATGCATGAAATATAGTGTAATTACGCAGGAAAAAGAACACATCTGGAGCTCATTAGACTAAATGAGCAGTCACACTGGCGATTTTTTTAGCGCAAGTATAAGTGCACTTAAAAATCACAACTATAAAAACCAATGCTTTGCTATGAAAGTGGTCACATGTCCGATTTTTACAAGTGTGAAAAAATTGCACCTATAAAAGATAGGAGATCAATTTTATGTGCACATTGCATGTATAAAAAGGCGTGACCAAAGCAGAAAAATGTGAAATGTTTCACCTTGTTGTTAATGGGAGGAAGGCAATCCCCACTGCAATGATTTTCAGGGGTAGAGGGGTTGAAATATAAGGCTTACCCCAAAAATCATCCCCAGCTGCAGAAAAAAATCATATATCACCTTAGAAGCACTGTCATCTCCGGTGTCTTCTTCTAGGTCCAAGCACTGCTCTTCTTCTGAAAAATCTCCACCTCCTAAAAGCACTGCCTCTGATTGGCTGAGCGCTGTGACCAATCAGAGGCAGCACTTAGCTATTCATTGGTGGTTCATTAGCACTTCTATGGTGATATATAATTTTTTTTTTCTGCACCTAGGGATGATTTTCGGGGTAGGGCTTATATTTCAGCAGCACCGGCCCCATTAAATAGGAATGGGATAGCATCGCGGTCCTCTGCCACAGCTGTGACAGCTGTGGCAGGAGATTCCTTCAACCCCTTCGGGAGGCCCCTCCTCAGTGAACACTGTGACAGTGCTGTCACAGTGTTCAGTAATGAGGGGACTCCCCACGGGGATGAAGGAATCCCCTGCCACAGCTGTCACAGCTGTGGCAGAGGAGCGCATCTTCTTCCTATGTTTTTAATGGGGCCACCGCTGCTGCCGCCGGCCCCATTAACAACTAGGTGAAACCCCTGGATGAGACAGCATCCAGAGGGTTTCACATCTAAAGAATCCCCTGCTGCAGCTGTCACAGCCACAGCAGGGAATAGCGATCCTCTCCCATTGCTTTCAATGGGGACACATCATATGTGCAAATTTTAGCTTTGTGTGACAGTGCAAGTACAAAACGGGTCTGCTGCTTCAGTCACGCATCTTTTATACATGCGTTACGTTTTCACGGACCTATACATCCATGACAAAAATGCTCGTTTGACTGAGCTCTAATAAGCTATTTCAATCAATGCATATTTTTTTGATAAGCGTGAATACACATGCCTTTGCACGCTGGAAAAGTACAGTAAAATACACCTATGCACGTGCAAAAAAAGCATTGTTCATCCCGCAAAAATGCTGTGCTCATTTGCACTTAAATATGTGTACGCTCATGTGACATCGACCTAAGAGTACTTTTACACATAGCAAGAAATATTCACCGAGTTAAGAGCAAACAATGTCACACTCTGCTCCTTCGCTCGGTAGTCAGTTTAAACACAAAGACATATATATATATTTTTTTTTTAACAACATCGTTAAGCGTCCAGTTCTCTGTACCAGAGACTGAGAACGACTGAACGATCGATGTTTAAACCAAACGATTAGCAAACGATCCAACGCTGATTTTTATGCTTGCAAACAAATTATCTTTCATTTTTCAATCATTGGCCGTGTTCACACTGAACAATTATTGTTCAAATTTGAATGATCCAGTGATTTTTGTGAATGACAATTGTTCCGGGCTCCTTCACACGGGTGTATTTTTCATCAGCATTTTGTGAGCCAAAACCAGGAGCACAATGTACAGAGAGAAAGTATAATGGAAAGATTTGCATTTCTTCTGTATTTTGGACTCGCTCCTGGTTTGGGCTCACAGAATACTGATAAAAAATATGCCCATGCGAAGGAGCCATAAGTGTTAATTTAATTTGCTAGATTACACAAAACATAAGTTTTCAATTGAAATCATTAAAAAAATGCTACTGTGTCTAAATATGGGAGACCCCTGGGAGTTCTTTTGATTTTCTCACAAAAAGGGCCACCTAATGTGTTAAATGTTGGTGAGTTGAATCTGTTTCTAATGCGCCAATTCATTACAGCTAGCCTGTGCAATAGCGAGAATCATTCTTCCACCCATGGGGTCTACCACCTGTGTGGTCTGACTGAGCTATGGAGCACACCAGCATTAGACACGTTAGATTGCATGTTCTGAGAGGGAATAAAAACAACACAAGGGGCACTAAAACAAGTAAATAATAGCAATATCTAATTTAATTTTAATTTTTATAAGTCACACATATAACAACAGTGCCTATATGTTGTGAGATGAACAATGCTGATTGCATCACCACAAATCTTAGCTTGATTGTGATCAAGCAAGGTGTAGAAAGTCATCTTAACCCAATAAAAACCAATTATTCTTTTATCTTAACACAATAAAACCCATTGTAAAGCATTCAAAGTGCAAATAAACCACCATGATAGCACAGCACTCCGTGATATCTCATCGCTTCAAGAGTCGCTAAATAAATATATATCTGCACCAGTACAGAAGGGAAGGACTACCATTTGCAGTAGACCATGGACTCTGCTGTATGCAGATAGCTAATAAGCACTACTCGCTACCCGAAGGGTAAGTGCAAGCAGGTGGCACAGAGAAATGTAAGGCTATCTCAGACTTTCAGATTTTCTGCCATCCCACCCCCCCCCATCCCCCCACCCTCAATCCCATCCATCTTGAGTTTCCGTCTTTCATGCCAAAAACTGCTTTGTTGGCTGGATAGAAAAGTGCATTGGACTATGCTTTTCTATCCAGCTAAAAAGAATGACAAGGACGGAAACCTTGTGAAACACAAGCCTAAGTGGTCTCTGTTTCACATGTTAAATCCTATAGTTCCATCCAGGTTTCCGTCTTAATGCAATTTTCAGCATAAAAGACGAAAACTTGAGATGTCTAGGCAGGAGTGGATAGAAAATAGTAGTCTGAAAAAAAAATTGTTATTTTTTGTTTCAATTGAAAACCTGTTATGTGTTGCATGATATAATACATTAATATTTATCTATGGGACAACTATTGTAACTGGAGCAGGATCATGACAACCATTATTATCTAGAGACCTAGTCTGGAAAAATCTAGACTGGAAAAACACAACTTCCAATTCCTTTTCTTCAAAATAGATTATTTGTTTTAACCTTTTTGGAAAACTATCTCAACAATACATATGCAGTAATCTGCTCATCTAAACAGATGGATAGTGAGAGTAAAGTGACAGCTGTTTTTAGTACTTGTCTTTTCATTAGAAAGTTACTTAAAACCTGGAAGATTTTACTTTTAGACAAAGGCTGTGCAGCATTTTTAAGTATGCCAAGTATTGCATTTTTAGATTGCAACTACTGATGAGCAAACTTTTCCAAAAGTTTGGTTTGGTCCGAATTAGTTCAAACTGAACTGAAAGTTCACTAATGTCCCTAAAACTGGTATAAAACACAGTCTAAGTCCTCTTTCACATGACCATATGCTTTTTACAATTGGCCAATCACATGAATGAAGAATAGCCGCAATCAAGTCCCAATGTTAATTAACGTTTTCTCATCCATTCACACATGTGGCTGCGATGTATAGGCGGAAAAATACACTGCAGCATGGAAATCCCTTGGTCGGCATAAATCCTCCGAATGATTGCTAATGCTTAAAAGGAGACAGCTGTAATCGTTCCCAGTGTTGGATGCAGCTAAACCTCCTCCCTTTTTTTAAGCTGCCATAGGAGTGTATGGATGCTTCCAGAGTTTCTCATCAAAAGATAGGGCAAGTCCTCTCTTTTGACGCTGCGTATAAAATCAGTCCCCATTTTCAGTCACCAATGTGCTGCTTTTGCCGGCATGATTTTAGCACACTCAAAAATTGTTCATCTGAATGAATACATTAGAATTAGAGATGAGCGAACGTACTCGGTAAGGCCGATTTCGCAATCGAGCACCGCGATTTTTGAGTACTTCACTACTCGGGTGAAAAGATTCGGGCGTGGTGGAGCGGGGGGTAGCAGCGCGGAACAGGGGGGAGCTCTCTCTCTCTCCATCTCCCCCCCCCCCCCACTCCCTTCTGCAACCCCCCGCTCACCCACGGCGCCCCCCAAATCTTTTCACCCGAGTAGTGAAGTACTCGAAAATCGCGGTGCTCGATTGCGTAATCGGCCTTACCGAGTACGTTCGCTCATCTCTAATTAGAATCCAATGCTTCAGATGGTCGCAATTTGTGGACTATCTATCTATCTCATATCTATCTATCTATCTATCTATCTATCTATCTATCTATCTATCTATCTATCGATCGATCGATCGATCTCTATATATCCATCCATCCATCCATAAGCTTTTTGGAACAGTATACAAAGCTTTGCTGAAATCTAACACTTTTATGATATAGTCAAAAAAGTCAGAAGAGTAATTAGTGGGGGGAGTGGGAGGCGGCCTCAGGTCCACCCGGTTCTCAGCTTACTGGGCAAATTCACTATCAACTGTATCAGTGTCCACTGATTACAGATACAGTTGAAATCTATTGTAACCTACAGGCAGAGTAACTTGATCAGCCAGAAGGAGTCAGATCAAGGACAGCAACAGGGTCCTTCTTTAAAAAAAAAAAGTTGCACCAGAGTTTTTAATGCAGTTTTTTTCAGTCAAGGACAAAAGGGGATTCAGCAAGAAGTAGAAGTACAAGCATATCTCCCGTTTCTTTTGCATTTACTTTTAGCATGGCTCAAAAAATAAAAAATAAACCACCCCAAGGTTGCTATCTCTTAAGCTGCCTGCACACGGCAGAGCTGGATTCCGCATGTGGGAGCCCGCAGCAGAATTCGACACTGGCAGCAGCGGCGTCTGCGCGTACCTGTAGTTTCTCTTCTTTTTCTGTTCTGTGGATGGTCCTCACAGCTCGCCGTTGGAGATGCTCATTACAGATTTTTTTTTTAAACCCCTGCTTTTCCTATGTCATTGCCTGGGGAAGATGTGGAATCTGTGACCTTTCCACAAAGTCAATTGGGGAAGGGCAGTGGGTTCGACAGCTCTCATTAACTTCAATGGCAGCCATCCGTGAGGAATCCGCGCAAAAATGGAGCATGCTGCAATTTTGTTTTGCGAGCAGAGCGTGTCAACAGACATGCGGATGTTCCATTGCTTTGAATTGGAGATGATCACGGATTCCGCAATTCAAATCTGCCCGTGTGCAAGCGGCCTTACCTAAGAAAGTGGGCCACAAGGAGAGAGCAGATGCAAAAAAAAGGTGTAGGTTGTTGCTTTTACTGTAGCCTTGACCCTCCGCTTCCTTGTCTATGAACACATTTGTCAGCCGGTAGATAAACCCAGGGCCATAGACTAATAAAACAAATGCCACACATAACCAGACTCTTCACATTCTCTCCCTCCTTGTTTGGTAACACTGGCGAGAGGAGGAGGAGTGCTGTCGTTAGCTCTCTGCTGCAGCACACAGATGTCCTTTGTTTTACTATGTGCTGCAGCGGGGTGCTTAAGAGGAACGTTCCTTCTGCAACTGTCAGTCTGCATGCAGCTATCATGCAGAATGACTAGGGAGAGTTCAGAAGTGTTGCCATGCTGCTGTGTTAATAAACAGGAATACTGGTAACAATTTTTCAATTGGAATCATTTAAAAAGGGTTCCAATTTATTGATATTGCAGGTACATGCTTGCTAAAGCACCCTTTCTGCTCTTTTGATTCCTTCTGAGAAAGTCCATCTAATGGGCCCAGTGCTCTGTACTTTAGTCTTACCGCCTGGATCCTCTTGTACATGGACAAAAGGGGGACTCTTGCTATTGTGCAGGTTAGTCAATAAAGATTAGCGTGCAGAAAGCAACTTCTTTTAACAGGACAGGTGGAGATGGAAGGAATCAAAAAACACCAGGGACACCATGACAATTAGGTAACAATATCTATGCAGAAGAGCATTTTTAAGAAGCAATTCTAATTAACCATTGTTAGATTTTGAGTGATCTCATGGAGAAATGGAAGGCCTCATCCATAGTAACTATTATATCATGGTCCTATACAACCTCAAAGTTGTACAGTCCTTTAAGAAGCATTACTGTATCTCCATATGGGATAATTATTATTATGGGGCACCAGTCATTCCCCCAGGGCACTAAATTCATGAACAAGGCAAATGCCCTCTTAATAAATCTGAGTTGATCATAAAACAATGCAAGGTCAGAGTTGGTGCTTACCAACACTTATAACACTTGTCTAGTAAAGAAAGTCCCACTCCTCCCAATTCACAGCCCTCTTTATCTGACACATTGTATAAATGATGCAGAGGCAAAGCTATAGGGGGTGCAGAGGTATCAGTCGCCCTCTGCCCTGGAGCCTTATGGGGCCCACAAGTCACTCTATCATATAAGAAAACACCAGTATTATAAATGGCACATGGATGGTTGGGGAGGCGAATAACATATTTTGTGTTGAGGTCCCCTACATTTAGCCTCTGCCTAATCTTTTTGGATTCTATCAGTGGTCCTAGTTTTGCATTGATTGGCTTCTTAGGAGACTCAATGATGCAGAGGAAAGTTGTAGGAGGGCCCCAATGCTGAACTTTTGCATCCGGGACCAGAAGCCTTTAGCTACACCTCTTGAGTGTTACCAGTCTTCAGAAATATGGCTTGAAGTGAGAAACATTCAAGAGAAAGTCTGCAGAACCATAAAAGCAAGACCTTTTACATGTTTCAGATTACTCTAGATGCTTATTAATAGCTCAATGATTAAGGATATGTAGTGATTTAAAAATCATAAGCAGTCTTGTTTTTATGGATGTACACAACTTGGATGTTTTTAACTTTATGGTCCAATAAAGGTTAATATTTTTTATGGTGCTGGAGACCTTTTTGGGATCTTTCTCACCTGACATCTGCTTCACCTTGAACCAAGTCCAATGTCTGTTGCTCCATGTATCTATAATTCACTTTCCTCGCCTGCGAGCCTATGCTTCAGTCTGATACAATGGTCAGCTTAGGCTGGGTTCCCATCTCCATCAGAACCTCCATCCAAAAGCTGGCTGTCTGGGCAAAAAGCGGGGGTGGAACCTATGATAGTCCATTGTAGTCCAGAGATGGAGCCATTCGGCCGCAGGGATTCCGTTTTCCGGCTCCCCGAATGGAGTAGGAATGCAGAATCACCAGTGCAAGCGTGAAAGCAGCCTTACTGCTTCATTCTTATATGTTTGAATTAACATATAAGAATTAACAATTACTCATAAACACATTGCAAAACTAGCTTTATACATTGATACATTTGCCCTATTTGTCTCAAAGTTTATACACTTGATTCCATTTTTTCATGCATGCACCAATGTAAACCATACTGTAGAGGTAAATACCTACAGAGAATATTTCTATGGAGGCCTATAGAGACACGAAACAGTGACACAGAGTGTATGCTTTTCTTTGCCAACTCCATGCACGGGGCTAGTACCTCTGTGAATGGCTGCAGAATGTGAATGTTTTGCATAGATGTTACCCATCATTAATTAGTATTGATTGCTATCATTTTAAAGTAAGACAGATGTAATAGAAAATTGAAATTTTACTTAAAATTACCACTTATATGAATGCATGAAAATGTATAGCTGTTAGTGAATCATTTTTGCAAATGCATGCACTTTTCTTCTTTTCGGTGATGACACATAGGCTGTGTGATAGTAATGAATGAACATGTCAGCTGTCACTGGTTTTTATAAACCTATTTTTCATTAAAAAAACACATCTTTTTATTATTTTGTTTTTGCATTTTTCAGCTGCATGTTAATGATAAAAGCTTATTGGTTCTCTAGTTATTTATTTTATGTCCACTTTAGAAATGTCACATTTTTAGCTGTGGTTGATGTGTGGACCAGAAGGTTTGCACAGATAAGCTAAGGTGTTATTAAAATATGGGATAATCAAGAAGGCACATTTGAAACAAAAAGTTGTAGCAAAAGATTTGGAAATTTCTAAAATAATACGTGAGTGAAAGCTTTAAGAAATTGACAGCAAAATACAGTAGACTCTTCAGAAAGGTGGCATTGACAAGTTTGAGATAATGGAATTTTCAAATATAGCTTCGCGTTTACTAAAATGTGTATGGTTTCAATCATAGGGGGCCGCAGATGTTCTGTAAAATATGGTTTTCTTTAAATATTGTATTTTATTTTATTTTTTTTACATAAATTTCATATACAAATTTCTAGTTAGTTTTACATAGAAAAAAGACTAATAAGAAAACCCTCACCAATTCTTTATTTTCCCAAAGACCCCTTCCCCATAACATTAAAATGACCAAATGTAATTTAGATCACTGTAAGGTTCTATTAGTGCAAGGGATCTGGCTTATGTGGCCATAATACAGGTGTAGCTGTAATTTTGTGACCTAAACCCAAACTAAGACCAGATTTCCATGAGCGTAAGCATATTTGCGAAATGAAAGTTGTGTATTTTCTTACGCAGCTTCATTTTTCAATTTACTTTTTGCGCATGCAAGTCATGCACAATTGCGCACACAGAAAAATATGCATCACTGCTCACAACTATTGAAATTGCCAAATTCTTTAACCCCTTAGTGACCACCCCATAGTGTTTTTACGTCCTGTCTAAGTAGCCTTTAATCCCCAGGGACGTAAAAACATGCTTATTCTGGGAATTAAAGCCACGTAGGCTGAGGACGTGACAGCTCCAAGCTGTCAGTTCCCAGAGGTAGCCGACAACCTGGAGCTGTTGGATCCATAAGGGCAGCTGAGTGTACTCACACCCATCCTCCTCAATATCCCCTAGTGATCTAGTCCTCCAGGACCTGACGCCGGTATTCTGCGCATCCGCGACAGGCGTCATCATGTTAGCCACATACGCAGAAGGCAGGAAGCTCCATACAATTTGAAATCTCCTGGCTCCTGGCTAATGAAAGTAGCTGGGAGGCAGGAGATGTCACCGGGGACTGCGGTGACCAGTCCGCGTTCCCATGATTGCCGTTATCCATTGGATAACAGTGATCATGGAAAAGTGAAAAAAAAGTTTTAAAAAGTTAAAGTTTCAGCTACCCTCATGGATCGGATCCATAAGGGCAGCTGAAAATACTCACCCCCATCTACCATGATGTCCCGCGGCGATCTGCACCTGCCGCGGGCCTCTGCGCATGTGCCAGTGTGCCACGCAAGCGCAGAAGGCCGGGGAGCTCGGCAAATTTTAAATCTCTCTGCACCCGGCTGTCAAAGATAGCCAACTGCAGGGAGATGTCACCGGGGAATGGTGTATGCGGTTACCGGTCGCATGATTACTGTTATCCATTGGATACTGCTGATCACGTAAAGTTAAAAAGTGAAAATTCGCCCTGGACAGGAGGCTTAAGAGATATCATGTTGGCTACCTGCATCTTTCATTAGTGTTAGATCAGGAGCTACTGCAAGTGCTTTTACATGGAATGATTATAATCATTGGATCGTTCGAATTTGAACAATAATCATTCAGTGTGAACAAGGCCAACGATTGAACGATGAATGCTAATTAGAGATGAGCGAGCACCAAAATGCTCGAGTGCTCGTTACTCGAGTCGAACTTTCAGTGATGTTCGAGAGTTCATTTCGAATAACGAACCCCATTGAAGTCAATGGGCGACTCGAGCATTTTTGTATATGACAGGTGCTCCGCTAAGGTTTTCATTTGTGAAAATCTTAGCAAATCACCAAAGTCATGTAAAAAACACAGAAATGGATACGGCAGGCGAGGAGCAACATGCAGGGCTGCATTTCGGGCTCCGAGGTCTCACTATTAAGCCACAATAGTGGCAAGAGTGAGACCCCCCCCCCTCCCGCACTGTCAGCATAACGATCGTTCTCCTCTGCCACAGCTGTAACAGCTGTGGCAGAGAAGAACGATGTTAGCCCATTGAATTCAATGGAGACGGCAATACAGCTGGCTCTATTGAAAGCAATGGGCTGCCGGCGAGCGCGGGATGAATTTTCGGGAAGGGCTTAAAAACATAAGCCATTCGCTGAAAATCATCCAGAAATGTGTAAAAAGTAAAAAAAATATATACTCACCTTGTCCCGGCAGACGGAGTTCAGCCGTGGCCGGCCGGCAGTTCTCCTGAACTGCTGTGAGTAGTATTCAGCAGCCAGGGTTTTAAAATCCCCGCCTGCTGAATGAGCTGCCTCTGATTGGTCACAGCCTCACCAATCAGAGGCAGCTCTCACTCACCCATTCATGAATTCATGAATGGGTGAGTGCTGCCTCTGATTGACTTAGCGCAGGGACCAATCAGGGACAGCTCTCAGCTGAATGACAAATCCCCGGCTGCTGAATACTACTCACAGCAGTTCAGGAAAACTGCCGGCCAGACGTGGCTGAACTCCGGCTGCAGCGGAAAGCTGAGTATAAATTTTTTTTTTATTTTTACACATTTTAGGATGATTTTCAGGTAAGGGCTTATATTTTTAAGCCCTTCCCGAAAATTCATCCCGCGCTCGCCGGCAGCCCATTGCTTTCAATGGAGCCTGCTGTATTGCCGGCTCCATTAAATTCAATGGTCAGTGCTCGTTTAATCGAGCATCTCGAGCACCCTAATACTCGAACGAGCATTAAGCTCGGACGAGTATGCTCGCTCATCTCTAATGCTAATCATTCATTTCATGCAAGCATGAAAGTCATCGTTGGCTCATTCGCTAATCGCTCGGTTTAAACACTGATCATTGTGTCATTCTCATTCATTGGTAGAGTGAACTGACTGACTGAACTGTAAAAAAACTAAATTATTTATCTGTGTATTTAAACTGACTGTCCGAGTCAACAAGCAAACTGTGATATTGTTTGCTCAGGCGAATGATTATTATCACTATGTGTAAAACTACCCTAACTGTATACTGCACTCAATCATAAGACACTATAAGAAAACTCCTCCTCTAGTTGCTTAAGATCAAGGAAGCAAGCATGTTACATTGTAAATCTATGCAAATAAACAGCATGAATAAACAGCAATATCTACAGAAACAGCTCAGTAAGCATATTTTAGATAGATAATAAAATAGATTGTCTTGGACAACGCATCCTCGGGGTTGTTCTAGCATGTGACAAAGAGTAATTTTAACTTATTGATATGACCTCTGTAGGAAATTTGCACAGATGTCTCACATTCAGATGTAAACATACACATGCACCTTGTTATTTGGTTGTTTGTGGACAAAGTTTCCTTCCTTTCTGGTAATACATGTAATAAAAAATAGATGTAATTAAATAATTTTGTAGTTTTAGGGATGTTGTGGTTTCTGCACACCTCATAAATAGAGATGAGCGAGCATACTCGCTAAGGGCAATTACTCGAGCGAGCACTGTCCTTAGCGAGGACCTGCCCGCTCAGAAGAAAAGGCTCGGGTGCCGGCGCGGGGGAGCGGTGAGTTGCGGGAGTGAGCAGGGGGGAGCGGGAGGGAGAGAGGGAGAGAGAGATCTCCGCTCCGTTCCCCCTGCTCTCCCCCGCCGCTCCCCGTCCCCTGCTGGCACCAGAACCTTTTCTTCCGAGTGGGCAGGTACTCGCTAAGGACAATGCTCGCTCGAGTAATTGCCCTTAGCGAGTATGCTCGCTTATCTCTATTCATAAACAATTATATTAAGGAAAACACAAAAGATGATTGATAGACAGATATGAGATAGATAAATAGATAGCTAGATAGAAAGATAGATATGAGACAGATAGATAGATAGATAGATAGATAGATAGATAGATAGATAGACAGATAGATAGATAGAAAGATAGATATGAGAGAGTAGATAGATAGATAGATAGATATGAGATACATAGATAGATAGATATGAGATAGAAAGATAGATAGAAAGATGGATAGATATGAGATAGATAGATAGAAAGATAGATAGATAGATATGAGATAGATAGGAGATTGATAGTTAGATAGATAGATAGATAAATAGATAGGAGATAGATAGATAGATAGATAGATGACAGAGAGAGACATAGATAGATATGAGATAGATAGATAGATAAAAAGATAGGGACACTATAAGAAAACTCCTCCTCTAGTTGCTTAAGATCAAGAAAGCAAGCAATAGATAGGAGACAGACAGACAGATAGATAGATAGATAGATAGATAGATAGATAGATAGATAGATAGATAGATAGATAGGAGACAGATAGATAGGAGGTAGATAGATAGATATGAGATAGATAGATAGATAGATAGATAGGAGATTGATAGATAGATAGATAAATAGATAGGAGATAGATAGATGACAGAGAGATAAATAGATATACTATAAGATACACTATAAGAAAACTCCTCCTCTAGTTGCTTAAGATCAAGGAAGCAAGCAATAGATATAGGAGACAGATAGATAGATAGATAGATAGATAGATAGATAGATAGATAGATAGATAGAAGATAGATAGATAGATAGATAGATAGATAGATAGATAGATAGATAGAAGACAGATAGACAGATAGATAGACGACAGAGAGATAAATAGATAGATATGAGATAGATAGATAGATAGATAGATAGATAAACAGACAGATACATAGATTGATAGATAGAAAGATAGATAGATATGAGATAGATAGAAAGATAGATAGAAAGATGGATAGATATGAGATAGATAGAAAGATAGATAGAAAGATGGATAGACAGAAAGATGGATAGATAGATATGAGATAGATAGATAGATAGATAGATAGATAGATGGATACATACACTATAAGAAAACTCCTCCTCTAGTTGCTTAAGATCAAGAAAGCAAGCAATAGATAGGAGACAGATAGATAGATAGATAGATAGATAGATAGATAGATAGATAGATAGATAGATAGATAGATAGGAAATAGATAGATAGGAGGTAGATAGATAGATATGAGATAGATAGATAGGAGATTGATAGATAGATAAATAGATAGGAGATAGATAGATAGATAGATAGCAGAGAGATAAATAGATAGATATGAGATAGATAGATAGATAGATAGATAGGGACACTATAAGAAAACTCCTCCTCTAGTTGCTTAAGATCAAGGAAGCAAGCAATAGATATAGGAGACAGATAGATAGATAGATGACAGATAGATAGATAGATAGATAGATAGATAGATAGATAGATAGATAGATAGATAGATGACAGAGAGATAAATAGATAGATATGAGATAGATAGATAGATAGATAGATAGACAGATACATAGATTGATAGATAGAAAGATAGATAGATATGAGATAGATAGAAAGATAGATAGAAAGATGGATAGATATGAGATAGATAGAAAGATAGATAGATAGATAGAAAGATGGATAGACAGAAAGATGGATAGATATGAGATAGATAGATAGATAGATAGATAGATAGATAGATGGATAGATACATACACTATAAGAAAACTCCTCCTCTAGTTGCTTAAGATCAAGAAAGCAAGCAATAGATAGGAGACAGATAGATAGATAGATAGATAGATAGATAGATAGATAGATAGGAAATAGATAGATAGGAGGTAGATAGATAGATATGAGATAGATAGATAGGAGATTGATAGATAGATAAATAGATAGGAGATAGATAGATAGATAGATAGATAGATAGATAGATAGATAGATAGATAGATAGCAGAGAGATAAATAGATAGATATGAGATAGATAGATAGATAGATAGATAGATAGATAGATAGATAGGGACACTATAAGAAAACTCCTCCTCTAGTTGCTTAAGATCAAGGAAGCAAGCAATAGATATAGGAGACAGATAGATAGATAGATGACAGATAGATAGATAGATGACAGAGAGATAAATAGATAGATATGAGATAGATAGATAGATAGATAGATAGATAGATAGATAGATAGATAGATAGGAGATAGATAGATAGATAGATAGATAGATAGATAGATAGATAGGAGACAGATAGATAGATAGATAGATAGATAGATAGATAGATAGATAGATAGGAGACAGATAGATAGATAGATAGATAGATAGATAGATAAACATTTTTATCTAAAGAATTTACTTCATTTACTCATTTACAATGCCCCAGTTATTCACAGTTTTATTTTTGTTTGTTTCCTTTCTTGTAAGATCTACAAACATATGGTTCCTTTGTTGCGCTTCTATCTAGATATAGATTTTCTTGTTTTATAAGGTCGGTGTCACACAAATGTATTTGAGCAGCGTTTTGCATGCACAAAATTTGTGTGTACAATACGAAATGAATAGAACCCACTGATTTCAATGGGTTAGTTCACAGAAGCGTATTTTGCTTGTGTAAAAAAAAAATATATATATATATATATGCATTTTTATGTACGAATATAGCACATACTAAACTAATTAAGTTAAATGTCCATTTCAATTAATAGGAGCATGCTTGCGCAGTATTTTACGGGCACAAATATGCACGATTTGTGCTCACAAAGAGTACAGTAAAACAAACACAAGCGGGCGCAAATATGCAACGCTAATTGCACAAATACATAGCACAAATGTACACAAATACTTTTGTGACGTGTTTTAGCCAAAATCCAGCTCACAAAGTTGTATAATAAAATTCCACTTTAATGGTGAGGTGGTATTTTCTATTTGTTCTGAATGTATTGCTATGCATAACAGCACAGAGTTTTCCTCTCTGTTGTCCAGACTATACTTATGAGACGATTTTGAAGGGCATCACTCAAAGGAATCAAATGAGAAAGTAATAGGTTGAGTGTGGCCTTATTAGAAATTAATTTACAATTCATGATTGTGACATAAAACATGCAAATTCGCTATAGATCTGCAAGAAACAAAATCAATGAGATGATGTGGAGATACAAGCATAATGAATATTGCAAACAAAGTCTGAATCAAAATATTAGCTGTCAAGGAAAATTAAAGCTTGATTATTTAAGCGATTAGGAATGAATAGGAATAGGCCAAACTTCACATACACACATATAAACAACTAGCTGATATAACCGCCTTTGCACAAGTTAATTTGGTACAGATGTTTACCTGTTGTTCGAACAGAACAATTTTTGGAGTCATGGCTACTTCAGAGGAACCGAAGAATAAAATATGTATACACAGAGAGGAGCGTTAGATTCTCCTCAGACTACATGAACAGATGTCCCTCTGCAGAATGTGCCACCCCTCCCAATTTCCTCACTTGTTACCCTTAAAGTTAACGCCCCTTTTATTCAAACTTACCCTCAGACTGGAGGTTAGCCTTAAAGGCATGCTCTGTCCTTGCAGTCCATGACCACTGTCATATGTACTTTACAGCCTTTCAGTATATGCACATAGAGGTCCGTTAGAGTCTCCTTAGTATACAGTATACACAAAGTGGTGAGGTAGATTCTCCTCAGTATATGCACATAGAGGTCAGTTAGATTGTCCTCAGTATATACACATTGAGAAGTATTAGACTCTCCTCAGTATTTACACATAGAGATGAGGTAGATTCTCTACAGTATAGATATAATTTCCTTGGGCTTAATGGTTTCTGAGAAAAAAACTATTGTGGATTTTCGCAGTTTTTCAGGCTTAGAATCGAATATTAAACTTGTGACCCCTTTACTTCCCTATTTAAGACTTAAAGAGTGGTCATGGCAAATTTCATGTTTCGGCAGTACAGATGTATGTTATTAATTACATTGCATAGGGGTTCACTTACTTTCACTCTTAAAATGGAATAATTAAGTTGTGACCCCTTTACTTTTCTCATTTACAATCTAAACAATGGTTGTGCCAAATTTCACGTTTGTACAACACCAGGAAGTTAGAGAATTAGATTAGGTACTTAACATATGGGGTCACATACTTTTGCACTAAGCATTGAATAATCAAGTTTCGACCCCTTAACTTTTTCTATTTACAACCAAAAGAACGCTACTGTCAAATTTCACTTTTGTGCGGTACAGATATGTGTTATTAGCTACATTACATAGGGGGTCACTTACTTTTGCACTTAGAATTTAATAATCAAGTTGTGACCCCTTTACTTTTCCTAATTAGAATTAAAAGAATGGTTGTGCTAAATTTCATGTTTGTACAACACCGGGAAGTTAGAGAATTAAATTAGGTACATAACATGGGGGTTAACTTACTTTTGCACTTAGCATTGAATAATTAAGTTGCTACCCCTTTACCTTTCCTATTTAGGATCTAAAAAACAGTAGTGCTAAATTTTGTTTGTACGACACCGGGAAGTTAGAGAATTAGATTAGGTACATTACATATGGGTGCACCGGGAGGTTACAAAACATAGGGGGTCACTTACTTTTGGAGTTAAAATTGAATAATCAAGTTGCGACCCTTTTACTTTCCCTATGTAGGATGTAAAGTATGGTTGTGCCAAATTTCAAGTTTGTACGACACTGGGAAGATACATAACATAGGGAGTCACTTACTTTTGAACTTAGAATTGAATAATCAAGTTGCAAGCCCTTTACTTTTCCTATTTAGGACCTAAAGAATGCTTGTAACTAAATTGCATTTTTGTGTGGTACGGATGTGTGTTATTATTTACATTACATAGGGGTCACTTACTTTTGCACTATAAATTGAATAATCAAGTTGTAACATTTATTTTTAATAAAACCTTTTATTTTCCTATTTAGGACCTAAAGAATAGTCATGCCAAATTTCAAGTTCGTACGACACCGGGAAGTTAGAGAATTAGATTAGGTACATGACATAGGCGTGCACTTACTTTTTGCACTTAGCATTGAATAATCAAGTTGTGACCCCTTAACTTTTCCTATTTACGACCTAAAGAATGCTTGTTCTAAATTTCATGTTTATTTAACACTGAGAAGTTAGAGAATTAGTGACGAGTCAGTTAGCCAGTCAGTCAGTCATGGCTTTTGCCTTTTATATATATAGATAATGTGTTTTATATAATTTTTGACCTAATGGTCCTGAGTAGCAATACTTAAAAGGCAGTTCATGCTTCATATATTTTACCTATATCAGACACTTTTCTTTTAATTGCATGATCTTAAGTAACAGTAAAAGGTTGGCTGTTAGTAAAAGGCTGGCTATTAGTAAGGGACCAAGTACAAACCATTCCAGTAACTTAAAGGGGTTTTCCAGGCAGCAACCACTGTCAGTGTCGGGATACAGCGGGGTTGGAGCAAAAGACACTGCTCCAACTACTGTGTAGTGGCCAGCGCTCGTAGAAATGCAGGCAGTGTTCTCATTGAAATCAATGGGACCAAGCCTACAATTAGGAGCACTAGCCACTACACAGCAGCAGCTTCCGCTCTGACCACAGTGTATCCAGACACTGACAGTGGTTGCTGTTTGGAAAACTCGCTTAGCACAGCAAAGCACTACTTTCAAAAATTTAAAATCTGTGGCCGCAGGGTTTATAGAATTAAATATAAAAAAACACAAATTCTCCATACATAACATATAACAAAAATATTATATTTCAATACCTCAGGGAGATGGACATTGTGAAAACACCTTACATTAGAAAAGCCCATTCATACACAATTAAAACATTTCTCTGCCCAAAAAATTAAAACTTAATAATAATAATAATAATCATTATTTGTATAGCCCCAACTTATTCCGCAGCACTTATGAATACGGGAGAATACAGACAATACAACAAATTATATGTGGTATACAGTTTGAAACAAAGGGGTGGGGATGATACAGGAGGTACAGTAGGGGGGGGGAGGTGAGGCACGGGGGAACACAAGCAGTATGGAAATTACATGTGGAAATCATTTAATAGGAAGTAAACAGGGTACGGACAGTAAGGAGATACACGGGTAGAGGTCATATGCGATAGGCAGGGTGGAAGGTGTTGGGCGCTGTGGGAAGGGGCAGGGGGACTAGGTCAGGAGATTTGGTATGCCTCCTTGAAGAGGTGCGTTTTTAGGACGCATCTGAAATTTTGTGCATCAGGGTGTTACGGCACTCTGCCCCCCGAGCGCCAGTTGGGGTGCCCTGATCTCCTGCACCCCACTGTCCCTGCCTACTTGCCTCGGCCCTGGCTAACCCCAGGCGGACAACTGGGCGGCAGTCCCTGCACTGGCTAGGGACCTGGCGACTGCCTAGATGGAACTACTAACAGGGGACAGAGTGCCGACAGAAGAGGCAGGTGTAACAGACCAACAAAACTACTAGGTGAATCAAGGCTGGAGGTGTAGCTCTCAGGCAAACGAAAAGATACTGACAAGCAACTAGGACAGACTAGAATAGACCTGACTAGAGGCTAGCAGAACCAATAACTGGCAGTGAGTTCAGGTCACTGCCAGCCTTTTAACTAAAAGCCTCCGCCCCGGGGCGGAGAGTGGGAGGAGCCGACTCTCCCACTGTTGCATAAGGGAGGTGGATGAGAGCGGGCGGCACCCTACGGGTGGACACGCCCACGCCGCAGCACGCTGGCTGCTCCACGCTGCTGCACGCTGGCTGCTCCACGCCGCCGAGAGATCCCTGACAGCACCGCTCCGGGACGCCGAAGCCGACCTCGGAGCGGCGCGCGCCGGCCGCGGGACCCAGCGCCGCCCTGCATGGTAACATTACCCCCCCTCTGACGGGGGACCTCCGGGCCCCCGGAAACTCGACCAGGCTTATCTGGAAAACGACGGTGGAACCGCCGTACCAACACGGGAGCATGAACATCACATGCGGCCACCCAGGAATGATCTTCTGGTGGAAAACCCTTCCAGGCCACCAAGTATTGTAGGATTCCTCGACACCGACGAGAGTCCAGTATCTCCTGGACCTCGTATTCGACTTCATCCCGGACCAGGGTGGGCGGAGGGGGACCGGAGGTGGGTATCACCGAAGGGACAAAAGGTTTCAGCAGCGACTTATGGAATACCCTGTGAACCCTCCATGTGGCTGGCAACCCCAGCTCGTAGGCGAGTGGGTTCACCACACGTGTGATGGCAAACAGCCCCACGTAACGTGGCGCCAGCTTCAAGGACGGGACCCGCAATTTGAGATTTTTAGAAGACAGGTATACCTTCTGTCCCACCCTGTAAGGTTCAGACACAGACAAACTCTTCCCACTGCGCAACTGCATACGGGCCCCCGCTGCCTCCAAGTTTCTCTGCACCTCTTTCCATACTCCCCGAAGCGTATCTGTGGCGTCATCAGCTGCCGGACAGAGCGACGGAGTAGGGATTGCTGTAAGGAAGCGAGGATGCTGACCGTATACACTAAAAAATGGAGACACCCCAGTAGAACAAAGGCGGTTGTTTAGTGCAAACTCTGCCAACGGCAGGAACTCTGCCCACTGGTAAGCCTTTTCGCTAGCAAACAACCGTAAATATTGCACTAAGTCTTGGTTCTTCCGCTCAGTCTGACCATTAGTCTGCGGGTGGAACGCTGACGAGAAGGAAAGCGACGTTCCCAGGTTTCTGCAGAAGGCACGCCAAAACTGCGACACAAACTGAACCCCGCGATCAGATACAATATTTTGGGGAACCCCATGTAGGCGAATTATTTCCTTTACAAAAATCGTGGCGAATTCTTTTGCCGAGGGTAGCTTTTTTAACGCCACAAAATGTGCCATCTTTGAGAACCGGTCGACCACCACTAAGATAGTGGTGCACTTCTGGGATTCTGGTAGGTCAGTGATGAAATCTACTGATAAGTGAGACCAGGGACTGGAAGGAACCAGTAGTGGTCTCAGAGGACCCTCCAGAGGACGCCGCCGACTCTTATTGCGAGCACAGACCGAGCAACCCCTCACAAAGTTGCGGATCTCCTGAGACATGCCTGGCCACCAGAAGTATCGGGAGCAAAGCTCCAGGGTCCCCTGGAACCCTGGATGCCCGGCGAGAGCCGACGAGTGGGACTCATCCATGACTCTAGGGCGTAGGGTCTCTGGCAAAAACCATCTGCCCTCCGGCACCCCTGACGGAGCGTCCTGCTGAGCATCCTGTAGTTGAGGGACGAAGTTAGACTCTAACGCTGCCACCACCACGCCGGGGGCTAAGATATTCTCGGGAGTCATGGTCCCACTGTCTGGTACCCCGAAACTCCGTGACAGGGCGTCCGCCTTCACGTTCTTCTCTCCGGGGATATATGTCACGACGAAGTTAAACCTGGCGAAGAACAACGCCCACCTGGCTTGACGAGCAGTGAGTATTTTCGCATTGGCGAGATATACCAGATTCTTGTGATCAGTATATACGGTAATTGGGTGTCTAGCACCCTCAAGATGGTGTCGCCACTCTTCCAGAGCCCATTTGATAGCCAACAATTCACGGTTACCCACGTCGTAGTTGCGCTCTGCTGAATTGAACTTTCGCGAAAAGAACGCACATGGGCTATAGCCAGACCTCCCACTGACTTCCTGCGACAATACTGCTCCTGTCCCCACTTCCGACGCGTCTACCTCAATAAAAAAGGGTAGTCGTGCGTCCGGCTGTATTAGCACCGGGGCAGTCGTGAATGCCTTTTTTAGACGGCTAAAGGCCTCAAGGGCTGCAGGCGACCATTTACCCAAGTCAGCCCCCTTCTTAGTCAGGTCGGTCAGAGGTTGAGCAATAACTGAGTAATTTCTAATGAATTTGCGGTAGAAATTTGCAAAACCTAAGAACCGCTGGAGAGCCTTGAGGTTGTCGGGTCTGACCCATTGGGAGATTGCTGCTACTTTATCAGACTCCATCTGAATCTCTGTGGGTGAGATTACATAACCCAGGAAGGATACTTGTTTAGAGCCAAATGTACATTTCTCTAATTTGACAAAAAGTTGATACTCGCGCAAACGGGTCAGGACCAACCTCAGGTGCCGCACATGTGAGTCCCAGTCAGGTGAGTACACCAGGATGTCGTCCAGATAGATGACCAGAAATACCCCCAGGAAGTCGTGGAAGACTGCGTTCATAAAACCCTGAAACACAGCGGGGGCATTACAGAGTCCAAAAGGCATGACCAGACATTCAAAATGTCCTAACGGGGTGTTGAACGCTGTCTTCCATTCATCTCCCTCTCTGATGCGAATTAAATTGTAAGCCCCCCTTAAGTCCAGTTTGGAGAACCAGTGAGCCCCTACCACCTGATTCAACAAGTCAAGAATTAGGGGCAAGGAGCACTGGTTCTTCACAGTGATTTTATTCAAGGCCCGATAGTCCACACAAGGCCTTAGTGTCCCGTCCTTCTTCTCTACAAAGAAGAGACCTGCCCCGGCAGGGGACCTGGACGGCCGGATATGTCGGTTGGCCAGAGCTTCCGAGACATAGGACTTGAGGGCTTCATGCTCACGACCTGACAGATTGAAAATGGCTCCCTTAGGGATGGGACCGTCGGGAATCAGGTCGATACCACAGTCCCACTCCCTATGAGGAGGCAGGGCCTTAGACAGTTGTTTGGAGAATACATCCTGAAAGTCTGACAAATACTCCGGAATGAGCACCGTATCTGCGGAGCACACAGCTATGGTAGACAGGTGATTGTGACACGATGACCCCCAATGAGTCAATTCCCGGGTGGACCAATCAAATTGGGGGTTGTGCAGTGCCAACCAGGGCATACCAAGCACCACATCAACCGACATTTTTTCCATTACCAAGAAAGACAGTTCTTCCGAGTGGAGGACCCCCACCGTGAACTGTAACCTTGGGGTCCTCCATCGTACCAAGCCTGTAGAGAGAGGGGTAGCATCAATGCTGGTAAAATGAATTGGCGTCTTCAACGCCACAAATTCCGCCATCAGAGAACGGACAAAACCCAGACTTATCAAGTTAGCGGCTGCTCCGGAATCAATAAACGCCCGCCCTGATCGGGAAAAATCCCAGAATCTCACATGACACGGTACCAAAAGTTTAGGAAGTACCTGAAGTCCTAGGCGATCCTCCCTGCAATCGCCTAGGACTCGGAGTTTTCCGCCGGTTCCGGCTGCGGGCGTTGAGACCTCAGTGGGCAGGTTATCACCCGATGTCCAGCTTTCCCGCAGTAGAGGCAGAGGCGATGCAACAAACGGATCCGGCGTCGCTCTTTGGGGTCCAGCGGGTCCACCTCCATCGGCTCGGGCGCAGAGACTGGTAAGGAGGAGGAGGGACCAGGGCCACTGACCTCCCTGACTCTACGGGTCTGCCTGTCCTGCTTCCTAGACCTGAGCCTCCTATCTGCCCTCACCGCTAGCTCCATAGCCTCCCTTAAGGACCCGGGAACGGGATGGGAAATTAACAGGTCTTTAACTGCGTCCGAGAGGCCCTGCAGAAAAACGTCCTTCAGCGCGCTATCGTTCCATGTCGTATCCCCCGCATAGCGTCTGAAGTTGGAGCAATAATCCTCCACACACGACGACCCCTGCCGCAGCGCCAACAACCGTGAAACCGCCAACCCCGCTCGGTCCGGTTCGTCAAAGATACCCCCGAGTTCCTGAAAAAAGGAGTCCACGGACTGCAGGCAGGAGGAACCCTCGGGGATGGAGAAAGCCCATGTCTGGGCCGAGCCCCGCAGCAGGGACATTATCAGCCCGACCCTCTGAGCCTCCGACCCGGAAGAACGGGGACGCATGCGAAAAAACAGGCGACACGCCTGTCGGAAAACAAAAAACTTGTTCCTCTCCCCAGAAAACACCTCGGGAAGAGGGCACTTGGGTTCGGGGCTGGTTGAGGCGTCCGACCCCTGCGACACCCCCCGCTGCTCCTGGGCCACCATGCGGGCGGATAAATCCTGGATCACAGGCACCAGGGCCTGCAGCTGGTTCGTGAGGGAACTGATCGCCTCCATGACAAACGGTTTTAAAGGGCCAGTTATTATGTTACGGCACTCTGCCCCCCGAGCGCCAGTTGGGGTGCCCTGATCTCCTGCACCCCACTGTCCCTGCCTACTTGCCTCGGCTCTGGCTAACCCCAGGCGGACAACTGGGCGGCAGTCCCTGCACTGGCTAGGGACCTGGCGACTGCCTAGATGGAACTACTAACAGGGAACAGAGTGCCGACAGAAGAGGCAGGTGTAACAGACCAACAAAACTACTAGGTGAATCAAGGCTGGAGGTGTAGCTCTCAGGCAAACGAAAAGATACTGACAAGCAACTAGGACAGACTAGAATAGACCTGACTAGAGGCTAGCAGAACCAATAACTGGCAGTGAGTTCAGGTCACTGCCAGCCTTTTAACTAAAAGCCTCCGCCCCGGGGCGGAGAGTGGGAGGAGCCGACTCTCCCACTGTTGCATAAGGGAGGTGGATGAGAGCGGGCGGCACCCTACGGGCGGACACGCCCACGCCGCAGCACGCTGGCTGCTCCACGCTGCTGCACGCTGGCTGCTCCACGCCGCCGAGAGATCCCTGACAGCACCGCTCCGGGACGCCGAAGCCGACCTCGGAGCGGCGCGCGCCGGCCGCGGGACCCAGCGCCGCCCTGCATGGTAACACAGGGATTGTCTGGATGCCTTAGGTAGAGCGTTCCAGAGGATCGGTGCTGCTCTGGTAAAGTCCTGGAGGTGAGCGTGTGAGTTTCATATTAGAGGAGTATTTAGTCTGAGGGTTTTAGCGGATCAGAGTGTGCGGAAAAGGTGGTGTATGGACAGAAGGAAAGTGATGTCTGGTGGCACAGCGCCGTGGAGAGCGTTGTGGGTGAAGGTGAGGTGTTTAAATTTCGTTCTGCAGTAGATGGGCAGCCAATGCAGTGACTGGCATAGTGCAGAGGCATCTGAGAAAGGGCTAGATAGATAATTGAGTCTAGCTGCCGCATTTAGTATGGATTGGAGAGGGGAAAGTGTGGTGTGGGGAAGGCCAATGAACAGTGAGTTGCAGTGGTTGAGTCGGGAGTGGATGAGGGTGACAAGTGTCTTTAGCGTGTCCACGGTTAGGAACAGCCAGATTTTAGCAATATTTCTGAGGTGCAGGTGGCATGTTCAGGCCAGAGATTGGATGTAGGGGGTAGAGGAGAGGTAAGAGTCCAGTGTAACTTCAAGGCAGTGGGTGTGCTGTCTGGGGGTTATAGTGGTCCCAGATACTGATATGGAGATGTTGGGGTGAGGTCGGCTGGTTGAGTGCGGAAAGACAAGGAGGTCAGTTTTTGAGAGATTAAGTTTGAGTAAGAGGGAGGATATGGTGTTAGAGACAGAAGACAAACAGTCAGTGATGTTTTGGAGGAAGGGTGCAGAGATGTCACAGAAAGAGGTGTATAGCTGGATGTTGTCAGTGTAGAGATGGCATTGGAGGCTGAATTTGCGGATTGTTTGTCCAATTGGGGCTGTGTAGATAGAGAAGAGGGTGTAGATAGAGAAGAGATGGGGACCAAGGACTGAGCCCTGTGGGATTCTGACAGCAAGTAGAAGTAGAGAGGAGATAAAGCCAGTGAAGGAGACGCTGAAAAGCGCTTAGAGAGGTAGGAGGAGAACCAGGAGAGAGCAGTTTCTTTTCGGGCGAGGGTTGGTTTCTTTAGCAGAAGGGATATGATGGAGTGTTTGAAGGAGGAGGGCGGTTTGGTACTGTGTTAGCCAGTAGAGCAAAGTGTGATTGTTCTCAGTGAGAGACACCAAGTCATCTTGTAGATATAATACCTTTTAATGGCTAACAAAAATACATGATGCTACAACAAGCTTTCTGGTCTTCTATTGACTCTTTATCAGGCTAAAATGAAACTGGTTTGAATGGGGCACATATATAATATGCAAATGCAGAGAGGACACCTCTCTTGACTGAAATACAAATGTTTACACACAGAAGTTTGAGACTGTTTTGCACTCAAAACTTAAAACAACAAACAAACTGAGCTGAGAGATAAATACTTAATCAGTCCACTGAGCTCAGGAATGTGACAGTTTTATGATGTGTCTTATCTCTCCTTCAACCTGCACACGGAAGGAGAGGCAGCACCACCTATTGGATGGCAACATTCTTACAAGTCAAGTTCTGACATTTTTATAAAGTTTAAAATAAATAAATAAATGATTGGGAAAAGGACATTCCTCTTGACTTTCTTTAGACCTTTCATATTCTCCACTTATGCAAGAATCCTAGATCGAGGTTCATTTAATTCTTGAGGGTATCAAACATGGCCATAAATGTGTACTCCCAAATTCTACTGTGACGCTGCGACTTAAAGTTTACCTTCAGTATGATAACTCATCTGCTCTATGCTGTGTTCCTGACAACAAAAATATTTTGCCACATGTAATTTCGTCCTTCCCTCTCTAATTGAGCGGCGATGAGATCTCACCCTGGCTCTCAGTTTTTCTCATGTTTTCCTGCAGGACATTCACTGCACCTGATCAGGTAAACAGCATTGGACGTGGAACATGTGAATGTCCAGGGGTCTTATAGTCCTGCTGTGTGTTAGGGATTTGTATCCTGTCCACAGTCAGTACATACAGTTAGGGCCAGAAATATTTGGACAGTGACACAAGTTTTGTTATTTTAGCTGTTTACAAAAACATGTTCTGAAATACAATTATATATATAATATGGGCTGAAAGTGCACACTCCCAGCTGCAATATGAGAGTTTCCACATCCAAGTCGGAGAAAGGGTTTAGGAATCATAGCTCTGTAATGCATAGCCTCCTCTTTTTCAAGGGACCAAAAGTAATTGGACAATGGACTCTAAGGGCTGCAATTAGCTCATAAGGCGTCTCCCTCGTTAACCTGTAATCAATTAAGTAGTTGAAAGGTCTGGGGTTGATTCCAGGTGTGTGGTTTTGGATTTGGAAGCTGTTGCTGTGACCAGACAACATGCGGTCAAAGGAACTCTCAATTGAGGTGAAGCAGAACATCCTGAGGCTGAAAAAAAAGAAAAAATCCATCAGAGAGATAGCAGACATGCTTGGAGTAGCAAAATCAACAGTCGCGTACATTCTGAGAAAAAAGGAATTCACTGGTGAGCTTGGGAACTCAAAAAGGCCTGGGCGTCCACGGAAGACAACGGTGGTGGATGATCGCCGCATACTTTCTTTGGTGAAGAAAAACCCGTTCACAACATCAACTGAAGTCCAGAACACTCTCAGGGAAGTAGGTGTATCTGTCTCTAAGTCAACAGTAAAGAGAAGACTCCATGAAAGTAAATACAAAGGGTTCACATCTAGATGCAAACCATTCATCAATTCCAAAAATAGACAGGCCAGAGTTAAATTTGACGAAAAACACCTCAAGAAGCCAGCCCAGTTCTGGAAAAGTATTCTATGGACAGATGAGACAAAGATCAACCTGTACCAGAATGATGGGAAGAAAAAAGTTTGGAGAAGAAAGGGAACGGCACATGATCCAAGGCACACCACATCCTCTGTAAAACATGGTGGAGGCAACGTGATGGCATGGGCATGCATGGCTTTTAATGGCACTGGGTCACTTGTGTTTATTGATGACATAACAGCAGACAAGAGTAGCCGGATGAATTCTGAAGTGTACCGGGATATACTTTCAGCCCAGATTCAGCCAAATGCTGCAAAGTTGATCGGACGGCGCTTCACAGTACAGATGGACAATGACCCCAAGCATACAGCCAAAGCTACCCAGGAGTTCATGAGTGCAAAAAAGTGGAACATTCTGCAATGGCCAAGTCAATCACCAGATCTTAACCCAATTGAGCATGCATTTCACTTGCTCAAATCCAGACTTCAGACGGAAAGACCCACAAACAAGCAAGACCTGAAGGCTGCGGCTGTAAAGGCCTGGCAAAGCATTAAGAAGGGGGAAACCCAGCGTTTGGTGATGTCCATGGGTTCCAGACTTAAGGCAGTGATTGCCTCCAAAGGATTCGCAACAAAATATTGAAAAAAAAATATTTTGTTTGGGTTATGTTTATTTGTCCAATTACTTTTGAGCTCCTAAAATGTGGAGTGTTTGTAAAGAAATGTGTACAATTCCTACATTTTCTATCAGATATTTTTGTTCAACCCTTTAAATTAAACGTTACAATCTGCACTTGAATTCTGTTGTAGAGGCTTCATTTCAAATCCAATGCAGTGGCATGCAGAGCCCAACTCGCGAAAATTGTGTTACTGTCCAAATATTTCTGGCCCTAACTGTATGAGCAGTTCTTGCAGCTGCTTACCTTAAAGGAGTAAGTTCCTTTTTGTTTGTCAGAGGGCAATGCACTCCTTATTATAAAGTTCCTCAGACTTGGAGGTTGCCTGTAACATAGAAGGGGAGGATCCGGGAATACGATTTTCAGATGTCATCTTTTATGTAGGGTATGATGGAGTTTCTTTGCAGTCTTCCTTAGTACCCCTAGCTGTGAATTGTAGGTCACTACTAGAGGCACACGTCCATTATTTTCTTTCTCCCTGTATTGGAGTAGTTGATTTCTGGGTATCATGGGTGCTCTGGTGATTTGTTCGTCAATTGAGGTGGGATGGTAGCCCTGATTTAAAAATGTCTTTTTGTGATTGTGTAAATGTTCCTCTCTGTCTGTTGGGTTGGAGCAGATCCGTTTGTATCTGATGGCCTGGCTGTAGATGATGGACTTTTTGATGTGCTTAGGATGGGAGCTGTCCTATGTGAGGTATGTGGGTTGATCAATCGGTTTCCGGTATAGGGAGGCAGTGAGATACAAACTAGCATCGTCTGACATATCTCTCGAATGCGAACATGTTGTTCTATCATTACTTGAACTTATTCTGTCAAAAAATTATTTTCTTTTTGCAGGCAAATACTACAGGCAGTGCCAGGGGACCGCCATGGGTTCGAACGTAGCGCCTACCTACGCAAATATTTACATGAACAGATTTGAGGAAGAGTTTGTGTATGCGTCTGCGTTCTGGCCCATGGTGGTCTCCTGGCACCGGTATATTGATGACATATTTTTGGTGTGGCGTGGCAATGAGAGTGACTTGATGTTATTCCACTCGGAGTTAAATGGCATTTGGCCAGAACTCCAATTCACTTTGAAATATTCAAGAAACGAAATTGCGTTTTTGGACGTTCTAGTAACCAATGTTGGCGGTAGATTGGAAACCGATCTTTATGTTAAAGCAACGGACCGTAATAGTTTACTAGAATACAATAGCTTTCACCCTCGCTCCATGGTAAGGACCAGTGGAGCCAGTTAATTAGGGTTAAACGAGTTACCATTGACCACAAACTTGATATTCGTCACAGATGTGCACTAAATTTCTATCACGTGGATATCCTCAAAATGTAATCACTATGGCCACACAAAGACTGACTAATGTTCAACGTGTTGATTTGTTGTCCCCTAGATCCAGGGTGGAGGGTCCAAAACGGATCCCTTTTGTATCGGTATACAATCCTGTAAGTACACGATTATCTGCTGTTCTCAGAAAACATTGGTCATTGCTACGCATGGCCGACAATAACATTGAGGAGTTTGTTAATCCCCCCGTAATGTCCTACAAAAGGGGTAAGAACTTGCGAGACATCTTGGTACACTCATTGTATGAAAAGAAATCAGGATTACAGCAAACATTATTAGCACCCCGCCGCTCGGGAAATTTCCAGTGCCTAGGGTGCTCTTGCTACAATAATATGCTTAAGGGTGATAAATTTCACCATTCATCAACGGGTGCTGCTTTCTCGATTAAAGGTTTCTTCACGTGTTCCTCTTCTTACGTAATTTACCTTTTGTGTTGTCCATGTGGACTGCAGTACGTAGGAGAAACAACGCTTGAAGTTCGTACTAGAATTAATGGACATAAAAGCTCTATTCGTACTAAGAACCTGTCATTACCTGTTTCGCGCCATTTTGTGGAGAGTGGTCACACGGTCGGTCAACTACGATTTAGGGTGATCGACTGTGTGCCCCCGCTCTCACGTGGTGGCGATCGTGAAAAAATTCTCCTTAAAAAAGAACTACGCTGGATCTATATTTTAGACACTTTGACGCCACGTGGCCTCAATATAGATTACAATATCACGCAATATCTATAGTGCTGTTGATCCTCACTGTATCTGTCTTACTTTTATTTGTGCATTTTTTGTATTTGGTATTTATTTTGATATGTTTGTCATATTTTTGCTTATTTATACTTTTTTTCTTTTGTTATAGTGGTGAAATATATATTCGTTTGAGATATTGGAATCTACCGGAGTGAACTTGGAGCCACACATGGAGACTTACATCCTTTATTTGCAAACATATTTTGTACATATGCATATACAGCGGTTTCTGCTGCGTTTTTGTAGCGATTTGTACATTATGCATCTTTTTCCTTGGTGCTACTAATCCCAGCTGTTATATTTGTTATGTTTCTATACATTGCTATATTTGGATGTTTGCTCTGTGTGTTTTGCCCTTGTTCCTCCTGTATTGTATGAATTATTTTTTATATTTGACTAATTAATGCATGGGCTTTTGTTGACACTTTGGGCTTTTTTTGACCTTTTTTCACATTGAATACGTAGTATTTATGCGCCCCGCTTTGGAACGCACATTTTGACACGCAGGCCTTTTTTCGCAAGCTTGCGATTAATTTATGCGCCCTATTTGGAAGCGCTTATTCTGATGCGCACATGTGGCACATTCGATGACGTGTGTTCACGTGACAGTGTAGACACGCTGTATGAGGCCCCTATGCATGGTACGTCGTGACAACATGACGTTCTATCACATGACTTTCTCCATGACGACGCCTGATGCCAGAAGTGCCCACAAGTATCCATGCATTGATTCTAAACCCTCCACATGAGGTACTAATTTGCAATTAACAACTGATTGGCTGTTTGACTGCATATATACCCTGTTGTACCATTGCTTTTATTGCATTTGAAAAAGACTTTGTGTCGAAACGTCATGTATCTGTGACTTGAGGAGGAATAAAGCTCTGCATCATTTATCTGCACCTGGTTTGCTGCCATACTTTTCTCTACATACTCGGTATAGGGATGTCTGCATTGAGTTCAAAATTTTTATGGTGTTGGCCAAAAAAATTGATTTCTGTATATGAATAGCTTAATGTCAGGTTTATGGTGCAATAAAATGCATTGAATCTCTCATGGAATTTTATTAATTCTTGTTCAGCGTTGGTCCAGATGATTATGATGTCATCAATGTAGTGGAAGTAGGCCGATGATTTGATGGGGCAGGAGGCTAGAAAGTCACTCTTCAGTTTTGCCATTAAAAGGTTGGCATATTGCGGTGCCATCTTACTACCCATGGTGGTCCCGGTGAGTTACAGGAATATCTCTTTGTCAAAGGAGAATAATTGTGTGGGAGTATGAATCTTGTGAGTTGTAGCACTGACTCAGAGGTTACCCCATTGCCCTCAGGGTGCGCCTGGCAGGTGGTCAGTTCATCTTTGTGTGGGATGTTGGAGTATAAGGACTCCACATCCATGGTGGCCAGGATTGTGCCATCTGGGAGGGGACCTATACTTAACAGTTTGTTCAGTGGGTTGGTGGTGTCCTGCAAGTAGCTAGTTGTATTCCTCAACAGTGGTTTGAGGACACCTTCCACTCATCCTGAGATTTTTTCAGTGAGGGTTCCCAGACCTAAGATAATTGGCCTCCCTGGGTTGCCAGCTTTGTGTGGTTTAGGGAGCATATAGAATACTCCAACCCTGGAGTTTTCCAGTATTAAGTCCAAAAGTCTTTAGGAGCCCACAGACAGGCTTCTGATGACCCTTCTCAATTCCCTCACATATTTCTGAGTCGGGTCTTGATCCACTTTGGTGTAATATCTGGTGTCCATCAGCTGTTTTTCTGTTTCTTTTGTGTAGTCTGATGTATTCATGAAGACTATAGCACTACCTTTATCTGCAGGCTTAATGGTAATCCCCTTGTTGTTTTTGAATGCATAGATGGCCCTTTTTTTTCCTGCATATTGATATTAAATTCTTCTCATTTCTGTTTGTCCAGTATAGTAGATTGCACCTCATGTCTAAAGGAGTCTATATATTTATCCAAAGTGGGATTACAGTCGGTATGGATGCCCAATCAGACTCCTTCCTGGCCCCTAGTTTCTCCTGTGTTTGAGTGCTTAGAAGTCTTGTCTCCTCTTTGTCATGGAAGAACTCTTTCAGTCTTAGTCACCTAAAATATTCCTCCATATCACTGCAGAGTTCTATTTTATTGAGCATTTTAGTAGGACAGAATGAAAGTCTCCTTAAGAGTACACTGAGCTCCATATTAGTGGGATGACTGATAACACAGCTGATTTTACCTTTGTTTGTGTCCTGTTGGGGGTCCTGTTCCATTATGCCGGACTCGGGGTGTTCCTGATCGGTGTTTGGGTACAGGCCTACTCTGGATTCATGGTGTTCCTGATCGGTGTTTGGATACAGGCCTGCTCTGAGTCAAAGTCTCTCGAGTTTCTTTTCCTTGTTCTTAAAAAGGCAGCATCGTAGTATTGCACAATAGTGTTGCATTCGATCCGATCCATGAGGGAAGATGATATTACTTACCTAAGGCCTCTGGCAATTTCCCCTGACCTTTATCTGCGGACCTTTCCGCAACTTCAGCACATGCACCCATTGGCAAAATAGCGGACGTAAGCGCAGAAGCTGCGGAGGGCCCGAGAAATTTAAAATCTCCTTTCTCCTGGCTACCAAAGGTAGCCCAGAGGCTGGAGCAGTGACCGAGGGCTGCAGTGAGCGGTCTCTGGTGATCTGATGGCCATTATCCAACAGATAATGGCGATCACATAAATTTAAAAAAAAAGTTCAAATTTCGGTTTGGGCCCTGTTATGCATATAGGCAAAAGACTATGGCCACAATGGGTATGTCTCTTAGCACAGGACAAACAGGGGGTATCCATTTTGGGGTGAAAGTCCTTATTCATATGTGTGTTGTACAAAACAACTATTTTAAAAATGATATAATTGCCAAAACAAATGAAAATCAGTTTTTTTGTCCTTCTGCTTTGCTTAGATTCATTCACAAACTGTGGGGTCAAAATACACAGTACACCCCTAGATGAATTTGATAGGTGACCTAGTTTTTAAAATGGGGTCATTTGTTGGGGTTCTCTGTCATTTTGGCAGCTCAAGGGCTCTACAAATGGGCAATGGGGACTAAAACACCTTCAAGCTAAATTTCTGTTCTGAAAGCCACTGGCTGCTCCTTTCGGTTTGGGCCCTGTTGTGCATATGGACATAATATTAGGGGCCACAATAGGTATGTTTCTGAACACAGGACAAACAGTATCCATTTTGGGGCGTGGATCCTCATTTTATGAGCACTATAGGAAAAAAAGCTGTCTTCAAAATGACATATTTGCAAAAATACTACATTTTATTTCTTCTCCTCTAAATTGCATTAACTCCTGAAAAGAAACTGTGGGATCAAAATACTCATGACCTCCTCAGGGAATATATTAAGGGGTATGATAGGATTGCGCCACAAGGTTGTGTCCTTAAATTACCATTCACATGTATCCAATCCCCGGGGAAAAGGGAGAGCTGCAGAACATAAGAAGGGCTTTTCTTCGCAGAGAATACCCCCCAGAAGAAAGAAATGCAGATAGTGTTCTATTAGAAAAAACGTCTCTGCACTTCACGATACTGTGATATGAAAAAAATGTGTGTCTAAAATAGTAGAAGAAATAACAAGGGGAAGGCACTTACTGGACAGGAGGGGGATATGGTGTTCAGAAGCCCGCTCCTTGAAGTGTCGTTTTAGGCAACTGGGAAGGAGTACACTCAAATCCATGGAGGTACCATCCGAAGCTTTACTGTAACAGGCAACGCGTTTCGGTGCTTACAATAGCACCTCTTTCAAGCCAATATAAAATAACATACACACACATTCATATTTATATAAAAAAGTAATACATTACATTCTATCCTGGGTGGCGCCATCTTGGGGGTGGGGCTGTTGATGTCTGCGTGTCACGTCATCATTGGGGCAGAGCTGATGATGACAGCACGCCACGTCAGCGTATCGCATCACCATGCGGGCGGAGCTGATGACGTCGGCACGCCGCCTCATCATATCACATGAGGTGGCGCTCGCGACGTCAACATGTCATGTCGGGAAGGGGATCACATGACTAACAGAAATCGGCGTCATCTTTAGGGACAGATGACACCTAGTATCAGCGTCATCTCAGAGGTCACATGACGGGCGCCAGCCATATCATCAGGATCACGTGCCGCCTAGTCACGGGATCGAATGAACATGACCCATTTTTGGTAGATAATATAGTCAGCCCTATCATCAGATCCTGATACCCTTACAGAGGTATTTCATGTTAAAGTGACGCATGTCAGATTTCCAAAATTTGGCTTAGTTTCTCAGACGCAAACAGGCTTCGTCACTAAGGGGTTAAGAGGGCCTGGACACCTTTCTTGAGCATTACAATATTACATTTTATAATCACAAGTTACTTCAGAAGGATCGGTGATCCAGGGATTATTCTGATTACCAGATTCGACTCAGGAATGAATTTCTTTCCTTAATTGAGGAAAATTGTCTTCTACCTCATTGGGTTTTTTGCCTTTCTCTGGATCAACATTGGGGGTAATAGGCTAAACTGGATAGACATATGTCTTTTTTCAACCTAATATACTATGTTACTATGTTACAGATATGGGTCCTGATATGCAAAGACCTTGGAAAGACAAGTCACAGTGGGTGTGGCCTATAGCAAATTGTAGGCAATGATCAGACAAAATAGTTCTAATTTTCTCTTTACACAGCATGCCCCTTTATACTGCAACTTTTATCACACAAATCAGGGGCTGAATTGTGCAATCTTGGCAATCCTTATAGCTTATCACCTGTTGTCACCCACTCTCACCACAGAATATTTTAATATTGGTGACAACCTTACAGGCAGGTATTGAAAGATATGAAGCAACACTGTTACCATTCCTGTATATATAGAAGTGAATGAGTCCCCATTGTAAATACTATCACTGCATACTAAAGTGATAGCAACAGGTTAGCAACACTCATTTATAGAACTAATACCCCTTTAGAAGGCTAGTCTTATTTTTGCCCCAATGTACTGACCGAATCTGACGTTGTGTAGGAATCTCCCAGTTCTTACTCTCTGTCAGTCCTCGAATCAAATCATTTGCTACATCGAGTGTGCCAGCTCCTTTTTTAGTATCTGAGAGGGGCACAGTCATGAGAATGCAGTATGAGAAAATAATAGAAGAGAGAAAGAGAGTGCAAAGGAAAGAGAGGAGTTAAGGTGCATTTACCCTCAAAGATGATTGCTCAAAAGATGGCTTTTGAGCGATCATTTTGCATAAACTACTGCTTGGTACTAATACCTATTAGTACCAATTAATAATGTGTGAGCCACCGGGAGCTGTTCTCTGAATAAATTCCCCTTGTTCTGCCACGGGGCTGACAGCTGAGACAATGTAATCAGCACTCCCTGGGCAGAACACAGCGTGTGGTCCTTCGTATCATCTGTTCTGCTGAACGATGGATTTCATGCTGAACTGAAATTCATTGTTCGGCAGAAAAGAGAAAGATGGGCACATTTACACCCAACGATTATTTCACAAAAGATGGCTTTTGAGAGAATTTTGAGCGATAATTGTTGTGTCAAAATGGGCCTTTAGGGATTCTGGGGGTGACCAGGAAACCCACACTGGAAATGAAGATTAACACATACTATGTGGTCTGCACAAATAGTGAGGTTCTATACTGTAAAGCTGGGGGGGAAAAAACAAGCAAGCATTTAGTTTGGAATTGAAGACAATTCTTTTCAATTTAATAACCTTGAAGTTTACATTGTTACTCGTGACTTCCTGTTCACTAGAAAGAAAAGGCAGTCAGTTTTGTAGTTAAAAAAACTGCTTGGTGTCAAAAGATTCTGAAGCCGACCTCCACGAAGAAGGACAGTAAGGGTGACCTACAATATACTGTTCTAGAAAGATTACGATAATGAATAAAGCAAATAAGTAATTAAAGGATTTGTGGCCAGGCCAAAAGAATGATAGTACAGATTAAAATTAGAATCTAAGCAGTTCCATCGCCTTTGATACACATCAATGTAATAATGAACATCAAAGATTCAGCTATCTATAAGAACCCACCATTTAACACATTCAGAGTTTAACGGCATGTGCATTATCACAAAGAATGTCAAAGTGTATCTGATTCATAAATTGGCGTAATACCCTATAAATGTTATTTTTTATTTGTAAACATTGTTTAGTTACGATTCATACATGTATTACCATATAACATATATTCATTACATTAAAGACTTAAATAGTGGAATCTTGGTCAGTAGTTTCCACTGCCGTCTAGTGAAAATCATAGAAATAATGATTTCTATCTAATCTTTCTGTAAAAAAAGAAAAAAACAACTAAGAAAATCAGAATTTTTAGGAAGGTGAATTAGGAATGCCTATGAACGAATATCAAATTATCCAGGATGCATTGCCTTATATCTCAACTCTTTCTTAAAACTGAATACACAGTACTGACAAATCTTCATGGTCTATAATGATGAGATCCAAAAGGCTGGAAAATATATATTCACTGACTGGAATCTAGAAAACACTTGAGTTATACTTTAAAACTCCATTAAAACAGAGTTTCCCATTTTAGTAATTAATTAGACGACAATCTTTATATTCAAATCTTTCGGGAGACATTATACTAGATTTAATGTCAGATGAATGATCTAGAGAATCTGCACACTCATTGGACAACATTAAAGGGTTATACTGTCATGGTTGGAAGAAGTGTTCATGGTGGTCTGGGCCCAGATAATAAAAATGAAAGTGGACATAACCAACCAGAGAAGATGCCACCTGGTCACTGAAGGTAACTGCACTATAAATACTATCAATGTGTAGAGCTAGTATCTAACTATGATTTAAAGATATACTATTACTGTGAGGGGGTCACTGAAGCACATCATTATTGTGCAGGGATCACTGAGGGGCACTGTTACTGTTAGGGGGTTACTGAAGGCACCATACGACATGTACCATCGCATGGCACCAAAGTATGGCGTAGTATTATTAAGATTTTTTTCCTTTGAAACAATGCTTCTATGGCAAAACACTTTTATAATATAGCATCTGGTTGAGCAATAAACTTTTTTTCTGTAAGATTTATAGTGTACAATAGTTTTGCAAAAAGTTGACTTTTATCACCTATTCACTGAACTGATTGCTAGGTTTCTGACTGCTGAGACCACTGATGATCACACGAACAGAGACACCATGTCCTCCTTTTCTCCACACTTCACTCTGCATAGTGAGGTGGAACTTGAATCGAGTGACAGCCGATGTGCACTGTTACTCTATTAATTTCAATGCAACTTATAGTGATAGCCAAATGTAAGCACTTGGCTACCTTCAACAGTCACATTCAAGTTCCTTCTCATTGTGGGGATGCAATGAAAATGAGAGGGGAACACAGGACCCCATTCTCAGGATCAATTGCGATCTAAATGTGGAAACCCCACCAATAAGACTTTTATTACCTCTTTTGGAGATAGGGAATAAAAGTGGATTCTAGAACAACCCCATTACTCTATCAGGTCTGTCAGTTCGAGCTACAAGTGGAAAGAATATAATACACGGGACACTGCACTGAAGAGTAAATTATGAGAGCATTTAAAAAAGTGGGTTTTCCTAAAACTAACATTTATAGCTAATGTCTGGGGTTTGAGCATTGAGACTCTTAGAATCACATGAATGGGAGTGCTGAAGAGCTAACCATGCAATGATGGTTTCGCTCAATTGTAGCACATGAAACCAGCCAATTAGCCATGCCTGGCTGTTTTTATACTTCATATTCACTATAATGGAGAGTGATTAAACTTGTTATCTTTGTGTACAAATTGCACTACAAGTTTAATTAAAAGTTTAACGAACTCTCGAGCATCACTGAAAGTTCGACTCGAGTAACGAGCACCTGAGCATTTTGGTGCTCGCTCATCTCTAGTCTTTATTTAAAACCATTTTGTATTATACATGTAGATTGCAGCTTAGAAAAATCTGCAGCTGCTGTTGATTTTAGTGTAAAAAAGAATAAAAATGCAGACATTCTCTTCAATGGAGCCGCTGCTGCTGCCGGCGACTCCATTGAAGACAATGGTCCGCTGGCACACCTGAATTCTTTTTCAGGGAAGGGCTTTACATATAAGCCATTCCCTGGAAATGAATTAAAAGTGATTTAAAAAACAAAAAAAATAGATACTCACCTCCCTTCAGCTGCCGGGGCACAGCCGCATCTTCTCCTGCTGTCCCCTGCACTGTGGTGCTGAACTGCTGTCATTCAGCTGAGAGCTGCTCTGAGCGAATCAGAGGCAACACTCACTCACCCATTCATGAATTCATGAATGGGTGTGAGAGAGATCTGCCTCTGATTGGCTCAGCGCTGAGCCAATCAGGGGCATGTCTGACTCACACCCCCTTCACACCCACTGCAGGCCAGCCGCGCTGAACTCCGTCTGCCGGGACAAGGTGAGTATATATATATTTTTTATTTTTACACATTTCTGGATGAATTGCAGGGAAGGGCTTATATATTTAAGCCCTTCCCGACAATTCATCCCGCAATTGCCGGCAGCCCATTGCTTTCAATGGAGCCGGCTGTATTGCCGACTCCATTGAATTCAATGGTCAGTGCTCGTTTAATCGAGACGAGTACCGTGTGGTGCTCGTCTCGAGTAACGAGCATCTCGAGCACCCTAATACTCGAACGAGCATCATGCTCGGACGAGTATGCTCGCTCATCTCTAATAAAGACCATTAAACTTGTAGTGCAATTTGTACACAAAGATAACAAGTTCAATCACTCTCCATTATAGTGAATACGAAGTATGAAAACAGCCAGGCATGGCTGATTGGCTGGTTTCATGTACTACAATTGAGCGAGACCATCATTGCATGGTTAGCTCTTCAGCACTCCCATTCATGTGATTCTAAGAGTCTCAATGCTCAAACCCCAGACATTAGCTATAAATGTTAGTTTTAGGAAAACCCCTTTTTTAAATGCTCTCACAATTTACTCTTCAGTGCAGTGTCCCATTTATTATATTCTTTCCGCTTGTAGCTCGAACTGAAAGACCTGATAGAGTAATGGGGTTGTTCCAGAATCCACTTTTATTCCCTATCTACAAAGGAGGTAATAAAAGTCTCATTGGTGGGGCGGCAGCAGCGCTAGCCCCATTGAAAAGATATGGAGAATGCAGCTAAGAGCTATCTGTCATTGGCTGAGCGCTCAGCCAATAGCTAAGCAGTAGCTGTGTTACGGCACTCTGCCCCCCGAGCGCCAGGTGGGGTGCCCTGAACTTCCCGCACCCCACTGTCCCTGCCTACTTGCCTCGGCCCTGGCTAACCCTAGGCGGACAACTGGGCGGCGGTCCCTGCTCTGGCTAGGGACCTGGCGATTACCTAGATGGAACTTACCTAAAGGGGGACAGAGTGCCGACAGAAGAGGCAGGTGGAACAGACCAATAGAACTACAAGGCAAAGTAAGGCTGGAGATGGAGCTCACAGGCAAACTAGGAGGAAACTGAATAGCAACTAGTGCTGACTGAGACAGACTAGACTAGAGGCTAACAGAACCAACAAGACAAAGACTGGGCAATAGATAATTAGACGGAGCTGACTGGCAACTAGGGACTGGCTGAGGGTAACTGCAGACAGACTGGCTAGATGCAAGTAGAACCAATAATTGGCAGTGAGCTCAATTCACTGCCAGTCTTTTAACCACAAGGCTCCGCCCAGGGGTGGAGAGTGGGAGGAGGCAACTCCACCCACTGCTGAATAAGAAGAGCGGAGGAGTGCGAGCGGCACCCTACGGGCGGACACGCCCACGCCGCTGCCCACCGGCCGCCCCAAGCCGCTGGGAGAACCCCAACACAGAGCTCCAGGCCGCCGGAGCCGACGCCATAGCGACGCGTGCTGACCACGGGACCCCGTGCCACCCTGCATGGTAACAAGCTGCTATTGGCTGAGCCCTCAGCCAATCTGCACAGCCCTTTCCAGAGGCGGGGATTTTTAAATCCCTGTCTGCTGAAAGAGCTCAGTAGCAGTGCCGGGGAGGCTGCCGGAGGATGCGGCTGACAGCAGGAGAGGTGAGTAACTTTTTTATTATTTTTTTAACCACTTTTTTATGATTATCGGGGAAGAGCTTATATTTCAAGCCCTTCTCCGATAATCATTCTGCAGGTCTTGTCAGAAACCACTGCTTTCAATGGGATCGGCAGCAGTACCAATCCCATTGAAAGCAATGGGATAGCATGCCGTGGACTTCTGCCACAGCTGTGACAGCTGTTACAGCTGTGACAGAGGATTCCTTCATGAAGGAAACTCCTGCCACAGCTGTCACAGCTGTGGCAGAAGTCAGCGGCATTCTCCATATCTTTTCAATGGGGCTAGCGCTGCTGCCGCTGGCCCCATTAAAAAGACTGGCGATGTCGCAGCGATATCCCAGCGATTTTGGGATATCTGCCTGCGTTTTTCTCGCACTGCGATACGAGACTTTAACTTTAGAATCGCATCACAGTGGAGAAAAAAACGCCAGTGGGTGGGAGCCCTTAGGGTGGCATTACACAAGCATATGCTCAAAAACGCTTGCCTCAAAGCAACGTATTTGTGCATGAATAAGGTTGATTTGCACATGTGTCTGAGCATTTTACTAGACTATTGCGCACGTATGGACAGTTCACATGTGCGTGGAACAGCCCTTACATAGATTAAAAGGCTACTTAGTCTAATGAGGTCCAGATGTGTTCTTTTCCCTGCAGTATTGCACAGTGTTTCACACATCCCCTTTCATATTTGCACACCTCCCATAGACTTATAAGTGGGCCTTTGCTGTGCAAAATGCAGAAAGATAGAGCAGATCCTATTTTTTTGCAGGCACTCATGAGAATGACATAATTGAGATCCATTTTCTGTGTTTTGCATGTGTATATTTGACGTGTGCAAATACGGTTGTGTGAAGAAGCCCTAAATCAGGAAGATTGGCTTCTACTTCATTGGGTTTTTTATTTGCCTTGCTCTGGATCAACATTTGGGGGTAATATACTGAACTGAATGGACATATGTCTTTTTTCGGCCTTACATACTTTATTACTGTGTTACTTTGTTATGCATAGTTAACATCCAGTGCCCTTTGCAGCCTTTTTCTTGTCCATGATGGGGATTTTCCTCTCCCATAATACTGTGATTATTTAATTACCTTTACATTCTCAGAATTGCTTATGAATATACATCATACAGTAAATATATATATACAAAATTTCCCTTAAGCAGATACCCTTCTCCTGGGAATGCCTATAGGCACAAGCCTACTGCCCTGCAAAAACCATTTTTTTTCTCAAGGGAGACATTTCTTTTTGATATGCACATAAACTTCCTCCCTCTTTGTCACTACAATGTTCACCTTAGCGTAGCCTTTACAGCCACTGACCTTTCCGAATAATTCACAATGGAGTTTGTTGCTTTCAGCTTGCTCATTCCACGTCAAATTAAAAGCAAAAGACATGTTATGAAAGTAAATGCACAGAGAGAAAGTTTCATAGCTTGGCAAAAGCCTCCTTAATCCAATGTCATCTCTGAATTAATTTTCTATTCCTACTGTAAATTGAACAAATCCCTTTCCTTGTTTGTTTGATTTTCAGCTGACGTGCAGAACAGCTGCAGTCTGCTTTAGCGTCTCTATGCAGCAGAGACTTTCTAAGAGAGGTGCTTTTTCCCAAAGAATCCTCCTCATAGTGACTCATCTGAACGCCGGCTGGATGCAGCCAAGAATACAAATATAAAAGGGAGTAGAGTTAAAAATGTTATCTATGATCCACGCTGATCCTTGTAACCTTTGTATGGGAAGAGAGCTATACATTGAAACAGAATCTAGTATACTACAGAAGCACATAAAGCCATGTGCATTTCCTCCCAGAGCTGGACTGTAAAAAGGATGTATAAGTGAAGGTTAGAAGTAGGACAACATTTGCAAAAGCGTCTAAAGTTCTACACCTTGGATTTTTATGGTGCTCATTTTGTCCCTCTCCTCACTGACCTCTGTACATTGGCTGCTGAATAGAGATGAGCGAGCACCAAAATGCTCGGGTGCTCGTTACTCAGGACGAAATTTTCGCGATGCTCGAGGGTTCGTTTCGAGTAACGAACCCCATTGAAGTCAATGGGCGACCCGAGCATTTTTGTATATCGCCGATGCTCGCTAAGGTTTCCATTTGTGAAAATCTGGGCAATTCAAGAAAGTGATGGGAACGACACAGCAACGGATAGGGCAGGCGAGGGGCTACATGTTGGGCTGCATCTCAAGTTCCCAGGTCCCACTATTAAGCCACAATAGCGGCAAGAGTGGGCCCCCCCCCCCTCCCAACAATTTTTACTTCTGAAAACCCCTTATTAGCAATGCATACCTTAGCTAAGCACCACACTACCTCCAACAAAGCACAATCACTGCCTGCATGACACTCCGCTGCCACTTCTCCTGGGTTACATGCATGACCCAGTGTCCACAGCGCACACCAAATTGTCCCTGCGCAGCCTTCAGCTGCCCTCATGCCACGCCACACTCATGTCTATTTATAAGTGCATCTGCCATGAGGAGGAACCGCAGGCACACTGCAGAGGGTTGGCACGGCTAGGCAGCGACCCTCTTTAAAAGGGGTGGGGCGATAGCCCACAATGCTGTACAGAAGCAATGAGAAATATAATCCTGTGCCACCGTCATCAGGAGCTGCACACGTGGGCATAGCAATGGGGAACCTATGTGCCACACACTATTCATTCTGTCAAGGTGTCTGCATGCCCCAGTCAGACCGCGGTTTTTTATAAATAGTCACAGGCAGGTACAACTGGGAATCCCCAACTCCGCAATGGGAATTCCGTGTGCACCCACAGCATGGGTGGCTCCCTGGAACCCACCGGCTGTACATAAATGTATCCCATTGCAGTGCCCTGGACAGCAGAGCTAACGTCAGATTAAATGCAGGTGGGCTTCGGCCCACACTGCATGCCCCAACCTGACCGGGCTTTTTAATTCATAGACACAGGCAGGTACAACTCCCTATTGTGAAGTCCCTGTGGACTGACAGCATGGGTGGGTGCCAGGAAGCCACCGGCGGCACATAAATATATCCCATAGCATTGCCCATCACAGCTGAGGTAATGTCATGTTTAATGCAGGTGGGCAAAAAATTAATTGGATTACACTGTAGGCGAGGGCCCCAAAAAATTGGTGTACCAACAGTACTAATGTACCTCAGAAAAATTGTCCATGCCCAACCAAGAGGGCAGGTGAAACCCATTAATCGCTTTGGTTAATGTGGCTTAATTGGTAACTAGGCCTGGAGGCAGCCCAGTTAAAATAAAAATTGGTTCAGGTGCAAGTTTCAACGCTTTAATGAGCATTGAAACATATAAAAATTGTTTAGAAAAATTATATGACTGAGCCTTGTGGGCCTAAGAAAAATTGCCCGTTCGGCGTGATTACGTGAGGTTTCAGGAGGAGGAGCAGGAGGAGGAGGAGGAATATTATACACAGATTGATGAAGCAAAAATGTCCCCATTTTTGATGGTGATAGAGAACAATGCTTCCATCCGCGGGTGCAGCCTACGTATTGCTTAGGTATCGCTGCTGTCCGCTGGTGAAGAAGAGAAGTCTGGGGAAATCCAGGCTTTGTTCATCTTGATGAGTGTAAGCCTGTCGGCACTGTCGGTTGACAGGCGGGTACGCTTATCCGTGATGATTCCCCCAGCCGCACTAAACACCCTCTCTGACAAGACGCTAGCCACAGGACAAGCAAGCACCTCCAGGGCATACAGCGCGAGTTCAGGCCACGTGTCCAGCTTCGACACCCAGTAGTTGTAGGGGGCAGAGGCGTCACCGAGGACGGTCGTGCGATCGGCTACGTACTCCCTCACCATCCTTTTACCGTGCTCCCGCCAACTCAGCCTTGACTGGGGAGCGGTGACACAGTCTTGCTGGGGAGCCATAAAGCTGGCAAATGCCTTGGAGAATGTTCCCCTGCCTGCGCTGTACATGCTGCCTGATCTCTGCGCCTCCCCTGCTACCTGGCCCTCGGAACTGCGCCTTCGGCCACTAGCGCTGTCGGATGGGAAGTTTACCATCAGTTTGTCCACCAGGGCCCTGTTGTATAGCATCATTCTCGAACCCCTTTACTCTTCGGGAATGAGAGTGGAAAAGTTCTCCTTATACCGTGGGTCGAGCAGTGTGTACACCCAGTAATCCGTAGTGGCCAGAATGCGTGTAACGCGAGGGTCACGAGAAAGGCATCCTAACATGAAGTCAGCCATGTGTGCCAGGGTACCTGTACGCAACACATGGCTGTCCTCACTAGGAAGATCACTTTCAGGATCCTCCTCCTCCTCCGGCCATACACGCTGAAAGGATGACAGGCAAGCAGCATGGGTACCCTCGGCAGTGGGCCAAGCTGTCTCTTCCCCCTCCTCCTCATCCTCCCCCTTCTCCTCCTCAACGCGCTGAAATATAGACAGGAGGGTGCTCTGACTATCCAGCGACATACTGTCTTCCCCCGCCTCCGTTTCCGAGCGCAAAGCGTCTGCCTTTATGCTTTGCAGGGAACTTCTCAAGAGGCATAGCAGAGGAATGGTGACGCTAATGATTGCAGCATTCCCGCTCACCATCTGGGTAGACTCCTCAAAGTTTCCAAGGACCTGGCAGATGTCTGCCAACCAGGCCCACACTTCTGTAAAGAATTTAGGAGGCTGACTCCCACTACGCCGCCCATGTTGGAGTTGGTATTCCACTATAGCTCTACGCTGCTCATAGAGCCTGGCCAACATGTGGAGCGTAGAGTTCCACCGTGTGGGCACGTCGCACAGCAGTCGGTGCACTGGCAGATTAAACCGATGTTGCAGGGTCCGCAGGGTGGCAGCGTCCGTCTTGGAGTTGCGGAAATGTGCGCTGACCCGGCGCACCTTTCCGAGCAGGTATGACAAGTGTGGGTAGCTTTTCAGAAAGCGCTGAACCACCAAATTAAAGACATGGGCCAGGCATGGCACGTGCATGAGGCTGCCGAGCTGCAGAGCCGCCACCAGGTTACGGCCATTGTCACACACGACCATGCCCGGTTGGAGGCTCAGCGGCGCAAGCCAGCGGTCGGTCTGCTCTGTCAGACCCTGCAGCAGTTCGTGGGCCGTGTGCCTCTTCTCTCCTAAGCTGAGTAGTTTCAGCACGGCCTGCTGACGCTTGCCCACCGCTGTGCTGCCACGCCGCGCGACACCGACTGCTGGCGACGTGCTGCTGCTGACACATCTTGATTGCGAGACAGAGGTTGCGTAGGAGGAGGAGGGTGGTTTAGTGGAGGAAGCATACACCGCCGCAGATATCAGCACCGAGCTGGGGCACGCAATTCTGGGGGTGGGTAGGACGTGAGCGGTCCCAGGCTCTGACTCTGTCCCAGCCTCCACTAAATTCACCCAATGTGCCGTCAGGGAGATATAGTGGCCCTGCCCGCCTGTGCTTGTCTACGTGTCCGTTGTTAAGTGGACGTTGGCAGTAACCGCGTTGGTGAGGGCGCTTACAATGTTGCGGGAGACGTGGTTGTGCAGGGCTGGGACGGCACATCGGGAAAAATAGTGGCAACTGTGAACCGAGTAGTGCCGCCGCCGCCGCCATCATGCTTTTGAAAGCCTCTGTTTCCACAAGCCTATACGGCAGCATCTCCAGGCTGATCAATTTGGCAATGTGCACGTTTAACACTTGAGCGTGCGGGTGCATGGCGGCGTACTTGCGCTTGCGCTCAAACAGTGGCGCTAGCGACGTCTGGACGCTGCGCTGAGAGACATTGCTGGATGGGGCCGAGGACAGCGGAGGTGAGGGTGCAGGCCAGGAGACGGTAGTGCCTGTGTCCTCAGAGGGGGGTTGGATCTCAGTGGCAGGTTGGGGCACAAGGGGAGAGGCAGTGGTGCAAACCGGAGGCGCTGAACGGCCTTCGTCCCACCTTGTGGGGTGCTTGGCCATCATATGCCTGCGCATGCTGTTGGTGGTGGCTCCCCAGCTGATCTTGGCGCGACAAAGGTTGCACACCACTGTTCGTCGGTCGTCAGGCGTCTCTGTGAAAAACTGCCACACCGTAGAGCACCTTGACCTCTGCAGGGTTGCATGGCGCGAGGGGGCGCTTTGGGAAACAGTTGGTGGATTATTCGGTCTGGCCCTGCCTCTACCGCTGGCCACCGCACTGGCTCGGCCTGTGCCCACACCCTGACTTGGGCCTCCGCGTCCTCGCCCGCGTCCACGTCCTCTAGGCCTACCCCTACCCCTCAGCATGCTGTATTACCAGTAGTACAGAAACAGAACGCTGTAATTAAATGTGCCCCTTATTGGCCTGTGGTTGGAGGCTGACTTCGCTTACGGAACGCACAGCAGAGCCAGGAAAGAATTTTGCGCAAGCCTGCTGCAACACTTAGCTGGCTGCGTATGAATTAGGAGGACAACTACCCCCAGCACAGACCCAGTACACTGAGGACAGTCACAGGCAGCCCAAATAGATTTTTTTTCCCAAATGTTTTTGGAAAGGCCCACTGCCTATATTCAATAAATATGTCTTTTGTCCCTGCCTCACCACTACTGGCCCTGGAGTATGTAAAATAACTTCAGACTGTTGCACTGTGGACTGGAATACAGCGGTGATGTAACAGCCAACACAGAGCCAGGAAATAATTTTGCGTATGCCTGCTGTAACACTTAGCTGGCTGCGTATGAATTAGGAGGACAACTACCCCCAGCACAGACCCAGTACACTGAGGACAGTCACAGGCAGCCCAAATAGATTTTTTTTCCCAAATGTTTTTGGAAAGGCCCACTGCCTATATTCAATAAATATGTCTTCTGTCCCTGCCTCACCACTACTGGCCCTGGAGTATGTAAAATAACTGCAGACTGTTGCACGGTGGACTGGAATACAGCGGTAATGTAACAGCCAACACAAAGCCAGGAAATAATTTTGCGCCAGCCTGCTGTAACACTTAGCTGACTGCGTATGAATTAGGAGGACAACTACCCCCAGCACAGACCCAGTACACTGAGGACAGTCACAGGCAGCCCAAATAGATTTTTTTTCCCAAATGTTTTTGGAAAGGCCCACTGCCTATATTCAATAAATATGTCTTCTGTACCTGCCTCACCACTACTGGCCCTGGAGTATGTAAAATAACTGCAGACTGTTGCACTGTGGACTGGAATACAGCGGTAATGTAACAGCCAACACAGAGCCAGGAAATTATTTTGCGCAAGCCTGCTGTAACACTTAGCTGGCTGCGTATGAATTAGGAGGACAACTACCCCCAGCACAGACCCAGTACACTGAGGACAGTCACAGGCAGCCCAAATAGATTTTTTTTCCCAAATGTTTTTGGAAAGGCCCACTGCCTATATTCAATAAATATGTCTTCTGTCCCTGCCTCACCACCACTACTGGCCCTGGACTATGTATAATTACTGCAGGGCGCAATGCTCTGCACGGCCGATATACAAAAAAAAAAAAAAGTGCAACACTGCAAAAAGCAGCCTCCACACTACTGCACACGGTTAGATGTGGCCCTAAGAAGGACCGTTGGGGTTCTTGAAGCCTAAAATACTCCTAACGCTCTCCCTATAGCAGCTCCGGCACCAGCAGCACTGTCCCTGATCTCTGTCAGAACGCATCTGTGGCGAGCCGCGGGAGGGGCCGATTTATATACTCGGGTGACACCTGATCTCGCCAGCCACTCACTGCAGGGGGGTGGTATAGGGCTTGAACGTCGCAGGGGGAAGTTGTAATGCCTTCCCTGTCTTTCTATTGGCCAGAAAAGCGCGCTAACGTCTCAGAGATGAAAGTGAAAGTAACTCGAACATCGCGTGGTACTCGTCACGAGTAACGAGCATCTCGAACACGCTAATACTCGAACGAGTATCAAGCTCGGACGAGTACGTTCGCTCATCTCTACTGCTGAACAATTCTATAGCTGTGCATCAATAGGTGCCATGTTAGTGTGTACAAAGGTATTAATGTATAATAATTTACTGAAAAATAGTATGCAGATGCAACTAAATAGATGAAAAATGAAAACGAATTGGTGGCGATACATGTGAAATGATGTGAACACATGTAAAGTTTGCACAATAGTTTTATTGCCTTTTTGTTTTTGAGCCGCTTTCTTATTGGAAGATGTGTGGCACAATGTCTCCATCCCCCTCTACCTCCACTGGCCATGAAGCCGTGACACCACTTCGTAGCATTATGTTGAATCAAGATGGAGATTAAATTTAGGGTTGATGGTTTGGGTCACTAGAGCATGAGCACTGTTAGTATATGAGATACACACGTGTAAAGTAATTATAAAATAGTCCAATGGCATTGCCTGTATGGATGATGACATCATCATTTATAGTATACTTCATGAAAAACCTTAATTATTCAAGCTTATACCCCAGATCCAATGGGACAGTCCTGGTTTTAACCCCTGTATTGTCATCCTGGGCCAGTCTGTTGAGTGTACAGGCTCTGGTTCTTGATCCTCTAGTCTTTGTCCACTCCTCAAGTTTTCTGGCTGTGTCCAGAGTGATGACATTACCACACTTGGCGCTTCTTTTGGCAGGCTGTAGTTAATTCCTCCCATAACTCAGCATCACAGAGCAGCAGTGTGTCTTCTCTCTGCATTCGTCCTGCAGGGTCTGCTCGGCAGTCAGTCTGCATTCTCTGTAACTTCTTTTAAGGTACAACCAAGCTATCACCATCTTCAGGCATCCAGACGCAGTGCCTACACCCTCCTGTAGGGCTCGCCTGAATCCCACTGCATGTGTTAAAATGAAATTTTAGTGGGACTTGTAGGGACTGGTTATATTAACAATATATTAACAATATATAAACCATTTGGAGCCATTTTTTGTGATAATTTTATGGGACTAGTTTATCCTTAATAACTCTACTACATTTATTGCTATGCTACTAGTCTGAGACTAGTGACAGCCATCGTAATAAAAATGTAGCAAAGTTATTTGGATAAACAAGTCCTATCAACCACCACTTCGGACAAATTATCCTAGATTCGATGAGACATTTCAAGATTTGGGCAGCTGTCTCACTGTCCTGGGAAGGCATGCCCCATCACTGCCAAGATTCCCCTGCACTAATTCCTAATTTGCAGTAAAGATACTGTGACCCGATCACACTTACAAGACCTGACAGAGCACCACACACAGCATAGCTTCACTCCTCACCCCGACTCTAGATCCATACTGATAAGAGCAGAAGCCAAAGGGAGGAGTAATGAAGCTATACTGTCAGGTCATGTGAATGTGATAACATCCACAGTGCCGTTACTGCAGATGAAAGTAGTTAGTGAAGCAAGGGCACTATAAGTGAGACCACAGGGGTGCACTGTAACTAAGAGAGCCACAGAGTGGGCACTGTTACTTTGTGGGGGCACAAAAGAGGCACTATTACTATAGTGGGTACTGTGAGCTGCATCATGGGTAGCGACAGGATGGAGAGAGTGTGCAGAGAGGAGTCATGGTTGGAAAAAGTCTTTATGGTGGTTTGGGGCTAGATAAAAAAAAAAAGAAAGCGCACGTAACCAACCAGAGAAGATGCCATCTGGTCACTGAAGGTAACTGCAATATAACTACTATCACTGTGTTGAGCCAGTATCTAACTATTATCTAGAACTATACTATTACTGTGAGGAGGTCACTGCAAGGCACTATTTGAGCATTGAACATTTTCTTCTGTATGATTTATAGTGTACATTAGATGCCCAAGACGTCTAGATGTATATTTTTATGACTCTGCAGAGCTAAGGCTATGTTCACATATCCAGTATAATGTCTGTTGTTTTACCCCATCATAGAAGCTGAACAATAAAAATAGGAGAGGCACCAAATCAGGCACGTGTCAGACCCAAATTGTATCTAATAAATCCTATTGATTATAATTCAGTCAATATTTTTTGGGATTAAATAGCACAGCATGCTTCACAGGTTGAGTCCTTTGTTGACCCCTATAACCCAATGAATGAACAACTTATAGTAAGTTCAGGTAATGACCACCATCAATTTAGCCTTACATAGAACCCCTGTGACATGGTTTGTAGGATTTTTCACTTGCTTAACCTACCACTTTCTGCACTTTTCTATTTCAGGGACAATATAATGACCATGATTGTTCACTGTCACAGGAGCACATATGGTTTCTTTAACAGCATGGATCTATGTTGTATAAAATGTTGTCTTCTTTCTTTGGCTATTTCCCATGTTGTTGACTACTCATTTTCAATGTGTTGACTTCAGCCTCATCATCTATCTTTCCAGTCACAACTCCCAGCAAATATTTTGCTTTGTGCTCCCCAATTGCAAAAGATTTCACACCAATAAGTCTACCTGAATGGTTAGCCGTTGTCATTTCAGTAAGCCTATCCTCATTGTCTGTCTGTGATTGTAGGTGAGTCAGTTGTCTGTAAAAGAGCCTAGTCAGTTGTCTGTAAAAGAGCCTCTAAGAGCCTTGTGTGGCACAGAGTGTTTAGGCAGCAGAAGTGCAGTCTGAAGCTCTTACTCACGACCTGAAGGTTGCAAGTTCAATCACTGTATAGTTCAGGTAGCCAGCTCAAGGTTGTCTCATCCTTCGGAGGTCTGTAAAATGAATACTCAGCTTGGTGAGGTGTAATAAAATAATTTCTTTCTTTTTCTTATTATCCAGGTTATTTCAATTACCTGAAGGCGCTGCGGAATAAATTGGCGTTATACAAATAACAAGATTTGTGTTTATTTCATTTTAAAGGAAAGTTTTTTGACAGTCTCTTTCATGATGTTCTGCTCAGTGTCCTTGTCTTCCTTGAGATGCATTGGGAAGCCAACTTTGGCATTTCAAAGTATTCATTCATCAAGCACTTTTTCTTCATCCTAGTCAGCACTGGAGGCAGACCCTGGCTTTTTCCATGGAACTTGTTGTCAAAAGTACAGTACCCTTCAGAATTCCAAATTGCTTGCTTGCCTTGTTTATCTCAATACGCATGCAGATTCAATGGCAGCAGAAAATCTTCTTCTTAATATCTAAACCACTGATATGATCTCGGCTTTTGCTTTTCTGGCTTCTATCTTCTGTGTTCATTATGTCTAGTGCTCTCTTGCAACCATTAAAAATTCCCCTCATTACCATTTTCCTTCTTCTTGTAGCTTAAATAGGCCTAGGTGTAGACTACTACGTTTTATCACTAACACTCTAAATAGCCTAAGCTAAGCAATGCATGAAAAATCACATCATTATCAATGACTGTAGCACAGCCTATTAGATCTGCTCAATGCCAGTGAATGCCACTTAAACACTCTGGTCATTCACTGGACAGAGTGTGAAAATGATTATTTAACGGCATTAAATAGCCTTAGCCAACTCTAATGTACATTTTACATTGGTTCAAAAGGCATTTCAAGCACAACAAAAAACAACCTATTGAATAACTGTTTTGCTTTCTGCATGTACTGGACCAATTTATAACCACTTCAGAAAATGGCATCCAAAAACAACTGTATCACAATGTCAACCTGTTTTGTTTTTTTTCCATTCTCATATGACCCAATAAAAAGCATTGGGCACAATCTTCCCACATAGAAAACAGTGCCGGTGTATTTTTTAGGCAATGAGTCAAACATTTTTCCTCACTATTTTTTCTTGAAGAGCAGGTCTATGTACTCCCTCCATTAGCAGCCATTTTTCATCAATAATCATGTGACCAGAAACCACCAATTCTAACTTTCCTTTTTCAAGACAGAGCTCTATGTGTGATAACACTCTCATTTTGATTAGATTATTACTGATATGCTTCATTTCTTTTTTAAAAACTTAGAATGGTTATTCATTGAGCTGTTTGCCCTTTATGCAAAGCTAGAATTAAAATATATATTTAAAAAAAATGTTCACATGTTTAAACCACATAAACGGGACTTTTCAATTTTCATCTTTGAGGTCTTAGGGGGTTTATCCAGGGCCATAAAATGTTTGCAAAGCTGCCCAACAGACTTTTTTTGTATTTGAAAGCAGGTTTTTTTTTTTTTGTCACTCATTTTGATATGTGATTTTGCAGGCATTATTTTTTCCTATAGAGATTGTCTATAGGAAGATACCAAGGAAAAAAACACCAAACTTGGGCATATTATGTTTTGAAAAAAACATGGACCCCAAAAAAGCAACAAAAGTGAAGGAACATTCTACAATAAAACACGCTATTTGTAGTATATACACTACAAATAGAGTGTTTTTTATTGTAGAATGTTTCTTCACTTTTGTTGATTGTTTTGGGTTTTTGTTTTTTTTTCAAAACATAATATGCCCAAGTTTGGTGTTTTTTTAATATATATATGATAAGTTATATTACTTGGAATTTTAACCCTTTCCAATTCACTGTCTGACGTCTTCCTACATTCTGATTGAAGCTTGTACAGCTCTAATGTCAGAAGACGTCCAACAGGGTATTCTTACCGTCTATTGCCAGCCACTCTGCTGTCGGAGCCTCTCTGGTGCACACACACTGGCTTTAGCCAGGAGATGGTATCGTTGTATAACAGCAAAAAGAGAAAGCCTTTTAGGAAGCCCTGAATCAAAAGTTGGATTGAAAAGGGTTAAATCAATTGCACCAAAAAAGATGAGAATTTTTGTTCTAGGTTATGAATAACATTTAAGCACTATGAGGTTACATAATAAAAAAATGCTTCTGGTAATGTCTATTATATCATATGGTGAAGGAGGCTACTTTGGTTGTAAGACCTTTGAAATGTGTTGCATGCATTTCCTGTAAAGTTTGCATTGTCCTATATGTGTAACAAAGAAATCTGGAGTTGTTCCGATTCTCCAAAAGAACCATCTATGACTTTCTTCCTTTTTTTAAAAACAATCGTTTTTATTGAGGTTTTACAGTATAAAAACAGAAAACAGTTCTCGTTACATGTACAATAACTTTAGCTCATGCAGATAAAGACCCATGGTCTGGCCATTAGGGTCTGAGAGGTTTCAGAGAAAGCTGGGACATCAGCTCCGAATCAGGGTATATTAGTAACGAGGTTATCAGCCCCGTGGAACCATCTGGGGCGGTGAGTCCACTATTGAGCTATATAACTGAGAACAAGGGGGGAGACAAAGACAACATTGGGAGAAGGTAGAAAGGAGGGAGGGGGAGAGAGGCAGGTCATGGGGTGGCAATGGCCGCAGAAGAATGATACTCCCACGATCCCTCTCACCCCGGAATCTGTTTACCACAGGGTACTTAGCGCAGTACCCGCTCTTTTGGGAGTCTAAGATCTTAGCCGCTCCCACAGACAGCGACCCCAGGGAGGGACGTCAGTTTACCTCACCCCTAATGGCACGCCAGGGAGACCAGATTTTTAGGAATTTGTCGTGCATCCCATTGGATCACCTAGATAACTCCTCTAGATTCGCGAGGAGGTCGATTCGTTCCCTCCAGAGAGCGAGAGTGGGAGGGTTCTCGTTGTTTCCACAGCGCAGGGATCAGGGCCTTAGCAGTGTCAATCAGCTGGGCTATCAACTTATGTTTAAGAGGATGGAAAGCTGGAGTGGGTCTCCACAGGAGAACGACATCAGGGGTCAGCGTCAGCCCGGGGGAGAGCTTCCTCAGCACCATCTCGACATCTCTCCAAAAGGGTGATATTAGAAGGCACTCCCACCATATGTGTACATAGGTGCCAGAAGAAGCTTCACATCTCCAACACCTGTCCTGCGAGGCCAGTTTGTGGTCAGATAGCCATTGTTGGGTCTTGTACCACCTTGTTAAGAGTTTATAATGAGATTCTTGTGCAATGACACAAGGGGACAGGCCGAGGGCTGTCTTGAGGATTAGTTTAGTCTCACTTGGGGAGAAGAATATGCGAAGCTCTCTCTCCCAGGAAACCAGGAAGGCAGGCTTCATATCCAAGGGGCGGGAGATGAAATTTTTGCGAGTAAAAGATATTTTCCTCGTGGAGGAGGAGCTGGACGTAATCACCTTCTCAAAAGGGGTCATTGGTCTCGAGGAGATATACAATTTAAGGAAGTCTCTGATTACACTTAGGACGTGATTGGATATCAGGAATGGTAATGGATGGTTGGGTAGAAGTTCCTGTAAAATGGAGTGGGGGGGGGGGGGGGGTTGAGGGATAGAGCCATAACCTCTTGTAAGCGTATATTCATAAAGACTCTCCACATTCCTGCGGAGCAAGTGTCTAGGGGGAGGTCCATCAATTTATACAGGGCACATAGTGGGGTGCATGGAGAGGGTTTAGGCACCAATATTTCTCTTAGAGCTCCCCAAGTCTCGAAGGGGCCCTTTAGAAGTGGGTTAATTTTCTTGCTTCTGAGGCTTCTAATATCAGGGAACCAGAGGTCCGCAAGTAAAGAGGGACCATAGGATCCAGCAGCCAGCGCCTGGGTTATTGAATCTCCCACCGGGTGGGAGAGTTCCAGACAGAAGTTTATCTGGGTGGCAAGGTAAAAGTCTTTCATACAAGGGAGGTCCACTCCCCCTTCCGAGCGCCTTCTAACCAGCAGACAATGTGGTAGTCTGGGTCTCTTCCCCATCCACAGGTACCTGGAGAAAATTGTGCAGAGGGTCTTGAAAAAACTGCATGGGACGGAGATTGGGAGCAGATGGATTTTGTAAAGGTTGATTGGTATAACATAGGATTTTAGTATATTTCTCCTCCCCAGCCAGGAAATGAATGGGAGGTCATATGATCGCAGAAGATTTTTGATCTTGGGGATTAGGGGGAGAAAGTTCGCCTTGAATAGATCCTCTGCGTTTTTGGTGAATATAATGCCAAGAAATTCCATATCTGTATCGGACCAAGTAAAGGGTGTGTTATGCTGTAGGGTTTTGTAACGGGCGGCGGGTAATGATATGTTAAGCACGGTGGATTTAGCTAGGTTGGTTTTGAAATTGGAAAAAGTTCCATATTCCTCTAATAATGAGATTAGGCGAGGGAGGCCCGTCTCTGGGTTTGTTATCAAAAAGATTATGTCATCCGCGTATGCAGCGGTGGACAGATTCTTATCAGCAAACCTCAGGCCCTTAATCATGGGATCTAGTCTAATTTTTTGGAGGAGAGGTTCGAGGGCTAGAATTAACAGGGTGGGGGAGAAGGGGCAGCCCTGGCGCGTACCGTTACTTATGTCGAAGGGGGGGGAGAGGGAATTATTAATTTTAAGACGTGCGTGGGGCATAGCGTATAAAGACAAGATTGCTGAGACAAATTTGGGGGGAATATTATAGTGTAGGAGGACGGATTCCATGTATAGCCAATTGACGTGGTTGAACGCCTTTTCGGTGTCGGTTCTGACCAGAACCAGTGGGACCTTGCGGGATTGGGCGTATCTTGCTGTGTGAAGTAGTTTCAGACAATTGTCCTTACCCTCTCTCCCTTTGACAAAACCTGTCTGTTCTGGATTCACCAGTTTCGCTACATGCTTCTCTAGTCTAATTGTGAGTAATTTCGCCCAGAGCTTCATATCCAGATTTATTAAAGAGATAGGACGATAGCTTCCACATAACTCTGAGTCCTTATTTTCTTTATGGACTAAAGTTATGTGGGCTTCTTGCGTTTGTTTGGGCAGGGGGGGTTCCTTGTAATAGGGAGTTGAAGAGTTCTGTTAGGCGGGGCACTAGGGAGGCACTGAATGTGCTATAGTAAATGAGGGTGAGACCGTCCGGTCCAGGACTTGTACTAGGAGGGGAGGTGGCCAGAAGTTCTTCCACTTCTTTGGGAGTCACTGGGGTCAGGAAATCCGCCTCATCGTCATTTTCAATTTTGGGGAGGTTTAATTTTGCGAGGAAGGAATCGATCTAGGACTTTACGCCAAGTTTAGCTTCAGGAGATAGAGGATCCAGCAGATTGTAGAGGTGGGAATAAAATTTCTGAAATTCAATGGCAATTTCAGGGGTGGACGAGACCAGGGAGCCAGATTGGGTTTTGATCGCCTTTATCAGGTTTCTGAAATGTGCTTTTTTAATGAGGGAGGACATAAATCTGCTTCCCTTGTTACCTTGAGCGTATACGATCTGTTTCAGATAGAGGTGTTTCCTATTATATTAAGCTTCAAGAAGGAGCTTGAGTTCCCTACTCAGGGGGGTAAGATTGTCTAGGACTGCTTTAGCCTGGGACTGTTTAGCGACCTGCTCAAGCTTAGCAATTTGATTGAGTTTGTCGTCTATCTTCTTTTGTTGCCTTTTTTAACTCTTGAGCCCAAGGCAATCAAGAGTTCTCTTATGTAGGCCTTATGAGCTTCCCAGAGAATAGGAACCGGAGAGCTCTCTATATTGTTGAGTAGGAAAAATTCCTCTATCTGCTTGGCGAGATGCGCTCTATCACTTTCTAGGTCAAGGAGGGAGGGATTAAGTCTCCAGCGCCATTCCCGAGGCGGGGTATTAGGTATTGAAAGATAGGTGTGGACTGGGGCATGATCCAAAATGGTAATAGGTCCTATATAGGATTTCACTGTGGAGTGTAATAAGGAGGAGAAGGCAAAGATGTAGTCGAGGCGCTGGAAGGAGGAGTGGACAGGGGAGTAAAAGGTGTAGTCCCTTGAAGAGGGGTTTAGGTGCCTCCAGGTGTCGACCAAACCCATCTCTGAGAGTGCGTGAAGGAACCTTCTCAATTTCCTTTGGGAGGTCTGGGATTTCCCCACTGATGAGTCAATTAAGGGGCACATAGTGAGGTTAAAATCGCCGCCCAATAGAATCTGGCCACTGGCAAAGTGGACCTCTAATTGCCTAATCAGTCAAGGTACTTGGTCTGTATTTGGTGCGTAGATGTTGGCTAGGGTAATTTTGTTGTTATTGAGGGATCCCCTCACGAACAGGACCCTGCCCTCCTCGTCAGCGTATTGGGCCTCGCAGGATAAAGGAATGGATCTGTGAAGCAAGATTGAGACACCCTTGGAGGCCGATGATGGGTGGGAACTATAGAATCCTTGTGGGGATTGCTTGCCCGGTAGGGCCAGGCATCTGCTGCCCCTGAAGTGGGTCTCCTGGAAAAAAACAATCCCCGATCCATACCTTTTTAAGAGGAGCGCAACATGGTGCCTCTTGGAGGGTGAATTCAAACCTTTGACATTAAAGGAGGTGATGTGGAGTGGGTCCTCCATGCTACCAGCGCAGAGCAGTCGGACTGATCCTCTCCTGGAGTGGAAACAAAACAGATAATGTGAGCAAGAGCAGGGGGGCGATAATAAGGAGTTCGGCTGTCCGGCCTCCCTATTATGGTACAAGGGGTGGGGGGAGGGGAGGTGCTAGATGGGGGAGGAGAGAAGAGAGGGGGGTGGGTAGAACACAGCAGGAAAGAGAGAGTACAAGACAGTAACAGACAAAATCAAACCAGTCAAAGACACAGTACTTGCTATAGGGCAGGCCCCGAAATCATGGGCCCACTCTCAGGTGGGGGCGAGTTGACTGGACCTCGAGTTATCGACGAGCAATCAACTATCAAAACACCCTGTACAGACAGATGCCCACCGAGTCTCCCAAATCAATATGCATTTATCTAACATAGATATATTAAGGTGGAAAATCTTTTTTTTTTCCTTCATTATATAACGGAATGAGCTTAGGCGTCAAACAATGCGGTCTGTCATACAGCAATACGTAACAGCGTATGCAGAGATGAACCAAGGGGTTTCCGCAGAGAGCATCAGTAATCCTGGAACTTTAGAAAAAACACGCGGTCAAGAAAATAGGATCGGAAAAGGTGACCCTGGAAATCTGAAGCAAAGCTCCCGGGGACAAGGATGACAAAAGTCCAAGAGGAGCTAGTCCAGTGGGGGTCCGAGAGAAAGAGAAAGGTAAGGGATAGTCTCATCAGGTGTCCATGTTGTTAGAGGGGTCTTTTGGCTTCTTTTTCTTTCCTCTCGGAGATTTTAGGTTTCCAGCTTGTTGCAAGGTCTACGGAGGGGGGAGTCTCGGCAGTTTGGGGAACTCTGGAAGAAGAAGCCAGCATGGAAGTTCTATGGGATCAAGCTCCAGATGTTCCCAGCTGTTACGGAGGTCTTCTGGGGATTGGATGGTGAGCCTGCGTCCCTTATGAGTGATACCTATCCCGAAGGGAAAGAGCTGATGTCCCTTGCCCTGAGGGCTTCTAGAAGTGGACGTAGTAGCCGTCTTTTAGTCAGGGTGGAAGGGGACAGATCTTGATATATTTGGATAGGCTGATCGCTGTATTTAAGGTTTCTGCAGGTTCTAGTTGCTTTTAAGATGGCGGAGGAGTCCTGGTAGGACAGCAACTTGCAGATGACGTCGCTTGGGGGATCTGTGGCTGCAGGGGGGGTCTAAGCGCTGTGTGAATGCGCTCCACAGTTATAGAGGCTGCTCTGTCTGCCCCCAGTAAGCTTTCGAAGACTTCGGTAGCCACTTTAGTTAGGGATTCAGGGGCCCAGGACTCTGGGAGGTTCTTGATACGGATGTTGCAACGGCGGTTGCAATTTTCTAAATCCTCCTGCAGTGTAAGTGCCCGGTTAAGGTGATTGTGCTGGTCTCTGAGCACTTGGGCTATTGCCAGAGAATGAAAAGTGACTGATGCAGAAGTTGTCTCCAGCTCCTCAATTCTGCGCCCCATCTGCTTGATGTCATCTTTAATTTCAGCCAGGTCTGCAATGACTGGATGAAGGGCATTCATGATAAGCTCTTTCATGAATCCCTTTAAAATAACCTCATCATCTTTCTTTTTGATGAAGCTCCCTCCTCCCCCTCCTTACTTTGAGATGCAGCAGCTCCGCGGGCCGGCACCATCTTGGGTGCAGGGTGTGGAGATCGGGAGCCGCGTTTCTTGAGGTACCTCTGCATCACCATCTGGTTTTTGGCCAAGCAGGGAGTGCTCAGCTGTTCTCCGCTCCTCTCCTTTGTGCCTCCTCTCATGTCCGCGCTAGTAGGCGATAGTTAGGGACTCTCGTGGGCGCCGCGCTGACGGAGCTCTGGGCTCAGGCAGCCATCTTGGTCAGCGGTCAGGCTCCGCCCCCCCATCTGTGACTTTCTATAAGTGAACCTGGATATTTGAGGAGGCCAGCTGGCCCTTGCGGACTCCTTATAGAAGTGAAGTTTTCTTTTTTCTATATCTACTTGTACACAAAGAGCACTGGATTCTTTCACAACACTTCTTTTCCTGTATTTGTGATAGAGGAATCGGGCCCTGGGTCCTTCCTCTGATGCTCTCTCAATGAACATGGCCTTTTACAGGAATTAGGAGGTAGAATGGATTAGCACCAGTTTGAAGGCAAACTAGAACCAGTCGTACGATGGGCAGTCTACATCAGGTGAGTCCAAAATATATTTTCTGCTGCACCTTTTCAAAACACCAATACATTTTCTTGGAACACTGTCCTGAATTTTTTTGTTGTTTTTACCTATGATTTAGTGTGACAAGTGGAATTTCCTACATCAATTTACTTTATAGTGTATGTAAAGGCTATGCATATGCTTCTTCTTTAAATCACTGTTAAGCCAGAAAGTAATGCTGAAAGATTTTAACTCTGAAGCCAGCACAATTATAAATATTTAAGTATATAACTTGTATCCTCTAACTTCTTTCTGCCCTGTGCTGTTTTAATATGTTGCAGTAGGCAGGTTATTGTCGCATACCACTGTCACGGTCTCTGGTCCACAGCGGGGTCATGGCACGGGGGCCATGACACGTAGATGGGCTGGTTGCACTAGCCCAGTCTGTTCTACAGATTAATGTTTGTGTTTCAGTGGTTTGTCATTTCTTTAGATGTTAGGCCAGGCTCACACTAATGATCCAGACTCTGCATGCAGGTTACTTCAGCGGAATCCGGGTGTGAACACCCAGCCGGCGACCCTGCGTACCTGCTATTTCTGTACTGTGGATGACTGCGGATGCTCGCCATTGGTCATGCACAGTACGGATTTTTTTTTTTCTAGTCAGTAGCGATGAAGCAGGTACCTGCAGTCTGTGCCAATTGCAGTTGGGCTGTGACTCTGATGGCCTCCATTGACTTCAATGGAGATCGTCCATGCGGAATTCACAGCAAAAGAGAGCATGTTGTGATTTTCCTCCGCTCATAGAATATGCAATTCGTTTCCACGAGTGTGAAGGAAAAATCAATTTTTACATGCCTTTTAATGCATGCCATTTGCTTCGGATCCTCCGGGTAGGCGTCGACCGTGGATTCCGCAATAGAAATCTGCCCATGTGAAACCGGCCTTACTTGGGTTGTTTTTTTCTGTATTCCCTTCGTTGTTTCCCTGTCATTGATTTTGCTTCCTTGTATCGAACATTGATTTTGCCCTAGTGTTTGTGGAACTTTGTCTGACCTATTGTATTAACTGGGCTGTTATATTAGACTGCTTTTGGGTGTGATTTGTTGCTGAATGCTGTCTCTGCTCTGGTGGACTGAGGTTATGTTCTGCTGCTAAGCTAAGTAGTGTTTTTGCTGTTTCATTGTGCTCTTATGCAAAGTGGTGCTTTTGCTGTCTATTTGTATTTTCTTTCCCTTGGGTGCTAGAGTCAGTGTCCAAGGTATGAGATGTGGGGCCACCTTTTTTGAAGTGATAAGCTAGCTTTTAGGCAGAGCTGTTTCTTCCTAGAAGTCAGGGAGAGTTTATACCTTATTTATTTAGTTTTATTCTTTTGTACTTCACTCTATGCAGCAGTCTGCTCCCTGAGTGAACTGGATATGGTACGTCTTGTATTCAGGGAGAACATGACAACCACCCCACTATTACATATACATCCCAGTGAGGGTGTGAAAACAGCAATATACAGCCAACTTCCTGTTCTACTAGCCAGTTTTTTCCGATAATGCTGATCCTGGTTATTTAACCCTTTAAATGTCATAGTCAATAATGACTATTTGACAGAAGAGGGGTCTCTGCTAGCTCAATGGCCCTTCTGCAACATGATTGTAGGGAGTCAATGATTTATCAAATCTACTGTAGGTATATGGCTAAACGATGTGCTGCATGTCACCACACAGGAAATAGAGTGAATACAATTCCCCACTACAATGACTATTTGCTGTACCTGCTTTACTTATCAGTCAATTTAAACAGCACTTGTTCAGTAGTTATTATTCACTTATACAGCAAATGTGAAAGACCGAACGATTGTGAATGATTTCTCATTTAAACGGGCCAACAATATATAATTGCAGTACTATATTAGGGCTCCTTCACACTGCGTATGCACAATTCCGCGTGTCTCAGCATAACGTATTTGTACTACGAATGAGTCTTTTTTGCACTTGTATTAGCGTTCTTTACAGCTCTTTTTATGCCTGCAGGGTATGTTCATTAGCGAGCTTCAGACACACAGGCCCTGATTTAAAACGCTATTTATCTTAATCAGTTCTATATATGTTCTTTTTCCCATGGAATTGCGCATTGCGTGCACATTTGCGCACCCCACATAGACTTCTATGGGGACCTTTGGTGCACTAATGCACAGGAAAATAGAGCATGTACAATTTATTTTGCGTGTTCACAAAATCGAGAACTGTGTATGAACCTATTGCTATCAATGGGTTCTATTCTCTGCGTATTGCGCAAATAAATTTTATGTGCACAAAAACACATGCAAATACGCCCGTGTGAAGGGGCCTTTAAACATTGATATGGCATAAAATGTTGCCCCACTGCAAACTCACTTTTGCACATTTGACAAACTCGGCATTACTGCATTTGTATTAATTGTAACCAGTAGTTTGTTTAGCCTTTGGAGAAAGACTGGATGACTTCCTGTTCATATTATTTGCACTCTGCATGGGATTATCACATAAATACATAATATTAGTGTTCAGCAGAACAATAAAATCAAGTGAATTTCTATTACTACAGGTAAAACATTTGACATTTATATTTTATTGAAATTTTGCTCCATGCAATCGATAAATCATTCAAGATATTGAGCAATGCAAATGTATTATCTTGAATAATTAAAGTTTGCTTCCAGTAAGCACAGAGTGAAACAAAAGCAAATATATCTTTTACTTCCTCTGTTGGACTTTCTGATGAACGAGCTCTATTACTTGAAGAACTGGACTCAGAATTTTCCTCACGGTAGTACATGGCAGATTATATAGTGTTGTCATGAATGCCTGGTAAAATGGCTGCACAATAAACAGGAGATAATGTAATAAACCTATAGAGAAATGTTCTTAAGGACTCATTCACATGGGTGAATTTGCGCAGATAACTTACATGCATAAAAAAAATGTGACTATAAGGGTGAACACCCACTTGGGTTTTTTTAACGCGATTGTCAGTGGAACTTTCTAATGTTAAAAACGCATTGCAAGTTGGTGCGTTTTTACCATTAGAAAGTCTCATTGACAATCGGGTTAAAAAAACGCAAGTTTGTGGGAGCCCTAAGGGCTCCTTTCCACTGGCGAGGTAATCTCACATTTTCAGTGCGATGCGAGAGTGCGAGCTTTCGCAGGAAAGTCCCACACATGTTGTTCTATGACAACCTTTCCACTAGCGATGTTTAAGGGCAAGTTGCAATGCGAGGATTAAAAATCGCAGCAGGAGGATTGTTTCAGAGTTTTGCATTTTTCTGTTGCCCATACAGTGCAATGGCAAAACAGATTCTCGCATCACAACGCAAAAGCTTGTGATTTTGCAGCGTTGCGATGTGATTTTAACATGACGATTTTCTCGCAGTGATATCGCTATTGCCAGTGGAAAGGAGCCCTTAGAACTATGGAAACATTCAGACAAAAGAATTTTAGCCGCACCAAAAAAAAATTGTGCTTAAAAAGATAGGACAAGAGTGACTGAAATTCCCTGCTGAGTGAAAAGATAAGACCTGACCTACCTCTAGTGTGCAAAGTGAAGAAACCTCCACAGACTTCTATGGGAGACTATGCGAGGCAGCCGAAAAAAAGGGAGAATAAGGGGTTCCCCAGCAGGGAAGATTAAGGGATTCCCTGAAAGGAAGCTCTGGGGGAACCCCCTTCATCCCCCTGTGGTGGTGCTTCCCTTCATTTGAGAGAGAGATGGAGGAGGTTTCCCCGGAGACTCCCTCAATTTCCCTCTCTCTCGAGCAGCGCATCCTTTCGGTCAGTCCCGGCTGTGTGACCCTGGCAACTAGCACTGCAGAAAATCATCCATTCAGATGACTTTCTGCAGTGCTAGCTGCAATTTATTTTTGGCGCAACTAATAGCTGTGTGAATTCCATGCTCTTGTGAATGAGCCCTAAAGGGGATGTACCAGGAGAAAACATAAACAGGCTGTTGATTTCTTATATCTATGTGGTGTTAGAGTAACCGCTAAGTGTTGTGATACTTAAAGGGGTTGTCCCGCGCCGAAACGGGTTTTTTTTTTTTCAATAGCCCCCCCGTTCAGCGCGAGACAAACCCGATGCAGGGATAAAAAAAAAAAAACGGGTAGTACTTACCGAATCCCCGCGCTCCGGTGACTTCTTACTTGCCTTGTGAAGATGGCCGCCGGGATCTTCACCCTCGGTGGACCGCAGGTCTTCTGTGTGGTCCATTGCCGATTCCAGCCTCCTGATTGGCTGGAATCGGCACACGTGACGGGGCGGAGCTACGAGGAGCCGCTCTCTGGCACGAGCGGCCCCATTCAGAAGACAGGACTGCGCAAGCGCGTCTAATCGGGCGATTAGGCGCTGAAGATTAGACGGCACCATGGAGACGGGGACGCTAGCAACGGAACAGGTAAGTGAATAACTTCTGTATGGCTCATAATTAATGCACAATGTACATTACAAAGTGCATTAATATGGCCATACAGAAGTGTATACCCCCACTTGCTTTCGCGGGACAACCCCTTTAAGCGTATCGCAGCCTAATCGATCAGGTATGCCAGATTTGACGGTGCATCACAGAAGAAATCAGCGTGAAACAGACAAGTAGCGTTTTGAGATTTGCTTCCTCTTCTAAAGCTCTTTATTGAGTAGAAAAACACAAGGTAGCACAAGCTGATTATGAGCAGACACCACCTGGCTGCCATCCAATCATCGTAAGACAGATTAGTTGAGTTTCATCAAGTTATTCTAAAAGTTACAATCTCACATTTACATGTAAACATATAAAATTGCTCAATGGTGAAGCTAGCAGTTACATTAGCTCATGCTTGCCGTAAACATATACAATAGCTAAATGCTAACATTGGCAATTATCTTATCTAAGGCTTGCATAGTGAACACATATCCTGCTAGAGCCTCACCCAACCTTACCGACGACGGACTTCTGTTTTTGACTGCGTTTGTCACAGTAATAACCCTGAAATAAAATAATGTATCAACCACTATTATAGGTGGAAATATTGTCAATTAAAGATACAAGCCCAAAGCCTTTGTTGTAAGACTGCCAAACTCTGATGACATCACTTCCTGTTCCTGTCATGAACAGTTTTTTTCACAGAGGCCTCATTCATATGGATCCTAATCACATGTATCATGATTATCAAATCCTAGAGGAAGGTGGGCCCTAGTGGAAAGAGTGAAGAGTCACAATTGGCCAGGCTTCCAGGATGGTATATGTCAAAATAAATTTTATAACTTGTATAGCTATTAAATTAAAATGTATGAAATCTATGGGTAAAGTAAACAAGTAAAACACAACTAAAAAGAATGAGGAGAATAAAAGTAACACTTTGCAGTCTAGATACATCAATATCATAACTGTGACTGATAATATCTTGATGATAAAGGTGATGGTGGCAACATTAACAAAAATAATCATTATGATCATGATTATTGTGAAGAACACATTATAATAGGTGAAAAAAATATGTTTCATGTTAACTAGAGATGAGCGAACACCAAAATGTTCGGGTGTTCGTTATTCGGAACGAACTTCCCGTGATGCTCGAGGGTTCGTTTCGAACAACGAACCCCATTGAAGTCAATGGGCGACCAGAACATTTTTGTATTTCGCCGATGCTCGCTAAGGTTTTCATGTGTGAAAATCTGGGCAATTCAGGAAAGTGATGGGAATGACACAGTGACGGATAGGGCAGGCGAGGGGCTACGTGTTGGGCTGCATCTCAAGTTCACAGGTCCCACTATTAAGCCACAATACCGGCAAGAGTGGGCCCCCCCCCCTCCCAACAACTTTTACTTCTGAAAAGCCCTCATTAGCATGGCATACCTTTGCTAAGCACCACACTACCTCCAACAAAGCACAATCACTGCCTGCATGACACTCCACTGACACTTCTCCTGGGTTACATGCTGCCCAACCGCCCCCCCTCCCCCCCCCCCCCCACAGCGCACACCAAAGTGTCCCTGGGCAGCCTTCAGCTGCCCTCATGCCACACCACGCTCATGTCTATTTAGAATTGCGTCTGCCATGACGAGGGACCGCAGGCACACACTGCAGAGGTTGGCACGGCTAGGCAGCGACCCTCTTTAAAAGTGGCGGAGCGATAGCCCACAATGCTGTACAGAAGCAATGAGAAATAGAATCCTGTGCCACCGCCATCAGGAGCTGCACACGTGGGCATAGCAATGGGGAACCTATGTGCCACACACTATTCATTCTGTCAAGGTGTCTGCATGCCCCAGTCAGACCGGGCTTTTTAATTCATAGACACAGGCAGGTACAACTCCCTATTGTGAAGTCCCTGTCGACCCACAGCATGGGTGGCTCCCTGGAACCCACCGGCGGTACACAGAAATATCCCATTGCATTGCCCAACACAGCTGAGGTAGTAATGTCGTGCTTAATGCAGGTGGGCTTCGGCCCACACTGCATGCCCCAGTCTGACTGGGGTTCTTTATAAGTGTACAGATGTAGTAAAAACTCCGTGTGCACCTACAGCATGGGTGGGTGCCAGGAAGCCACCGGCGGTACATAGAAATATCCCATTGCATTGCCCAACACAGCTGAGGTAGTAATGTTGTGCTTAACCCTTTCCAATCCAATTTGTATATGGTTTTCCTAGGGGGCTTACTCTTTTTCTGCTGTTATACAACGGCGCTATATGCTGGCTAAAGCCAGTACTGCATGAGCTGACACGTAGGATAGGCTCCGACAGCAGAGAGGCTGGCAATATACAGTAAGAGAACCCCGACGGACGTCTACCAACAACGGAGCTGTACAGCCTTAAACCCTAATGTCTTCACAGGTCACACAGTGGACTGGAAAGGGTTAATGCAGGTGGGTTTCGGCCCACACTGCATGCCCCAGTCAGACTGGGGTTCTTTACAAGTGGACACATGTAGGTTAAACTCCCTGTGGACCCACTGCCTGGGTGGGTGCCAGGAAGCCACCGGCGGTACATAGAAATATCCCATTGCATTGCCCAACACAGCTGAGGTAGTAATGTCGTGCGTAATACAGGTGGGCTTCGGCCCACACTGCATGCCCCAGTCAGACGGGTTCTTTAGAAGTGTACAGATGTATTAAAAACTCAGTGTGCACCTACAGCATGGGTGGCTCCCTGGAACCCACCGGCGGTACACAAAAATATCCCATTGCATTGCCCAACACAGCTGAGGTAGTAATGTCGTGCTTAATGCAGGTGGGCTTCGGCCCACACTGCATGCCCCAGTCAGACTGGGGTTCTTTACAAGTGGACACATGTAGGTTAAACTCCCTGTGGACCCACTGCCTGGGTGGGTGCCAGGAAGCCACCGGCGGTACATAGAAATATCCCATTGCATTGCCCAACACAGCTGAGGTAGTAATGTCGTGCGTAATACAGGTGGGCTTCGGCCCACACTGCATGCCCCAGTCAGACGGGTTCTTTAGAAGTGTACAGATGTATTAAAAACTCAGTGTGCACCTACAGCATGGGTGGCTCCCTGGAACCCACCGGCGGTACACAAAAATATCCCATTGCATTGCCCAACACAGCTGAGGTAGTAATGTCGTGCTTAATGCAGGTGGGCTTCGGCCCACACTGCATGCCCCAGTCAGACTGGGGTTCTTTACAAGTGGACACATGTAGGTTAAACTCCCTGTGGACCCACTGCCTGGGTGGGTGCCAGGAAGCCACCGGCGGTACATAGAAATATCCCATTGCATTGCCCAACACAGCTGAGGTAGTAATGTCGTGCGTAATACAGGTGGGCTTCGGCCCACACTGCATGCCCCAGTCAGACGGGTTCTTTAGAAGTGTACAGATGTATTAAAAACTCAGTGTGCACCTACAGCATGGGTGGCTCCCTGGAACCCACCGGCGGTACACAAAAATATCCCATTGCATTGCCCAACACAGCTGAGGTAGTAATGTCGTGCTTAATGCAGGTGGGCTTCGGCCCACACTGCATGCCCCAGTCAGACTGGGGTTCTTTACAAGTGGACACATGTAGGTTAAACTCCCTGTGGACCCACTGCCTGGGTGGGTGCCAGGAAGCCACCGGCGGTACATAGAAATATCCCATTGCATTGCCCAACACAGCTGAGGTAGTAATGTCGTGCGTAATACAGGTGGGCTTCGGCCCACACTGCATGCCCCAGTCAGACGGGTTCTTTAGAAGTGTACAGATGTATTAAAAACTCAGTGTGCACCTACAGCATGGGTGGCTCCCTGGAACCCACCGGCGGTACATAAAAATATCCCATTGCATTGCCCAACACAGCTGAGGTAACGTCAGCTGTAATGCAGGTGGCCTAAAAATTAATTTGATTACACTGTAGGCGAGGGCCCACAAAAATTGCTGTATCAACAGTACTAATGTACATCCCAAAAATTGGCCATGGCCAGCCAAGAGGGCAGGTGAAACCCATTAATCGCTTTGGTTAATGTGGCTTAAGTGGTAACTAGGCCTGGAGGCAGCCCAGTGTAACGAAAAATTGGTTCAAGTTAAAGTTCCAATGCTTTTAAGCGCATTGAAACTTATAAAAATTGTTCTGAAAAATTATTTGAGTGAGCCTTGTGGCCCTAAGAAAAATTGCCCGTTCAGCGTGATTACGTGAGGTTTCAGGAGGAGGAGCAGGAGGAGGAGGAGGAGGAATATTAGACACAGATTGATGAAGCAGAAATGTCCCCGTTTTGGATGGTGAGAGAGAACGTAGCTTCCATCCGCGGGTGCAGCCTACGTATTGCTTACGTATCGCTGCTGTCCGCTGGTGGAGAACAGAAGTCTGGGGAAATCCAGCCTTTGTTCATCTTGATGAGTGTTAGCCTGTCGGCACTGTCGGTTGACAAGCGGCTACGCTTATCTGTGATGATTCCCCCAGCCGCACTAAACACCCTCTCCGACAACACGCTAGCCGCAGGACAAGCAAGCACCTCCAGGGCATACAGCGCTAGTTCAGGCCACATGTCCAGCTTCGACACCCAGTAGTTGTAGGGGGCAGAGGCGTCACCAAGGATGGTCGTGCGATCCGCTACGTACTCCCTCACCATCCTTTTACAGTGCTCCCGCCGACTCAGCCGTGACTGGGGAGCGGTGACACAGTCTTGGTGGGGAGCCATAAAGCTGGCCAGGCCCTTAAAGACTGTTGCACTGCCTGGGATGTACATGCTGCTCGATCTACGCACATCCCCTGCTACCTTGCCCTCGGTACTGCGCCTTCTGCCACTAGCGCTGTCGGCTGGGAATTTTACCATCAGCTTGTCCGCAAGGGTCCTGTGGTATAGCAACACTCTCGAACCCCTTTCCTCTTCGGGAATCAGAGTGGGCAGGTTCTCCTTATACCGTGGATCGAGCAGTGTGTACACCCAGTAATCCGTAGTGGCCAGAATGCGTGCAACGCGAGGGTCACGAGAAAGGCATCCTAACATGAAGTCAGCCATGTGTGCCAGGGTACCTGTACGCAACACATGGCTGTCTTCACTAGGAAGATCACTTTCAGGATCCTCCTCCTCCTCCTCCTCCTCAGGCCATACACGCTGAAAGGATGACAGGCAATCAGCCGGTGTACCGTCAGCAGCGGCCCAAGCTGTCTCTTCCCCCTCCTCCTCATCCTCCTCATGCTCCTCCTCCTCCTCCTGTACGCGCTGAGAAATAGACAGGAGGGTGCCCTGACTATCCAGCGGCATACTGTCTTCCCCCGCCCCCGTTTCCGAGCGCAAAGCAGCTGCCTTTATGGTTTGCAGGGAATTTCTCAAGATGCATAGCAGAGGAATGGTGACGCTAATGATTGTAGCATCGCCGCTCACCACCTGGGTAGACTTCTCAAAATTACCAAGGACATGGCAGATGTCTGCCAACCAGGCCCACTCTTCTGAAAGGAATTGAGGAGGCTGACTCCCACTGCGCCGCCCATGTTGGAGTTGGTATTCGACTATAGCTCTACGTTGTTCATAGAGCCTGGCCAACATGTGGAGCGTAGAGTTCCACCGTGTGGGCACGTCGCACAGCAGTCGGTGCACTGGCAGCTTAAAGTGATGTTGCAGGGTGCGTAGGGTGGCAGCGTCCGTGTGGGACTTGCAGAAATGTGCGCAGAGCCGGCGCGCCTTTACGAGCAGGTCTGACAAGCGTGGGTAGCTTTTCAGAAACCGCTGAACCACCAAATTAAAGACGTGGGCCAGGCATGGCACGTGCGTGAGGCTGCCAAGCTGCAGAGCCGCCACCAGGTTACGCCCGTTGTCACACACGACCATGCCCGGTTGGAGGCTCAGCGGCGCAAGCCAGCGGTCGGTCTGCTCTGTCAGACCCTGCAGCAGTTTGTGGGCCGTGTGCCTCTTATCGCCTAAGCTGAGTAGTTTCAGCACGGCCTGCTGACGCTTGCCCACCGCTGTGCTGCCACACCGCGCGACACCGACTGCTGGCGACATGCTGCTGCTAACACATCTTGATTGCGAGACAGAGGAGGAGGAGGAGGGTGCTTTAGTGGAGGAAGCATACACCTCCGCAGATACCAGCACCGAGCTGGGGCCCGCAATTCTGGGGGTGGGTAGGACGTGAGCGGTCCCAGGCTCTGACTCTGTCCCAGCCTCCACTAAATTCACCCAATGTGCCGTCAGGGAGATGTAGTGGCCCTGCCCGCCTGTGCTTGTCCACGTGTCCGTAGTTAAGTGGACCGTGGCAGTAACCGCGTTGGTGAGGGCGCGCACAATGTTGCGGGAGACGTGGTCGTGCAGGGCTGGGACGGCACATCGGGAAAAGTAGTGGCGACTGGGAACTGAGTAGCGCGGGGCCGCCGCCTCCATGATACTTTTGAAGGACTCCGTTTCCACAACCCTATACGGCAGCATCTCAAGGCTGATGAATTTTGCTATGCGGACGGTTAACGTTTGAGCGTGCAGGTGCGTGGCGGCGTACTTGCGCTTGCGCTCGAACACTTGCGCAAGCGACGGCTGAACGGTGCGCTGAACTACACTGCTGGATGGGGCCGAGGACAGCGGAGATGAGGGTGTGGGTGCAGGCCATGAGGCGGTAGTGCCTGTGTCCTGAGAGGGGGGTTGCATCTCAGTGGCAGGTTGGGGCACAGGGGGAGAGGCAGGGGTGCAAACCGGAGGCGGTGAACGGCCTTCGTCCCACCTTGTGGGGTGCTTGGCCATCATATGTCTGCGCATGGTGGTGGTGGTGAGGCTGTTGGTGTTGGCTCCCCGGCTGAGCTTTGCGCAACAAAGGTTGCACACCACTGTTCGTCTGTCGTCAGGCGTCTCTGTGAAAAACTGCCAGACCTTAGAGCACCTCGGCCTCTGCAGGGTGGCATGGCGCGAGGGGGCGCTTTGGGAAACACTTGGTGGATTATTCGGTCTGGCCCTGCCTCTACCCCTGGCCCTGGCCACCGCACTGCCTCTTGCAACCTGCCCTGCTGATGCCCTTGACTCCCCCTCTGAAGACCTGTCCTCCTGAGTAAGCGTTGCACACCAGGTGGGGTCAGTCACCTCATCGTCCTGCTGCTCTTCCTCCGAATCCTCTGTGCGCTGCTCCCTTGGACTTACTGCCCTTACTACTACCTCACTGCAAGACAACTGTGTCTGATCGTCATCGTCCTCCTCACCCACAGAAAGTTGTTGAGACAGTTGGCGGAAGTCCCCAGCCTCTTCCCTCGGACCCCGGGAACTTTCGAATGGTTGGGCATCAGTGACGATAAACTCCTCTGGTGGGAGAGGAACCGCTGCTGCCCAATCTAAGCAGGGGCCCGAGAACAGTTCCTGGGAGTGTTCCCGCTCCTGAGCAGGTGTCATTGTAGTGGAGTGAGGAGGCTGGGAGGAAGGAGGAGCAGCAGACAGATTCGGATTTGCAGCAGTGGACGGCGCAGAACTGCGTGTTGACGATAGGTTGCTCGAAGCACTTTCTGCCATCCAGGACAGGACCTGCTCACACTGCTCATTTTCTAATAACCGTCTCCCGCGTGGACCCATTAATTGGGCGATGAATGTGGGGACGCCAGAAACGTGCCTCTCTCCTAATCGCGCAGCAGTCGGCTGCGACACACCGGGATCAGGAGCTCGGCCTGTGCCCACACCCTGACTTGGCCCTCCGCGTCCTCGGCTGCGTCCACGTCCTCTAGGCCTACCCCTACCCCTCAGCATGCTGTATTACCAGTGATTTGATTTCACAGGCAGGAAATAAATTGGCGCAAGACTGCAGGCCAAATATAATTTTTTCCCTTTTTGGAAAACGAAAGGCCCCACTGCCTCTAGTGAATGAATAATCTAAGTTTAATAACTGTGCTGTGTCCCTGCTAATGTGTCACAGAACGTGAGGGTAGCAGAGTTATTATAACTCTGGCAGAGCAGGTATTTTTTTTCCCAATTAAGGAAAGCAAATGGCGAAGCCAGCAGTAAAGCGTAGCTGGGTGCGTATGATTTAGCAATGTTTTTCACGCAGCTCACACGTGTCCACCGCCCGTAAGGACGGACAGAGGCTGGACAAATAGATTTGTTTTCACTTGTTTTTCCACCAAAAGGCAGCACTGCGTATATTCAATGAACATGAGAAGTTTAATAACTGTGCTGTGTCCCTGCTAATGTGTCACAGAACGTGAGGGTAGCAGAGTTATTATAACTCTGGCAGAGCAGGTATTTTTTTTCCCAATTAAGGAAAGCAAATGGCGAAGCCAGCAGTAAAGCGTAGCTGGGTGCGTATGATTTAGCACTGTTCTTCACGCAGCTCACACGTGTCCACCGCCCGTAAGGACGGACAGAGGCTGGACAAATAGATTTGTTTTCACTTGTTTTTCCACCAAAAGGCAGCACTGCGTATATTCAATGAACATGAGAAGTTTAATAACTGTGCTGTGTCCCTGCTAATGTGTCACAGAACGTGAGGGTAGCAGAGTTATTATAACTCTGGCAGAGCAGGTATTTTTTTTCCCAATTAAGGAAAGCAAATGGCGAAGCCAGCAGTAAAGCGTAGCTGGGTGCGTATGATTTAGCAATGTTTTTCACGCAGCTCACACGTGTCCACCGCCCGTAAGGACGGACAGAGGCTGGACAAATAGATTTGTTTTCACTTGTTTTTCCACCAAAAGGCAGCACTGCGTATATTCAATGAACATGAGAAGTTTAATAACTGTGCTGTGTCCTTGCTAATGTGTCACAGAACGTGAGGGTAGCAGAGTTATTATAACTCTGGCAGAGCAGGTATTTTTTTTCCCAATTAAGGAAAGCAAATGGCGAAGCCAGCAGTAAAGCGTAGCTGGGTGCGTATGATTTAGCAATGTTTTTCACGCAGCTCACACGTGTCCACCGCCCGTAAGGACGGACAGAGGCTGGACAAATAGATTTGTTTTCACTTGTTTTTCCACCAAAAGGCAGCACTGCGTATATTCAATGAACATGAGAAGTTTAATAACTGTGCTGTGTCCCTGCTAATGTGTCACAGAACGTGAGGGTAGCAGAGTTATTTTAACTCTGGCAGAGCAGGTATTTTTTTTCCCAATTAAGGAAAGCAAATGGCGAAGCCAGCAGTAAAGCGTAGCTGGGTGCGTATGATTTAGCAATGTTTTTCACGCAGCTCACACGTGTCCACCGCCCGTAAGGACGGACAGAGGCTGGACAAATAGATTTGTTTTCACTTGTTTTTCCACCAAAAGGCAGCACTGCGTATATTCAATGAACATGAGAAGTTTAATAACTGTGCTGTGTCCCTGCTAATGTGTCACAGAACGTGAGGGTAGCAGAGTTATTATAACTCTGGCAGAGCAGGTATTTTTTTTCCCAATTAAGGAAAGCAAATGGCGAAGCCAGCAGTAAAGCGTAGCTGGGTGCGTATGATTTAGCAATGTTTTTCACGCAGCTCACACGTGTCCACCGCCCGTAAGGACGGACAGAGGCTGGACAAATAGATTTGTTTTCACTTGTTTTTCCACCAAAAGGCAGCACTGCGTATATTCTATGAATAATAACTGTGTTGTGGCCCTGCCTATACAATTCTTTCCCTGCAGTATCAATGGAGGGTGGAATGCTCTGCAGAGGCGATTTTGAGAAGCCCAAAAAAAATGCAGCACAGCTAACAGCAGCCTGGACAGTACTGCACACGGATAAATATGGCCCTAGAAAGGACCGTTGAGGTTCTTGAAGGCTACACTCACTCCTAACACTCTCCCTGCCTATGCAGCACTTCTGTCCCTAATGCCAGGTGCAACGCTCTGCAGAGCCGATTTTGAGAAAAAAAAATGCCACTGCTAACAGCAGCCAACACACAGCTATCAGTGGCCCTAATAAGGACCTTTGGGGGGTCTTGAAGCCTACACTAACTACCAATTCTTTCCCTACAGCAGCTCCGGTATAAACAGCACTGTCCCTCATCTAACTCACCAGGCATCTGAGGCGAGCCGCGGGAGGGGCCGACTTTTATATTAGGCGAACACCTGATCTCGCCAGCCACTCACAGCAGGGGGGTGGTATAGGGCTTAAACGTTGCAGGGGGAAGTTGTAATGCCTTCCCTGTCTTTCAATTGGCCAGAAAAGCGCGCTAACGTCTCAGGGAAGGAAGTGAAAGTAACCAGAACACCGCATGGTGTTCGTTACGAATAACGAACATCCCGAACACCCTAATATTCGCACGAATATCAAGCTCGGACGAACGCGTTCGCTCATCTCTAATGTTAACCAGTAACAACGATCAATGTCATCACATTTATAGTGAAGGGAGCAAGAATATTTATAGATAATGCTTTGATAATTTATAGATCAAGAAAACACTACATATTCTAATGGTTAAACGTGTTTACTTTAAGCGGGTGCTAATGATACGTTATTCACAGATACCGAATAAGGTTAAGTAAAATATCACAAGTATAGAAAATTAGAAAACTTATCAAAATTATGCAGTACCTTCTCTTAATTCTGAATGTTCTATGAGGGCAATAGAAAAATGCAGAATTTGATGTCATAGACAGATCTAAACCAGATGCTTCACAGTGCTACTTACGAAATATTACTATGTCACAGTAGGAAAGTTATATTATCTCGAAATGGTAATGAATGCAGTTCAAGTGGTGGCACGCATCATTTATACCATTTTAATGATGTTGGAAATTAATGGCAGAGTCTTTGTAAATGCTCTGTTTGCCTAATTATATATGCTTGAGAAAGTCTGAGCGAGTCTACAAGCTGCCATGTCACAGGGTTACTGCTCTGTTTTCCAAACATTATCGCCAAGATACAATGTCTTAAATACATAAAATGAGGCATCAAAGAGAGTTGTAATGTTTACTTAATGGAGTAGAGAGCAGTAGTCAATTAATAGATGGGCAATCAGACAAATTTACAAGGCTGCAGGATGTACTGAGAGATATCCTCACCACCAGTGTAAGAGAAGCCATGGCTAAATGTTAAAATCAAGAAAGTGTTTTATGAAACTACAAGGAACAAATGTAGCGACCCAGACCTAGGAGGTATTAAGAAGAGATGTTAGTCACGGTGGCTCTGCTGCTCCTCCTAGCAGAGTGGAAAATCAGCCCAGTCTTGAACTGCGTTCCGACGGGTCGGTTTCCTCGTGGAAATCTGGCGTTTTTGCCGTAGCAAAAAAAAGCAAGATTTCTGCAGGATAAGTGCAGCTTCAAAACCCACAGCACTTAGTCACGGTTTTTGGAGTGGCTTCGCCGCATGCTTTTCCGTTCCTGCCGCCTCTCCCATAGAGAGGAGCGAGGCTGCAATGGGAAAAAAAAAGGAATGACATGCTGCGTCCCGGGAATCTACGCCAGAGCTTTACCGCAACGGATTGTCCGCCCCATGTGAACGAGATTTTTGCAAATCTCATCCACATGGCAGGCTAATCCCAGGATTAGTGGCCGCAGGCGGATTTGCCACAGCGAAATGCCACAGGGGAATTCCGCTGCAAATCCGCCCTGTGTGAACCCAGCCTTAGGGTCTAACTACACCAGTGGTAAAAAAAAATAAATAAATAATAAAAATAACTACATAAGCAGCTGTTATGGCCCATAGAGTCATGTAGGGGAAGATGTTAGTTATCGTGACACCAGTCCGTATATGAGTAGGGACCTATTCCTTGTCCCTTAACCATAAGTGTGGTGCCTCAGTGCAGTACGTCGGTGATGGGAAGTGACTTTAGGCCACAGACTGTAAATGGTAAAAACAACTTTAAACTATTTATTTGCAAGATGTGACAGATTATTTGACATGGACATGGTAGCATAGCCTTAGATCACATTGATTAGAAGTATTTGAAGACTCTGAATTGCACTAGTAGACATTGCATTGCAAACACTTGAAACACTTTCTCAGGTAGCTGTGGCAACACAATTTAGTTAAACACTTACAGCTTTCATCTCTGGCCCTGTCTAATGCTATGCATAAAATCCACTGACTTGATTCCTTCATTTTCTCTTCTGTTTCCATTTTCTCCCTCCCCCACTGTGCCTCCAGCATAAAGTTGGTTTTGTACTCATATTTTAGATGTTCAAGCTCCACACTGCACTGGCTATTAGTAAAGATGGTTACCTTGTTCCTCCCCAGACTCCTTCAGACTCTGCTGAGCTGGCTAAACTGACACCTAGAAGACTTTGTAAAGATGTTCACCTTGTTCTTCCACATTCTATATCTCTGGCTGTCTTCTCTCTGCTATCTCCAGGACTGGACTGACTAACCCCACCCACCTATCTACATTTTATACCTTTCCTGTCCACAAATCCTGAGCTAGAGGAACTCTCTCTATCTAATTCCAGGCTAACTAGGGGTGACTGACAGGTGTGAGAGCAGGTTAGGGTATCTTATGCACAGTCATCCAGTGTTAGGTGGCAGAAACACCAAAAGTTAACCGATTACTGACCATTTAAACTGAGATACACATAATTACACACATATTTACAAATACATATACACACTTTACATGAGGTAGCAATAGTGTTGCTGTAGGAACCCGACTCTGGGGTACTACACAAACTGGATACTGAAACCTCAAATTGCATGCCTGAAGTTTAACTGGAATTCCAGCACTAGGCTAAATTCATATAGGCAAGAATCTCTTACATATATACAGAAGCATTTTTGTCAGTGCACTTACTCCTGCTTTTTGGTGTAAATAAACTGAAAAATATGGCAATCTGGCCAAATACTATATTCCCTGTAGGAAAAATTCTCAGCACAACTTATCAAGAGTTTCTGGCACTTTTCTAACTTGAAAATAGTTGTACCCAGTTTCCAGTGCAGTAGACTGGTGATAGTTGTTAAAAAACGGAAAACAACATGTTCAACTGATGTCCCCCACAGACTCCCATGTTAAAAAAATGTATATGTTTAATTAAACATTCTTAGTGGAGTGCTGTGATGAATGCCTCTGATGGATGCCATCCATCTGTCATCCACCATCCTTAAACTCTTATGCTAAAAATTTGTACATTAATATGTATATTAATGTATATATTTTATAGCTTAATAAAATGAAATTCAAGCTAAGTTAAAGGTGGACACACTTGTACACATTGTAAAGTTTTCTTTAGAATGCAAGACAATGGGTGTGGCAAATACTACCCTAGTCAAGTTGACACACTATGATGATAGTATAGCACATCTAGACTTTTTGTATAGTATGTATATGTAATACTTAGCTACATGAGCTGTAAGTAATGTTAGCTCCTGGCTACTAACCACTGACTCCACTGTGTATATGTGACATGTTGAGAAGCCACACTTGAGGGTTAATGGCTTAGTATAACAGAAATCCATATGCATGTAGGGTGTGGTAAGGATTACAGAAAGAGCCAAGCTAGCTTTGCTACTCTGTTTCCGTAACCCCCTATAGAAGTGAATAGGAGTTGGACAAACAGCATACCACAAAGAGCTATGCTGTTATCGTACTTCCCAACTTATGGCAACAGTATAGCTTGCTAGGCTGTGCAGTCTGCGTAACTCCCACCAACTTTCATGGGAGTTATGGAAACAAAATAGGTCAATCATGCTATGGCTATATACATCCTTTCAGGAACCTTGTAGAACAAGGTGTTACCATTGCAGCCATGCTTAGCTAAGATGAGAACACCCCTTTAGGTGCATACTATTAAGTGGACTATTCGAATACTATGAGGTACCCAAATGAAAGAGGAATCCCCTTCTGGTGAGTCTGGTGTTAGTAGTACAGACTTTTGCTGCTAGATAAATGACTATGGAACCCTTTTGAGGCAAAAGGCCCGCTGATGTTGTTGGGGAAGGTTGAGTTCCGCTACAGTGATTTTTTTTGTCAACAAGTTCTTCAGCCTTTTGCTTATTTTGTGATGGCTGATTCATATGAACAATGCATGAACAATGTCTATTTGTTTCTTTGATGTGAGAGGGATAGTGCACTCAGAATTTGTAACATTAGGGCAAACAGTCAACCAAAGTTTTCATTTGAAAGTTTTGGAATGGTTGCATCACGATGTATGGAAAAAATGTTCTGTTTGGTGGCAAACAGATGACTGGTTCTTCCATCATGACAATGCACCTGGGCACGCAGCGTTGAATGTTTAGCAACTTATTTATGAAAAACAGCAAGACACCCTTGCTTTATCTCCGTTTTCATCCGATTTTACTCCATGTGACTTTTTTTTTATTTATTCAGGCTAAGGAGACTTTAAAAGAAAAGGTTTTGCTAATGCTGAAGAGGCTAAACAAAAAGCTGTTCAAGTACTAAAAGACATCAATAACTGAGAGTTTAAAGAATGCTTTAACCAGTGGAAAAAACAAGTGTATTCCTTTAGGCCCCCGGTCCACGGGCAATGCAGTATCCCGCGGCGGAGCTCAAGGAGCAGGAGCCGCAGACGAATCTCCGCCGGTCAACCTAATCTAATAGATAGACTGACTGCGGAGAATTGGGGCAATTCGCTGCATGCTGCAAATTGCCCGCCGCGAGCAGAGAATTGCAATGATTCTCTGCTCGGAGACAGTGGGCCGACGCTTTCCATAGCAGCGCACCCTTAAGTGGAGACAACTTTGAAAGATTCTCAATTTTCAAAATGTTCAGATGGATTATTTTTAATACATGAATTCCTATTTATTTTGGGTATCCCCTCATAGATACTATTGTAGGATTTTTCTTTAATCTAGTTCTCCCATTCTTTAAAAAAAAAATATCCTAACAATATGACAAATTATACATTACGATGCTTATACATGCTTGATATGTCTCTAGTGCATACTAATATACTGTTCAATCACTCTTCTTCATATACCAGATGGTCATATGCCTTGTACAGTAAATATTTTTTGCTTGGGTAAAAATGTATGTAGAAGTAAGAATTTGGGATTCCGCATTCAGATGCACAATTGTGATGTCCCTCTTCATTTTTTCTTGTTCTGTAAGAGTCTATACATTTGATGTCTGTCTGTACATTTGATACTGTACTGTATGGCATATTATTCTATAAAATGCACCCAAATTTATACAATGGAAAATACGAAAAAAGATTTCAAACTAATTTAAGACTCACCTGGTGTTTTAGTTTAGCACACGGCTTAATGTCACCTTACCTAATGTATGCCCTAATAAGTACACCCTTGACACCTTATATTTTACTTCAGAGGAATCATATCGGAAGTGACATCAGCGGGAGCCCATGGAGCAGACAGCGGAACCGGGGGAACGTCGGACCGGCACCAGAGCCGTAAGAAGATCAGGAGAGTCACTGGAAGGATACGTCCAGTGGCTGGAAGAGGAGGTGAAGAAGAGCAGAAGAGAAGCAGTTAGAGAAGCAGTAGGAGGCTAGATAGCATGTATGCCGGGAGAGAGGTCCCAACACTGAGCCTGCAGGTAATCTCATCGGCCTCAGAAGAGCTGCTGACTGGAGCAATAAGTATATCCTGTACGTCCAAGTGTGTCTGTGTGTCTAGTGTGTGTCTAAGTGCGCGTCTGTGTGTCTAAGTGTGTGTCTGCGACTAAATGAGGGGGTTAAGAGAGTGAGTGCGTAAGTGAAGAAAAATCAGAGTAAGTGTCTGTGTGCGACCTGTAAGTGAAGCAGAATTGTGTGACTGAGCGAGAGCAAGCAGTAAGTGTGTGAGCATTTAAAAAAGAATGAGCGGTTGCGAAAGGGCAGAGGCGAGTGAGCAGTTGAGAAAGGACAGAGGCGAGTGAGCAGTTGCGAAAGGGCGGAGGCGAGTGAGCCGTTGTGAACAGCCGGTGGCGCGTGCGCGTTATGAATGGGCGGAGGTGTGTGAGAGGTTGCGAAGGAGCAGAGGCATGTGGGTGTTGCAAACGGGCAAAGGTGCGTGAGCAGTTGTGAACGGGCAGAGGTGCATGAGTGGTTGTGAATGGGTGGAGGCATGTTTGAAGTTTGATCTAGTCAATCTTTACTAGTAAGTAAATTGTAGATCCCCATTAGGATGAACTCCAAATCTGACAATGCTGTTCAGTGTGCTACTTGTGCAGTGTATGCAGTCCATGATCAGCCAATCGAGGCTGCATACTATTGCACAAGATGCATACTCATTGCACATTTGGAAGACCAATCTTGGATCTAAATGAGTGACTGGCAACACTGAGATCTATTGACAACATAGAAAGGAGCTTGCTGCTCACTAAACAGGCACTCGCAGGGGTAGAGGTGGGGGAGGATGGTAGAAGGAAGAGCAGGATGAGCAAGCAGTCAGCTAGGTGACAGTTAGAAAGGGTAGAGGGAAGAGAACCAGGGAGGCTAGTCCTGAACTGGCACAACCCAACAAGTTTGCAAAGTTGGCAGATGAGGGGGATGCTATTACAGAGCCAACACCACTGCAGCATGACATGCCCTCTGAACGCCAGAGAGATGACTGCTCCAGTGAGAAGCGGTTGGGGAGCTCAGGGCAGGTTAGACAGGTCCTAGTGGTGGGGGAATTCAATTATAAGGGGGATAGACAAGGCAATCTGCCATAAAAACCAGGATCATCAAATGATGTGTTGTCTTCCTGGTGCTCGAGTTTGACACATCACGGAACAGATTGACAGATTACTGGGAGGGGCTGGCGAGGATCCAGTATTCATGGTCCACATTGGCACCAATGAACAAATTAGAGGTCAATGGAGGGCCCTCAAAAACGATTTCAGGAACCTAGGATCTAAGCTTAGGGCGAAAACCTCCAAGGTAGTTTTTTCGGAAATACTGCCTGCACCATGAGCCACAGTAGAAGAGCAGCAGGATCTTAGGGAGGTAAACAAGTGGCTCCAGTGTTGGTGTAAGAAGGAGGGGTTCGGGTTACTGGAGAACTGGGCTGACTTTGCTGTCAACTACAGGCTCTACCGTAGGGACAGGCTGCATCTTAATGGGGAGGGTGCTGCTGTGCTGTGGTAGAAGATGGCTATAAGGCTGGAGGAATGTTTAAACTAGAGACTGTGGAAGAGGGCAAAAAGAGAAACAGGGGAGTAGACAGTGTAGATAGCAACATGGGACCAAGTAATGGGAATGAGGGTTGATTAGGGGGTGGGGTTAGTTCAGATAGAACTGACAGAACAGCCAATAGTACCATTAGTAGCAAAATAAATATAAAGAACAACAACAACCGTATAAATTGTATGGCAACGAATGCAATAAGTCTGATCGGTAATGTGGGTGAGAGGTCAAAGCGAGAATGTCTGATGATAATTATGATATAGTGGGAATAACAGAAACATGGCTTCATGATAAGTGCGATTGGGTGGTGAATTTACAGAGTTACAATCTCTTCAGAAGAGACCATGGGGAACAGAAAAGGGGAGGGGTGTGTCTGTACGTTAAATCATACTTAATGCCGAGGCTACAGGAGGATAAAGGGGCAGGAGATGAACACGTGGAATCTCTGTTGGTAGAAATACAGGAAGAAAATTGAACAAAATACTTATAGAGGTTTTCTATAGGCCACCAAAAGCAACAGAAGAAACTAAAATCTTAAGATAGAAGAGGTGTCAAATGAATGCAATGAAGTAATTATTATGTAGGACTTTAATTATCCGGATATAATATGGGAAGACGAAACCTGCAAATCTCACAAGCGTGATAAGTTCTTGGGAACAATTAAGGATAACTTCCTTACCCAACTTGTATGGGAGTCAACTAGAGGTAGGGCCACTCTGGACTTAATATTAACTGACAAACCGGACCGAATAATAGGGGGTGCAGGTTGAGAGACACTTGGGAAATTAGTTTCCAGCTGTCATTCAATAAGAAACCTTATCAGGGATCGACAAAAAAACTAAACTTTAGTAAAGCAAAATTTGACCAGCTCAGAATTACTATTGGTAACATTAACTGAGACACCATCCTCAAAAATAACAGTACAGACAACAAATGAGAGAAGTTTTAAAAATTCCTAATTACCTCATATTAGCAGTTCATATTCTTTAAAAACAAAAAAACTACAAGTAGAAGGAAACCAATGTGGCTCGACAAGACTGTAAAGGGGGCAATAAACGAAAAAAAGAAAGTGTTTAAACTACTAATAGAAGAAGGCAACAAAAAAGTGTTAAGATCATATAGGGAAAAAAACAAAATATGAAAGAAAATATCAAAATTACCAAGGAGGAGGCAGAAAAACGGATCGCCAAAGAGAGCAAAAATAACCCTAAAATATTCTTTAATTATATAAACAATAAAAGGATTTGTACTGAGAGCACTGGCCCTTTAACAAATAATGCAGGAGAAATTATAGAAGACGATGGGAGGAAGGCAAATCTATTAAATAGTTTCTTTGCAAGTGTATTCCCAAACAAAAAAGAAATCTCACACGAGATGCATGGGAATAAAACAAACCCCCTACTAAATATTGCATACCTAACACAGGAGAGAGTGCAGAGACGGTTAAAGAGGATTAAAATCGATAAATCGTGGGGCCCAGATGGAATACACCCAAGGGTTCCAAGGGAACTAAGTGATGTGATAGCTTGACCACTATTTCTTATATTTATGGACACTATCAAGACCTGGGTTGTACCACTAGATTGGCGCACTGCCAATGTGGTTTCAATACACAAAAAGGCATCGAAAAGAGAGCCCGGTAACTACAGGCTCGCTTCAATAATTGGAAAAATATTCAAAGGGTTTCTGAGAGATGCCATCATAGAATACCTCAAGGAAAACAATAGTATAACTTCTCATCAGCATGGGTTCATGAGGGGTCATTCATGTCAGACCAATCTGATCAGCTTCTATGATGAAGTAAGCTCTAGGCTGGACCTGGTGTGAGGGCATGTGTATATATTGCTATATGTTTTTATATCTTTATACCTGCGTGCAAATTCTATGCAATGCTTTGTGACAAAAAACTTAATATTCAAATACGTAATATGCATTCTTAAAAAATCATATCAGATATGACAAAGGCTTCGGCAAGGCGGAGAAGACTGTCTTTGAAAATTACAAAGAGGAACAAAATACAACGGCGATTAGCTTGGCAGTTTAAGGAACTTGCAACATCTTGCTCGAAGGACTGAGGAGAAAAGGAGAAGTGTCTGCTGTGAATAAGGACGATGTGATTGATACAGCTGCCTGTCTGATTAACTTTTGCTATGGACAGTATGGACAGTATTATGGACATATATGGTGATGCTATCTGGACCAATGAGATGCTATATGCTTTGTGTTGCAACAGGAGGGTATAAAGCCCTGTGTAAGCCAGTAAAGTGGCCACCATTACTCCAGTACAGGGAAGCATACCAGACCTGTGTGTGGTGTTTTTCCTTTATCGTCGACCACTAGACATTTTAGGGTGGGCTTTGATTGATGCTGTACTGATATATTACCCTGACACTGGGAGAGTCTTTTGACCTTGTATATCTAGATTTCTCTAAAGCATTTGACACTGTGCCGTGGGTGAAAAAGTGTATCTTGGTTAAGAACTGGCTCAGAGATAGAAAACAGAGGGTGGTAATAAATGGTTCGTACTCTGATTGGGCCACCGTTGCTAGTGAGGTGCCACAGGGTTCAGTATTAGGTCCCATTCTGTTCAATATATTTATCAATGACCCGATAGAAGGACTACACAGCAAAATATCAACATTTGCAGATGATACAAAATTATACAAGGTAATTAATACAAAGGAGGACATTGTATGGCTACAAAAGGACCTAGATAAGCTGGGGGCTTGGGTAGAAAAATTGGAAACGAAGTTCAATGTTTATAAATGTAAGGTTATGTACATGGGCAGGAGAAACGGATGTCAGCAATATACACTAAATGGGGTACTACTAGGAAAAAGTGATATGGAAAAAGACTTGGGGGTACTAGTGAATTGTAGATTTTACTGGAACAATCAATGCCAGTCAGCAGCTGCAAAAGCAAATAACGTCTTGGGATGCATTAAAAGAGGCATAGGAGCGAGGGATGAGAACAATATTCTTCCACTATACAAGGCACTTGTCAGGCCCCACATGGAATACTGTGTACAGCTCTGGACACTGGTGCTCAAGAAAGATGTTGCAATGCTTGAGGGGGTTCAGAGAAGGGCAACTAAATTAATAAAGGAAATATCCAGAGAGGCTAACAAAATTGGGATTATTTACCCTGGAAAATAATAACTATGTATAAATACATTAGGGGACAATACCAGGATCTCTCCCATAATCTGTTTATACCTAGGAGTGTGATGGTAACAAGAGGGCATTCTCTACATCTAGAAGAAAGCAGGTTTCATCACCAACACAGAAGGAGGTTCTTTACTGCAAGAGCAGTGAGACTGTAGAACTCTGTGCCTGAGAATGTGGTGATGGCAAAATCCACTGAGGAGTTTAAGAGGGGACTAGATGTCTTTCTAGAGCACAATGATATTACAGGATATAGACATTAGGTGACCAGCAGGTTGTTGACCCGGGTCTTACATTCAGGTAGGAACTTTGATCCAGGAATTATTCTGACTGCCGTTATGGAGTCGGGAAGGAATTTTTCCCTCAAATGGGCTAATTGGCTTCTGCCTTGTTGTTTTTTTTGCCTTCCTCTGGATCAACAAGGGGGAGTTGAAGCAGGCTGAACTAAATGGACATTGTCTTCATTCAGCCTAACATACGATGTTACTATGTAACCTCATAGTATAAGAAGATGAAAGAAACATTCCTATGTTGCCTGATGGCCTTGGTTACAGTAGAGGTTAATGTCATCACCTCTGGTGGTCTAGAGAAGTTAAAGCAATCCTCTGGGGTCAGGACAAAATTCTGCCCTCGGTGGTGCTTGGGTGTTATGTTAGCTACTCTTAGTCTCAACCTTCCGTCCAATTTGCCACTTCCAATACCAGTTCTCTGACATCCAAGATGGGTGCTGCAATTTTTTAGCTAGCTAATGCAAACTGTGCAGTTCTTTCTAAATGACCAGGTCTGATCATACTATCAATTTACTATGAGGATTAGGTAGTCTGAAGATTGCGTTGACCATCTTGAATCGCCAAATATGGGATCTGAAATAGCAGATCGGATGGATGGCAGAGTGCAGGTAATATTCTCCTCCAGTACTGTGGCAAAATTCTGTTGTGAAACCAGAGAGTTGCTTTAACCCTTTCCAATCCACTCTCTGACGTTTTCCTGCATTCTTATTGAAGCTTGTACAGCTCCAATGTCAGAAGACATCTGTCAGGGTATTCTTACCGTCTATTACCAGCCACCCCGCTGTTGGAGCCTCTCTGGCGCACACACACTGGCTTTAGCCAGCAGATGGCACCGTTGTATAACAGCAAAAAGAGAATTCTTTTAGAAAACCCTGAATCTAAAATAGGATTGGAAAGGGTTAATGCCCGATTCCCTTGTGGTCTAGGATAATAGAGCAGTTCATGTTTTTTTACTGCTAGTCTAGCATAGTTGAAGGATTAAAGGGGTTGTCCCGCGAAACAAAGTGGGGTTATATACTTCTGTATGGCCATATTAATGCACTTTGTAATGTACATTGTGCATTAATTATGAGCCACACAGAAGTTATTCACTTACCTGCTCCGTTGCTAGCGTGCCCGTCTCCATGGTGCCGTCTAATTTTCAGCGTCTAATCGCCGGATTAGACGCGCTTGCGCAGTCCGGTCTTCTTCTTTTCTGAATGGGGCCGCTCGTGCCGGAGAGCGGCTCCTCGTAGCTCTGCTCCGTCACGTGCCGATTCCAGCCAATCAGGAGGCTGGAATCGGCAATGGACCGCACAGAAGCCCTGCGGTCCACCGAGGGTGAAGATCCCGGCGGCCATCTTCACCAGGTAAGTAAGAAGTCACCGGAGCGCAGGGATTCGGGTAAGTACTGTGCGTTTTTTTTTTTAAGTCCCTGCATCGGGTTTGTCTCGCGCCGAACGGGGGGCTATTGAAAAAAAAAAAAACGTTTCGGCGCGGGACAACCCCTTTAAGGCTTGTTTTTTGCTGATCTAGGGTAATTTAAGAAGTTATTGAATATTTTTGGTGGTCTGTATTATTGCAAAACGTAATGTCAGCTTTACTCATGATCTAGGATAGTGTGAACTAGATAATCCAAGTTCATTGATGATATAGGGCAATGGAGAGGATTACTGACAATTTCCTGGGGATCAGGATTTTTGTAAGCATTAATATGGGTTTCCAGTAGTGTACTTACGTCCTCAGATTACAGCTCCCTGGGCTACAAGAAAATACGCAGAAAAAAAATATATACTCACACCTCAAAGGGTCCGTGCACTGAAGCACTTTGGCGTCCTCAATATTATATTGTAGAGCTTTGCAGACAAGAGAGGAAAAAGATAAAAATGACATATTCCGAATCTGTGTTTTTTGAGCTATCCAACCATTACGCTAGTTTATGGTGCCTTTCAGTAGTGACAGATACTTTTAAAGTGAATAAACAGTTCAGTATATTTGTAAATACATTGAATGACTTGTGCTGATTTTGAATTACAGTATGTATTAAGGTGTAGACTGAATATACAATTCTACAGCATTCTGAGTTTCCCAAAACTTTCCATTGGTCCAATGCCTGCATAAACCTGACTCTGCTGATTTACATTCTGGAAAGTCTTATCATTACACCAGGTACTTTACAGTAATCTAATAACACTAAGAAAACACTAAGGGCTCATTCACACAGACACATTTCCTGCCCTTGTATTTCATAGAAAGCACATGGCCCATTATAGCAAATTAGGCTATGCACATAGATGTCTTTTCACACGGACCAATGGTCCGCGTAAAAAAAAACTGAACATGGCCAGAATCAGACATGCAATGTCCACTGCCAGTGCGTATCGAAAAGCACGTAAACTAGTGTTGGTTTGCTGTCCATTGTGAGTTGCACCTGAGGTTCTCAGATGCAACTTGCATGTGCCCATGTGGATAGGCCCTAATTGTCCAATTAAATTGCAAGAACTAATGGGGCATGTCTGATGATAGGCTTGTTGACTGTTTCCAATAAAGACCAAGTGAATTGTAAAGTTCAGTATCAGCGTTAAACCAGACTATAATTTAGGATCAATCCAGGATAGCTAAAGGAGTATACAGTAGTTACAAAGTTACCTAACATGTTATACATGCATGCATACTAGCAAATATACTGGACTGATGGCCAAATTAAAGGCTATTCCCGTCTCAGCAATATTATTTTATACTGTCCCTAATATTAAATTAAGAAATATCAAAAGCAGACTTCTCCTTATACTCTTCCTAGTTCCCTTTTGAGAAACACAGATTTTTCTCAACCCCAATTCAATAGAATGCGGTTCAAATTTATGCGAGACTTGTGAGGCTCACAACGCACTAATCTCGCGAGATTTTCTCAGTCGTGTGAAAGCAGCCTAAAGGTCTTATTACACAACTCCCCCTAATGTTTGCTGTTTTCCCTCAATTGTCAAGCCAGACTTGCAATTGCAGTCCGGTCTTTATTGGTAAATTGCAAGTGCTAGCACCCAAAGACTTATCAAACGTAGTATGTTTCAGTAACTTGGGAACAAATACAAACTATATTTTAGGAGCTGTATGTGCAATGTGGTGTATTGTGTTGCTACCTTTTTAGCCCTGCTGAATAATTGAGAAACTTCACAGAGAGGCGGAATAAACACCTTTGGAGGCTGTTTAGAGGATGCAATTATGTCTTCGCAAGTAAATGGACATACTGTCAAGAGTTCACTTTAGTATGAAAATTTGCATCACGTTTCACAAAATGTGTTTTTTATGATGTGGGAACGAATTGATTACTTCATCTGGGAAGAAATATGGTTGGTGGTGGAGTAAAATAATTCTGTCTCAGCCTGCAGCTTCTATAGACAGTTAACATTGTATGAGAATTGCATTCAACAAATTGTTATGCATCTTCCACAATTTGCAACTTGCTCCCAGGTTTTTTTTTAATATTTTTCTTCATATTCTTTTAAAACCAGTAATAAATTATATGTTAAGCCAGAACTATATAACCTCCAGAGAGGTTTACACATAATTTGCCATTGTGTTTTGCTTTTTGTCATACAAATTCTATGTTTTTCTTATATTTAATCATTATTATTGTACTTTTCTGGATGTTGAAGTGGCCAATTGTATTTAGCAAAAAGTTGTGGTATATAAGAAGAGTTGCATATACTTTCTAACAGAGGAGAGGAAAGTATTAATGCAGAAAAAGGTTAATCACATTAAAGACGCCCTGAGAGGACATAATGCTTGAATTATTGTATTAAATGAAAGCACTTCACCGAATTTCAATAATGGTGTGCTATATTTGGGAACAATGGGTCTGAATAGATTGTTTCTTTCTCTTTCTTTATTTCTTGGACACTGAATAGAGAGCACAGCAGAATTGTAACTAGAGAAAGAACAGCTCTGGCCAGCAATTTACTTTATCAGTTCAATATTCTGAATATGAAAACATTAACTCTTGTTATACTGACAGATGTGATGCTATAATGAAAATACAGTAAATCCCATCAAAAACTGGAATTGTCATGTCCGCCTGGCGTGTCACATCTCAGCACAGATGCAAAGATGAAATCTAGAGATGAGCGAACGTACTCGTCCGAGCTTGATACTCGTTCGAGTATTAGCGTGTTTAAGATGCTCGTTACTCGAGACGAGTACCACGCGATGTTCGAGTTACTTTCACTTTCATCTCTGAGACGTTAGCGCGCTTTTCTGGCCAATAGAAAGACAGGGAAGGTATTACAACTTCCCCCTGCGACGTTCAAGCCCTATACCACCCCCCTGCAGTGAGTGGCTGGCGAGATCAGGTGTCACCCGAGTATATAAATCGGCCCCTCCCACGGCTTGCCACAGATGCATTCTGACAGTTCAGGGAAAGTGCTGCTGGTGCTGGAGCTGCTATAGGGAGAGTGTTAGGAGTTATTTTAGGCTTCAAGAACCCCAACGGTCCTTCTTAGGGCCACATCTAACCGTGTGCAGTAGTGTGGAGGCTGCTTTTTGCAGTGTTGCACTTTTTTTTTTTTGTATATCGGCCGTGCAGAGCATTGCGTCCTGCAGTAATTTTACATTGTCCAGGGCCAGTAGTGGTGAGGCAGGGACAGAAGACATATTCAGTGTATATAGGCAGTGGGCCTTTCCAAAAACATTTGGGAAAAAAAATCTATTTGGGCTGCCTGTGACCGTCCTCAGTGTACAGGGTCTCTGCTGGGGGTAGTTGTCCTAATTCATACGCAGCCAGCTAAGTGTTACAGCAGGCTTGCGCACAATTCTTTCCTGCCTCTGTGTTGCCTGTTACATCACTGCTGTATTCCTGTCCACAGTGAAACAGTCTGCAGTAATTTTAGATTGTCCAGGGCCAGTAGTCGTGAGGCAGGGACAGAAGACATATTTAGTGTATATAGGCAGTGGGCCTTTCCAAAAACATTTAGGAAAAAAAATCTATTTGGGCTGCCTGTGACCGTCCTGAGTGTACAGGGTCTCTGCTGGGGGTAGTTGTCCTAATTCATACGCAGCCAGCTAAGTGTTACAGCAGGCTTGCGCAAAATTCTTTCCTGCCTCTGTGTCGCCTGTTACATCACCGCTGTATTCCTGTCCACAGTGAAACAGTCTGCAGTAATTTTACATTGTCCAGGGCCAGTAGTGGTGAGGCAGGGACAAAAGACATATTTAGTGTATATAGGCAGTGGGCCTTTCCAAAAACATTTGGGAAAAAAAATCTATTTGGGCTCCCTGTGACTGTCCTCAGTGTACTGGGTCTGTGCTGGGGGTAGTTGTCCTAATTCATACGCAGCCAGCTAAGTGTTACAGCAGGCTTGCGCAAAATTTTTTCCTGGCTCTGCTGTGCGTTCCGTAAGGGAAGTCAGCCTCCAACCACAGGCCAATAAGTGGCACATTTAATTACAGCGTTCTGTTTCTGCACTACTGGTAATACAGCATGCTGAGGGGTAGGGGTAGGCCTAGAGGACGTGGACGCGGGCGAGGACGCGGAGGCCCAAGTCAGGGTGTGGGCACAGGCTGAGCCAGTGCGGTGGCCAGGGGTAGAGGCAGGGCCAGACCGAATAATCCACCAACTGTTTCCCAAAGCACCCCCTCGCGCCATGCCACCCTGCAGAGGCCAAGGTGCTCTAAGGTGTGGCAGTTTTTCACAGAAAAGCCTGACGACCGACGAACAGTGGTGTGCAACCTTTGTCGCGCCAAGATCAGCTGGGGAACCACCACCACCAGCATGCGCAGGCATATGATGGCCAAGCACCCCACAAGGTGGGACGAAGGCCATTCACCGCCTCCGATTTGCACCACTGCCTCTCCCCCTGTGCCCCAACCTGCCACTGAGATCCAACCCCCCTCTGAGGACACAGGCACGAGTGCCTACCGGCCTGCACCCACACCCTCACCTCCGCTGTCCTCGGCCCCATCCAGCAATGTCTCTCAGCGCAGCGTCCAGATGTCGCTAGCGCAACTGTTTGAGCGCAAGCACAAGTACGCCGCCACGCACCCGCACGCTCAAGCGTTAAACGTGCACATAGCCAAATTGATCAGCCTGGAGATGCTGCCGTATAGGCTTGTGGAAACGGAGGCTTTCAAAAGCATGATGGCGGCGGCGGCCCCGCGGTACTCGGTTCCCAGTCGCCACTACTTTTCCCGATGTGCCGTCCCAGCCCTGCACGACCACGTCTCCCGCAACATTGTACGCGCCCTCACCAACGCGGTTACTGCCAAGGTCCACTTAACAACCGACACGTGGACAAGCACAGGCGGGCAGGGCCACTATATCTCCCTGACGGCACATTGGGTGAATTTAGTGGAGGCTGGGACAGAGTCAGAGCCTGGGACCGCTCACGTCCTACCCACCCCCAGAATTGCGGGCCCCAGCTTGGTGCTGGTATCTGCGGCGGTGTATGCTTCCTCCACTAAACCACCCTCCTCCTCCTCCAACGCAACCTCTGTCTCGCAATCAAGATGTGTCAGCAGCAGCACGTCACCAGCAGTCGGTGTCGCGCGGCGTGGCAGCACAGCGGTGGGCAAGCGTCAGCAGGCCGTGCTGAAACTACTCAGCTTAGGAGAGAAGAGGCACATTGTCCACGAACTGCTGCAGGGCCTGACAGAGCAGACCGACCGCTGGCTTGCGCCGCTGAGCCTCCAACCGGGCATGGTCGTGTGTGACAACGGCCGTAACCTGGTGGCGGTTCTGCAACTCGGCAGCCTCACGCACGTGCCATGCCTTTAATTTGGTGGTTCAGCGCTTTCTGAAAAGCTACCCACACTTGTCATACCTGCTCGGAAAGGTGCGCCGGGTCAGCACACATTTCCGCAACTCCAAGACGGACGCTGCCACCCTGCGCACCCTGCAACATCGGTTTAATCTGCCAGTGCACCAACTGCTGTGCGACGTGCCCACATGGTGGAACTCTACGCTCCACATGTTGGCCAGACTCTATGAGCAGCATAGAGCTACAGTGGAATACCAACTCCAACATGGGCGGCGTAGTGGGAGTCAGCCTCCTCAATTCTTTACAGAAGAGTGGGCCTGGTTGGCAGCCATCTGCCAGGTCCTTGGAAACTTTGAGGAGTCTACCCAGATGGTGAGCGGGGATGCTGCAATCATTAGCGTCACCATTCCTCTGCTATGCCTCTTGAGAAGTTCCCTGCAAAGCATAAAGGCAGACGCTTTGCGCTTGGAAACGGAGGCGGGGGAAGACAGTATGTCGCTGGATAGTCAGAGCACCCTCATGTCTATATCTCAGCGCGTTGAAGAGGAGGGGGAGGAGCATGAGGAGGAGGGGGAAGAGACAGCTTGGCCCACTGCTGAGGGTACACATGCTGCTTGCCTGTCATCCTTTCAGCGTGTATGGCCGGAGGAGGAGGAGGAGGATCCTGAAAGTGATCTTCCTAGTGAGGACAGCCATGTGTTGCGTACAGGTACCCTGGCACACATGGCTGACTTCATGTTAGGATGCCTTTCTCGAGACCCTCGCGTTACACGCATTCTGGCCACTACGGATTACTGGGTGTACACATTGCTCGACCCACGGTATAAGGAGAACCTTTCCACTCTCATACCCGAAGAGGAAAGGGGTTCGAGAGTGATGCTATACCACAGGACCCTGGCGGACAAACTGATGGTAACATTCCCATCCGACAGCGCTAGTGGCAGAAGGTGCAGTTCCGAGGGCCAGGTAGCAGGGGAGGCGCAGAGATCAGGCAGCATGTACAGCGCAGCAGGGGAACATTCTCCAAGGCCTTTGCCAGCTTTATGGCTCCCCAGCAAGACTGTGTCACCGCTCCCCAGTCAAGGCTGAGTTGGCGGGAGCACTGTAAAAGGATGGTGAGGGAGTACGTAGCCGATCGCACGACCGTCCTCGGTGACCCCTCTGCCCCCTACAACTACTGGGTGTCGAAGCTGGACACGTGGCCTGAACTCGCGCTGTATGCCCTGGAGGTGCTTGCTTGTCCTGCGGCTAGCGTCTTGTCAGAGAGGGTGTTTAGTGCGGCTGGGGGAATCATCACGGATAAGCGTACCCGCCTGTCAACCGACAGTGCCGACAGGCTTACACTCATCAAGATGAACAAAGCCTGGATTTCCCCAGACTTCTCTTCTCCACCAGCGGACAGCAGCGATACCTAAGCAATACGTAGCTGCACCCGCGGATGGAAGCATCGTTCTCTATCACCATCAAAAACGGGGACCTTTTAGCTTCATCAATCTGTGTATTCTATTCATCCTCCTCCTCCTGCTCCTCCTCCTGAAACCTCACGTAATCACGCCGAACAGGCAATTTTTCTTAGGCCCACAAGGCTCAGTCATATAATTTTTGTAAACAATGTTTATACGTTTCAATGCTCATTAAAGCGTTGAAACTTTCACCTGAACCAATTTTTATTTTAACTGGGCTGCCTCCAGGCCTAGTTACCAATTAAGCCACATTAACCAAAGCGATTAATGGGTTTCACCTGCCCTCTTGGTTGGGCATGGGCAATTTTTCTGACGTACATTAGTACTGTTGGTACACCAATTTTTTGGGGCTCTCGCCTACAGTGTAATCCAATTAATTTTTTGCCCACCTGCATTAAAGCTGACGTTACATCAGCTGTGATGGGCAATGCAATGGGATATATTTATGTACCGCCGGTGGCTTCCTGGCACCCACCCATGCTGTGGGTCCACAGGGAGTTGTAACTGCATGTGTCCACTTCTAAAGAACCCCAATCTGACTGGGGCATGCAGTGTAGGCCGAAGCCCACCTGCATTTAATCGGACGTTACCTCAGCTGTGATGGGCACTGCAATGGGATACATTTATGTACAGCCGGTGGGTTCCAGGGAGCCACCCATGCTGTGGGTGCACACGGAATTCCCATTGCGGAGTTGTACCTGCCTGTGATAATTTATAAAAAAACGCGGTCTGACTGGGGCATGCAGACACCTTGACAGAATGAATAGTGTGTGGCACATAGGTTCCCCATTGCTATGCCCACGTGTGCAGCTCCTGATGGCGGTGGCACAGGATTATATTTCTCATTGCTTCTGTACAGCATTGTGGGCTATTGCCCCGCCCCTTTTAAAGAGGGTCGCTGCCTAGCCGTGCCAACCCTCTGCAGTGTGTGCCTGCGGTTCCTCCTCATGGCAGACGCAGTTATAAATAGACATGAGGGTGGTGTGGCATGAGTGCAGCTGAAGGCTGCGCAGGGACACTTTGGTGTGCGCTGTGGATACTGGGTCGTGCGGGGGGGTTGGGCAGCATGTAACCCAGGAGAAGTGGCAGCGGAGTGTCATGCAGGCAGTGATTGTGCTTTGTTGGAGGTAGTGTGGTGCTTAGCTAAGGTATGCATTACTGATGAGGGCTTTTCAGAAGTAAAAGTTGTTGGGAGGGGGGGGGTCCCACTCTTGCCGCTATTGTGGCTTAATAGTGGGACCTGGGAACTTGAGATGCAGCCCAGCATGTAGCCCCTCACCTGCCCTATCCGTTGCTGTGTTGTTCCCATCCCTTTCTTGAATTGCCCAGATTTTCACAAATGAAAACCTTAGCGAGCATCGGCGATATACAAAAATGCTCGGGTCGCCCATTGACTTCAATGGGGTTCGTTACTCGAAACGAACCCTCGAGCATCGCGATAATTTCGTCCCGAGTAACGAGCACCCGAGCATTTTGGTGCTCGCTCATCTCTAATGAAATCGCGTCCAAACAGAATGCACTGGAGCAGGTTGGAGAATTAAGATACTACACCCATGAGCACCAAAGGGAAGAACTGCATACTGGACTCATGGGCAGATATGACACAGGGAATGACAAACGACCCCCAAAAAATCACCGAGCAAACCTGCACACATAACCTGATGGAATAGCTCTAAAAGTACAAGATATTGGTTTGTGAATTGGCAAAGACACTTGAACCCACGAGTCCACTTCAAGGGTCCTCGTGGTCTTGCAGGTCCCTACTCTAACGAGACAACTTCCACATGAATCCTGCTTGCATGCGTGGTGATCGGGATGACCCCACGCTGGAACCTAAGGACCTAGTGGCCTAGATTGTAAACGATCCACGTGGAACAGGGCACAGCTCACTCCAACACATAATGACTGATAATACACCACATGTCCAGCCACCTGCATAGAGTCACAGGATAAGTCCCTTATTCGGAGAACTGTGTTAATGTGTCTTGTAGTGCGCTGCAAAAAACAGTACTCAGCAGTTTCTGGAACCCCTTCATAGACTATAATAGAGGGATGTGTGTGTATACATGGCAAGCTTCTATCTCTCCGCCCTATTACAGCTGCCATGGACCATTTTCTGCAGCACAGCAGGAGTCACGGGACCCTGTGCTCATGATATCTTATGGCTATACTATAAATGTCAATATTAAAATCAATTATAACTCTGGAGTGCTTTGTTTTGTGGGTCTCCAGCAGAAGGGTAACCTTGGATGACACTGACCGGCCCTTACTGACTTCTTGGGCAAGAGTGTGAGTTGCATCAGAGAAACCTTTGTGATATAAACAAATCTATAAGCTTTATTATTAAATCTAAATGATATGATGTTCTTTTCTGCTAAACATAATGAGTTTATTTTGGAGTTAGCTTTCTGTTGCTTATATAAGAAGAAATCTGAAAGAAAAGGGCAACTTCAGGGATATTTTGAGATGTTGATTAACATCAAATCTGTTTTTCAAATGCCAAATACATTTTTCCTGGACCATCACCTGAAAATGGTTTCTTGTTTTCCCAAAATTTTAGAGACCTTTGTGTACTGTGAGAAACTTCAACTTTTGTGAAAACTAATTAAGTAGTGACATCCAGATGGTATTATGACTGAAACTGATTTTTTTTTCTGGAGGAGTTAGATAAATTTCTTGGATCCCAAATGCCGATTGAGCTGTGCCAATTTTTTTAAATAAAAACTTATATTCACGTGTCCAAGAATACATAATTTATTATACAATTCTTCTATCTTAGCTTAGCCGTACATTTAGAAACATGGAGGAACAACCCTGACCTGACACCTTTTAATGGTGCAGTTCATGCTCTTATTTTATAACTTTACTTGCTTTTCTTCAGAAAGGTAAAAGTCTGAAGATATATATTCTGTACTGTAGATAAATATGTGTCTGCATTTAACGTATCTTGAATTTTATTAAAGAGTACCTGCACTTTTAGAAAACTTTTGACATGTCACAAGTATTGATCAGTGGGAGACCCACTGCTGATCGTAGGAATGAGAGTGCTGTGCCCCTCAGGTATGTTTGCTCATTTTTGGCTGCTTGCAACATCTGAAGACAGGCTTGTAGAAGTGTATAGATGCTTCCTATACATGTCAAAAGTTTTCTGAAAGTGCAGGTACTCTATAAGTTGTACATTATAATGAAAAATAAGTATATGTTTACATTTTTTAAACGTGGGTAACAAATGGCCAATGGATGGCAGCCATCAAAAGCATCCATCACAGCCATCCAGTAAAAAAAAAGAATGAGTGTACGATAAACACGGTATATGATTGTCAAGGCATCCATTGGTCTAATTTTTTTAACATGTTTGTTAACCACCATAAATCTCGGATACAGATGTAGCAAAGTTTAAATTAAGAGCTAATATGTTACCATAGTTTTCTGTGCCACGGATTGTTTGTCCTCCCAATAGCCTTACAATGGCTTTTGTTATGTTGAGGTAACAGCTTTGTAATAGCTTAAAAGGGTTGTCTCGCGGCAGCAAGTGGGGTTATACACTTCTGTATGGCCATATTAATGCACTTTGTAATGTACATCGTGCATTAAATATGAGCCATACAGAAGTTATTCACTTACCTGCTCCGTTGCTGGCGTCCCCGTCTCCATGGATCCGTCTAATTCTGCTGTCTTCTTGCTTTTTTAGACGTGCTTGCGCTGTGCGGTCTTCTTCCCTTCTGCTCTGTCCGGCACGAGCGGCGTTCTGGCCCCGCCCCCTTCTACACGTCATCGCGTAGCTCCGCCCCGTCACGTGTGCCGATTCCAGCCAATCAGGAGGCTGGAATCGGCAATGGACCGCACAGAGCCCACGGTGCACCATGGGAAAGGACCCGCGGTGCATCGTGGGTGAAGATCCCGGCGGCCATCTTGGTGAAGGAAGAAGAAGGAAGAAGGAAGACGTCGCAGAGCGGGGATTCGGGTAAGTAATATGTATTTTTTTTTTAACACATCCCTTGGGGTTGTCCTGGCCTATGGAAAAAAAATAAAAATGTTTTGGTGCGAGACAACCCCTTTAAGATAACTCTGCGCAGGAATTAATTATACTCAAAAAGGGGCTATCCAAAGTTTGATTGGTGAACGTCTCACCGCTGAGACCCCAACTGATCTTGAGAATGGGGTCAGGTGTTTCTCTCCTCTCCTGCATCTGCAGTGACATCACATTAAATGGAGAGGTGGTTTCACGTGTGTGGTGCAGCTCCATTCATTTCAGTGGGGCTGACGGAAATAGCCAAATACAAATACTCAACTATCTCCATCAGCATCACTGTAGCGGAACAGAGGGGCACTGTGCATGCGCGACAGCCACTCCATTCCATACCGCCTTATTATGGTGGATGCAGGACCCCAATTCTCAGGATCGGTGTGGGTCTCAGCAGTGAGATCCCCACCAATCAGGCTTTTATCACCTATAAGTGATAAAAGTCTCTATTGGGATAACCTATTAAGTTACATTTTGCTACATCTGTATGTTGTATGTACATACAAGTTAAGGGTGGCTTCACACGAGCGTGTTTTAGTGTGTACATAGGTGCGTACATAAGTGCGCACCCATGTACGTGCAAAAACACGCGTGAATGAAGGTCCATGCATTGTTTTCAATGGCGCCGCCATGGCTCCATTGAAAACAATGCTCTGCCAGCACCCCTGCATTGTTTTTTAGGGAAGGGCTTTACATATATGCCCTTCTCTGAAAAACAAAAATGTTAGTGTAAAAAAAAATTAAAAATAAACTTACCCTCGGCCGCTGCTATGCCCCCCGGCGGGGATGAAGAACACGTCTGTCGCATGAGGCAGATGTTTCCTTCATTCCCGCTGGTTAAAAGGATTCCCTGTTGCTGCATCTGCCACATCTGTGACAGATGCAGCAGAGGAATTCTTCAATTCTCTAATGCAGCTGTCACACATGACAGCTGCTGTAGAGGTTTCTGCTGCTGGCACCCCGTCAATTGCTTTCAGTGAAGGCCTTTAAATAGAAGCCCTTCCCAGAAAAACCTAGAAAAGCCACCCTAAAGAAAGCAAAACACATACATATACCTAAAAATGTACTTTCAGTGATTAGCCATTTAAATATAATTGTGTCCACTCTAATTATTTTTATAATAGTTATTTCTGTAACAATCTCATATACCAAGTATTTATTAAAAAGAAATACATTTCAATAATCAGACCTTGACAACTTTGATTTAGCACAAATACACGTTGGGTAGCATAGTTTTATCAAGAGAAATACATATTCTTTATTAGGAAATAGGAAATGTTATCTACAAATAAATAAACATTTACCTGGGACACTGATCAGGAAAATGTTTTCTGCCCTCTAGGAAAATTAAATATTCACAGAATGTTCACAAAATACACAGGTAGTGCCAGCCTCTCTAGACAACAGAAAATGTTGAGATGTTTAATTGTCTCACAAACCAATTAAAATGTATCATATCTTCCAACTTTTGGACAATCAAAGAGAAGCAACCTTTAGAAGTGCAGTATGTGCGTCACATTTCATTAGGATGCACCCCTTTTATACTAAATCACACCCTTTGTGTCTGCTCACAATTATAGTGCGCCTCAGTTACCCCTCATATTAATAGTGGCCCTCAGTGACCCCCTTATAGTAATATGCCTTAGTGAGCCTCTGACTGTAAAAGTGCCCCTCAGCAAGGCTCTCACAGTAATGGTATAGCTGTTAATAATATCTACAAGCTGATAATGATTACAGTGCAGTTACCTCCAGTAATCACAGGTAGCATCTTCTTGGATTGGTGATGTCTGCTTTTGTTTTTCTTATCTGGCCGCAGATTGCAATGAAGATTTCTTCTAGCCATAACTCCTCTCTGTACTGCTGCTGCATCCAATACCCCTCTCAATACCTTCATAGTAGTGTCCCCCTTGGAGCCAGGGTGAGGAGTGAAGCTATGCTGTGTGCAAACTATTGTCAGGTCCTGTGAGTGTGATCACATCATGGTGCCTTTACCATAGATGAAAGTAGTTAGTGAAGGGGTACCCAGTGATGGTAGCACTGGATCTTGGACGGTTAGTCCAAAGCAGTGCTGCACACGACTGTTTCATCCAAATAACTCTGCTATATTTATTGTCATAACTGTGACGAGTCTCAGACTAGTGGCATGGAATTAAATATAGAAGAGTTATTTTAGATAAAACAGTCGCATAAAGTCATCACAAAAAGTGGTGCCGATAAACTAATTTTACTTTTAATTCCCCTCGCAGTCTTGCTGAGTGTGGAGATGTCATCGCTCTGTTCTCAGTCAGCGAGTTGGGGGTATGGGTACTGGATGACTGGACAATGGTTGAAAACCTGGACTGTCCTGTCGAATCCGGGACAGTTGGGGCATATAATTTAGGCAGACCTAAGGTTATGCATATAGAGTTATTTGCCATTACACAATTGCAGTGGCTTGAAAAGGGGCACTACATAACACTGTTTAGCTGTGGGGAACGGTAATATAATAACTGGCCCTAGGGGTTTAAGCTGAGTCATTTTGCACTGGTGATGTAGGGAACCTAGCAACCAGTTAGGTCATTTTTATTCAGCTGCACAGGATAGAGAAAATGCCTAGAGACTCAGGTGATGCAGGTAGCCTAACAACCAAATAGGTTGTGATTGGCTGCAGACAGTCTGGTCAGGTTACTGAGGCGATATATAGCGGGACACAATGGTTGCAGGAGAAAGAAGAAGAGGAGAAGAAAGGGAGAAGCAGAGAAACAGAGAGAAGGAGAGTCAGCTATGACAGTGAGAAGAGGGGAGTCTGCTGTCACAGGGCTAGTGAGTTGTCGCAGTGAGGAGAAGAAGAGATGCTGTGATGCAGAGGACAGGAGATATGGCCACCTGCACACGACCGGGTCGCATCCCCTGTGAGGAATGACGCAGCGGGACCCGAACCGTGCCCCTGCAGGGACCAGTGCGGGTCTCACCTTCTCCCGTGGCTCCGGCTCTGTGATGTGCCCGCACAGAAATAGAGCATGCTGTGATTTGTTTTCCGTGTGTATTTTCACACGGACAAATCGCGGCTGTCTGCATAGGATTACATTTTGCAATGCAATCCTATGCAGGCAGGCAGGAGCAGAAATTCTGCGGGAAATCCCATGTGCAGGGGACCATAAGAGAGAGAACTGAGATGCAGAGGACAGGGGAGATACGAGAGAGAGCTGAGATGAAAAGTGTGAGATAAAGAATAGGGATGAGCGAGTATACTCGCTAAGGCACTACTCGCTCGAGTAATGTGCCTTAGCCGAGTATCTCCCTGCTCATCCCGAAAGATTCGGGTGCCGCCGTGGGGCGGGGAGCTGCGGGGGAGAGCAGGGAGGAACGGAGGGGAGATCTCTCTCTCCCTCTCTCCCGCCCGCTCTGCCCCGCTCCCCGCCTCAACGCACCTGTCAGCTGCGGCGGCCCCCGAATCTTTCGGGACGAGCAGGGAGATACTCGGCTAAGGCACATTACTCGAGCGAGTAGTGCCTTAGCGAGTATACTCGCTCATCCCTAATAAGGAAATATAGAGATGTAGATATGAAGAGGGATGGAAAAAAGAAATTCAGAGTAAGCTTCCAGTATAAAAATGTGTTATACACAAGTATATTAATTGTATATAAATCATTGGCAATTCACTATTACTCACTGTGTGTATTGAAGATCATTACCTCATCTTCCTGTCTGACTTAATAATAATACTGCGTTTACTACAAGTTAAGCAGAATATCTGCCTCCATGTGTTATTCAGCACCTCACTACTACAAATCACGCCCAAGGGCACTGGTGTCTCATACTAAAACAATCATAATTACCCACTAATAAGCCCACCAGGGGGGCGTGACCAGCTAATGAAGGAGTTAGACGTGTCTCCTGCACTCGGTCCTAGCTACTACCATCGTGGATGACCCAGATCCGGCTCCTAACAACCATGGCGAGGGGGAAGAAAAAGGAAACCCCACAGACCACCTTAGGGGGATCCAAGAGAAACATTTCAACATTCCTGCGAAGAACAGCGGGAGCGGAGCCCCACGCGGCCACTCCCAAGATGGCGCCCGCAGCTATCCCTGAGCGGCAACCCAGCCCGGACTCAGACCTGAGTCAGAAGCGGACAGTGCAGAGCGGATCGGGAAACAGCGGCAGCCTAACGACAGCCATGAGACCCACCAGCAGTCATCTCAGCGAGGAGAGCGGCGAAGAGTCTGCGCACAGCGATACCCCGACACCCGCTGGCGGCCGCATGGAGGAGAGAGGAGAAGTGGCGGCACGCCGGGACAGGCACCCGACACCCCCGGCAATAGCGAGCAAGTCCCCAGCACTCACCGGTGACCGCGAGGAGACAGGGAGAGGAGCGGAGAGCCGGACCTGAGGCGCAGCCTCAGAAGACACTGCAGGTCAGGCATGACAGCCTCCAAGGAGAGGGGATACATAATCAGCCCGGAGCCAGGGTCCCCCGGGGCACACTCAGCCCCCCCCCCCTGTATGATCATGCAGACATACATGGGGAAAGAGGAGCAAGAGTATGAGCTCCCAGCACAGCAGGATGGAGGCACACATCTATCCCCCCTGCCCAAAGGGTCCCTATGGACACAGGGAGAGAAAATGGAGACCCCCTTGATCAATAGGGCAGGGACAGGGGAGATCCCAAATAAGACCCGTACATAGGACAGAGAGGCCCTATCGTGGGCTCGGCTAACAGCCCCCCCCCCCCGCACCCTAACAAGTCAGCAATGGCGACGCCTCAGCTGCAGCAAGACCACCCGTTGCCGCAACGCTGCACAGTACAAAAGAGACCCAGACAGCCCGACCCCCAGGCCGCAACAAAGCCCAAACCGCCACAGGGTCCAAGTACACAAGGAGACCCCAGCAATAGAGAAAGCCAAGCTACACCATCCAGACAGCCCACCCAGATCCCGACCCATACCCGCCCTCCCAAGCGGGTGGAAGACGAAGACTGGGACTGGAAAAACCACAGAAAAGGCCCTGCCGACCCAGAACCACATCGATGTCCTATTCCAACAACTGGAAGACGCATGCAGGGAGGACATGGCCTCTCTACAACACGAGATCCAGCAAATAGGCCAGAGAGTGGAGGCGGTAGAAGAGACACAGGAGAAGACCACCGAGACTATAGAAGCCGACAACCAGGAACTACTTCTACATTCCCAACAGATATTGGAGCTCCAAACACATATAGACGACCTGGAAAATCGTCACAGAAGAAATAACTTGCGAATAAGAGGACTCCCAGAAGAAGTCGAACCACCTCAGCTAGAAACCTGGGCACAGTCCTTTTTCAACAACATCCTAAAAAGACCCGAGACCTCCAATCTGGAAATAGACAGAATACACAGATCGTTGGGTTTGAAGTCGTCCGACCCCGGCAGACCCAGAGACGTGGTCTGCCGAATCCATTTCTATAAGGACTTGATACTACAAAAACTGCGCTCAGTCAAAGACCTCTCCTTCAAAGGCACCCGATCCAGATTCTCCTGGACCTATCACGGCGAACCCTACAGCTGCGCAGGGCCCTAAAACGCCTACTGACACTTCTGCAGGAAAGGGAGATCCCCTACTGCTGGGGCTTCCCCTTTCAACTTCACGCTTCCAAGAACGGCAGATCGGTAACCTGCAGAGGCCTGGGAGACCTGCCAAATTTTCTGGGAGCCCTGGAGCTGCCCGCGGTTCGGCTTCCGGATTGGCCGTCGCCAGGGACCCTCCCGATAATGCCCCACAGAAATACCTGGCAGACATCCAACAAAAGCTCCAGACGCCGCCGTAAAGACCCCCGCAAAGAAGGGAAGACCTCCACCGGAAGCGACGCAGGAGACTGATCTAGTTCAACCCGAACTCGCCATGCAACTCACACCTAGTTTGACAAGCATCTTCGCTCCTCTAATCTATCCTCCTCCTTCCCATTCCCTCCTTCTCTGCTGTCTCATCTCTACACCCTCTATCAGATGGGAGGCAGACCCTGGGGGCGGATGGGCGGGGGAGGGGAAAAACCTGACCTAGCCGGGTCTGGGAACAGCCACATGCACTCCATAATCCTTAAACCTGGGAATCATATACCGTGGGGGGCCGGGGGGCAGGCAGAGCTCGCCTTTCATTGGCCCCCACTCTCCCACTTAGGGCCAACAGCTAGTTGTAGCTGTTAATCTCTGCCAAGCTAAGGCAGACATTTAATTTAAGGGGTACCTTAGCAGCCCCATTGTTTACTTGTTCATCTATGTTCTATGTTTTGTCTGTGTGTCTCACCTCCACCCCCTCTTCCCGCATGTGTCCTCCCACTGACCCCCCGCCCCCCCTAATCCACCCAGGAGAGACATGCACTCCATAATCCTTAAACCTGGGAATCATATACCGTGGGGGGACGGGGGGCAGGCAGAGCTCGCCTTTCATTGGCCCCCACTCTCCCACTTAGGGCCAACAGCTAGTTGTAGCTGTTAATCTCTGCCAAGCTAAGGCAGACATTTAATTTAAGGGGTACCTTAGCAGCCCCATTGTTTACTTGTTCATCTATGTTCTATGTTTTGTTTGTGTGTCTCACCTCCACCCCCTCTTCCCGCATGTGTCCTCCCACTGACCCCCCCCCCCTAATCCACCCAGGAGAGACAGAAGGCACACACCCACTCTCATACTGAACCATAAATGGCGAATCTAACCTTCTGCTCATTTAATACCAAAGGGCTAAACAACCCCCAGAAAAGAAGACAGCTTCTCTACCATCTCCATAGAAAAAAGGTGATGGTGGCTATGCTGCAAGAGACCCATTTCAAAGTGGGGTGTGTGCCAACCTGCTCCTCCTCATACTACACAACTTGGCTACATGGCCCGACCCTCTGAGAAAAGCGGGAGGCGTCTCCATCGCCCTCCACAGAACCCTCCAGAATCAACAAATCGATTCAATGATCGATTCGGGGGGACGATACAACTTTCTCAAGTTAGAGATAGTAGGCCATGTAATCACCTTTGCAAATGTTTATCTCCCAAACCAGAACCAAGTATCTTTTGCGACAAGAGTGTTGAAGGCCCTGGCCACCTTCGCAGACAGCTCGAGGATAATTCTGGGTGTAGACCTCAACATGGTACTGGACCCCGCCGTGGACTCATCTTCGGGTAAGTCCTCCGTCTCCCAATTGGCAATCAGGACTCTCAGGAGACAACTAGACAACTTACAGCTGGTTGACTTATGGAGAGTCCTGCATCCCGAGAGGAGTGTTAATATCCCAGGGAAGTAGAATTAAAAAAGAAAGAGCAGCTACTCTATCGGGCCTGCTAGCCGCCCTGAGAGACAACGAATCGACAAACAAACGCAAACAAAGCGAAGCCCTGAGATCAGAAATCTCAACTATCCAGCAACAGATACTAGAGATATTAGACCAACGTACGATGGCTCTCAGAGACAAGCTTAAAAAGGGGCATTTGAATATGGAGATAAATGCGGGAGCCGACTTGCCAGAACCCTACATCCCAGGGTCCCGATTACGTACATACCCAAAATACAAGCATCCAGCGGACGTTTGATACATAACACTAAAGACATTGCAGAGGAATTTAAAGCCTACTACCATAAACTCTATAATATCCGCACAGGCACCCAACCCACAACATCTTCGCTTAACAGCGAAATAGACTCCTATCTCTCCAAACATGCCCCCAAGAACCTGACACCTGAGGAGGCAAATGATTTAGACCTAGACTTTGCACCTCAAGAACTATCAGATGTCATTCAGAATCTAAAAGTAAGCAAGAGCCCAGGGCCAGACGGCTATACGGCCAGATTCTTTAAACTATTTGCCGAAGATCTCTCCCCAATAGCGTTGGAAGCTTTTAACTCAGTAAATAGAGGATGCCCATTCCCAAAACAGGCGCTACAAGCCCACATCACTATCATCCTTAAACTGGGAAAGGACCCCTCGGCCTGCGGGAGCTATAGGCCGATATTATTAATAAATGTCGACATTAAGATGTTCACCAAACTAATAGCGAACAGACTCCAAAACCTGGTGCCTGGCCTGATCCATCTGGAGCAAGTCGGTTTTGTCCCAGGCAGAGAGGCAAGGGACAACACCATTAAAACAATGTCCTTAATAGCCAGAGCCAAGGAAACAACCCCCCCCCCTATGTCTCCTTTCAATAGACGCGGAAAAGGCGTTCGATAGGGTAAGCTGGGCCTTCCTCTCTGCCACCCTGGGAAAAATAGGGATGGGACCACGGATGCTCCAGTGGATCATGGCCCTATATCAGGACCCCACGGCCAGGATCAGAATTAACGGAACCCTATCTGACCCACTCAGAGTAAGCAATGAGACGAGACAGGGGTGCCCCCTCTCCCCCTTCTTATACATCCTAACCATGGAGACCCTAGCCAACGCCATCCGAAGCAATGACTCGATTAACCCCTTGAGTGGCACGCCCGGAAAATTTCCGGGACGAGCTCCACTGCTCATAGCAACATAGCCCGGAAGATTTCCGGGCTATGTATCACTATGGGAGCTGCAGAGCACAATGCCACAAGCTGTGGCACTGTGCTCTGCCTGCACAGTCCCACAGAGAACAAAGCAAGGGCTTTGAAAAACCAGCAGAAGATATTGCCGATATGTCGGCAATCTCCTGCTTTGTTTACAGGTTGCCATAGAGACCATCGGCTTGTCAGAAGCAAGCCGATGGTCTCTGTGGCAGGGAGAGCTGGTTGTTAGCTGTCAGAGGACAGCTAGGTACCTGCTCTTACAGCAGAGATCAGAGCAAACTTCTGATCTCTGCTGTGTTAACCCCTTACATGCTGCAGTCTATGTGACTGCAGCATGTAAAGGGCTGTCACTGCAGCATGTAAAGGGCTGTCACCATCGGACCCCTGGAATGTGATCAGGGGTCCTGATGGGTCCCTGTGGAAGTCCCCTAAAGGGACAAAAAAAAAATAAAAAAAAAAAAAAAAAGGTAAAAAATGATAAAAAAAATAATAAAAACACTTATCTCCCTTTACTTTGTAAAAAAAATAAAAAATACAATCACACATGTGGTATCCATGCGTCGTAATGACCCAGAGAAGGAAGTTAATGCATTATTTAACCCCTTAATGACATGGCCCCTTTTTTTCTTTTTTCCCCATTTCTTTTTTTCCTCCCCCCTGTTTAAAAAATCACAACTTGTCCCGCAAAAAACAAGCCCTCATATGGACATGTCAATGGAAAAATGAAAAAGTTATGGCTCTTGAGACGCAACTGCAAAATTAGTTGAAATTCAATGATTAGACCATTTTAAAAAACCTGCCCTGGTGGGCACGACAGGGTGGTAGGAAACCCGCCACTCAAGGGGTTAAAGGCATCACAGTCGGTCCTTCGGAACATAAAATGGCATTATTTGCCAATGACTTACTACTGTACCTATCCAACCCCGAGTTGGGATGCCCGTGCTCCTAAAAGAATTCGAGAGGTTTGGAAGGGTTAATAATCACAAAATCAATGCCCAGAAATCAGTGTCCCTAAACATCACTCTCCCATAGGCCGAGGTCTCCCACTTGAAAACGGTATTCCCCTTCCGCTGGGTAGATTCCCATCTAAAATACCTGGGAGTCAACATCCCATCAGAGCTCCCAAAAACCTTCAAACTAAACTTCACTCCCTTTGCCGAGAAACTCGAGAGGGATCTGGGCAAATGGGGTCCCCTATATCTATCATGGAACGGCCGAGTTAACGCAATCAAGATGGACGTATTGCCTCGATTTCTATATCTTTGCCAAACAATCCCGATCGGGCTCCCTAGAACATTCATGAAAAAAATCAGAGCCCTAATTACCACCTTCGTTTGGGCAGGACACAAACCGAGGCTGTGCCACGTGTTACTAAAAAGGGGGAAAAAAAAGGGAGGCATGGGCCTGCCAGACTTTTCCCTATACCATAAGGCCAACATAGCAAACTGCGTCCTAGACATTCTCAAGAACAGAAGCTCTAGGCTATGGGTAGATATTGAACACTCTAACGAACCAGATGGCCTATATGGAGCCCCCTGGATCCCGCTTAAATGGATCAAGTCGATCCCCAACTTCTTCCCCTTTGGGCTACAACTATTTAGGACGTGGGCGAGTTTCGCCCCTCAATACAGACTGGTCACAGTCCCAGGCCCCCTAACACCGCTCATAGCAAACCCCCTATTTGAAGCCACGATGAGCTGGAAGGGACTGCTGTCTATCCCAGAGGAGCCAATCCCCAGACTGAGAGATGTTGTGATGCAGACGGGCCTGACACCCATAACAGAGATCTTAGACCAGTCTCCCCCACAGCCAGGATCTTGGCTTCAATACCTGCAGCTAAGAGGTTTTGTGAGCTCGCTGACTCCGAAAGAGAGCCTGACGGCACCCCTGACTGAATTTGAGCAACTCTGCCTATCAAATCTAAGTCAGAGGCACATGATCTCCACACTATATAAGATGTTGCTAGATCGGGAGACGGGGGAGGAGACCCCGAATTACACGGAGACATGGGAACGGGAAATAGGGGAAAACATCACGGAGGAGGAGTGGCCGACCTATGGGACAAGGTGACCATCCTATATAACCACGTCAATCACTGGAGAGTGATAATGACTCCGAAACTAGCCTTGCTCTCACTGTTCCCGGGCAGTAAGAAAGCCGCCAAATCGAGTCTCTTAAAGCACTTTATCCTGGCAGTGAGAAGGCTGGTCCCAAGGTTCTGGCGCTCCGCGACCGCCCCAACCAGGGGCATGTGGGTTGAGGAACTCCACACTCTCATGAGATTCGATGAACTGGGAGCTGAGGATCCCAAATCTTGGGAAGCTTACTATAAGACACGGCAGCCATGGGTAGCGTTTAGAGGGTCGGACGACATGAAACGTTGGGTAGACCAAGGCTCATTTGATTGAACCACCTCCCGGGGCGGAATGCAGAAGACCCTCCACCCAGAGTCACACTTACAAACCTACCTCTCCCCCACCCTCCCAAACGTATGCCCCCCCCCCCCCACCTCTGTATATGTGTGTGTCCTAGTGATGACAATCTTACATGAAGGGATAGGCGGCGCCATCTCCACACTCCTAAATGAGTTCAAGCCAAGTTCCCCAGCCTTGAACTTGATACCGAATTATTAGAGAAAGGGCAAGGACGAGTATAAGAGGAAATCCCGTTAGACAGCCACTACCAGATCGAGACAGCAGCGCCAGGCATGTTGCTCAACCAGAGCCTTCCTTCCATCCATAGTTTCGTTTTCTCCTCTTTTTTTCCCCTTTTTTCCTTTTGCGTAGTTTTTTCTTAAAAAAAAACTCTATAGTACTGATGCAATGATTGAAACAGAATCTTTATTTGTATGATATGTAACTAAAATAAAAATTTATTTGAACCATAATAAGCCCACCATACAATGCTTTAACAGGTGCAGTGCAAGGGGAACTACAATACTCTCCTATAGGAAAAGCTTCTATAAGAAAATACTTCAGTGCAGAAAAAAATATATAGATCAGGCTGGATGAAATCAGAGGTATACAGAGCTATTGTAGGGCCTTATTCACCTCTATAGCATCAATATCATGGATGACTAAAAAATAGAACCATAATACAGCTACATGCATAAGACTTTATATTGTCCAAAGGGTTTGCTATATGCCCTATGTGCATTTTCTGGATATTTTATAGTTGCCTTATCTCTGATTCCTGTCTTTTTTGGACTGCATGTCCCAAAAAAATGTCATAGTTACTTTTACCAATAATAAAATATTAACTATGCATGAAGAATAGTAGAGTATGCAAAAGGTGAAAAATAAATCTAAAACAAAATACGTCCAGATTTTAATTATTGCCTGTGTCCAAAATTAAAGACTAGAGATGAGCGAGCACCAAAATGCTCGGGTGCTCGTTACTCGGGACGAAATTATCGCGATGCTCGAGGGTTCGTTTCGAGTAACGAACCCCATTGAAGTCAATGGGTGACCCGAGCATTTTTGTATTTCGCCGATGCTCGCTAAGGTTTTCATGTGTGAAAATCTGGGCAATTCAAGAAAGTGATGGGAACGACACAGCAACGGATAGGCCAGGCGAGGGGCTACATGTTGGGCTGCATCTCAAGTTCACAGGTCCCACTATTAAGCCACAATACCGGCAAGAGTGCCCCCCCCCCTCCCAACAACTTTTACTTCTGAAAAGCCCTCATTAGCAATGCATACCTTAGCTAAGCACCACACTACCTCCAACAAAGCACAATCACTGCCTGCATGAAACTCCGCTGCCACTTCTCCTTGGTTACATGCTGACCAACCCCCCCCCCCCCCACAGCGCACACCAAACTGTCCCTGCCCAGCCTTCAGCTGCCCTCATGCCACACCACCCTCATGTCTATTTATAAGTGCGTCTGCCATGACGAGGAACCGCAGGCACACACTGCAGAGGGTTGGCACGGCTAGGCAGCGACCCTCTTTAAAAGGGGCAGGGCGATAGCCCACAATGCTGTACAGAAGCAATGAGAAATATAATCCTGTGCCACCGCCATCAGGAGCTGCACACGTGGGCATAGCAATGGGGAACCTATGTGCCACACACTATTCATTCTGTCAAGGTGTCTGCATGCCCCAGTCAGACCGCGGTTTTTAATTCATAGACACAGGCAGGTACAACTCCCTATTGTGAAGTCCCTGTGGACCGACAGCATGGGTGGCTCCCTGGAACCCACCGGCGGTACATAAAAATATCCCATTGCATTGCCCAACACAGCTGAGGTAGTAATGTCGTGCTTAATGCAGGTGGGCTTCGGCCCACACTGCATGCCGCAGTCAGACTGGGGTTCTTTAGAAGTGGAAACAGATGCATTTATAATTCTCTGTGGACCCACAGCATGGGTGGGTGCCAGGAAGCCACTGGCGGTACATAAAAATATCCCATTGCATTGCCCAACACAGCTGAGGTAGTAATGTCGTGCTTAATGCAGGTGGGCTTCGGCCCACACTGCATGCCCCAGTCAGACTGGGGTTCTTTAGAAGTGGAAACAGACGCATTTATAATTCTCTGTGGACCCACAGCATGGGTGGGTGCCAGGAAGCCACCGGCGGTACATAAAAATATCCCATTGCATTGCCCAACACAGCTGAGGTAGTAATGTCGTGCTTAATGCAGGTGGGCTTCGGCCCACACTGCATGCCCCAGTCAGACTGGGGTTCTTTAGAAGTGGAAACAGATGCATTTATAATTCTCTGTGGACCCACAGCATGGGTGGGTGCCAGGAAGCCACCGGCGGTACATAAATATATCCCATTGCATTGCCCAACACAGCGGATGTAACGGTAGCTGTAATGCAGGTGGGCTAAAAATTAATTTGATTACACTGTAGGCGAGGGCCCACAAAAATTGCTGTATCAACAGTACTAATGTACATCAGAAAAGTTGGCCATGGCCAACCAAGAGGGCAGGTGAAACCCATTAATCGCTTTGGTTAATGTGGCTTAAGTGGTAACTAGGCCTGGAGGCAGCCCAGTTTAACGAAAAATTGGTTCAAGTTAAAGTTTCAACGCTTTTAAGAGCATTGAAACGTATAAAAAATTTTAAGAAAAATTATATGAGTGAGCCTTGTGGCCCTAAGAAAAATTGCCCGTTCGGCGTCATTACGTGAGTTTTCAGGAGGAGGAGCAGGAGGAGGAGGAGGAGGAATATTATATACAGATTGATGAAGCAGAAATGTCCCCGTTTTGGATGGTGAGAGAGAACGATGCTTCCATCCGCGGGTGCAGCCTACGTATTGCTTAGGTATCGCTGCTGTCCGCTGGTGGAGAAGAGAAGTCTGGGGAAATCCAGGCTTTGTTCATCTTGATGAGTGTAAGCCTGTCGGCACTGTCGGTTGACAGGTGGGTACGCTTATCCGTGATGATTCCCCCAGCCACACTAAACACACTCTCTGACAAGACGCTAGCCGCAGGACAAGCAAGCACCTCCAGGGCATACAGCGCGAGTTCAGGCCACGTGTCCAGCTTCAACACCCAGTAGTTGTAGGGGGCAGAGGCGTCACCGAGGACGGTGCTGCAATCGGCTACGTACTCCCTCAGCATCCTTTTACAGTGCTCCCGCCAACTCAGCCTTGACTGGGGACACAGTCTTGCTGGGGAGCCATAAAGCTGGCAAAGGCCTTGGAGAATGTTCCCCTGCCTGCGCTGTACATGTTGCCTGATCTCTGCGCCTCCCCTGCTACCTGGCCCTCGGAACTGCGCCTTCTGCCACTACAGCTGTCGGATGGGAAGTTTACCATCAGTTTGTCCACCAGCGCCCTGTGGTATAGCATCATTCTCGAACCCCTTTCCTTTTCGGGAATGAGAGTGCAAAGGCTCTCCTTATACCGTGGATCGAGCAGTGTGTACACCCAGTAATCCGTAGTGGCCAGAATGCGTGTAACGCGAGGGTCACGAGAAAGGCATCCTAACATGAAGTCAGCCATGTGTGCCAGGGTACCTGTACGCAACACATGGCTGTCTTCACTAGGAAGATCACTTTCAGGATCCTCCTCCTCCTCCTCCTCCTCAGGCCATACACACTGAAAGGATGACAGGCAAGCAGCATGGGTACCGTCAGCAGTGGGCCAAGCTGTCTCTTCCCCCTCCTCCTCATCCTCCTCATGCTCCTCCTCCTCCTCCTGAACACGCTGAGATATAGACCGGAGGGTGCTCTGACTATCCAGCGACATACTATCTTCCTCCGGCTCTGTTTCCGAGCGCAAAGCGTCTGCCTTTATGCTTTGCAGGGAACTTCTCAAGATGCATAGCAGAGGAATGGTGACGCTAATGATTGCAGCATCGCCGCTCACCATCTGGGTAGACTCCTCAAATTTTCCAAGGACCTGGCAGATGGCTGCCAACCAGGCCCACTCTTCTGTAAATAATTGAGGAGGCTGACTCCCACTGCGCCGCGCAAGTTGGAGTTGGTATTCCACTATAGCTCTACGCTGCTCATAGAGTCTGGCCAACATGTGGAGCGTAGAGTTCCACTGTGTGGGCACGTCGCACAGCAGTCGGTGCACTGGCAGATTAAACCGATGTTGCAGGGTCCGCAGGGTGGCAGCGTGCGTGTGTGATTTGCGGAAATGTGCGCAGACCTGGCGCACCTTTCCGAGCAGGTATGACAAGCGTGGGTAGCTTTTCAGAAAGCGCTGAACCACCAAATTAAACACATGGGCCAGGCATGGCACGTGCGTGAGGCTGCCGAGCTGCAGAGCTGCCACCAGCTTACGGCCGTTGTCACACATGACCATGCCCGGTTGGAGGCTCAGCGGCGCAAGCCAGCGGTCGGTCTGCTCTGTCAGACTCGGCAGCAGTTCGTGGGCCGTGTGCCTCTTATCTCCTAAGCTGAGTAGTTTCAGCACGGCCTGCTGACGCTTGCCCACCGCTGTGCTGCCACGCCGCGTGACACCGACTGCTGGCGACGTGCTGCTGCTGACACATCTTGATTACGAGACAGAGGTTGCGTAGGAGGAGGAGGAGGGTGGTTTAGTGGAGGAAGCATACACCCCCGCAGATACCACCACCGAGCTGGGGCACGCAATTCTGGGGGTGGGTAGGACGTGAGCGGTCCCAGGCTCTGACTCTGTCCCAGCCTCCACTAAATTCACCCAATGTGCCATCAGGGAGATATAGTGGCCCTGCCCGCCTGTGCTTGTCCACGTGTCTGTTGTTAAGTGGACCTTGGCAGTAACCGCGTTGGTGAGGGCGCGTACAATGTTGCGGGAGACGTGGTCGTGCAGGCCTGGGACGGCACATCGGGAAAAGTAGTAGCGACTGGGAACCGAGTAGCGTGGGGCCGCCGCCGCCATCATGCTTTTGAAAGACTCCATTTCCACAAGCCTATACGGCAGCATCTCTAGGCTGATCAATTTTGCAATGTGCACGTTTAACGCTTGAGCGTGCGGGTGCGTGGCGTCGTACTTGCGCTTGCGCTCAAACTGTGGCGCTAGCGACGTCTGGACGCTACGCTGAGAGACATTGCTGGATAGGGCCGAGGACAGCGGAGGTGAGGGTGTGGGTGCAGGCCAGGAGACGGTAGTGCCTGTGTCCTCAGAGGGGGGTTGGATCTCAGTGGCAGGTTGGGGCACAGGGGGAGAGGCAGTGGTGCAACCCGGAGGCGGTGGACGGGCATCGTCCCACCTTGTGGGGTGCTTGGCCATCATATGCCTGCGCATGCTGTTGGTGGTGCCTCCCCAGCTGATCTTGGCGCAACAAAGGTTGCACACCACTGTTCGTCGGTCGTCAGGCGTCTCTGTGAAAAACTGCCACACCGTAGAGCACCTTGACCTCTGCAGGGTGGCATGGCGCGAGGGGGCGCTTTGGGAAACAGTTGGTGGATTATTCGGTCTGGCCCTGCCTCTACCCCTGGCCACCGCACTGGCTCGGCCTGTGCCCACACCCTGACTTGGGCCTCCGCGTCCTCGCCCGCGTCCACGTCCTATAGGCCTACCCCTACCCCTCAGCATGGTGTATTACCAGTGATTTGATTTCCCAGGCAGGAAAGAAATTGGCGCAAGCCTGCTGCTAAACGTAGCTGGCTGCGTATGATTTCTGTTTACATTCTGCACTCACCACACACGTACCCAGAACGCTGAGGACTGTCAGAGGCAGGCCAAATTGAATGTTTCCCTTTTTTTGGTAAAGAAAAGGTCCACTGCGTATATTCAATCAATAATATATGTCTTCTGGCCCTGCAAATGTGTCACAGAACTGCAGGGTTGCAGAGTTATTAACTACAGCAGAGCGGTGATTTTTCCCAGGCAGGAAAGAAAGTGGCGCAAGCCTGCTGTAAAACGTTGCTGGCTGCGTCTGATTTTTTTACGTTCTCCGCGCAGCACACACGTACCCAGAGCCCTGAGGAGTGTCAGAGGCAGGCCAAATATACTTTTTTTCCCTTTTTTTTTAAAAGGAAAGGCCCACTGCGTCTATTCAATGAATAATAAGTTTAATAACTGTGTTGTGCCCCTGCAAATGTGTCACAGAACTTTAGTGTTGCAGAGTTATTAACTAGAGCAGAGCAAGGAATTTCACAGGCAGGAAAGAAAGTGGCGCAAGCCTGCTGTAAAACGTAGCTGGCTGCGTCTGATTTTTTTACGTTCTCCGCGCAGCACACACGTACCCAGAGCCCTGAGGAGTGTCAGAGGCAGGCCAAATATACTTTTTTCCCTTTTTTTTAAAAGGAAAGGCCCACTGCGTCTATTCAATGAATAATAAGTTTAATAACTGTGTTGTGCCCCTGCAAATGTGTCACAGAACTTTAGTATTGCAGAGTTATTAACTAGAGCAGAGCAAGGAATTTCACAGGCAGGAAAGAAAGTGGTGCAAGCCTGCTTTAAAACGTAGCTGGCTGCGTCTGATTTTTTTACGTTCTCCGCGCAGCACACACGTACCCAGAGCCCTGAGGAGTGACAGAGGCAGGCCAAATATACTTTTTTCCCTTTTTTTTTTTAAAGAAAAGGCCCACTGACTATATTCAATCAATAATATATGTCTTCTGGCCCTGCCTACACAATTCTGTCCCTGTAGTATCAATGCAGGGTGCAATGCTCTGCACAGCCGATTTTGAGAAAAAAAAATGCAACACAGCTAACAGCAGCCTGCACAGTACTCCACACGGTTACATGTGGCCCTAGAAAGGACCGTTGGGGTTCTTGAAGCCTACACTCACTCCTAACACTCTCCCTGCCTAACCACCACTTCTGTCCCTAATGCAGGGTGCAATGCTCTGCAGACAGCCGATTTTGAGAAGAAAAAAAATATATCCACTGCTAACAGCAGCCTGCACACAGGTAGATGTGGCCCTAAGACGGACCGTTGGGGTTCTTGAAGCCTACACTCACTACTAACACTCTCCCTACCTAACCACCACTTCTGTCCCTGTAGTATTACTGCAAGGCGCAATGCTCTGCAGACTGCCGATTTTGAAAAAAAAAAAATTGGTGCAACACTGCTAACAGCAGCCTCCACAGTACTGCACACGGATAGATGTGGCCCTGAGAAGGACCGTTGGGGTTCTTGAAGCCTACACTAACTCCTAACGCTCTCCCTACAGCAGCTCCAGCACGATACCACTGTCCCTCAGCTAACTCACAAGGCATCTGAGCCGAGCCGCGGGAGGGGCCGATTTTTATACTCGGGTGACATCTGATCTCCCCAGCCACTCACAGCAGGGGGGTGGTATAGGGCTTGAACGTCACAGGGGGAAGTTGTAATGCCTTCCCTGTCTTTCAATTGGCCAGAAAAGCGCGCTAACGTCTCAGAGATGAAAGTGAAAGTAACCCGAACATCGCGTGGTACTCGTTACTAGTAACGAGCATCCCGAACACCCTAATATTCGCACGAATATCAAGCTCGAACGAGTACGTTCGCTCATCTCTATTAAAGACTCTTCTAAGGTCCAATTCCTAGAACTCACATTGTGTCAACAAGGTAGTCCCCACTACTCATTTTTAGGTCGTTTTCACACGAGCATTATTTTGACACTAAGTAGGCATGCCAAAAAAAATCGCTACCATTAGAACCAATGATTTCCTATGGATTCCTTCAGACAAACATTTTTTTTTGAAGTGCTAAAAAAGTGGACCGCAAAAGATAGCACGTAAAAATTTCTTACTGCTCTAAAAGATAGGTCTTGTCCTATCTTTGGACCTCACAATGCAGGAGGCTCCATAGACTCCTGTGAGAGTCTATGGGAGCCGGTAGAAAAACGGAGGGAGAGGGAGTTTAGCAAAGGCTAGTGCTGCAAATACTGACCAGTGCCTCCAGTGAGGCATTTAAAGTAATTAAATTGTAGCTCTGCCAACTGAGGGATTTCGGGGTTGTGGCATTATTTAACTGCAGCCAGCCATGTGAATGGATGGAAAAATCGTGAAAAATAGTGAATCATGCTATTTACTGCTCCGATGGTTGTGATTTTATAGTGCGGCTAACTTAGCGTTGAAATAATGCTTGTATGAAAGAGGCCTTAATGGGTGACATCAGACTATCAATCAAGTCTGACATCACCTGTTGAGATTGAGCAGTGGGAATGACCACTTGACACATTCAGAGCACCAGGAGCTGAATCTAAGAGCCCATCCAAGTGAAAATAAAAGAGAATGGGCAAGAAAAAAAACAAGGATAGCGTCAGTGGGGCTGTGGCAGTCAAGCAGTCAGCTTGGCTGACTTTATGCAGTGACAAGAAAATACTCCAACAACAGCAATTGGAGATCAATGAAGTTCTCCTAGTGGTATATCAGCCCAAATAGCAGGGCGAGGAGAGTGATTGCACAGCCCGGTTATAGGTCAGAATCAAGACCCAAAGCAGCATTCAAATGAAAAGTAGTGAATCCAGGCAGCATGAGATGATATAAAACTTGCATACTTTATTTCTCCATGATAAAAAACCAGCAATGTTTCGACCCGTCCAAGGGTCTTTATCAAGCCCATCTGAGTGAAAATAAGTGAGAATGGGCAAGAAAAAAAAAACAAGGATAGGGTCAGTGGGACTGCGGCAGTCACGCAGTCAGCTTGGCTGACTTTATCCAATGACAAGTCGTTTTTAACTGAAACTCAGGTAACGATGTCCCTTCCGTTTTAATGCCTATAAGATTGAATGAGCTAAAACAGAAGATTTGTCAAAAGACTGAATTTTCGAAAGTATTGTAAAATTAATACGTCAGAGCTGTAGTAACTACCCAACTGCAACAAGTAAAAATTATTCATTTTTCTAGATTTCATCTTAAACACGTACTATGTTGTTTTAGTTTGACAGCAATGTACAGATCTTTTAGTTCTGTGTTTTCTTTTATCTGTTTCTTGGTCATAAATCACACAAACAACAACCAAAAAAAGAAAAAAAATGGATGATTTACTCTGCTTTGCAACTTAACAATAATGCATAAAGAAACAACTGCTGTCCCATTCCCACAGGAAATGTAGAAAGTAATGAAAAGACTTTCTGCAGCAGAACACAATATATTTACAAAGCAAGATAATTTAACATGATAAGTAGTAATAAATGTTACAAAATATGATCAGCAGCATTTAATAAATTCCGACATTTATCTAATGGATGTTGTGTTCAATAAATTATTTCAGGACATGAAAATCTAATTAAAATTATTTCGAGTCTGTAGGATAGAAAGTTGACCAACACAACTCAAGCGCAAATGATTAATGCTTATAATTCCCAGGCTAAGGCAGATTGTTGCCCAAACAGCCTGTGTACAATGCATATGACCCAATACAACCCATTATATTCTATGTGTTGTGAAAGGAACTGCTGTGCATTTGGATATGAACTAACATCAAGCCGTTTAACCTGATTCTGAACAATGGGATTCATTGCAAAAATCTGAGGTGATTGTGTTGGACATCAGATTTTTTGTGCTCCATTTTTTTTCAACTCACTGGCCAGAAATGTAGGGCTCAGACACTAGTGTTTAATGAAGCCTTATTTACTGAAATTGTTTGCAGCAATTCATTTACTTCACAGTAGTATCTGCTGACATTTGTATTCTAGAGTATAGCTTATATAGGATAGGATAGGGTGGTTATTAATGGCACATACTCTGCTTGGATTGTTACTAGTGGGGTACCACAGGGGGCAGTCCTGGGCCCTTTTCTTTTTAATATACTTATTAATGACCTAACATAAGCCCTAGCTACATTAGGTGAAAAAAAAAACCTGCAACATTCACCTCACAGCTGGCGTTTGTGTCTCCTGCCATCATCTTCTAGGTGCTGCGGCAGGCTGCTGTGTAATCCTCCCTGCTATCAGAGGATTCTCTCTCTGGTAAACGGGGCTTTGAATTTCCCCGGCTTCAGCAAGTGAGCGCTGTGTTTGGATCGAGCGCCAGCCAATCAGAGCCGGCGCTTGATCATTCAAAGCCATTCAGTGAATGACATCAATGAATGGCTGTGATTGGTTTATCGAGCACCGGCTGTGATTGGCTGGCGCTTGATCCAATCACAGCGCTCACTTGCTGAAGCTGAGAGAATTCAAAGCCCCATTTACCAGAGAGAGAATCCTTTTGGGAAACACGGTAGTAGAAGGATTGCACAGTAAAATATTAATATTTGCAGATGATGCAAAATGTGGTTTCAAATGGATCTGGATAAGTTTTGGTGTTGGGTTGAAAAGTGGAAAATGAGGTTTACCACTAACAAATGTAAGGTTATGCACATAGGCAAGGAAAATACATGTAACAATTACAATCACCAAGTTCTCATTTGGACGAGCATTTTCTCACAGCTATTAGTCGTGAGAAAACATCGCCAGAAAATTGCAACCATGTAAAGTATTGGATTCCAATGCATTCATTTACATGGGCAATTTTTAGCTGCGAGAAAAAAAATTGCGACTGAAAACTGCCAAATTGGCTGCGATTTCAGCCGCAATTTTTCTTCGCAGCATTACAAGATAGGCCATGACTAGAGATCAGCGAACGTGCTCGTTTAGGACAAGTACTCGATTGAGCATCACTTTTTTCGAGTAACTGCCTACTCAGGCGAAGAGATTCGGGGGGGGCGGCGGGGTGGAACGGGGTTGGCAGTGGGGAACAGGGGGGAACTCTCTGGCAGTTACTTGAAAAAAGCGATGCTCAATCAAGTAATTGTCCTAAACGAGCACGTTCGCTCATCTCTAGTCATGACCTATCCTTTGACAAAAATAGCAGTGAGCTACCATAGATTCCTATGGAAGCTGAAAAAAAGGGAGGAGGAGGGTGTTTACCTGCATTCGGCGTTCGTTGAAGAAAATGGGATGCAGCCATATGAAGGTTAAGAAAATGCTAATTCCTTTTAGAATTAGATCATAACAATGCAGCGTTGCAGCAAATTTTTGAGGCAATGCGACCTGTGTGAAAACACATCATTCTTGTGAAAAAGTCCTCAATGGGAATTCACGGAGCTAAACTGACATGGAAAAGTGCTTGGGGATTTTAGTTAACTGTAAGCTTAACTGGAGCAACCAGTGTCAGGCAGCTGCTGCCAAGGCAAGTAAGATTATGGGGTGCATCAAAAGAGGTCTAGGGGCACATGACGAGAACATTGTTCTTCTTCTTTAAAAGTCACTGGTAAAGCCACACATAGAATGCTGTGTACAGTTTTGGGCACTGGTACTCAAAAAGGGCATATAAGAGCTTCAGCGGATACAAAGGCAGACAACTAAAGTGATAAATGGAATGGGTACGCTACAATACCCGCAGAGGTTATCAAAATTGGGGCTATGTAGTTTAGAAAAAAGACGTCTGAGGGGCAAAGTAATAACTATGTATAAGTATATATGGGGACAATACAGAGATTTCTCTCATGATCTGTTTATACTCAGGGCTGTAACAAGATGGCGCTCTAATAACTATATATAAATATATCAGGGAACAATACAGACATCTCTCCCATCATCTATTTATACCCGGGACTGTGACTGTAACAAGGGGACATCCGCTAGGTCTAGAGGAAAGAAGGTTTCTACACCAACATAGAAGGGTGTTCTTTACTGTTGGAGCAGTGAGACTATGAAATTCTCTGCCTGAGGACGTGGTGATGAAAACTTCGATAAAAGAGTACAAGAAGGGTTGTTGATTCAGGGATTATTCTGATTGCCAGATTGGAGTCAAAAAATATTTTTTTTACTTAAATAGGGAAAATTGGCCTCTACCTCATTGCTTTTTTTTTTTGCCTTTCTCTGGATCAATATTGGGGGTTAATAGGCTGAACTGGACAGACATAATTCTTTTTTCGGCCTAACATACTATGTTACTAAGATAGTATTTATGTATTTTAATATGGTTTACACATTCAGAGTATGACTGGGATTCTTTGGGCCCACAATAGAAACTGACTCGGAGATCTCACTCTCAATCCATACAGAACATGTGTAAATCCCCTTTGAATTGTATGCTAAAAAGGCTATTTTTAATCAATCCATACGAAATAAACCCTAAAGGCAGATGATTGGTTCAAAAATTTGCTTCATACAGAATTATTTTCTGTTGAACTTTTGGGATCATCTTGTATATGGAGCTCTTGGAGTAATTTTTAGGCTCTGTGCACATTATAGTGGAGGTACAAGTCCTGCTTTCCATATACAGGAGCAGAATCCCTGGCATATAAACTGAATGGTTCCAAAGGCTGTGAAAGAATTACCTTCTGTTTGATATTTGGGACCAATTATTGAGTCAGTGACTGGGCCCACTAGAAGAACCTCTGATACTTAGGTGAGTCTAATCTAATGTTGTACTCTTTTTGTTAGATTTTATTTTTGTTCTTTATTAAGTCCTTTAACCCCTTGAGTGGCAGGTTTCCTACCACCCTGTCGTGCCCACCAGGGCAGGTTTTTTAAAATGGTCTAATCATTGAATTTCAACTAATTTTGCAGTTGCGTCTCAAGAGCCATAACTTTTTCATTTTTCCATTGAAACAGCCATATAAGGGCTTGTTTTTTGCGGGGCAAGTTGTGATTTTTTAAACAGGGGGGAGGAAAAAAAGAAATGGGGAAAAAAGAAAAAAAGGGGCCATGTCATTAAGGGGTTAAATAATGTATTAACTTCCTTCTCTGTGTCATTATGACGCACGGATACCACATGTGTGATTGTATTTTTGATTTTTTTACAAAGTAAAGGGAGACAAGTGTTTTTTTTATTTTTTTAATAATTTTTTTACTTTTTTTTTTTTTAATTTTTTTTAAATTTTTTTTTTTTGTCCCTTTAGGGGACTTCCACAGGGACCCATCAGGACCCCTGATCACATTCCAGGGGTCCGATGGTGACAGCCCTTTACATGCTGCAGTGACAGCCCTTTACATGCTGCAGTCACATAGACTGCAGCATGTAAAGGGTTAACACAGCAGAGATCGGAGGTTTTCTCTGATCTCTGCTGTAAGAGCTGGTACCTAGGTGTCCTCTGACAGCTAACAACCAGCTCTCCCTGCCACAGAGACCATCGGCTTGCTTCTGACAAGCCGATGGTCTCTATGGCAACCTGTAAACAAAGCAGGACATTGCCGACATGTCGGCAATATCTTCTGCTGGTTTTTCAAAGCCCTTGCTTTGTTCTCTGTGGGACTGTGCAGGCAGAGCACACTGCCACAGCTTGTGGCATTGTGCTCTGCAGCTCCCATAGTGATACATAGCCCGGAAATCTTCCGGGGTATATCACTATGGGCAGTGGAGCTCGTCACGGAACTTTTCCGGGCGTGCCACTCAAGGGGTTAAATGCAGTAGTAATCTTCACTATAGACATTTTCCTAAATTTTATTGTTTCTAGGATGGACCATGGAGAGTCTATTGATCTCGTATATCTGGATTTTTCTAAAGCATGTGACACTGTGCTGGATAATAGGTTAGTATATGCAAATAAGGAAGATGGAACAATACCTCTTCAGTACAGCCTACAGAATGGTGGTCTCCATCTTCTTCTGGGTGCTCTCCTTGGGGAGAGATAATGACCCTCCCGACCCACTCACCTCCTAGGTGTCTCCACACACCTTCTGGGTGCTCTCCTTAAGGAGAGATGACACCTCTCCTGATCGAGGTTAATATATAAAATGAGACAGCTCAGTCTAGGTGAAAACGTGTATAGCTGGACAAAAAACAGAGGGTGGGGAATAAATGGTTTGCACTCTTATTGGGCTGCTAGTGGGGTGCCACAGGGTTCAGTATTGGTCCCCATGCTCGTCAATATTTTTATCATCAACCTGATGGTAGGACTTACAGTAAAATATCAATATTTGCAGACAATACAAAGTTATACAAGATAATTAATATAAGGCAGGACAATGTATGACTGCAAATGGATCTAGATAAGCTGGGGGCTTGGGCAAAAAAATGTTCAACATTGATAAATGTAAGGTAATGCACATGGGTGGGAAAAATGGATGTCACCAATATACACTAAATGGGGTGTTGCTATGGAAAAGTGATATGGAAAAAGACCTGGGGATACTAGTTGACTGTAGACTTAACTGGAGCGATCAATGCCAGTCAGCTGCGGCAGAGGCAAATAAAGTCTTGGGGTGCATTAAAAGAGGTAAAGGGGTGAGGGACAAGGACATTATTCTTCCACTATATAAGGTACTTGCCAGGCCTTATATAGAATACTGTATACAGTTCTGGACATTGGTGTTCAGGAAAGACATTGCCGTGCTTGAGGGTGTTCAAACACAGGTAACTGAATTAATAAACGGAATGGGAAGACTGGAATACCCAGAGAGGCTATCCAAATTGGTATTGTTCACCCTAGAAAAAAGATGGTTAAGGGGTGATCAAATAAGTATGTATAAATACACTAGAAGACAATACAAGGATATCTTCCATGATCTGTTTATACCCAGGACTGTGATGGTTTAGAGGAAAGAAGGTTTCATCACCAACACATAAGGGGGTTATTTACTGTAAGAGCAGTAAAACTGTGGAAGTCTCTGCCTGAGGACGTTGTGATGGCAAAATTGATTGAGGAGTTTAAGATAGGAGTACACATCTTTTTAAAGCACTATGATATTATAGGATATAGACATTAAATAACTAGAAGGGTTGACAATCCGTGTGTTGGAGTCAGGTAGGAACTTTTCAAATGTTGATCCAGGGATTATTCTGACTTCCATTATGAAGTCGGGAAGGACTTTTTGCCCCAAAAAATAAGAGGGAAAATTGGCTTCTGCCTTATTGGGTTTTTTTTGCCTTCCTCTGAATCAACAAGGTGGGTGGAAATAGACTGAACTGGATAGACATTTGTCTTTTTTCAGCCTAACACACTGTTAGTATGTATAATTTAAAAAATATTTATTTTGATCATGTTTGCATTTTTTTTATTTGATAATAGTGGTCTCTGATGCTATGTTTACAGGCTGCAGTAGCCTGTGCATTGGATGTCACAGGCTGCTGCAGCCAGTCACAGACTTCAGAATGTGTGTTTCTTGGACATAAGTTGCATTACAGACATGCATTTGCCTAAAACTATCAAGAACCCCATCTTTACAGAAGTTAAAATTCATATCTTGAAGAAGTATTTCCTAGGGATGAAAATGTTGATAGAGTAGTTGGACTGATTTTCTCTTATGGAGAATTTGTCAATTATAAAGGGCAATCTGACTAGGATAGGGTTGAAATAAAGGATTCACCTCACTTAATTTTAAGAAGAAAGGTCACTCTTAAGACTCAGATGTTGACACTATAATAAATTATAGATTTTGGCAATGGTAGTAGTGGCGGGTGCACTAAGACCATTCTCAAGGCAGAGGATTAGTAAGAAAATTGATTCACTGATATTTTATTTCTGTTCCTTGTTCTACGTGTTAAGAAATAATATCACAGTTTAGCTATATATTTATATTAGAAGGGGAGCAATAAGTATTAAATATGTTCCCATTTTTCAGAGAGCTATTTAGAACTTCTGAAGTAAATATAAAAATCTCAAGGCAAAGCATAATGAAGCATCTACAGCAATAATGCTAAATAATCATTTTCACTGATGTCAGTTCAACTGCAAACTCATTATTAACTTGCTTCCCGCTAGTATTATTAATTATTACATTTGCATGCCCAATTCTGTCTAAACTTTCTTTAAATGAATACCTAGCAATCTAATGCAAAACTTCATTTTGCTAAATTATTCTAATGGGTTGAATGCTTCAGAAGAAAAGCTAATTTTTCTATTACTCAAGTACAACATTTAGCTATCATTTCTACTGTTTTCACATTACCTACTGCAATATCATTAGGCTTACACATATATTTTGTCAATGCTTTTGCTTAAATTGCTTGAAATATACTCCTTTCCAAAAATGCCTTTGGTAAACTTGGGAAAACGTGCTAATTTTAAACCCCTTGTCAAAATACCTCAAAAACTGACCAACAGTTAGGATTATGTAATAGCATCTACTTTGTAACTGTATACAATGATATTGTATTGCAATACCCAATTATTTTGTAACCATAACAAAAGCATGCATATCATAAGTGCATTCTATAGTACAGAGCTATCAATGGAGAAATAGATATTTACCATTTTACTGTAAAATAACTATATCTGATTGGAGTCTTAAGCAAAATCATATTGAAACAAAGGGGGCCTATAAACTTCAGTGAGCAGGCTTAGGATAAAGAGTAAGGGAGTAGGTGGCTATCTAGAGTGCCACTGATGGGAAAAAATCTATGTTAAGAACAAAAACAGCACTTTGCTTTTAACCCATTAGCAACTGCCAATACACCTTATTCCGATGCATATGCCTTTTCACAGTGCATTGGAATAAGGTTGGCATAAATCTACTGTGCCAGTAGGATCAGGAACTCAGCTGTCTGATGACAACCAGGCTCCAGCTCTAATGGCTGGGATTAAAGAAATCTCTGATAATAGCTGTTTAGCCTTTTAGATACCATAATCAATGCGATGACAGGATGTAAGAAACTGATCCAAGGAGATTGCTCCCTCTGGCACCCATCAAACCTCCGAGATGTGATCACAGGTTGCCAATGGTTTGCTATGGTACCCGGAGGCATAAAGATGACCTCTGGATCTGCCATTTCTGGTGGCCTATGAGACCTTTTTTTTTATAAAATTTAAAAAAACATAAACAATTCTAAAACACATATATATGTCAAATGGGAAGAACAAGGTCCATGCCATACATATGTACACCCTGCCATTCGACAGATACCCTGCTGCTATAGTGAGCTGTCTAAAAGAAGACATGGAGGCTGTCGATGTGAAGACTTGAAAGTTCCCCACAATATGAATGGAGGTTTCCACCCCAAATCTAATACCCAGAGACTGTACACTAACTGGAAAGAAAGTGGATGGGGTCTGAATGGGATCAAAGCAACCATTCTAAATGCAGCTCAAAGCACCGAGTACATCTATAGGATGGGACCCAAGGATGAGCTGCTGAGAGACTGCCTGTGGCTACAGCAATAGACGTGCAAGGAAGAACAAATGAAAGAAGTACCTTGGCAAGCCCCTGCATGGGATGTACTGTTATCTGATAGCTGAAGTGGCTGACAATGGAAAATCCTACTACTGGCTGGATAAGGCTGGACTCAAAAACAGCCCTGAGGCACTGATCATAGCCGCACAAGAGCAGGCATTAAAGGGGTTTTGTCATTAAAAAGAAAAAATATATACTCACCTATTTTTTCCTCGTCAGTCTCTTTAGCACATCTGCTCCTTGCTGAGCTTCTGTAGTGCCCGGGTCACTTCACCACATGCCCGCATTCCTCACATTCTCTTCCAGCCGGGTGAGTGAAGATCACATCCCTGTGCTGTGGTATTCACTACCTAAGAAGGAATTCTGATCTATTTCCGAGACAGCTTGCATGAGTAGTCTCTGCAGTAGATCGGCACTCCCCCTGCTGGCCTGTGAACTATGATGTAATGTACATTGGCTGGCAGGAAGCAGACTGCCGGCAATGTACGTAGCTTCACAGGAAGGAGAGGAATCACCCAGCTGGAGTTGAGGTAACACACCTCCCTCCCCATCCTTGACTGCAGCAGACAGTAGAAGATTAGTGAGGTGAAGATCTGGTAAGTAGACGGACGGGGGAGGAATAGGTAAGTATAGATTTTTTTAAATGACAGAACCCCTTTAAGCACCCGATCCACTGCAGCAGGGATCTACCACACTAGACAGCATCAAGGTACAGTACATGCCGAGAGGCCTCAAAGACAGTTCAACACATAGTGGCAGGATGCAAGATGCAAGCAAGAACAGCACATACTGAACAGCTCAACCCAATTGTGGAAATTGTGTATAGAAACATCTGTACAGCATATGGGCTAACTCCTCTGAAATTCATATGGGAGACTCTGTAGAAAGTTGTGGGGAATAATTGATCTAAGATCCTGTGGGACTTCCCAATAAAAACAGTTAATGAGGTACTGGCCAACCAACCAGACATGATGGTAGTCAACAAGGACCAGAAAACAGTGGTGGTGATAGATGTAGGGGTACCAAATGACAGCAACATCAGGAAAAAGGAATATGTAAAGCTGAAGAAGTACCACAAGATCTATAGAGGATGTGGAAAGTGAAAGCTAATGTGGTTCTAGTGGTGGTAGGACTCATAAGCTAAGGGAATGGCCCCAACAAATCCCATGAACAACATCCGAGTACACTAGTCAGAAAATGTAATGTTAAGAATAGCTTAAGGGGAGGGGGGGTGGCCAGCAGCGCATGGCAGAGGAAGCATAATCTTCCTCCTAACGGCATAAACAGACACCCAGCTCTTGACCTCCTGGCTCCATTGGCACCGGTAATGCAAAGGTCCAAGGTAGGAACAAGAAGAGCCCACTGAAGAGCCCATTGAAAAACCGACCAGGTTTTTTTTCTGCTAGCGGGGGAATCCAAGATGGCACCAACCATCGATGATCACATGCAGGAACCTCTGAAGGACAACCCTACAGAGCTCTCTCCAGCAGTGACTAACCCACCGTTATCTGATGAAGCACTCCTCATGTTAACTTGACTATCTAGCAGACCCATCTCTACAGCAGCGCTATCAGAACCTGCAGCAGATGTGACTGGGGGAGAGCATTTTGAAGAGGAGGGTACAGGTTGCTTTTACACATGAACACCTCCTACTCCCTGCTCTCTGAGAAAACATTAGTAGACTGCTAATAGTGCTACACCTATAATGCACATACATGCCCCAAATGCTACTGATGCACCCATTACTGAGTGAATGATGCTTTCCTTACTGGCAGACCTCAAACTCTCTATTCAAAAGGACATATAGCAAACATGCCCTTCCTTACAAGCAACAATCGCTGCTATTGGTGATTGCACCTCACATATCAAGAATAAAATGGTGGAATTGATGTGAGCCCTAACAAACTCGTTGATACTGCTAATTCAATGGATGACAATCTGGAAACTTGTCAATATGTAGGATCGATACAGATGGAACAACATTAGACTGAGGAATTCCTGAGAAGGTTAAAAGTGAAGAACGTAAGGACTTCCTTATTGACTATTTCACGATCCTTCTTCCTGATGCTACCCAGTACAACACAACAATTTATCGTGCATACAGGCTCCCTAAGCCTAAATGACTATACCTAACAAGTTTTTTTTTTCCCCACTGGTAACTAATAACCCGGTTCTCCACTAAGATAATGGTAGTTTATATACCATTTAGGGCTCCCACCCACTTGCCTTTTTTTCACGCGTTATAGCTTGCCTTTTTTTCAAGCAATTGTCAATGGGACTTTCTAATGTTAAAAACGCTTTGCAAGTTGGTGCATTTTTAACATTAGAAAGTCCCATTGACAATCGCGTGAAAAAAAAGCAGCAATATAGCATGAAAAAAAGGCAAGTGTGCAGGAGCCCATATGGCATGAAAAAAAAGCAAGCTATAACCCGTGAAAAAAAGGCAAGTGTGTGGGAGCCCTTACTCTGCAGACTTTCATTTACGCATTAATTCTCTCAGTCTATGTTGTAAGGCCTCTGGTTCAAGTTAAACGTTGCACCTTGCTTTCTTCTGTAAAATGGTCCAAGGTGCTAATGTACATACCCATTTATCTGATGTGTTGTAGCTGGAGGGAAGCTGACTACTTTTGATTTTAATGATAATAGGGAGGTGTCTGACTCCACTGTATGATCTGCCCACAAGGCATTCATGAGAGGTCATTTTTTAAAACAAGCGTCTCATGATAAAAAAGTAGAAATGCCCTTTTATTGTCATTGCAATCAAAACTTTGCACACTACATAGGTTAAATAAGATATTTTCTCATCAGACAGAGCAAAATAAATATGTGCTACGCAGCAGCAACTTCATGAATTTCATACTTACGAACACGACTTGGCTTTAAGAAAACTAAAAATGACATACTATTGGCATTGTAACAGGCCGGAAGCTACACTAGCAAAGCAGATAAAAAACCATACAGCAAAGTCTCGCATACCACTTATTTAATATAAGTCTCTATATAATTTAGCTAAGGATAACTCCACTACCTGACCTTCACACACTATTATATCTAATTTCTTAAACAAGATAAACATACCTACTCTATCTCCTTCCAAGTTGGATGCTTTGTCTCAACCAATCAGCTCAGATGAAATCTTGGGGAAAATTACGGTAAATCTCTTAAACTAAACAAATCCCAGGCTTGTTATAGTCTTTTGAATGAGTATTACAAAGCTTATAAAACTATTTTAGCTCCTTGTCAATCCAAAGTCTTCAATGAAATTGTTAACAAAGGAAGTACCCCCCTAGAGATGCTGAAAGCACTTATTATAACGTTGCCTAAACCTGCTAAGACCCCTAACTGCCCATCAAACTTTAGACTTATCTCCCTGTTAAACTTGGACATAAAACTATATGCTAAAATATTGGCTTACAGGTGATCTATAGGCATCCCATGCCTGATTAACAAAGATTAAGTGGGGTTTATTAAGGGGCATCAAACAGTAGATGGTTCACAGAGTTGCACTGACATCATTTGCATGATGTCTGATACGGGAACTCCTTTTCTTCTCTTAGCTCTGGATTGCGGAGAAAGCATTTGACTGAGTACATTGGGGCTACCTCCGGGAAGTACTCCTGAAATTTGGATTCGGAGGCCCATTACACTCATCTATATTAACTTTATACTCTCGGACATCAGCTCAAATTTAGACTTCAGGCTAAATCTCCAGACCATTTGATATCTCTAATGGGATAGTCAGGAATGCCCTCACTCAACGAGGGTGTTTGCTTTGGTGATGGAGCCATTTACTCATATGATATGTTCATAAACAGGTATATCAGGCATTACCATAGGAAACACTGAACATCACATCTTTGTGGACGATAAAGGGGTATATGCACAAAGCAGCAGCACTCCAAATTATATACCGCTGGTAAGAGGCAAAACCAGTATGCACAAGCTCAGATAGGGACCTGACTGCAAAGTCCCAGGTCACAAATGTAGAAATAAAGGTTGTGTGTTTTAACTTGGATGAATAAAGGAGCATTAAACCTGATGCATTGATTTTAAACCACTCGATGATACTGCTCAACCTTTATTTCTACATATTCGGGAACGATGTCATCCTTTGTCTGGAATCTCCAGAATCCTCTCTCAACACAGTTTCAAAGATTATTAAGGAATTCAGCTTGGTTACTTATCATACAATTAATACTTGCATATCTCTAATTCTTAATATGGGAATTTCTAAAACCACACAAGCAAATTTACTAAATTGTCAAACGAACAAATTCCCTATATAGGTATCGTGCTAACTATTCTCATTCATTCCCTAGGGCCTGGTAACTTTAAAGCTTTATTTACACTCTTAGAGAAGGACGCTAAAAACTATGCCAACCTAATTGTTTTTGGATAGGTCGTATTGCTATCACTAAAGTGTTATTACTCCCCAAGATTTAATGCTGCTTTCGCAACCTTACTATAGTGATCCCAAATATTACTCTAGTAAAATGCAGAGACTATTAATGTGGTTCATTTGGTGTAACCAAAGGGCAGGAGTAGCACCCAAAATTCTGTATCTCAATCCCTCCAGGGGAGGCTTGGGATGTCCGTGCTTAAAAAAGTATTATATACCACACTGGTTGACCAGTTAAAATATTGGTGGTCATATGACCCCTCTAAACACTGCGTGGACAATAAAACTAGTGCCGCTGCCTATCCTAAACCTTTACATTTAGCTAAAAAATTTCCATCGTCCACTTTTCCTACCATGTCTTCTATCTAGAGATGAGCGAACATACTCGGTAAGGGCGATTTTGCAATCGAGCACCGCGATTTTCGAGTACTTCACTACTCGGGTGAAAAGTACTCGGGGGCGCTGTGGGTGAGCGGGGGGTTGCAGCGGGGAGTGGGGGGAGGGGGAGAGAGAGAGGGCTCCCCCCTGTTCCCCGCTGCTACCCCCCACTCCCCTCTGCAACCCCCCGCCCCACAGCGCACCCGAGTACTTTTCAGCCGAGTAGTGAAGTACTCGAAAATTGCGGTGCTCGATTGCGAAATCGCCCTTACCGAGTACGTTCGCCCATCTCTACTTCTATCCTAGACATCTGGAAAAAAGTGTCTGTTAATCCTATTTTTTATCCCTCTTCGAATCCTTAAGCTTCCACTACAAGTGAGTCCACTACTAATGCCAGACATAAATTTTAAAACATGGCATGTTAGAAGTTTTTACAAGGTGGAGAATTTGTTTTAGAAAATTGTCCCTTAAGTCATGTACACAACTACACGAATCGTTTCATCTACCACACAAAGAATTCTACAAATATTCCCAACTAAGACATTTTCTTAACTCACTTAATCCCTGATTACAACATCTGAGAAAATAATGAGAAAATAATATAAAATAACTCAGAAAACCTCTTTAACAGTCCTTCCCATTTTGCATATTCATTTCGTCTGTCCTGTAGAAGTTTTCTTCTTAAACAATAAATAAATGAATAAATCATGCTGCCGGATGCAACAGAAATCCTACAGTGCAATCAAGTGTCTGAATTATAGCACCATAAACTATCTGAATAATACTGCCAAAAAGTAATTGAATAATGTGATCATACAGCAATTAAATTATACCACCATACAGTGACTGAAGGGTACCATCATACCATAAATGAATAACGAACTTGATGGTTGGGCGTACGTGCCTAGAAGATGACAAACATTTCGGAGTGGTTAGTCAATGCTGTTCATACATCACATGTATTTAACCCTAATGTTAATGGCTAAAACGGTATGTTATTTCTGTTAAATATAATTATGTTGTTCAAGTCGAAAGCAAAACTCTAGTGAATACAATTTTATCTCAGAACCCAGTTGAACCAATAAACTGCTAAAGGTGCAATATTTTTCATCTGTGCAAACTGCTTTACATATGCAAACAAGTAAGAAAAGCGTCAATTTTTGTCACTGTCAGTAATATGACACATTCTCCGTTAATTGGAAATGTGCTTCTTCATCTCTGCACACCCCTGAGAAGTTATATAAAATGCTTCATTAGGAACTATATAGATTTGTATTTTAGAAAATGTGATTATCTAATGTGAGTACACCAGCTCATTAATCCAAAGGTCCACACAGTGACAGTCCAAATTAACACCCATATATCAAGGTATGCAAGGTGCCATTAATACCGCCTGGTCAACAGTATGAAAAGAATTGTCTGTTCCTAGTGGCAGTTTAATGTATCCCAGAGCACTAATGAATAGAACTGCTGTCTAATGAGTGTCTATTTAGGTCGCTGAGAATCTAAAAAAAATCCACTTAACTGACTGAAATGTATTTATTCTTGACGTAAATTGCTTTCACTTTCTCTTTTTCATCATTAGAGTGAAGCAGTAACCCTGTGATAGCCAGATGCGGTTTCATTGAATTTCTTAAAATTAAATGCTGACAGAGTCTCAAAATTCCATTATATAACAATTTTATTTTAACAAAGCCTCTGAAAATGATGCTGTAAGTTACAGGATATCTCAATGCTGTTTGGGGTTCATATATGATTGGGAATTATCTGAAACAAACATATCTTCTTAAGAGGAACCTATGAGGAGCTATGACTTTGGAGACCAACCAACTAGACAACAGTAACAACCGCCTTCCTTCCCCTTCTAATTCACCAGCTTAAGTTTTCCCTGGAGAGATGGAGGGATGGGAGAGGTATAGTAAAAGAGATAAAGAATGGCAAAAGGAAAGAGAGAAATGAACAAATGTAAGAGTAAGGGCTCAGTCACACGGGCGTTTATTGCCGCGATTTGCGCATGCGCATGCGTCCGGCGATTTTTTAAAACCATTGCTTTGCAATGGTATCGGACACATGAGCGCTTTTTATGCGCTCGTCCGATAAATTAGAGAACAGAAATCGCAGATCGCACCTATCTGCGATCTGCGATTCCTGTTCTCTTCTCTATATGCGCTCAATGGGGCCGGCGGCAGCAGCGCCGACCCCAATGAGAACATATAGAAGACAAATCATTCTTCTCTGCCACAGCTGTAACAGCTGTGGCAGAGAAGAACGATGTTTGCCCATTGAATTCAATGGAGCGGCAATACAGCCGCTCCATTGAAAGCAATGGGCTGCCGGCGTGCGCGGGGTTAATTGTCGGGAAGGGGTTAAATATATAACCCCTTTCCTGCAATGCATCCTGAAAAGTGAAAAAATAAAAAAAAAGGATGTACTCACCTGCCCCGGCAGCCTGAGATCCCCGCGGCGGTCCTGCAGTGGGTGTGAAGGGGGTGTGACTCAGGCTTGCCCCTGATTGGCTCAGCCTGAGCCAATCAGAGGCTGATCTCAGTCACACCCATTCATGAATTCATGAATGGGTGTGACTGAGACTTGCTTCTGATTGGCTCAGCGCTGAGCCAATCAGGGGCAAGCCTGAGTCACACCCCCTTCACACCCACTGCAGGCCGGCCGCCGGGATCTCCAGCTGCCGGGAGCAGGTAAGTACATACATTTTTTTTATTTTTTCACTTTTCAGGATGCATTGCAGGAAAGGGGTTATATATTTAACCCCTTCCCGACAATTCATCCCACACTCGCCCGCAGCGCTTGCATTCAATGGAGCCGCTGTATTGCCGTCTCCATTGAATGCAATGCGCTGGACAGCTCCGGCCCGTTTCTAATGAAACGCGGCTAGGAGCAGATTTTCGGGCGATTTTTGGGCCGATTTTTCGGCGCCGGTCACGCGATTTGCGCATGCGCATCCGTCATGCGATGCGCAAATCGCGTGAAAAAACGCCCGTGTGACTAAGGCCTAAAACAGTAGTGATGAACGATTATGGAATAATCGGGTTGGTAGTGATCGGCCCAATTTAAAAAAATAATAGGGAATCGGAACAACCCAATTCCTATTAAAGTCAGCGAGAAGAAAATTTGGATCACTAATTTGGCATCCGGAAGGTCCCTAATGCAGTCGAATTGCATAGAGCGGATCCTCTTTAATAAATGTGGCTTAGTGGTTGGCTCTGTTACCTTGCAGTTGGTTGAAATCTAATCAAGGACAAGATCTGCATGAATTTTGAAAACCTCCATACAGATGTTACCCTTGGTCAGATTTGAACAGAAAGCTCCAGCACTGCAAAGGCAGCAGTGCTAATTATTGAGTCACCACACTTGTTCTTTCTTCTGCAGAGGAGTAGAATAAGGAGAAGAATAAAGACAAAGATATCATAAAAACTTCATACATATGTTATCCTTGGAAAGGTCTGAACCCAGAACTCCTGCACTGCTGGGCAGCAGAGCTAATAACTGAGCCACCACATTTGCTGTGAGGAGGAGAAGAAGAAGAAACAGAAAGAGAACATAATAAGACCATATGGATGTTGTCTTTGGACAGACATGAACCCAGAACTCCAGCACTGCAAGGCTGCAGTACTAACAACTGAGACGTTACACTTCTTTCTTCTCCACTGTCCAGAGAAGGAGGAAAATGAAAAGAAGAGTAAACATAAAGAGAGCATACAAACTCCATGCAGATATTGTCCATAGTTAGATGTGAGCCTAGAACCACAGCTTTACAAGGCAACAGTGAAACCTACTGAGCCAGTATGCTTCTTCGTTCTTCCTTAAGTTGCTTCTTTCTTTGCTCAAGGAGAAAGAAAAAAAAAAGGAGAAGGGAAAGATCATCTTCTCCTCCTCCTCCTCTTTCCATTTGTGTTAATTCACCACCATCACCGCTGTTCTACATGCATTATGGGAAGGACGATTCCCAGCAATTTTTGCCAGAAATTTGGTCCGGCAGACCCAATCTGATTCTGTAAAAATCGGCCTATTTTTACCTGACAACCGATCACAATGAGTAACCCAATACAAAAGCAAAGGAAAGAGAAAGAGGGAGCAGAAATATTCAGCAAAATAAGAGAAAATTAGGACATCTATAAAAAGGACTCATAGAGATCTAGACTTTAAAGGGAACTTGTAACTACCAAACAGCACCTTAAACTAAGATATGGTGCTGTTTAGTGAGAAGATGGGTTACTCGAGGATGTATTTTTTATACTTCCCCACTCCCCCATTATCATGTTGTTTTCTGGTGAAGTCTGGGTGCTGTCTGAAAATCTGATTCTTTTCAGACCACTGTGCGAGTGTTCTTCCATAGATTTCTATGGGAGTGTACTTGGATAGTGATCTGAAAAGAGTCTGAATTTCAGTCCACAGTTAGACTTCACCAGCAGACACTGCGGGAACAGAGAGTGGGTGACTATAAAAAATACATCCCCTGGCTCCCCGTCACTTCACCGAACAACACCATTACTTTGCTTATGGTACTTTTCAGTGGTGACAGTATCCCTTTAAAGGAAAAAAACTGTTATGGCCTGGTCATGGCTGCCAGCATTCCTTACCTCCTTCTGCTGTTAGGTGTAGCCAGTGCCATGTCCTCCATGTAGCCTGTGGCAGATACTGTCAGTTTCCTGGTTCCCATAGGGTTAATGAGGCAGATCTGATTCTTAAAGGGCCAGCATGTGCACCCAGCTTTTCCATCTCCAACCAATCTAGTCAGGCCTCTGGCTATTTAAAGCACCTATACCTCAGTCTGTGTCTCTGAGAAAACTGTTTTTGTATGTACCAATGCATTCTGTATTATGGAGGTATTTTGGATTACAAACATCGCTCACAGGGATAGAAAAGGTATTCCAGGTATTAGCACAAATTTTACAAGTCTTTTCTATAATTACTACACTGGCTAAAAAGTACCATGAAGAGCCACATAGCCTTGTGGATTCAGCTGACTTAAATTTCCCCATTTCCAAGACTTTTTACAAATAAATGGGGAAAACAATAAATTATTGCTTTTCCGAATTCTTTTTTTGAGAACTCCTGTTCATACTTGATGACAGTCATAACAAATTTGATTTGTCAATGCTATAGACATAAAAGGTATTAAAAAAAGAAAAGTTTATACCTTGTTTCTTTAACATTCTTTTTCTTGCATACTATTCTTCAGTTGAAATTTAACAGTAAACAACATAATTTCTTAATTTACGATGATTTTCCTAGATAGGAACAAGACACTAGGTATATGGATTTACCAGTTTTATTTTTCTATTCCCTGTATTTCATACTGAAGGGGAGAATAAATCCCTCTGTGTCCATTGCCATATTCTATTCCTAAAAAGAACATTACAGTAAGTATGATGAAGATTTTCTATCATCTCATCCACCTTTCATTGTGGTACTGCTTATCATTAATAGATAATCCCTTACCTCATTATACCTTTAATAATGTGCCATTCAGTGTGTTAACATTATCATCTGTAATCATACGTGGAGTCATTTATATAGGGAATTAAGAAGCAGAGTGAAGGCCAGGGCTACTTCCAAGCAGAGAATTCAGCAATAATGGAGTTAAAAAAAATGCTTAAATAATTGCTTTATGGTGTGATACCAAATGTTGTATCACACGTTTTTAGAGTCAGTTTAAATTTGGTGTTCTACTGTTGTAACAGAGAACTTTTTTTGCAGTGGTGGTGGGATTGAGGTTATTTTCTACATAAAATGTCAACAAAGTGTTTCAGGTGAAACCAATTGGGGTAAGCCATGTAAAGAAATTTTCCAGGACCTATCTTTAGAACAGGCCATCAATGTATAATCTTGGGGATCTGACTTGGGACCTCTGCCAAACAACAGAATGAAGCGGCTGCAGCACTCCAACGATTGCTGCATCCCCCTAATCAATTATTGAGGCATAATGCAATACCCAATACTAATACTAAACTGCAATACCATACGCAGTCTAGCATCTGCAAAAGCTACCGCATGAGTATACACACTAAAGGGGCCATAAAAATTGCTGAAATGTCTCTGCCCCTTTATACAGTCGATTGGCATTAGCTCAAGGATGGGAAAAAACTCCATTGTGAGCCTTACTTTAAGCTTACATGGTATGCCTACATTTTATGCTGGACAGTCATAGTGCATAAAATGGACAGGCTTTTCTTAAATATTGACTAGCACAATACCCATTTAAGATACTTGAAATTGTAGCTTGATTGCTTTTAATGGGCAATCCTCCTACAAGGAAATAGCACATTTTTGCTGTTACGCATCAGTAATCAAAGCAACTCACAGTGATAAGCAGACTTGTACAGAGAAATGTCCAATATGCTCTGCTTGGCTTAACATATAAATATGCTACAGTGGTTCATAACATGATTCATAATTGCTGCTGATCCATTCACAATGCATGAATCAATGAATTACTGAGGTTCAGGACATCTGTGTATTCCGGACCTGAAAATTCATTCATGAGAAAATGGAAACTGGTTTCACATATATTGTGAATTTAACCAATACACCAGATACAGCTACTCCCCTGCAAATTGGTATAAGTACATTAACCCCATAGTGACCACCAATACATCTTTTACGATTTTTTATAGGGTTTTAGGCTAGAGAGCTAACTTGAAAGACTGCTAGAAAAGTTTATTGTCCTGCTCTAATGATCAAGAAAGGGGGAACCAGATCATGTTTAGTCCAAGGGAGTTCACTCTTTATGCCAATCGGTGATAAGACAATGTCATCACAGGGTGGCAATGGGTTGCCATGGCTAAAGGGGGCCTAACAAAAGTCTGCCTTTGATGTGGGTTTTTTAGACCCTGCCTAATAATACCACACATGCCACCATTTTTGTATTGGCAATATAATTCATTATGTAGTTATCTGTCTAGTATATAAATTGGCTAGTATTACCCTAGTTAGTTATTCCTTTTTATCTGAAACTCCTGCCCTCATTTTCCTCAGATGGTCATGTGATCTGAATTCTGACCAGCTCAGGTTTACGTGTGAGTATAGTGTTTTAAATTTGGCAATTTCAGTTTATGCTATGTTGTTACATGGCATGTAGGACATAAACTGCCTAGAGGGGATGCAGACACTCCTATCACAGTTAATGATACTGATCACACAACTCCTGTCACACAGTTATAATAGAGGAGATCACAGCTCATCTTTCTGACTGTATACTTATGATCTGCAGTTTATTTAGGTGAATATAGAAGGTGTAGATGGTATTGATAATTAAACTGTTCCCCCAGCAGGAAGAAATGGTATATCTTCTAGCTAACTCTGTGCTGATGCATCATGGCATTGATTTGAAAGTTAAAAATGTCATAATCAAAATGGTGCTTGATAAGCATCAGACAAGGGGCTGTACTGCATGGAAGTTGCTGCAATACACAAAGAAGACATCCAGAGCATGACAGGCAATCAGTGGGACAGCCATGTAAAAATGTGTTTTCGCTGTATTGCCATTTAAAAGGGTTATTCCACAAAGAATATTGTTGTTAGACTGCTGTAAAGTTGCAAGCTTCTGCAACCAGAGTCCTCCCTCCAATCGTTTGAACCGGTTGTTACTCTGTACTGCTTGAGTTTGCTTACACATGTACTGCACCGTCTGACTTGTAAAGTGCTGTGGAATATATTAGAACTATATAAAGATTATTATTACTATTTTTACACTACATTTTAATCATATTATGTATTATGGCAAGGGGGTACACTCGCCTGCAGATTGCCGACCTCAGTGTCAGTGAAATGGTGCACCTCATGTGCAAGCAGGCTCCAGAAGACTTAAAGGGGTTGTCCCGCGAAAGCAAGTGGGGTTCAGCACTTCTGTATGGCCATATTAATGCACTTTGTAATGTACATCGTGCATTAATTATGAGCCATACAGAAGTTATTCACTTACCTGTTCCGTTGCTGGCGTCCCCGTCGCCATAGTGCCGTCTAATTTCAGCGTCTAATCGCCCGATTAGACGCGCTTGCGCAGTCTGGTCTTCTCCCTGGTGAATGGGGCGGCTCGTGCCGGAGAGCTGGTCCTCGTAGCGCCGCCCCGTCACGTGTGCCAATTCCAGCCAATCAGGAGGCTGGAATCGGCAATGGACCGCACAGAGCCCACGGTGCACCATGGGAGAAGACCCGCGGTGCATCGTGGGTGAAGATCCCGGCGGCCATCTTAGTAAGGTAAGGAAGAAGTTGCCGCAGCGCGGGGATTCGGGTAAGTACTAAACGGGTTTTTTTTTTAACACATGCATTGGGTTTGTCTCGCGCCGAACGGGGGGCCTATTGAAAAAAAAAAAAAACGTTTCGGCGCGGGACAACCCCTTTAAATTTCTTTAAAACTGGCGCCTGCCAGCATTTATTCACAGCACTACAGCACAAACTTATGTGCACAGAAGACATAGCATACAAATCAAAGTCCATAATATAAGATTCACCAACCCACAGGGCCACCGTCATTCCCCCATCCGGGATGTCTGGAGGGTAACTTCCTCTGTAAGATGCGTGATGGTTCCCAAACAGATCGGCTCAGGATCTCAGGCTCCTAGTCCTGATGCAGCATCTCTTCACCCTGGACCTCAGGCTTGCAGCCTGTCCTGCTCTACTAAGCTGTCTCTTCAGGAACTAAGACTTTTATATTGCTTCCTGCTACACCCTGGTGTTAACCCTCTGGTTTCTGCAGCCAGAATACCTGTTGAGCAGTCTCTGCAGGCCATTCTATGTACTGTACTTCTACAGTATTTAAAGATGATTTCTATCCAAAGATATCCAACTTCTTATAGTGAGATATGCAGGTTGTTTCAGCACTTCTACTGCATCAACCTTACTGAATGTGCTGACATTGGCACTCATGCTATATTTCTCAGTTCTTCACTCAAACCAGTCTCATTGGTGATCTAAAAAGATTCCTGCTGTAGTGAGCAGTCTACCACTGATTCCCAGCAACTTTGCTTTTCAGTGAAGATGCTGAGCAAGGCTAATGGCATTCTCCTCTGACAAGCAGAGAAGATAGAAGCTGTAAGAACTGAGGTGGGGTTTTGGTCAGTGCTGGGGGTGTCAGAGAAAATTCCAAGTACAGCACCAATCAGGCCCACCCCCACTTGCCCCGCTGCCGGCGGTAAAGAAGAGACACCACACGGAGGTCTGGTATAGCTCCTCACACGGGGACATGACTGCGCTGCCCGCTTTATTACAGATTACATGAGATCTTATACCCTTTGGTCTCATCACTAGAAATGGGTGATGGGCTCATTGGCTCAAATTCACAGCATAACCATATATGGAAAGTCCGGATTTCCGGCCTGAGACAGTGAAAGTTCAGATGCATAGTTGAACGGTCTTCATCTAGATATGGCGCTTCTGGGAAAACGGCCAAGTACACGGCCTTGTGTCTGGTTCTTCTTTACTGTGTTTAAAATACATTTCGTCTTCGCCTGACAAGGCCTTTGGAATATCTGGTATAAGGCGAAGTATTAAGTTTTTCATAGAGTTAGTACATATGAGAATAAAGTTAGTATACATATAAAAAGAAAGGCACATAACTATATCTATATAAATGTATATATTCCAGTGTTTTCTTTTCTACCTACAAGGATATATATGTATCCTTCTCAGGGGAGGACTACTTTTTAAACAGCTTTGGGTAGTGATATTACAGGGTTATTACAAATGATCTTCTTGATTTTAAACCTTCATAACTCACATGCAATGACACTCAAATATGGAAACAGAAACTCAAAAAGTTTCATTTACCAAAATTGTCTAACAATAAGACTGTCCATGTTGCCCATAGCAACCTATCACAGGGCAGCTTTCCTTTCTTAGGGTGCTTCAGACGAGCGTATATTTTGTGCGTGCAGATGCATGCACAAAAACACGCATCTATTAGGCCCCAATGCATTCCCTATGGTGTGTCCACATGTCCGTGCACGTGTGCCTGCAAAGATAGGACATGCGTGCACCATAGTGAATGCACGCATTGTTTTCAACGGAACCGCGGCTGCTGCCAGCGGCTCCATTGACAACAATGGTCTGCCGGCACCCCTGCATTGTTTTTCAGGCTTTACATATAAGCCCTTCCTTGAAAAAGAAAATTGAAAAAAAAAAATAAAATAAACTTAACTGTCCGACGCTGCCGTGTCCCACGTGGGGATGAAGAACGCATCTGCCGCATGGCGATATACCCATGTGAGTTCAGTCCCATTGCAATATGGATGGAACTCGCATGGGTTCAGGTGCACAAATGATTTTTCACCGATCAAGTTTGAAAAATCACTGCATGTCACCGATCAAGTTTGAAAAATCACTGCATATCCTATTCTTTTGCGAATCTTGGAAGAGATTAGGACATGTAACATGCAATGTCCATGTGCTATGCAATATGAGTTACACCAAAGAATTTCGGGCACAACTTGCAATGCTTGTGTCAATGCAGCCAGAAGCCTCTTTCACATGACCGTATGCGTTTTTACCAAAGATCGCGTGATTGAAAGAATAGCCGCAATCAAGTCCCAATCTAAATTAGCGTTTTCTTTCATTCACATGGGCAAAAAGTATGCTGCTATGCGAAATCCCTTGGTCGGCAGAAATCCTCAGAATTACTAATAATGTTTAAATAGGGGCACCTGTCTTCTTTTCCCTGCATTGGATGCATCTAAATGCCCTCTCCCTTTTCTTTCAGCTCCCTTAGAAATCTAGGGGCAAGACCTATCTCTTCACGCACCTTAGAAAATTGGTCGCTGTTTTCATTCGACAATGTCCTATTCTTCAAGGCGAGATGTTTTTACATGGCTAAAAATCACTCATCTAAATGAATATATTGGAAACCAATGCTTCAAATGGTCGCAATTTTTTAACATAGCTAAATTAGCTGTGTATATACGGTCATTTTAGTCTATAAAGTACAGGCATGTGCAGTGATCCAGTACTATGCCATTAACCCCTTAGGGCAAAGTCAGAAGAGCATTTTTTTGCGTGTGCCTATGTGCGCAAAAAAACACGTTTAATAGAACCATTGGTTTCCTATGATGTGTTCACATGTCCATCTTTTACAGGTGCAAAGTACGTGCACCTGCAAAAGATAGAATATCCGTGCACCGGGAAGGTTCGTGCTGCACGTAAAGATTCCCCACGGGGAGTCCCCTTATCACTGAACACTGTAACAGTGTTCAGTGATAAGGGGACTCCTTGCGGGGATAAAAGAATCCCTGTGGCAGAGGACCATGATGCCATCCCATTACTTTCAATAGGGCCAGCTCTACTGCCGCCACATTGAAAGCAATGGGAGTGGATCGCTATTCCTTTGATGTGAAACTCCTGAATGCTGTCACATCCAGGGGTTTCACCTTTTTATCAATGGGGCTGGTGGCAGCCCACTGCTCCCACTGTAAACAAAAAGAGAAGATAGTGATCCTCTGCCACAGCTGTGACAGCTATGGAAGGGGATTCCTTTATCCCCGCTGGGACCACGGGGATGAAGGCATCCCCTGTCACAGCTGTGGCAAAGGAACACAATGTTCTCCCATTGCTTTCGATGGGAACAGCGCTGCTGCCAATGGCCACATTGTAAACATACAGAGAAGGTCGCGATCCTCTGCCACAGCTGTGACAGCTATGGCAGGGGATTCCTTCATCCCCGCTGGAACTGCAAGGATGAAGGAATCCCCTGCCACAGCTGTGGCAAAGGAATGCAATATTCTCCCATAGCTTTCTATGGGGATAGAGCTGCTGCCGCTGGCCCAATTGAAGGCAATGGAATGTAGGCAGCCCCGCAGTGATTCTGAATTCAATGAATGGCTGAGCACTGCTCTGATAGGCTGAGTGCTGTGACCAATCACAGGCAGCACTCAGTTGTCATTCAAGCTGAAAGAAAAGGGAGAGGGCATTTAGATGCATCCAATTTAGGGAAAAGAAGACAGGTGCCCCTATTTAAACATTATTAGTAATTCTGAAGATTTCTGCCGACCAAGGGATTTCCGCACAGCAGCATATTTTTTGCCCATATGAATGGACAAGAAAACTCTAATTTAGATTGGGACTTGACTGCGGCTATTCTTCAATCACGCGATCTTTGGTAAAAACGCATACGGTCATGTGAAAGAGGCTTTCGGCTGCATTGACACAAGCATTGCAAGTTGTGCCTGAAATTCTCTGGTGTAACTCATATTGCATAGCACATGGACATCGCATGTTACATGTCCTAATCTCTTCCGAGACTCGCAAAAGAATAGGACATGCAGTGATTTTTCAAACTTGATCGGTCTGACTAAAAAATCATTTGTGCACCTGAACACATGCGAGTTCCATCCTTATTGCAATGGGACTGAACTCACATGGGTATATCGCCTATGTGAAGACACCATAAAAGGGTTTGTGGGATAACCCCTTTGTGGAGGAAAAGTTGAACAAAGCACATTTCCATTTTACAGTCTCACAGATGCTAATAATATTTTTTAGGTAAGAGCATCCACTACATGCAATTTGAATCAAAGATGATCAATAATTTTATCATTAATCATTTTATGCTCTTTTGTGCTCGTCAAATTGTAATAATGTTTGTTAATGTATATTTTATACTCTATTGAAAGTTCTTAACCTTGTGACTTTACACTTCAGTTTTGACTTGTTCAGCCTTATGACTTTATTCTTTGTCTACCATATCAGAAATACTCCAAAGTTCTGCTGTTCCGGTTGTTCTCTCCCCAGTGAGTTGACTGATTATAGTACTGATCAGTCTTTTTAGATGCAGTTCTTCTACTGCCATATTACTGTCTTGTTTTTCTCTGCAGTGCATTGGCTGTTACATTTAATCTAATTTATAAGAGAACATACACTCACAGCAAAGCATTCTACCATTACTGATATAGAAACACAAATTTCCACAGTTCATTCCTGAAAACATCACATTACTACTGTGCTGCAATGTTTTTATTAAAAGAAAAACAAATAATAAAAAAAGCTATGTGTTTTATTATATGTGTTGTACCTATTTGGCCCAATGTCCACCAGCAGATCTGATTTGCGGAATTTGCGTGGGTCAATCGCATGGAAGATCCGCAAATCAAGCCACCCATAGGGACACATGAGCGTCTGCAAGTGAAATAAAGCATGCAGATTTGATTTGCGGACCTTTTGGTCTGAAAAAAAAATCACAGCATACTCCATTTCACTATAGATCCCACACGGATGGCTTCTATTGAAGTCAATGGAAGCCGTCCGATCCGCAGCCTGTCTGCAATTGAATTGCGGATGGGCCGCAGTTTCCGCGGGAAAGCAGAAGTTTAAAAAAAAGTTTACTGTGCATTAGTGGCGGCACACCGGCCGGCCCTTCTACACACACCCACAATGAAGAAGAGAGAAGACCCAGACAGGTAAGTAGAAGTTCCACAGTGTCCTCTGCCATGGGCTCCTGCTTGTGGAATCCTATCCAACCATGGAAATGAAGCCTTACCCTGGTTAACCTAAGATTACATCATATGTTGACATGGTAGAATCCTTTTGTTCAATTTGTGAATGAAAAATAGTAATCAGCTGTTGGATATTTTGGAGAATGAATATAATTAGATGTAACCCCAAATACTATTCAGCTGGTCAAATATTTGGGTCTTGTGCTGTCCGTATATTCCAGCACATGGCCCCATGATAGGCTTAGGGGGTAGTCACAAATCCATTTTTGTGAAAATGTAGCCAATTATATAAAAACCATATTTAGTGATTCTGCATTTATATTGCAGAATGTAATTGAAAGTTCCCTTAACCACTTCACAACCACAGGCAGTAAATTTACGCTGCTGCTTCCAGGGCTCTGTGCAGCAGCGACGTAAATTTAAGTTCTGCTATCGGCAGATAAAACACCCGAACAGGCTGTTACTAACAACCTGCGTTTTGGGTTCCTTTATCCATGATCTGATTGGTTCAGGTTCTGATGAGATCATTAGTGACATAGTGCTGGCTGGGAAAGTTTGACTTAGTAACAAACTTTCCTAGTGTATCAGCACTGTATCAACCTATATCTCTCCTTATTCCTTTCCCCCTCCCCCACCCTCCTGGCAGTGCTACTGTGAGATCAGAGAGATAAGGAACGTTTAGGACTCTTTTACATGGGCAGATTATCGTTCAGTTTCTGGCAATCCAGCCATAATCTTAATGTTTGCAATATGATTAAAAAAAAAATGTTCTTTATTTTTTCTTGAGAACATTTTGGTGTTTCTTCCAGAGTTTTGGGTGCTGGTTCAAATTTGTGCTCAGACTTTGACAGTCAGGAACAGATTTACAGACAATAGCCCTAACAGTAGAATAAAGTAGTGTAAATATAATTGTAATTAAATATGTTTGGAAAGGGGTTAGAAAGGGTTTTGTGCTTGGAAACGCCCATTGGGCACTTGTAAGGTGATTTACTATTTTGCACAAGGTTAATTTTCTCTGCTATTCTAATGCTATGAACAGCCACAAACTAATGTTTTCACTTGCATTTAAGTCTCCCTAGCCAGCGGTGTTAGTGATTTAGTAGGCAAGAATCTTCTGACAAACTCACTTTAAAAAGCACCTGCTACTGATATCATGCTTTTTCTATCCATGTAAAAGTGACAGATTTCAATTACAGGAATGAGAACAAAGGAGGGCCTGGAACATTACACTGTTCACGGCCCATCATGTTGGGTACCATTTGTATTAAATGCAATGGCGTCTTTTGTTAGGAGAAACCTTAATGCCTATGCTACACATACTCATCGATAACTCATACTGTCCTCAGTACAGCATGATCTTAGTGACAGGATCTCTTTAAGGTTTGGTTATAAACATGAAGTACTCCATATTTTCAATTTACTGCTAAGTTTAGTTCTTATATTCAGTAACTGGAACGAGATTATTAATGGAAACAAAGGAGGGCAATAAATTAAATAGAAGATGATAAATGGGTGACAGAACACCTAACAAAGACAGGAGATGTGGAATGTAAATCTCACCGGTTTCTTTAAGTGTCTTTCACATACCCATTTGGCTTATATATTGGACAGTAAACTCCACATCGATTCTACATTCAGAACATTCAGCTGCTTTCGAAGAGATAGCTCAAGCACCTAATCACAATGCACCGGCTTCTAATCCATTATGAACTTCGGATGTGATGTTTACTTTCATTTTCTTAATTTTACTCCTAGCTATAGCAAAAAAACATTTGTAAATTAAGTCGTTACTGTAACTCATCTGTGTATGGCCAGGTAGAAGTGAGTGGATCATTTTGCTAACTCACATATTTTCCACTCCTTAGAATACAGTGAACCTGGTGTGTACGGGACAATATTTGCAACACCTATTAAATATCTAACAAAGTATTGTTTTTTTTTTTTCAAATGCACAGAAAGCCCCAAATAGTTACTATATACGGTCATACAATGATCCCACACAGCTCTCAAGATACAATATTTTCAACATACAATGATCTTTCCTGTTGACACTTGAAATGCATGTGCACTTTGCTGGAAAATCCATCTAATGAGCATGGACGTTTCAATAGTAAAACATCTATATTACTGAAGAGCAAGCACTGATTGGCTGTCTAGTAATTCCTTTCTACAGTACATTGCGGTACTACATGTTCTGTATTGCCCTTTTACTGGTACCAGGATGAGCGGCATCTCTGTACACCAGATGAGAGCAGCTTCATTATATTATTAAACACTATGTGTTCTGTACAGAACCCTGAAGAAGCTCTTCCAGTGGCTTTTTTTTTTACTTTTCCATATAAGGACTTGCTTTATCTGCATTAGTTACCTGCTTAATTTTCCTTAATCTACTTTTGTATTATTTTTGGTTGATATTTTGGGGCCTTTTTTTTCAATTCCCTTTTTATTTGGATAACAGTTGTTACAACATAGTAAACCAAAGAGAACAGAGTAATTATTAATGAATAAGAATATGAAGGAGAGGTTTCGGTATAACAACACATATGGCTGAATGTTAGAGCATTTATGTACATAATCTCTATATAATACTTTCTTTACATTATATTGAAACTGGTGATTTATAAGATAAAGGGTAACTAGGGGGATAAATGAGTAAGGAATGGGAAGGGGAAGAGGGGGTGTTATAGCATCAACAATATCCTCTATATTTAGAATATAGGACAAAAACAGACATTTAAATCAGTTACAGCTGTTTATAGGTGCAAATCCTCCGAAAGTCCAATACAGGCAAGAATATAAAGACAGAAATATCATTATAAACGCTAGTTATTGGATAGATCAGGGTAGACTGACACTGCAAAGCGAGCCAGGGAGCCCAAATTTTTAAGAAAAGATCATAGTTTCTGTTTGACCGGTTGACTAGCTCTTCAAACCAATGTCTACTATCAATGTCTCCCAGCATTCAAATAATCCCAGTACGTAAAGTATGGCCAAATTATATAACAGTCAAATGAACAAATATATGAAGCACATTTCAACCAAATGGAAACAAAAGTGCAAAACTAAGAACCCACCAATAGATGACAAGGACAGGATGATGATGTGGAGGAGGATGATGGTAATAATGGTGATGATGATAGATAATGGAGCAGGTGGCTCATGGTGAACAGATTATAGCAAATTGACAGTAGCTGATCTTAACTCTAACTTCCCCCAGGTATTACCATAATCTATTTCTGATGTGCACCCTAACACCAGATACCACTGTCCCCAAGTATCCCAAAAAATATCCCTAGTGGAAACCCTATATTAAACACTGACCTTGACAAACAATGACAGGATATGAAGACTCAAAGACAGGAACACCAAGCAAGGCAGAGCTGAACTGCGAAACTAAACTAGGCAGTTACAAACAAGGAAAGGGCAGACAAAATCCACAAGGCTGTGAAGCTAGGACTGGACTAGACATAACTGTAGAAACAAGAATAGACTGACAAGAAAACGTCAGACTAGAACAAGATACTAGAAGTAAACAAGAAATATTGGATTTAACTCCTTAGTACACCTGCCATATATGGCTTTGTTTTTTGCAGAACAAGTTGTGTTTTTAATTGGCAACACTTTGGGGTACATATAGTGTACTGTTTAACTTTAAACAATTTTTTCATGGGGCGATGAAAAAGAAAGCAGAAATTTCAACATTGCTCAGCATACGGTTTAAATGACATGTAGAATTAATCTTGTGGGTCATTATGATTACCAAATTTACATAGTATTTTTATGTGTTACTACTTTTCCACAATAGCAAAAACTTAAACAAAAAATATATTTACATTGCCACATTTTAAGGCCCATAACATTTACATTTTTCCCCTAATGGAGCTATGTGAGCTTTTGGTTTTTTTTGCAAAATGAGGCTGGGCTCACTGGCCAACTGGTTTCTGAATTTGGGAGGCCCGCAGCAGATGACAGCTGTGAGCTCAGCTGGTGACCCTGCATACCTGAATTTTCTGTAATGCAGATGATTGTGGTGGTTCGCTATCGTTCATGCGTAGTACAGCTTTGTTTTTTCAATGAATGTATTTCCTGCGCTGTTGCTAAGTGTTGACTCAGGTAACCGGGGCCCATACGTAATGTTAATTATGTATGGGCTGTGGGTCGGATTGCCCCCATTGACTCCATTTACTTGGAGTCTAGGAAGAAACAGGCAATGCTGCAAGTGTAAGTGAGCGCCGTCTGATTTTTTTTGACAAAATGACAGAAAAACCTGAACAATGTTACTGTATTAAATTTTGTGTAAAGTTTGGTGATTCCAAAGTGGAAACAATCTGCAGGATTCAAAAGGCCTTCGGAGGACGAAACAATGAGCACTACACAGATAGAGGAATGGTACAATTGCTTCAAGGATGGGCGCACATCAGTGGAGAGTCAGGCTCCCTACTCTCCGACATGGCTCCATGTGACTTCTGGCTTTTCCCCAAGCTGAAAAGGCCTTGAAAGGAACAAGATTTAAGTCCAGAGAAGACATGCAAAAGGCGACGGACCAGCTACGTGTCATCTCAAAGGAGGCATTTCAGCATGGTTTCTGACAGTTGCAGAAGCGTTGGGAGAAGTGTGTGGCTGCCCAAGGGGACTACTTTGAAGAAGCTTAGTGTAAGATTGTTGTATCTGTATACAATTTTTTTATGAATAAAGGTTGGATACTTTTAGTGCAGAGACTGTAGACAAACCCATATGCTAGAGCCTACGGGCCCAAAAGGACTTTGGGTCCTACAGGTGCCAATCAATAATATAGTATTGTCACTGTTAAAGATTTTGCTATCAGCCCAGGAACATCAAGTTAAGGTATTGTATACACATAAATATTACTTTCAACCACTGAAATATACTTTTGGTTGCACTGTTTTAGGCAATGCAAAGTTCTTCCAAGTAAAAGTCTCTATAAAAGGCTGAGAGACAGTTTTTTTGACAAACAAGTCCAATCTTTAGCTTTGGTCTAATAAAAATAATGCATTTATAATCAAACTGCTGAGTTGCAACTCGATACAATACACAGAAGAGGCAGCTTATCACTTTTTCTTACACAAAATGCCATGATATGTTGTTTTAATGCAATAACTTATGTCAGGCAGAATAGAAAGCGCCAATGAAACACAGAGAATGCAAGAGGCAGCTTAGCCTGATAATGTTTTCCACTCCTGCCATTTAAGTCTAAGCATTGATAAATGTGTATTATTTGTAGTGAAAGGAATCATGAAACCTAACACCCACAGGGGAAACATTGTGCATTTTCAGCAATCCCTTTCAATGATTTCTGTGCTTGAACTGCTTTTCATTATCTAATATTGTAAGTAATTTCTCCTTTTCAAGTTTGGGTACAATTAGAGGTTTTCTTCAACAGACAATATATTGATATTATTCTCTTCTAGAGTTCACAGTTTATTTCCTGCTTTACTTCTGCAGAGGTATTCATGCCTTCTGAATCGCTATGGAACAAGTAAAGAAAGCAAAGAGGAGCAAGACTATAGAAATACTTGAGTTTTCATTTTAAAGGGGTTTTCCGGCTGCAGGTCAATTTTTTTTCCACCTCAGATATGTAATAGAAGACATAAAATGATATTCGGTCAAGGTGAAGGAAGTTTTAAAGTGATTCAGAACATCTTTTCTTAGGTGTTCTGTTCTGTTTCCCCTGCGGTGTGGTAAGATGGTGCATTCAGCCTTGGATGGACACTACGAGCCCCACAATGCACAGCGCCATGCCCCCTTGGTGTGTGCGTCCCCAAAATGTCCTTTCATCTAACAGTAAATGCATCATCCTACTGGTGCATCCTGCAGGTCTGTGGCACAGGCACGGTAAATCCTGACTCAGGAATGAGAGAGACAATGTGAGCACACATGCATGAGGAGGTTGCATTCGCAAAAACGATGCCTAAGAGGAAACGAGATGCTCATGGCTGCAATCCCTGCCCAACTGCTAGGATGATAAAGAAAACGGGTCAGATCTATGGAAGACCAAATTCTAAACACAAGGGGGGCTGCAAATAAGGTATACATTTAGAGTTAAAAGAAGCACATGTAATGTGCATTACACATTACAAACATTTTGGATACATTACGGTAACTGGAAAGCCACAACAAACATTTTTGTATTGCAGTGTATTATTTTGTCCTCTGAGGCTCAGCCAGAGGCTGAGTGTTGTAGACCACCATAAATAGCAGACTCAGAGGCCATCTTCAAGCCTCCAGGTGCAATAAAACCCATAGGGACCAGATATTACATTATGGGGTTTCAATGGATGACAAAGGGAGCCCACACAGATCTCCCTTTGCTATGGGAGACCAGTGCTAGATTTCTGATGCAGAGCTGTAAGAAGGCACATGCATTGGAATAACTCCTTATCTCCTGAACAAGGTGAATAGGCAGTCATTAAGGGGTTATAAGGACTGTACCATGTCCTTACAAACTGGTTGAGCAATGCCTGCAAATAATAATTCAAATGGATCTTTTGCATTTTTGTAAGGGCTACACAGATGTCTGTGCACAGTGGAAGAGTAGAGAAATAAATACATTCAGTAAATGAAGCTTTTTAAATTTCATTAGGATTTTATTGGTTTGTGATTTCTGTATTTGAACTTAGACTTTAGTAGAAACTGGTCATTGACAGGGTCTATTTAACTTTGTATGACTATTAAAAACAATGCAGGCGTTACAAAGGTTGCAGCTAGTACATTAATTTTAGATATTATTAGAGATGAGCGAGCCTACTCGGTAAGGCAGTTATTCGAGTGAGCATTGCTCTTCTCGAGTAACTGCTTAGTGATCCAAGCAGGCTCAGGTGGGCTGCGGGGGGAGCCGGGGGAAGAGAAAGAGAGATCTCTCTTACTCTTCCTCCTGCTCCGCTCCCCAAGCCCGTCCCCCGCAGCCTACCCGAGCCTGCTCGGATCACTAAGCAGTTACTCAAGAAGAGCGATGCTTGCTCGAGTAGCTGCCTTACCGAGTAGGCTCGCTCATCTCTAGATAATATTTCAAATGCTAGAAATTCATGAGATTTAAATAAAAAAATAAAACAGGGCACATTTTTTCCTGCTTTATTCATTTTCTATAGAGCCTTAACCAATAACTTTTAGGAGTTTAAGAGTTCTATTTCAGTTCAAACCAAAGTTTTTGCCTAAATTCAGTGAACCAGTCAAGCCGAACTTTTTTAGAAGTTTGCTCAACACTATTAGGAAGTCTTATGGCAAAGATAAAAAAATAAATCCTCATTAGCAGTGGTTAAGACATCTTTCTTGTAGGCCCTGTAGAAAAGGAATCCTTCCACAGGTTATCACCAACCATTAAACGTGTTTTTGAAATTAGCAGAACATGGCTGCTTTCTTCCACAACAGCACCACATCCATCAAATTAGAGGCCCTTTCAAAATATAGCCGCACTTCCAGCAATAGATAAGAGGTTAGCAGCAGGCACATTAATAGCTAGAGTCCAGCATGACAAGTATGCCTCACAGGTTTCTCCCATTATCCTCTGTTATAACAGTAGATTCCCTGAATACTAATATGTACTTGGGGAGTGTTAAAACACACCTGTCATTTCAGATGACTTTTCAGAATAAACTGTGATTTGTGTGTACTTCAGAAATAGCACTCATTTTGATTATTATATGACTTGTATCCTGCAGTTTTTAGCAATTTACCTCTCTTCAGGCTCTATTTTTGATTGTCAGTTTTCAGCAGAGACTAGCAGCTACGATGTCTCTCATACACTGTACAAAGAAAGTAGAGATTCACCTCCCCTATTACTATCCCTGATATACAGAGAAGCAGCAGCAGCATGGAATGCTTTATGGAGAAGTACTGAGCAGTGTAGATGTGATTCAAATAGCTGTTAAATAGTAAAACACTATTAGCTGCAGCATCATTTGCATGTGTGTCTCTCTGCTTCTCTCACACCTCTTTTTCCTTCCTCCTTTACCAATAATCTTCTATAGACAGCATGCAACCTGATCAATCAGTGAGTTGTTAGTCCATCTTGTGTTTACTAAGACTGATTTAGCAGTTTTTCTTTCAGCGAGTGAACAGTTTAGGAGAGAAAAGAGGAGGAGGAAAGGGTCTCATAAATGGAGAAGTAAGCCTTTTTCTCTGATAAGATAGCCTGTACTATTGATTTATGCAGTATGTTGAAAGTTTATTAATCATTTAACTTTAATAAAACATAAAGTAAACACAAGAAATCTGAGAAGAGATGACAAATATGTCAAAATTCTCTTTGATGAAGGTTTACTAATAAGCAAATGATCTATAACAGAGCTAAACTTCATTGTAAAATACAGTAGACTGATACACTATATGCGAATACATATCCCTATTTGACATTGTATTCTTTTTAGGAAAATAAGGATCCAGAATAAGAAATTCCATCTGTACCATGACATCAGCAATGCAAAATTCTAAACCTCAGATTCATAGCAGACCATAATTACCAAAACCTACATACTCTTCATATACTCCCACAAATAAATAGTACTGATAATATTCAGCAGTACTTCCTAATCTGCTAATCCTTCGCCCCAGATGATTACTCTTACCGGTATTCAAATTCCCCAGTAACCTCTATGACAGCATTACCAGGAAGATATCCCTGTCTTCTTCAGGACAGAAAACAATGTGAAATGCCTCTGCCTACCTTCTCCAGTTTTTTCACTTAGTGCCTTGAGAAGATACTTTAAAAATACAAGCATACAAAACCAACCTAAAGAACACCAATTCTGGATAGGAAAAACTCTGTGCTGTTGTAGAGGTTACTAGAAAATCCAATTACCAAGTATCATTTTCCTACATGTCAAATCACAGTGCTACCAAGAGGAGTAATATAGGAATTACTCAAAAACAGTTAGAATACAACTCACTGTATAGAAGCTGCACTGAAGCACAATTGAATATTTTTTTTACCTTAGTTTCCAGTCTGCCCTATATTTCATGCTCTGCCGAAAGTGAATAAGGACACTTTTCCTCCTTCCAACGTATTATTGCTATCAATTAATCTCTCATTGAGCATTTAAGCGCTTGGTTGGATGGTCTTCTTCAATCCCTGCTAACTAAGACCCCAGGTTACATTAAGGACTCGGAAGCTTTATTACAGATTATGGACAAGTTGAAGTTCGAATGTCACTTTTCTCAGATTATGTCTCATGTTTCTTCTCTTTACACATCTATGCCTCACAAAAGAGATATTTGCTCTAGAACTTCATCTACATAAATTAAGCAATTATTCTAATGCTTTAAACAATTCATCATAAATGTTACTTTTTTTTATATTGTTTCACAATTTTTTTATGTGTGATCATGTTTTCTTTTTACAAATCCATGGTTGCTCCATGGGCGTGGCTTTTCACCTTCTTTGGCCAATTTATACATGTCTTGATAGGAGGAGCATTGCCTATAAGCCTCCCATAACTCTTTTCACCACTGTATCCAGTTGTATGGGAGGTGTATAGATGACCTCTTTATTTTTCAGGTATCTCCAGGTTGTATTCCTAAGTTTTTTTCCTTTATTAACTGTGATGAGGATAATTTATTTTTGATTTCCAAGATAAGATCAACTCTACCCTATTCCATACACCTATATCTAGCAACACTTTGCTACATGCCACTAGTTGCCATCCATCTCATGTAACAAAAATTCCTCCTATTGGAGAATTTGTCTAACTGAAGCATGCATGTTCTACTTCTAAGAGTTCTAAACAACATTCTTCCATTGTTTGTAACAGACTTTGGCAGCAAGGCTATTCTGAACAAATTATAATAGGGCCAAAATGATTACAAATTCAAAAACATGAGAACAATATTTGGTTTCATGTAAATATGCTAAATCATCACAGTCTATTCTTACATATTCTTACAATTCCATTAGCATTGATTCTTATAATATTAAAAATATCATACAAAAGAACATTTCTTTGCTTACACAAGATGATATCCTTGCTAATTGAGTAGAATCTGGTATCAGATTCATTCCGAAAAAAACATGCACCATAGGTCAAATTGTTTTTACAATTTATATACAAGTTCTTTAGCTCCCCCTTCACATTGGCTTAATCTTAAGGGATGCTTTAAATCTAGTATGGCCTGCTGCAATTTGTATCGCTTTCTTAATCAAGCAAGGCAGCCCATGCTATAATGTCTGAGGCTGGCCACTCCCTCATACAATAAATGACCCGGGGAAGTGTGCCTAAGATGTGAGGTGCCGAAGAAGGAGGGTATTCATCTGCTATTGGAGTCTCTGCCAGATTTAATCTAATGGATATGACTGTAGAGCTGGACGGAAGTCGTGACTGTATGCATGCAGAACTTATCCCAGGACTTCTAAAGCATAGCATCCCATGTCTCTACACTGGCCCTCCCGCCAGTATTCACTTCAGCGGTAGAAAAATAGAAGGCCAGCCCAGAATCAAAGGTAAAAGAAGATCCATTGAAGCACAACTCCCAGAATGAACTTCTTGCTTCGTAAGCAGCACAACATTTTTTTTTTGACAAGGTACACAGAAGGGATCATTTTAAAGGTGATATTCCAATATATAAAGTTATTCCTTATCCACAGGATAGGGGATAACTTTATGATTGTGGGGCTCTCATCCCTGAGACTCTCACTAATCCCGAGAATATGATTCAGTCTCTAGTGTGGGTAGGAGAAGCATTCCCACAGTGACAGAAAAGAGGGACACATGATCCCCATTCTCAAAACAGTGTGGGTCTCGGCAGTTAGACCCCCCCACCAATTCTAAAGTTATCACCTATTATGTGGATAGAAGATACATTTCAATTTCGGGATCCCCTCTTAAAGGACTTCCACGCTGTTTTCTGTCCAGAAAGGGGTGGGGATAACCTCCTGGTTGTGCTGTCATGGAGGTGTAGAGAAAATATAGTTATAGAAGCCCTATATTTAAAAATAGACATGTGTGAGACTGACATACATAATTACCCAATAGAGCGCAGATCCATAACTGTGCCACTTAAACCTTTCCTAGGCTGTTACTGTGCAACAACCCACCATAATCTAAAATCTAGTCATAAGAGCTGCATGAATAAGACAGGATGGAGACCTACACATGTAATTCTGAATAAAGCACACGGCATTATATCAATTAAGTTGGGTTTCCCTTTAAGAAATTGAACATTTTATTATTTACTGTACTATTGTATACTGAAACTGCAAACAGCTCAAGCATGCAGTAGATGATTTTCAGATTCAATCTGACATCTTTCATTGGAAGAGCACTTGAAAATAAGGATGATTTCTTTATTGGTGCTATTTGCATATAGCATTATTGGCGAAAACATTAATCACGCCATTGACTTTCTGGGATGTAAACCAAGAAAATATATTGATTTATGGCATAACTAAGGATTAAGTGCTTGAAAATATGTTATTATGTAACATGCATAAACAGAGATAATACTTTCCAAGTTCTTAATGATGAAATTATTTTCTACTGTTTGAAAATGACCTATACGGCTGTCAGGTTTAATGTAGCACTACTTATATTTTATGCTACAGTATCAAAAAGTCTGGCGAAATGCTCTACTAAAGGAATTCCTTAAATAAATATTAATTTGTAATGTAGACTGCCAAAAGTTCTACTGCTGTAGTTAAAAGGAGAAACAATGCTGCACAAGAGATAATCGGAATATTTTTACTTGGTCGAAAGTCTTTACTTGGCTTCTAAAGAATACAAACATAAACTGTTGGCAACATGGAAACAAAAGTGACATAATGATTAACACTTCAGTGGAACAATATTGCCTTAGCAAAAGATGTAACATGAAAAATGTCTATAATCAAGTCAATATTCGACACACAAGGGACAGGCAAGACATAATAAGGAGTCAAAGAGGAGGGAAGAGAATGGAACGTTAAAAGATTGTAATATTTACCAGGTATCTCATATCAGACTGGAGATCAAGTAGGGAATTCCCCAAGTATGATATACAGGTGGACCAGACCACCTCAACGTTGGATAAGGTGTCATGCACTATGCTGGTGAGCCAATCATTAACCATTATCCACCCTAGTTTATTCTTAACCAGTTCTAAATGGATGAAACAAGTTTTCCAGCTCTTGGCTAAGGACCCTTTTACACAGAATGACTGTCTGGAGCAAATGCCCAACAAGTCACCCCAGCGATGATCATTACTGTGCTTTTACATTTATCGCTCAATGAATGGAGGCGGAATGGGTTGTCTCCATTCACAGCAAGTAGGCAGTTGTTCATGACTGCCTGTTTACATGGGTCGACCAGTGTTCAGTTTTTATGCATGCAGGAACTGAACAACAAATGATTAATGAATCTTCCATTGTTCATTCTGTGCATACATTTACACTGAGAGATAATCATTCAGATTCTTGCTGATTTGCGGGAATCTAAACGATTATCGACCCTTGTAGAAAGGCCATAAGGCCATACTAGCTGCCATACTATGCAATAAATTAATTAATTGGAGGATTTAGCAAGGCTTGGGTTGGATCTTTTTTGAGATTCTCACTTATAATTATTATTTCTAAATAGCTTTTTCTTTCCAGCCATGTGAAATTCTTTAAAAACAATTAATTCTTGTTATAAAAATGAAAGGGGTTGCCCCATGAAAACTCATAATAAACCATACCCTATAAGCTATATTTGACTATGTTGTAATAGTTTATTTTTCCAGCCATCTGAAATCAAAAGAATAATTCTCAGTATAAAAAATGTAGGCGTTGTCCCATGAAGACTTACAATAGATATTATAGCAGAGGGAAGCCTCATCTGGCTAAAATGTTCCCTGCAAGATAAATTTAACCCTAAGAAGTCGGCCACATTTGAAGTTTTTGTCCGATAGCAGCAGTCATCCACAAAGACCTTTCCTTTAAAAAATGTTTCTTGCAAGATTGCTTGATCAATTAACATGCATGTCTAGTTTGAATGACTGTAACTGCCAATATGGACTACAATTTGTATGGCTGTCTTGGTTGGAAGGGTTACAGTTTCTCCTAAGGGTAAGCACCTAGTAGGTGTGAGGAGACATAAGGTTATCTATCTTTTAAAGCTATATTTGGGAGGATATAATGAGACTCTAAGGGACAGCATTTCAGCAAATCATACATTCAATCAGGGTGCAGATGTGCCTGTAACGGAAGCAACAATGTGTTCCTTATTAATGGATCTAAATCTCTCTATTCAAATTGATATATAGCAGGTATTTTCCTCAACGCAAGCTGAAATTTCATCGATTGGTGACCGCATCTCCCATATAGAAAATAAAATGGTGGAATTGATGACCACCCATGATAAACTTGTTGATATTACTAATAGCATGGAGGATGACTTGGAAGCCATGACAGATCCAGATGAAACAATATCAAGCTTAGAGGTATCCCTGAGTCAGTTAAAACTGAGGGGCATAAGGAATTTCTCACTGACGTCTTTACTTCCCCTCCTCCTGATGCCGCCCAATATAACCTAACAACGGACTGAACACACAGGCTCCCAAATCTTTACCCTCTTCTAAACCAAGAGATGTTATTGCTTGAATACATTTTTTCCACGTAAAAGACAAGCTGACCCAACCGCTTCCAAAATATATCACACTTTGCAGATCTATATGCAATGATACTCTAACGAAGGAGAGCGTATGCACCCAGCTGTAAAATCTTACGAGAACAAAATTCTGTGCACAATCCCCAGAAACAGCCTTACAGCTTTGCAAGAATAGACCATTCTCCCAGAGGAGCCTTCTGAAACTAGGAACACTAGGAACAACTTGGAAAATAAATTTACCATGTCTTCAAGAGGGATGGTTCAGAAGCTCTTATGGCAAACAGCGCATCAAATAACATTACCTTAATAATAAGAGGATCAACCTTCTCTCAAGGCTGAGACTCTTTCTAAAATTCAAGTTGTCTTATTCTACTTTTTTTTCTAAAGTTGTCATACCTGGCAGGCAATCTATTGGTAACCAGTAAATCCGGTTCCCAACGAGGGCTATGGTAATAAGTATACCATTTATCCTGTGTACTGTTATGTTGGTCTTTTAGGCCCTTGTTTTATGATTAAGCCCCCAAATGAATGACGGGTTAGAGCTGCCTGTGATTGGCTGAGAACCTCAGTTAATCACATTAAGCTCTTTCAGCAGGCGGGGATTTTAAATCCCCAGCTGCTAATAGATCAGCACCACAGTGCAGGGGACAGCGAGAAAAGATGTGGCTGTGCCCCAGCAGCTGAAGCAAGGTGAATATCTTTTTTTTTTTTGGTTTTTTTAAACCACTTTTACTTGATTTTCAGGGAAGGGCTTATATTAAAAGCCCTTCCCTGAAATCAGTTGCCGGCAGCAGAATCCTCTACCGCAGCTGACATTGTGACAGCTGCGGTAAAGAATTGAACAATTCCTCTGCTGCATCTGTCACAGATGTATCAGATATAGCAGTAGGGAATTCTCTTAACGAGCGGGGATGAAGGAAACATCTGCTGCATGCGCCATATGTGTTCTTCATTCCGGCTGGGTTCACAGCAGCAGTGGACAGGTAAGTTTTTTTTTTGTTTTTTTTTTACACTAAAATCTTTCTATTTCAGGGAAGGGCTTATATGTAAAGCCCTTCCCTGAAAAAGAATGCAGTTGTGCCGGCAGAGCATTGTTTTCAACGGAGCTGCCGGCAGCAGCAGAGAATGCCTGCTTTTTTTTTTTACACTTAAATTTTTCTTTTTCAGGGAAGGGCTTATATGTTAAGCCCTTCCCTGAAACAGAATGCAGGGGTCTTGGCAGAGCATTATTTTCAATGGAGCCGCCGGCAGCAGCCGCGCTCCATTGAAAACAATGTGTGCATTCCAAATGGTGCACGCATGTCCTATCTTTGCAGGCACACACCTGTAAAGCACGGACATGTGCATGCACCATAGGTAATGCAATGCTGCAAATACAAGCGTGTTTTTGTGCGTGTGCATGCAAGGCTCAATCCGCGCTAACGGTAGGTAATATATTCTCGTACTGGACCCAGTCCCCAATGTATGTTGACATATGAATCCTATGTTGCCTCATTTTACCCCCTACATTTATATTGTGAACTGAACTGTGTACTGTGTAAACTCTGTACTTCAGAAGGAAAAGATGGCTGTCTTGGTGTGATGATCAACCATCAACCTACTTCTATCCAATGTGTAATACCTTTACTCACCAGTCATTTGGCTGAATAGACATCTCTAAAATGTATGGACGTATAGGGCTTCACTGTAGTGACATTGAAATGCCCCAATCGTGCATATGCATAGGGGTTGTCTTCGGATTTCGACCCTTTAAAAAGTTAAACACAGTCTCATTTACCGAGTTCTCCAAGGGCCTTCATATGTAAGGAACATAGTATGAACAATGTGGTCATTGGTAACTTTTCTTCACGAAATAAAAATATAGTGATTCTGCTAAACAAATGCAAAAAGTGTTTAAATGTATGTCCATTGAAAGAAGAGGTATGCCTAATATTTCTTTATTTTTTCTGTAGTCATTTAAACTTTATTCTGTAACATAGATTCAGTGTAAATCAATATAGCGTGGCACCCAGGGACAGGTTTATTAGGCATTTTAAATTGCACAAAAATATATGAACAAACACTCTTAGATGCTATTAACATTCTCAAGCTTCAGACAGGTCTAATGCTACCCAGATGTGTCCATTCAGAGCAATACATATACTCTTAGGCACTGTGTTCAGTAAAAGAAGAGTAGAAGCTGCTGATATGGCATATGATCATTATCAACTGGCTTACACAATAGCAGGTACTACTCCTACATCCAGGTGCAAGTTGAATTACAAATGAAACAGAGTTAAAGCCCATTGAGACACAACAATGATCGCTCAAAATTTGCTCAAACGTCAGTTTGAGGGCTCCTGCACATTTGCGTTTTCCTTGCGTGTTTTTTTCACGCGATATCGCTGCATTTTTTTCACGCATTTTTCATTGCAATGGGACTTTCTAATATTAGAAACGCATCGCAAGTTGGTGCTTTGCAATTTTTGTGCGATTTGTTTTTAACATTAAAGAGTCCCATTGACAATCGCATGAAAAAAATGCAGTAGAAACATGCAACAATGCAGGAGCCCTGAGTGACAGTTTTGAGCAATCATTTTGCATAAACTCTTAAGTAGCTACTCAGCTACTTAAGAGTTTATTACCGTGCAAATAAAGCCTTTTGCTGAATGCAGATAACAGCTGGATGTATGTTATCTGCATTCAGCTGCTTTGTTCTCGAGATGGACTGCAGCTGAAAGAATGCTATCAGCGTTATCCCACTGGGAACTCAGTGAGCGGTCCTGATAAGACACATTGCTGACTTCAAGGTGGCTTGAAGTAAGCGATTTACAAATAGTACACGAAAAGTGCGCGATGGCCGCACGTTTAGACGCAGCGATTATTGCTCAAAAGATGGCTTTTAAGTCAATTTTGATTGATAATCGTTGTGTCTAAATGGGTCTTTACTGGACTTGAATGTCCACCAGTACTGGATACATTAAGAGGTCATTCTGAGAACAATACAAAATATTACAATAGTTGTGGCCATTTAACACAAAGATAATCGCTCAAAAGGTGGCTTTTGAGCGATCCTTTTGCATAAACTACTACCTGGTGCTAATGCCAATTAATAGCTTATTAATGCATGTGAGCCACTGGGAGCTATATTCAGAGAACAGCAGGGTATTTGTTCTCTGAATACGTTCCCTTTGTTCTGCCATGGGGCTGACAGCTGAGACAATGTTATCAGCGACCCCCGCGGAGAACACAGCGTGAATTCCCTGCTATCAGCGCTTCTGCCGAATGATGGATTTTATGCTGAGGTTATAATCAAGGTTTTATTAATACTTTTCGTACAAATGAAAAAAAAAAGAAGATAAGTTATCACTTCCCAATAGAAATCTATAGGTACATGTTAAACCATGACTGCAGCAAACTATTGAAGCAGAAAACAAAAAGTGGCAACAGCGCGCAAAATACATTTTTTATCAAAAATATGCATAACTATGATACATACACTAATCACACTAAAAATGCAAGGTTCTTGGTATATAATTTGATCAAATTGCATTCAGGTAACCAAGCTTTCAGGTAGTTCCTAACATTAATGCCAGGTGGTCTAGTCCCACCCTGGGAAAGATGGATACCTACCTTTAAGAAAGTATCTCTCTTGGGCCTTAGCTCATAAATAAAACCAAGGAAAGTAGGATAACATTTATATGGTCCAATAGGAGGGAGAGAAGGTAAATGGGTGGGCGTGAATATATATTTCTGATAAAAAAATTATTTTGAGTACTGTTGCTCCTTTTTGGTTTTTGCTTAAATGGTTTGTTGCAGCCGTGCACCTATAGATTTCTACTGGGAAGTGCTGAGTTTTTGTTTTTTTTATTTGTTCAATAAGCAGGGTGGTGGATGTTAGGATGTGCTGATTGGATCTGTAGTACTAAAGTTTTTAGCAGCACATCTAACAGGTGTGGTTAATGATTGAGCTAGCTGGGTGTGGTGATCTCCTGCTAGGCAATCCCCTGAGTCTGAGCTCACTTATAAATCCAGCTCCTGGCAGCGTCTGTCTGGGTTCCAAGGTAAGCAGTCATGTTACTTCTATTCTGTGCAACTTGTTATCTGTTCTGTGCAGCTTGTTCCCACTCAGATCTGTGTTTGCATGTTGGTCTGTTGTGTTTCTCTGCTTCCACAAGACAGTTTGGACACCTGTAGTCCTTGTCTATAGTACATACATCGCCCCTTTTCCCTTCCCCTTTACAGGTGCAGCCTCCAAATGTCTTATGTTTCACTCTGTGTGTTAGTTGGTGGATCCCTGACACAGTTCCCTATGTCAGCTCGGTGGCTAACTGTCTATCCCCCCTGTATGAGGACACATAGTCTTGCTGTGGAGTTTCATCTGTGATCTGTGCTCTGTTCCTTTCCTGTTGCAGCTTGCTGTGTGATCTGTGTTCTGTGCTCTGTTCCGGTCCTGTTGCAGCTTGCTGTGTGACATGTGTTCTGTTCCCGTCCTGCTGCAGCTTGCTGTGTGACCTCTGTCCGGTGCCGCTGGACTCCTGTTTAGTGTAGGGACTAGCGGTATAGCCAGGAGCCATGAAGTGGCCTGCTAGCTTCCATGTTGTGTACAAAATGTCAACTAATACCTGGTATTTATATATAGCTTATCACCTGTTACTAGTGGTTGCATTTTGGCTGCTGTATGCTGTGTTTTCTGGCTCTGTGTGTCCTGTTGTTCAGTCCCTGTCATGTGGTATGTGCATGTATCCTGTTTTGGTGCATGGTTCCTAGGATCAGCTAGGGCCCAGTTCCGAAGACCGCTGGGCGCCCTTTATTGGGGCGATGTCCCCGCTTAGGTAGGGCCATGTCACCATCCCTGTAGTTCAGGGTAAGTTTGCCTGAAACCTGTGTGCATCCTTTGTTTAGTCACGATCATATGGGCCCCGTGCTTAGTTTGCCCACACGATCGTAACAGTGGAGTTGTGGCTGCCTCTACCTAGTCACCCATTGGACAATATAAATGGTTTTATGAATAATCCTTCCTATGTACAAGGAACATATAGCTAAAGAAGGTGCAGATATAGCAGCAGGGTTGTATTGCGATTAAAAGCAACACTGGGAAATAAAGCCCACTGGCTCACATGGCTTGCAATGCACACTGCGACCAATTATGCCTTAATTGTGTATCTGAAGAATGAGGATGGGAAATATTAGCTGCTGTTATCTGTTGGATAAATCAGTTAGATCAGGGCTTCTCAAACATTTTCCATGTGCGCCTCACCAGCCAATCCTTGGTGATGCCAGGGCCTCATCAGTAAAAAAGTAGTACCAAATACCATCATGTAGCCCCCATATTACCCATGGTAGAGCCAAGTACTATGCAGTACACATACTACCCCTTTACGATGTCAAATACCAAAGTGCAACAGAAACTATTCCCTCAGGGTGCCTACCCACTGGCAATTTTTTTTCCTTTGCGTTTTGCATTTTTTCTGAAGAGCAATTAGTATAGAATGTGTTCTTGTCCATTCGCATTTTTTTTTTTCGGTCCGTTGCAATTTTTCACATAGGAACTGTCAGTTGCATATGTGTCCTTATTTTTCTCTTAATGCACCCATGAATGTCAATGGAAATTAACGGGAAAGGCGCGAAAAACGCGCGAAAAACGCTGCGTTTTTCACGTACGAAAATCGGCAACGCCAGTGGGTAGGCGCCCTCAGAAAAATATAACAAATTCCACTGTGCAGCAGCTATTTACCCCAAACCACCCATTCACATTGGCAGCAACGTTAACTATTTTCCGCCCCTTCCAGACTTGCAGCAGCATTATTGCCCTCCCCACCTCTTTCAGATTGGTAGCAGTACAGGTGATGCTGAAGGGAAATTGTATGCAGAGTACTATAGACACCTCTCTCTTGCCTCCTGCAGACTGCCACTGGATTAGCCATATTATATCAACGTAGCACAATAATATAAATACATGCTTAACCCTCATGTGGAACCATAGGGTCTATTTGACCCCAGCCTAGGTCATTGCAGTTCTGCACAGTAAAACTGGTACCACACAACGGTTATAAAGTTAAGGATATGTAATGGTCCTAGCCATGCTTGCTGTACTACGTGTCCGTGGTCCGGTGCACCCTGCCACTTACGGCGTTCTTCAACGTCAGGAACATGTTGTCACTCACATAGCAGTGTAGGAACATTTTGGGGGGCAAATAAATGGCAGCTGGGCATTTACAGTGGGTAAAGCATGCATCATCATGTTACAGAAGGTGTCAGTGTTCAATAGCCTGAAGAGCAGTATTCCCATTTCAAGTAGCTGTGCAATGCTTATATTTAGGCTCTGTGCTTGTGGATAGTTGGGGTGATATCAAACTACCAACGACCACTTGACCGTGAGTATGTATGTTTGTGTGTGGGTGCTTCTCATGCTCCGCTCCTGGTGATGTTGTCACTCCGCCCCTGGTAATATCATCGCATGTCCTACAATATATATTAAACACAGAGCCTGATCGACAGAAGAGCAACAAAGTTAGGGCTCTTAGAAAGGAAGGACAAAAATAACAAAATGAGAATACAATTAAGCTGTTATCTCAGATACAACTCAGCGGTCCTTACAGAAGACACCGACCTACTGCCATCACAGTAAACCAGTGGGCTAAAGGACCTGCGGTGACATCACTGCAGTGGGAGGAGCTATTTGTGCAGTTTGGTAAAATAGATTTGGTGGGCTGAATAACCTACGATGATGTCACTTCTCTGGGACAAGCCATTATGCAGTTTGGTAGAAAGTACTGTCTACTGGATAAGCCGAGAGCAGCCACCAGGGCCTGTAATCATGTCACCATCATGTGATTACCTGTGTGGGTGGATTCAGGGATCACATGACCAAGGGCTGATCACTGTATCCAGGAGCATGCGCAGCTGATGATGTCTGGAAATCAGCATGGATGTACCACAGCTGTGTGTGTGTGTGTGTGTGTGATGTGCATGAATCAGAATGGATGTAGTAGAGCTGTGTGTGTGTGATGTGTGGGGATCATAATGGATATACCATGTAGCACAGCCACCAGAAACACTGGGACTATAATTTCCTAATAATTATTAGTATTTTTTAAAGGGCTGGCTGATGATCTGGGACACGCTGGAATATGGGGTAGATGTCAATGTTAGTGAAGGTGATGGTGATAGTGGTGGTCAACTTCTGATCTCCGTTCCTCCCTCCCCTCTCTGAAGACGGCAGCCTGATCATCAATTTCATAGGTCTGAACTAGGCATGCTACTACCTTTACACAAAACTGCCTCTCTGTGCATGAACAGGGAGGGAGATGAAGAAAGAGAAAGCTACAGCAGACGAGAAGAGAGCAGAATGGGGCTGACTCTTTGCTTTCCGTCTCAGCTGAGCTTTCCTAGGCAGTGGCTGGTGGGAATTCAGGTGACTGTTCATACACAGGTTGATTACATCCTTTCAACATTTTAAATGCTTACTGCGGATCTTATAGATGACCAGTCTTCAGTCATCACGTGTTTAAAGTCTTCAGTGATAAGGTTTAAAGTATGCTGAAGCTTCATAAGTCCTGTGAGCAGACCTAGCTGTAGGCCTGATGTTGGTGCTGCTGCAACTAGTAGTACCTGAGGGTGGTGGCACTGTTCTTTTGTTTTTCTGTGACACCCTCCTTGCTGCCTGACAGGGTGCTGTCCTGCGACTTCTGCCTCTTTCTCCCAGCTGCTATAATAACTCTCCCTGCCTCTCCATGTTGGATTGAGTACTTCATTCTCTACCACCTCTTCTTCCTCTTTGCATTCCTTCTCTTGAGTGCACTCTATGTCACAGTGAGCACCGGGAGCTGGCACTGCCATTTCCATTTCTTGACTACACATTGCTTATGGAGGGCTGACCACACGCACTGACCCACGCTCATCTTCCTCTTAATGAAGTAGTGTCTAAGTGGCAGTCAGCAGCAGGAACTGGTATCTCCATTTCCCCCATTTCCCTAAATACACATTGCCTGTGGAGGGCCAACTGCGTGCACTGACTCACCCTCATTTCCTCTTCAGAGGAAAAAAATGATCTGGCATCAGTGCATTTAATGTCTTGGTCTTCTCTCTCTGGTTGTTTGGACTGCCTGGTTCTTCTCCCTGACACTGAATGATCAAACAGCTCCTCAAACTGATCCAGCTTGACTACTTGGGAAGGTGCGCGGGATTTGCCATGGGGCGAAATAGAGGGGGAATGTTCATGGCCAACTAGTGCAGAATGACTGCTGTGTGCCTGCGATTGGGACTAAGAGGAGGTGGTGGTACTTTAGGCATGCTGTGTCAACCCCTCTACGATCGGTTATGTGTGCTGCAGATGAAACACACAGGTAGAACTCCTTCTAAGGAATGGAGATGCGATTGCCTCACCTTGCTTCAGTGGGAGCCGCTTGAAATCTCAACTTAGCCTGGACGCTACCGTCTCCACTACCGACACATCCCCTACCCCTTACTTTCTATGTTTCCTTTTTATTTATTTTTTTATTTAATTTCTTTTGAGTTCACTTTTTAGTGTAGTTTTACATAACTTATCAGCTAACCTTGTAGCGCACAATTTTTAATTGTTGATATTTTATTTCAAAATATAATCCATTTGTCTACTTTATATTGATTACAGTTCAAGAATGCCTTTGTTATCCTGTCTACATAAGGCCGGACTCACACATCCATATGCTAATTACGTATTACCAGCGCAGTTTTTGAGTGCAGTAGCAATCTCCGATATGCTTTTATTCTGCTACTTACATGATCCACGCGAAATACGCAAACAAAAAAATTGCGGCATGTTTTATCTTGGCCCATATTACGCACACATGCATGCCAAGATAGTGTATTGGGGATTGGCGACATGCAGCAAGTCAAATGCATAATTGTTATGTGCTCACACGTAAGAGATATGCGGGCGGCCCACCGGAAACACGGTTGTATGAGCCTGGCCTTATATAACACTATGCTTCACAGTGATGGAATATTTATTATTATTAGTATATAAAAAGGCAGGAAACAATGTGCTTTATTTAAAAAGCATAACACAACCAAAAAACATGAAACAAAACGTATAGCTATTCAAATTGAAAATGACTGGAATGACTGATTCCCTACTTGTACTTGGTTCATATGTATGCACAAAACTTGTCAGCAAATGTTATCCTTTGAACCTGATTCTTAAATCCAGTCTCTGCCGATTTGATGCTATAAATTCACAAAGTGAGCTATTGCTAGAATGTGTTTATACATTCTTTGACTGGATTAAGGACTATCTGACTTTACGGAGGACATACACAATGGCTGTGATTTCTTTTATAGGTGACAGATTTACTGGAACATGCAGGTCGGGACTGTCCAGCAGGATGATTCATAGTGCTGCATGACCTCACTTAAACAGCCACATTTCTGTGCTGAGAAAGTAGAAATTCTGGCCATTATCTGGAATGTTTCTAAAATCATGATACCAACTGCTTTTGCTACCATATTATTGCATGTAAGGATGCAGCAGTGCGGAATTTATTGTTTCACCGTTTTATTTTTTGTTCCCATACTGTGAGTGAACACAACACGGGAGCTATACCTGCAATCCTATAAGAAACCATAGACAGTATAATATGATGATAAACTCAATAACACTGTATTAATGTCTGACAGATTGTCCCAGTGAATCATTCCTATGCTTTTACCCTTTTGCATGGGCCAATAAATTGTTCCCATTCCTGCATACAGATTGAATTTCAACATAGTAACATAGTATGTTAGGCCGAAAAAAGACATGTGTCCATCCAGTTCAGCCTATTACCCCCCAGAGGAAGGCAAAAAAAACCCCAATGAGGTAGAGGCTAATTGGGGAAAAAAATCCTTCCTGACTCCAATCTGGCAAACGGAATAATTTCCGGATCACTGACACTTCTGTAATTGTTAATTATTATAACATATAATATTGTATCACTCAAGAAATATGTCCAGGCTCCTCTCGAACTCTTTTAGTGAGTTTGAAATAACCACACCCTCAGACAGAAAGTTCCACAGTCTCACTGCTCTTACAGTAAAGAACCCTCTTCTATGTCGGTGTAGAAACCTTCTTTCCTCTGACTAAACGACGAACAAGAAATAGTTTGCCTCTCATTTGCTATTCAATTTCTGTATGCAGAAAACTGATTGGCATATCGGCCCATCTAAACAGACAGTCATTCTGTGAATGGAGGCGAGCTAGCCGAAATAATCCCGCTCTGCCTGCATTCACTGACTGATGCTCATGCCTGTGTAAAACGATTATTGCTGGGACAACTTGTTGGGCATCTGAGCCTGACAGATCTGGTGTAAGAGGGCCTGTACACAGGAACAATCATCACTAGTGTATGGAGGAAGAGCTGGCTGGGGATCATTCCGGCCTGCTCGCCTCCATTCACAGTAAACAGACAGTCATTCCGGAATGAATGACATCATGTTTACATGGACCGATCCATCGTTCAGTTTTATGCATGCGAACAAACTCTCATTCGTCGTTCAGTCGGAGCACTCATTTACACTGAACAATAATCATTCAGATTCCCACTGAACGATTTATCAGCCTATGTAAAAGGGCCCTAAATATAACTGTTTGGCACATATTAGGATTATATTTGTATGTATATATAGCAATTATTGCATCCTGTATTCATAGAGCTCCAACACATTCTGGAGCTTTGTACAACTGCCAAAACAATAAAAATGTACCATGGCAAGTGATAAAATCAAGTTAGTATCAAACCATGAAACAGAAGGTTAGAGAATTCTTTCCATAATAGTTTACAATCTAAATGGAGTCTGAAGACTGACACGATAGGTACACAGCATTCGTCTTGTCCAGAGGAGCAGCCTTTTGTGTTGGCAATGGCAACAAAAAGTTGCATGAAACAATTAGCCAGCCAATATCTGGACCAATAGTTCAAGTGCAAGGAGAGTAGCAAGCTGATGACCTACAATAGTATAATGGAGTGGAGAGATATCTCTAACCAGGTCGAGTTTATGTGGGCCATAGGGCTATAACTGTAGCCAAAATAACGTTATGTGGCATACAAGTGTGCCCACCTGTAACTTTTATTGAATTGTATTAAAGGGAACCTATCACGTCCCCACAGCAGCATAAACTAAGTTATGGTGCTGTTAGAGGAAGTGACAGGGGGCCAGGTGATGTATTTTTTATATTCACCTGTTCCAAATATCCAGCGCTGATACCCAGTAAAGTTCTTTCACAGCACAAATAACCAACTTTTTTCAGAGTCCTGTGCATGGGCTCTCCCATAGACTTGTATTAAACTGCGCATTCACTGGACTCTGAAAAAATACATCACCTGATTTCTTGCCATGTCCCCTAACAGCACCATAATTTAGTTCATGGTGCTGCAGGGATGTGACAGATTCCCTTCAAGTTATACAACTAGTCATGATACCAACTGAATACAATCTCATGCTACCCAGGAAAACATAGTCGCGCTATACATTTTTAAACATCAAAGTCTATGGTCGATGGATGGTACTGTATGCCTATATAGTGACATCCATTGAAGGCACACATTTATACACATTTGTTTAAGATTCCATACTTATTGTTGGCATAAGGGATAAGAGAAACATAAATCAATGAATAGAATTTTCATTCAAAAAATAAAGCTTGGGGCTCATATAAATTCAACAGACAAACCTTTAAATGGACACGCTTTTAACAGATAGAACCTCACCTTTAATAGCCTGGTTTACTACCTAGGCAGGGTATCCACCCTGACAAGGGTGACCCCACTTTCCAAACTCTTCCAGGAAATTCCTACACTATAATGTAGGAAACAATAGATAAAATGAGGTCAAAACATGAGAGGTGAGATTAAACAGTATCTATACCAACGAGATATAAACTATCAAATCCTGAACAGCATAATGTCAAACTAATATCAAGTATAGAAAAGATGAATACTTAGCCGCATAGTAATGTCAAAACTGAAAATGATCATCTCAAAATGGAATGTTACCACTAATACAAGAGATTTAAAACATGAATACTTAAATGAATACTTAGCTGCATAATAATGTCAAAACTGCAAATAATAATCCCTGAATGAAATGTCACAACTAGTACAAACACTACAGATCTGAGAAAAAGTAGTCCAGGAAAAAAATAAGAAAGATGGCATCAAGTTCTAGAATAAAATCACAAGAAAAAAACAAACTTCTGGGTCCTAACGCATTCCTGCCATACATTATGGGTTCAGGGAATATTTAAAGGGATATTCCCATCTTGGAAAGCCTATTTCAATGTGTTCAACATTGCAAAACAATGCATTCACCCATAAGATGTTTAGGTCCAAAATGCTCCATTCTCCAGATATTGTAGCTATTGATTGCTCTTCCCTCTGTTTGTTTAGTGCTTGTTGCTACGGAAACAGACCACCTCTTTTATGGAAAAAAAAATTAAAGAGCGCAATGATAAATGGTGGCTGGGCCAAAAGCTAGCGTGCATGCCCTTCTGAGATCCTATCCCATTTGAATAAAATAACTGGGCAAACATTTCTGCTCCTTTTAAGTTAAGCAATAACACCTCTATAGGTTTCTTTGAAAAAATTAGTTTTCAAGGCATGCTCAACACTTGGATTGTATGGAACAAGTCTAATAGTTTGCACATAGCTGCAGCATGAGAGAATTCTTGAAGACAGGAGTGTGAAAATCCAACAAGGGCAGTCTCTAAGGTGAGAGGCAGGGGCGTAACTATAGAGGGTGCAGGGGATGCGGTTGCACCCAGGCCCAGGAGCCTTGGGGGGCCCATAAGGCCTCTCTTCTCCATATAGCTAGCCTAGTACTATGAATACACATTATAGTTAGGGGCTCTGTTACAGGTTTTGCATTGGGACCCAGAAGCTTCAAGTTATGTCTCTGTGCAGCATGGTTTAGGTATGGGCACGGGTACAGATACAGATAGAGGGGGGGGGGCAGCTCACCTTTACGCCCCTGGTGAGAGGCATAGGTTACTGGCTGTGCTAAGAGTGTGAGTTTGTATACGGACATAATTGCTGCAATGTATGATGGTGTAGTAGTGTGGAATAGAATAATAAGGACTCCCTGTAGGTAAATAATGGCTCCTATTAAATGACTGCAAGCAGACATCTTGAAAACATGAGAAATTGATATAGAAAGTATACTGAAAACTTGTATAGCTTCATTTAACAATAAAGACATTTCATTCCATTTCTATATAGAAACTCAACACCTGGCCGCAAGATGGATAGAACACGGTAAGAAACTCCAGGTGGTCATCAGAAGTTCCCAACTTCACGCTACAACAACTGGACAATTACACATTGTATTATATGGTAAAATCCTAGGATGCAATTAACCGTGGGTTCAGAACCATGTTAGCATTTTTCCCTGTGGGATATAAATGTAGCATTTCAAGAATACTTCTTGTTTTTCATAAACAGCACTGAGGCTGCTACATCCATCAAGTTAATCTTTTTTTCCAGGAAAATAGTTCTGTTGGTTGTGAAACAGCAGCAAAAACAGGGGTGGAGGGGAGAGGAAAAGCAAACAATTCCATTTCAATTTCTTAACAGCAACAATGAGTTTTTTCGTTAAAACGATGCAGCTCGCACTCCGTACGTGTAATATGCTACAGAGAGAAGGATGAAATAAGCAAAAAGAAAAACAATCCAATTGATCAAAACTGACATTTCACACATATACCAAGGCAATAAAAATGACAATGAAACAGAGAACCAGAAATGTCATTAATTTAATTGGCGTTTAACATCTGCAAGTTGCAGAACACAAAAGATTCAGTAACAAGCAGAAAGTGTATTTGCATCAAAGTGAAATGAAAACTTCTTGGTAGCGCTTTTTTTCTGGCAGTTTATTAAATGAAAGAAGCTCTGAAATTTCAAGAAGTAATATTTCACTTCTCATTCCGACTGATTTACAGTTGCTCACAAGACATGAGCATCTTTTTAATGGTTTAGTGCTTTGAGATTTTATTATATATATTTGTGGTTGGGAAAAAGCTATAGAGCAGTTACTTCACTCAGAATATCTGTTCTCTACAAGATGACTGGTCCACGAAATAAATACTTAGAAAAGATGAGAGAACTTGTGGATCTGATTAAGAAGATGTGCTTAATAATACAAATACCAGTAACTTCTAACATTCAGGGTAGGCAGTAAGTAGATCGAAGCACTTTAGCTCTTTGGTAGGCAAACAGTACATCTAGCTATTTCTAAAAGGTCATGAGAAGATATCCTATGTTACAGGTCAACAATGAGGATGTTTGAGTTGATAACTTTGAACTCAAAGGTCATCATAGCAGATTCAAGTCTAAAGTATTGACCTAAAGCATTACTAATAGTCAACTTACACGTAACTGAATAGGCTTAGTTTTAAATTCTATTACAATGTTTACTGACTTGTCATGCTATACTTTTGCTCAAATTTGAAGAAAATGTTTGCTGATTGACTATGTATGTTCAGATTTAAAATATATCTAAAATGTTAGTGGATTCCTGCATCATTAAGGTTGCCTTCCCTGCTACAGTTCAGTAGGCACCTATGTGGGTTTGGAACAAGTTGGGAGATTAAAAAGACTAAATGAAAACAACAGTACGGGCTTGATCTTGGCCATTCTCAAGACATGAGTGGAAGTTCACCTACTAGTTGCAATCTAGAACATTTCATATCTGTAAAAATATATTTTATTCCCTTTTGATGGTGCTATCCATATTCTTTTTGAATGCACTAAAGTTTTTCTACATTTCTACCCATTCTTCCAAATGCTAAATAAGTCCACTTACAGAACCCCTCAGGAAATGTTACTGTTTGCACATGTTGGTGAATTTGTACATGTTGGTGAATTAGAAGGCATATACAATCCTTCACCATCCCTTCATCTAATTGAATGTTACGTGACTGCAGTATCTAATACTGTGTGCTGACAAAATTTTCTCTTTGATTTTCATTTATGTTTGCAGAAAATCTTTCCAAAGTTGTGGGGGAGAAATACAAATTTTCTGCATTATTTATGTTATCCAAATGAAAGCTCTCTGCACTACCTTAAACATTATTGAGTGATTCCATTTTGGGGTTTCACACCTTAGGAAAAAAGATATTAAATAGCAAAACTAAGTGGTTAACTAAAGCATGTTTGACATTAACGCTATTTATTTCCATTGTTTGGCTCTGTCATAAAAGCCAAATAATGGAAATAAATAGAGTTAATGTGAAATAGAGCAGAGGCATCAAATTATGGGGTTCTCTGAAAGCCCCTTTATCTAAATCAGAAGCTCGTGTGCTTATTTAAAGAGGAAAAAGCGAGCTGGAGTTCAGTCATTGAGTGATTGGCTGACCCAATTGATAGATTTTAAAACTAGGAAAATCTTGTGGAAGGAGCCTTACTGTAAAGTTAGGAGAGCATGCTCTACATGACAAGTGCACTCCTGAGAAAACAGCAAAGAACTACGTAAGACAGCGTTTACCCCTGCATTTGTTACCTCTTCTGGCAGTTTGTCTTACTTTCATTGGCAAGAATAGCACAGCATGCAGTAATATTTTTTCTATCAGAACTACAGTGGGGTGTATTTAGATTTATCACAACATTGCGGATTCCATTAAGAATAGAAGAAATGATACGGATGGGAACAGTGTATGTCTTAGGTGTAAATTCTTTCCTAGATTTCTAAACAAATAACAGTGAGAAAGACTGAAATTACTAGGAAATTCTTCTTTACTGTAATCCAAACAGCAGCACATATGCATATAGGGATTTATTCCACTACATTTGGACACATCGCACCAAGTGTTTTCCCCTCAGAGGTAGTGCAGAAGGATAGCAGCACATCTCTAGATTAAGGTTGGAAAAAGATGGGCATTTAAGCCTGGAATTAGGGCAGAATTCTCAATAAGACCTTATTCACATGAAAGGATAAATAAGGTTCTCTCCAGCTGGAGTTTTCAGTTTGATGACAAATCTACTTCCCGAAGAGGTTTGAAGAGATGTTCACACAGTTTCCTCAAAGCCAACTTTTCTGTTCCAACCCAGCTTGATAAAAGATTAATCCTGGTTGTTAGCAATTTTTCAATGGCTACCTGGAACTGCTTCATTAAGGGTTGTTTAACAAAGAACCTACCAAGGTAATCTGAAAGTGCAGAGTATGGAACTCTGATGGCACTGGCTTGAGTCCCTTATTGAATCCATCTTGCAGGAACGGTACCATATGATTGCTCTGCTAAAAGAATTATTTGGTCACACACTTCTTAGAGGTGGACAGTATGTGGACAAAGGCTTTGCTGCTGTACATTAGGCAGCCGACCGGGTGGAAAGAGCAGAATCTTATAAGTATACATTCCATAATAAGGACCTGTAAACTTTCAGTCTTCAGGCCAAAAATCTCTAGGTTTTCAGACAGTTGGCTGTTCAGAAACACCAAGTCTAGTTTGTATGAAAGTTTTCTTAGGTTCCCTAACACATCCTCAGCAGTAGGGGACTCTGTTCTCTTTTTAGCCAGCTTGGTAGGACCCTGTCTTATTTTAATTTTTGCCCCAAAAGAGGCACAGGGTCTTATACTCACCTAGCAGGCGGCGTTCGGGTCCCTTGTTCTGGTTTCCGGCATTGCGTTAGGCTTCCGTGTAGAGATGCTGAAGGAGCATCTCTTGCTGGTAACAGGCTTTGAATAACCCGCCTCCAGCAAACGAGTGCTCTAATTGTTTCATGAGCGCTTCCTCAACCAATCAGAGCCAGCACTCGATGAACCAATCACAGCCATTTGTTGAATGATATCATGAATCCATCAGCACAGGAGAAAACTCATAATTCAATTGAATTGCTGGGGAGCTTAAGGCATATAGTTTATTGTGTCTAAACATTGAACAAAATTCTCCTCTTCGGCTCTCATCATTATCAGGTCTGAATCCTGTTGAGCAAACCAGCTAAGCATAAACTTCTGGATTGATGAATCACTCTTCCAAAATTGGTTGGAAAAAGCTGAAACGATAGGCCCACATGATATTTCAGCCACATATGTTGCTGAACTGTCTTCAGTGTATGCCTCCACCCAGGTTTAAACCCTTGCCACTTCACTCGGAAGGGTTGGGGATTTTCTTCCTCCATGCCGGTTTACTTAAACCACCTTGGTGTCATTGTATAGATTCTTACAGCTCTGTTCAACAGCAGCTGATCATCATGGAAGAGAACCGCAGGAACTACTCAGTTCCCTGGCATTAGAATTTAATGCCCTTTCTTCAACAGTCCAGAATCTTTAGTTGTAATGCGTAATCACAAATCACAGAAACTGGCATCTTCTGGCTGAGATGAGGCTGAACCACTCCGAATTCAAAATCCACCTTAAGTGAGAATAAGAAGTATATTATCAACTTCATGTGGCTTCACAGGTAAGCTTATGACTGCAATCATAAGTGACTCATTCACTTGTAGGTGAAAATGTAATAGTTTTAATTCCTGTCTGATGCTTATTCTCAAGAATCTTCTGTTGGTCAGGGATACTGAAACAATCAGGTTTAGGAGGTATCCTTGAGATTCAGGCTTATCATATAATCATTCCCTTCTATCAGAGATACCAGTGGCTGGATTGCATTCTATGTGAATGAAGGTGTTGAGATATCTTAGGTAAATACAGTTCTAAGCCTCCCATTTAGTATAAGTATCAGAAAAATCTGAGAGAAAACATCTATACACCACTGTTCCTCTGGAACCCCCCTCTGACTTTTTTGAGAGAATTCTCTCAAGATTTTAACCATGGAAGTTATTGCAGGACAGGTATGTAAACTAATATGGATAAACTTCTTTGTTAGAAGGCACTTAAAATTTACTGTGCAACTTGATAAAGCCACATCATTAAGAATTCAATATAAGAAAAAAAAAACCTGATTCCTACAGTTTACCTGCGGTGTCAGAAATTAAATACTTTCCCCCTCTGCGGACAGATGTTTTTTCTTTACCTTGGTTCCTCTGTGTGAGTTGTCCTGAAAAGGAATGATAGCTCAATCTTTGTTGATCAGGAAACTCTAAAAAAAAGGGCAATGAGTTGCAGTAAAAAATATGCCATCTTGACCTAGCTGGGAATTTAATCATTTTGTCTGAGATTACTTTCATCAGCTCATCAAACTTAAAACCAAATAACTCATTGGTTTTTACTACAAGGTCCATGGGATGATCTTAGACATCTCTTCTACCATCCATCACTTCTTCATGCCGAAGATAAGAATTTGGACAATGTCAGCAGGTTCTATATATTTACTCCTTTCTGAATGTTATCTTGCAGATGAATGAGTCAAGATCGTAACACCTTGTGACATAAACAAAGATTACACAGATTTCTAGTCTGGGCTCCACTGGCCTTGTTGGGTATGATCAACAGTCCCTTTTGACATATTGGCTATAGCTGTATTGACTTTTGGCAGAACCTTATTCTTCTTGTTCCTCATTTAGGAGATAGAGGGACCTAAACTTGTGAATTATAATAGGTTGCCTATCAAGTGTTTTCCATTGCAAGGTCATGTTTCCTTTTGCTTCAATAAAGCAAGGGATGGTAAAACCCTGAAGTAATTCTGGCCAGCACACAAAAACACCTGGTTTAGAATTCTCTAAGCAAACTACTCTGATGAGCCTGCTTACCTACTTAACAGGAAACATGACTTTAAAGGAATGCTGTTCTCCATAGAAGAAGATCCAACTTTGCCAAGGCCCTCAGGTCTCATTTCAGTGGATGAGAGGATGTAATTCCTTCTTACGTTTGGCTCTGAGAGGAATGCAAATTCTTGAGTCCTGCCCTGGAGCAACCAGATAGAGGTCCTTAACCCAGGATGTCATATCCAGGTAAGCGGCTGAGGTGCACAACACCGATTCCCACCTAAGGCAGTCTCTAATGAGGTTGGTCATCACATAGTATTGTTACCTTTCTCACCATAAAAAACAGCCAAGTTAAAAAAAAAGGGATGTGATTTGGGGGGGGGGGGGGTAGCTAAATACAACATATGATTAGACTTTATATTAGCACATAGTCCCTTGTACAGCTATCCTAAATACATTTTATAACTTACATCTTAGCAGCTTAAGTGTACAGTATCTTCTCTATATACATTGCAGAGTTTTTACTGGCACTAGCCTCCCAGTAAAAATACCTGACCTGTAACCCAATATCAGATCTATCAGGAAGTGATTCATTGCAATCCCAGCAGGGTAAATGGTGAAGTTTGAAAGCCTTTGTTCTGCCACTCCTGGCAAGAAATACCAATACTGAACTTCTGTCCTAGTCAAGGCTATTTACCCTTTCCAATCCAATTTCTATCTTGGTTTTCCTAGAGGGCTTACTCTTTTTCTGCTGTTATACAATAGCGCTACATGCTGGCTAAAGCCAGTACTGCATGAGGTGACACGTTGGATAAGCTCTGACAGCAGAGAGGCTGGCAATATACAGTAAGAGAACCCCGACGGATGTCTTCCAACAGTGGAGCTGTACAGCTTTAAATCATAATGTCTTCAGAGGTCAGACAGTGGATTGGAAAGAGTTAAGCTGGGTGTTAGCAGAAACAAAATAGAACCAGAATGAGCATACTTACATTCAGTATAGATTCAAATGCTCCAGCTCCAATTACAGAAGGACACTGCCCATAGCCTTAAACCCCTCTTAATAGCAGTTAAATATCCCAATACATTTGTTCACTTGAGCATATTTTCCATGCGATGTGCGATTGAGTGAAAAATTATTAAAATCAATGAGCATGCGTAAATGCATGTGAAATATGAAGAATACCTGTGTATTCACTGCATTTTTACACACAAAATCAATAAGATTTTGTGCGCTCATTTTATGTGTAAAAATATGCTGCGTAGGCAAGGAAACTCTAAAGTAGTAGTTAGAGATGAGGATCTCACAGTTGAGTGATCTCTGCAGATCCTGTACAAGTGCTGCACAGAGTGTAAAAGAAATCACAAGTAAAAATACAAGGGCAAGTGAAAAACCTTACAAAAATCCAACATTAGGGCTGCTCTCACACAGCCGCTTTCGCGGTATAACAGTCCCATTGATTTCAGTGGGGCCTTGCAGGCATGCGTTAGAAACACAGAGATTTTGGAGCGCTATATGTTCTCTTTTTCTGTGTTTTCACAGGTTTTAAGGCACCTCATCACCCATCACAATTATGGGTTGCAATAAAAAGTGCTATCAGACGCTGTACAATGTGTTCAAAAATGCAGCTCAAAACAGCAGTAAAATGACGCCGTTTCGAGCGGCGTTTATCTAAACGCATGTGGCTTAAGGGCTCCTGTACATATTTGCAGCTACAAAATTTGCGCTCGGAATGCACAGTGAATATAACCCATTGATTTAAATGGGCTTCTTCACATGGTGTTTTCTTGCGCACACATTTAGAGCGTGTGGAATAAAACACAACATGCTTTATTTTGGTGCACAATTGCACACCGAAGGCCCCTTTCTGCACAAAGGTGCGCACTAAAATGCGTAATTTCATGTAGAAAATCAAAGACATCTGCAAATAAGTAGGTTGGCCCGCTGACCTTTTCGGCTGGCCTGCCTACTCAAACATGCCGGAACCATGCCAAACTCAGTAGTCCTGGCTGTACAAAATAGTAGAGTAAAAAGTGCCAATACGGGCACAATAGCACGTGACCGTGTGCCCAGCATAGCGCATATATGTCACGTTATTGTAAATGTGTATATACACTTACACTGGTGTGCAGCCACCCTAAAATGGAATAAAATAACCTCTGGGATAGAAATAGCCACCTGAATATGACGTGAGGAAGAACAATAAAAGATAAACAAGGGGGGAGGAGTTACGGGCCTGTTTTTTAGAAACTGTGTGGATTTTTTAACAATGCATGCAGGTTTTGAAAAAATGAATGTGGTTTTTGAAGACCACATGCTGCTTTTTGAAGCATTTTTTTGCTGCAATTAAAAAAAAAGAGCTAAAACTGCCTACCATGAATGCATTCTTATTAGAGATGAGCGAGTATACTATTACTATTACTATACTATTACTCGAGCGAGTAGTGCCTTAGCTGAGTATCTCCCCGCTCGTCTCTAAAGATTCGGGGGCCGGCGGGGGGCGGGGAGCGGCGGGGGAGAGCGGGGAGGAACGGAGGGGAGATCTCTCTCTCCCTCTCTTCCACCCATTCCCCCGGCTCCAGGCCACAACTCACCTGTCACCGGCACCAGCCCCCAAATCTTTAGAGACGAGCGGGGAGATACTCGGCTAAGGCACTACTCGCTTGAGTAATGTGCCTTAGTGAGTATTCTCACTCATCTCTAATTCTTATATTTTCTAAAAGTCTGAACTAACTCTTCATGTCAGGGCTGTGAGGGATTAGCGTTTAGGATCAGTAGCAACCTGGGCATAAGCAGTCAGAGACAGTGACACACGGGATAAAGTCTTTAGTCCAGGCTTCGCCTGGGTTTATTTCAGTGCAAGCAAAGCAAAATACAGGCCTTAACTTCAGGCCAACATAAAGTAAATCCTGCTCGTCTGAGCACTTACTAAACATGGATCATCCGTGTCTACACACTTGTAAACCAATGGTTCCTGCGCACAGCCAGCCAGGACTCTCAGACCTGCAAAGGTCTCAGCTCTCTTCCTCCAGGACCTGTAGGCCCAGGCTTTATAAGGCCTGGTACCAGTCTCACCTGGTACGTGGGAGTGGCCATCCCACCCTTCGCTTTGACCACTCCAGGAAGAGCCGGCCCGGATTATGTGGCTTGCAGCCACTTACACACTACAACGTGTCAGTAACTTAATGTTACTGACACCATACTGCCGGCTTCCTCCACTGAGCCCAGGCTGCTCGGTGGCACGTATCTGGCCAAGTGCTCCCTAAAGCCGCATAGGAGAGCATCCTAGGCGAAATGTAATGGCCCTCTAGCACTTTGCCGGTCCCTGTCTCACAGGGCTTAAATACAAAGGCCTGTTTTTCTACCGTTATGCGTCCGTGATAATTATGGCCACATAATGGGACAGAACTAAACCATTGACTTAAATGGGGTTCTTGCACATTAATTGTACGGGCCAGAAGAGTTAGGACTTGCCCTTTCTTTCCTGCAAGTAGTCAACATTATATACCCGCTATCTTTTTCACAGTCCTGCTCAATGGCATCGAAGAAGGAAAAAAATCCTGGTACATGTACAACTACAGCCGTCAGAAACCACCTTCACATAGTAAAGAAATATCTACATCCTGCTGTGCAGGGCGTCCAACATTGCCGAATATCTGCAGAGCTGTAGATGTTACATATGGAGAATTATTTAAAGACTGTGAAGTTTGAGGAATAGAATAGTTATAGGAGATAGAAATACTGAAAAGTGACATCATCTATAATTCCAGTTCAATGCCATCTCAATATAAAAGAGTCATTTCACTTCAAAACAAAGAGAGTACTTAGTGATCACAATATACAATATATCATAATGCAGGAAGGTGCCATTGACAGGATGATGCATTTCCATGCATACAGTAAATTCATTCCGAACCGTGAACATTTCTCTCCCAGCTCTCCAAGCTTTCACAGGTGAAATGAACTTTCCCTGCTCTAGATACAGTGTAGCAGGAATCTGACTTTATCATTTTACATTATCCCGTGTAAAAATACAAATTTGACTTTGATTATGATTAATAATTTTGAGAGGGGGTTTGTCCCTGTCATCTCATGGTCAGTCCGAACATAAAGTATCCATTAGAGGAGAAGAATCACTTTTGTTCTCCTTCAATAAAAAAAAAATCAAGTAAAATCTAAAAAAATGTTAGACTGTAAAGCTGGCAGTGAGAATACACTCTGGATGTGTTAGGATGAATGGCACTCAGTTGAGCATAAATTATATCAACCCGCAAATATAGAAAGTGTGCATGAATTGATTTACTAATCTGCTCATCAAACACGATGCTTTAGCAGTGGATATATGCTGCAAAGTCAGATTATTGAAATACACAATAATATGGAGAGGAAATGATCCATGACTCAGAATGACGTACACGCTGCATCTGCTATCTGCACACAGCATAGTTAGAAGCCAGCCTCTACACTGGATCTAATATAGAGTAGCCGTTAACAATTTTTGATACAAAGTAGACGCTGAGCCACATTTACTATTCAGATTTTGATTGATTTGGGCAGAAATTGTGCAGACTAAAAAGTCACAGCTAAAATTGTTTGAGGTTTGGATCATTTGACGAAGCTGTAACTATACTTTTAGGGTAAGCTCACATGAGCGTAAGTGCAAATATGCTCACTATCGCGAGGCATATATGCGCTATGCAGGGCACACAATCGTGGGCTGTTGCACCAGGACTGACGCATTTTATTGTACTTTATTGTGCTGCTGGGACAGCTCACATGAGCGTGGTCTCAGGGGTGCCATGTTTGAGTAGGCGGGACAGCTTACTCGGTAGGTAGGTCAGATGACCTAGTAGGCCCAGGTGTTTTTCTTTAAGCCCGCGAAATTGCACAATTCAGTGCTCAAAATGCTCGAAATGTGCGGACCAACACATATGAAGTAACCCATTGCAGTCAATAGGATCTATTAGCTGTGCATGGCAAATTTTGCAGCCACAAATGCACTCTTTTGAGGCCACCCTTATGATATGTTCACTGAGGATGGAGTTTGCTGGGGATTGTCTGCAGCAAACAGTCCACAGCAAATCCGCACCAAATTCTGCTTAAAAAATTGCACCATCTGATGTAGTTTTTGGTGTGGATCCACTGCAAATTTAACACCTTTAAATTAAGGGCGTCTTCACACGACCATGATTGCATGGGTATTTGCGCATTTCGCAAGCATAGAAAAAAGTAGGACCTGCTCTATCTTTGTTTTTTCTGCAGCAAAGGCTCCCCTTGGAAGTCTATGGGAGATGCTCAAACACACAAGGGGAAGTATAAAGCAACACGCAAAATGTGGGGAATAGAAGACATCTTGACCTCATTAGGCTAATAAGAATGATAATCAACCTCAAAAACTTTGTTTATGTACAATTTCATTTTGCTGTAGCAAGCGTTTTTGTGCATACGGTCATCTGAATAAGCCCTAAATTCAACTGAAAAGCTGAAATTTGCTATGTATCCACACCAAAATCTACATCAAATACTGCAAATTTTTAAGCAGAATTCGGTGCAGATTTGGTGTGGACTGTTTGCTGTAGACAATCCCCAGCAAACTCCATCCTAAGTGAACATATCCTAAGGGTGGCCTCAAACAAGTGCATTTATGGCTGCAAAGTTTGCAATGAGCAGCTAATAGATCCCATAGACTTCAATTGACAGACAATTCACAGCAAATACTGACCAATGTGGACATACTCTACGGGCATGTTTTTGCAGCGGCTAGTGGGAGTTTTTAGTGTCCGCTAAAAATGCTGCTCTGAACCTCCCTTCATTTCAATGGACTTCTCAGATGAGCGTTTAGCGCAGCATTTATACTGTGCTACAACGAATGCTGCATGTTCTTTTTTGGGGCATTACAATGTGTTTTGATTCATGCATAACCCATTGAAATGAATAGGGTGCATTAAAAATGCTACAAAATACTGTGTACAGCATTTTTCTAGGGAGGGGGTGGGGATTGGTATGGAAAATGTTTCTAACTCTTGGCGTGTTTTTAAGCTAAATGGCTATTTTTTCAAAATTGTGGCATGCTCCCGGTGTATTTAAATATAAAAATTCAAAAATAGCGACTGCTATGCATACAATTATAAACTATATGTATTGATAGGGCTTTATGCAGAATACATGATTTCTTTTTCATACTGCACACTAACGATTGTCATGCTCTAGGGCAGCTAGGTCTTTATTTAAAAGGTTTTATATGGGGGGGGACAAATATTTTAAAAGTTTATCGGGGTCCTGTAAAGAATAAAGTAAAAAAGAAGCCATACTTACCTCACCTGCACTGCACAGCTCCCGTTATGCTGGTGTCCTGTCCCCAATGTGGACTAGTGATTACATCATAGAATGGTAGAGCTGGAAGGGACATCCAGGATCATCTGGTCCAACCCCCTGCTCAGTGCAGGATCACTAAGTCATCTCAGACAGATATTTGTCCAGTCTTTGTTTGAAAACTTCCATTGAAGGAGACCTCACCACCAAAGGCTGTACAAATATCTGTCTGGGATGATTTACTGAATCCTTCACTGAGCAGGGGGTTGGACCCGGTGACCCTGGAGGTCCTTTCCAACTCTACCATTCTATGATTCTGTGATTCTATGACTTTTATTTTGCTGTTAACATACTCCCAAAATCCTTTTTTATTGCTGTTGGCCTCTGTTGCAAGCCTCAATTCATTATTAGTCTTAGCTTTTCTGACACTTGCCCTACAGTTTCTACAGACCGCATTATATTCTTCTTTAGATATTCCCCCTCTTTCCATTTGACAAACATATTTTTCTTCATTTTTAATATGTATGCAAGTTCTGTGTTCATCCATCCTGGTCTCTTTAAATGCTTGTCATTCTTCCTTCTTTGTTAATAATGGTGCTTTGAGAATCTCATTCCACAATCTTTCCCAACCTTCTTGAACATTTCTGTCCTTAGGAACATCCAGCCATTGTATTCTTCCTACCCTCTTATCTGAAATTCAAGGATAGCACAATCAATGCCTCCTAAGGTTCCAGCCATCCTTACTTCCTCAACCATTCCAAAGCAGCGCGCGCCGAGGCAGAAGAGCTGAAGCAGGAACAGGGGGCAGAAGGGGATACCGGAGCGGAGCAGTAGCCGGAGCCGGCACCCGGAGGCCACCAGGGGTCCAGCGCCGGCAGGAGGTTTGTCCGAGGGGAGCGCGGCAGAAGCGGAATAGAGCAGCAGGTACCGGAGCAGCAGGAGGGCAGAGAGAGCGGCCGCCAGGAGAGCAGGTGACATCACCAGGAGGAGTGGAGGAGCAGCAACAGGAGCCGATAAGTATCTTCTGTGTGTGTGTGTGTGTGAATCTAAGTGTGTGTCTTCTGTGTATCTAGTGTGACCTAGCTGTGTCTTCTGTGTGTGTGTGTCTGTGGGTCTAAGTGTTTGTGGGGGGGCGGATTTTTGTGTGTGAGCGGTTGCATAGAGGCAGCAGCGGGTGAGCGGTTGCGCAGAGGCGGCAACGCGTGAGCGGTTGCGCAGAGGCGGCAGCGAGTGAGCGGTTGCGCGTAAGCATCAGCGTGTGAGTGGTTGCGCAGGGGCAGCAGCGGGTGAGCGGTTGCGCAGAGGCGGCAGCGTGTGAGCGGAAGCGTTTGAGCGGCGTGAGTGGCAGCATATGAGTGGCAGCGTGTAAGTAGTTGCGCAGAGGCAGCAACGTGTGAGCAGTTGAGCAGAGGCTGCAGCGTGTGAGCGGTTGCGCAGTGGCGACAGCGTGTGAGCAGTTGCGCAGAGGTGGTAGCGTGTGAGCGGAGTTTGAACAAGTCTATCTTTACTATTTCCACAAGTAAATTGTAGATCCCCGTTAGAGCTCCCACCCACTAGCGTTTTTTTCTCCACTGCACTGCGAGAGTAAGAGAAAACTCTCACAGAGCAGTGCGAAAAATCGCAGCGACATCGCTGCGACAGTCTTTTTAATGGGGTCAGAGGCAGCAGCACTAGTCCCATTGAAAAGATATGGGGAATGCCGCGGACTTCTGCCACAGCTGTGACAGCTGTCACAGATGTGGCAGGAGTTTCCTTCATCCCTGCGGGGACCGCGGGGATGAAGGAACCCTCTGTCACAGCTGTCACAGCTGTAGCAGAAGTCAGCTGCATGCTATCCCATTGCTTTCAATGGGATTGGCACTGCTGCCGATCCCATTGAAAGCAGTGGTTTCTGTCAAGCCCTGCAGAATGATTATCGGAGAAGGGCTTGAAATATAAGCCCTTCCCCGATAATCATAAAAAAGTGGTTAAAAAAATAATAAATAAGTTACTCACCTCTCCTGCTGTCAGCCCCATCCTCCGGCTGGCTCCCCGGCACTGCTACTGAGCTCTTTCAGCAGACGGGGATTTAAAAATCCCCGCCTCCTGAAAGGGCTGTGCAGATTGGCTGAGGGCTCAGCCAATAGCAGCTACTGCTTGGCTATTGGCTGAGCACTCAGCCAATGGCAGATAGCTCTTAGCTATTCATTCATGAATAGCAATATCTTAGCTTGAAAGCAATGGGATAGCATGCCGCTGACTTCTGCCACAGCTGTGACAGAGGGTTTCTTCATTCCCCGCGGGGATGAAGGAAACTCCTGCCACAGCTGTCACAGCTGTGGCAGAAGTCAGAGGTGTTCTCCATATCTTTTCAATGGGGCTAGCGCTGCTGCCGCTGGCCCCATTGAAAACACTGGCGATGTTGCAGCGATATCCCAGCGATTTTGGGATATCTGCCTGCGTTTTTCTCGCACTGCGATGCGAGACTTTAACTTTAGAATCGCATCGCAGTGGAGAAAAAAACGCCAGTGGGTGGGAGCCCTTAGGATGAGCTCCATGCCTGGCAATGTCATCCAGTATGCTATTTGTGCAATGTACGCGGTCCTTGATGAGCTGATCGAGGATGCATACTGTTACGCAAGATGCGTGCACGTCGCACATTTAGAAGCCCTAATCCTGGATCTAAATGAGCAACTGGCAACACTGAGAGGAGTTTGCTGCTCACTGAGCAGGCACTCGCTGGGGTAGAGGCGGGGGCGGATGGTAGTATGGAAGTGCAGGGGGAGCAGGGAGCTAGCTGGGTGACAGAAAGAAGGAGGGGTAGAGGGAAGAGAACCATGTAGGCTAGTCCTGAACTGGCACAACTCAACAAGTCTGCAAAGTTGGCAGCTGAGGGGGATGCCATTACAGAGCCAGCACCGCTGCAGCACGGCATGCCCTCTGAACGCCAAGGGGATGACTGCTCCAGTGAGATGGGGATGGGGAGTGTAGGGCAGGCTAGACAGGTCCTAGTGGTGGGGGACTCAATTATAAGGGGGACAGATAGGGCAATCTGCCATAAAGACCGGGATCGTCGAACAGTGTGTTGTCTTCCTGGCGCTCAAGTTCGACACATCGCGGATCGGATTGACAGATTACTGGGAGGGGCTGGTAAGGATCCAGCGGTCATGGTGCATGTTGGCACCAATGAACAAATTAGAGGTCGATTGAGGGCCCTTAAAAATGATTTCAGGGACCTAGGATCCCAGCTTAGGGCGAGGACCTCCAGGGTAGTTTTTTCAGAAATACTACCTGCACCTAAAGCCACACTAGAAAGGCAGCAGGATCTTAGGAAGGTAAACAAGTGACTTCGAAGTTGGTGTAAGAAGGAGGAATTTAGGTTCCTGGAGAACTGGGCTGACTTTGCTGTCGGCTACAGGCTCTACCGTAGGGACAGGCTGCATCTCAATGGGGAGGGTGCAGCTGTGCTGGGGGAAAAGATGGCTAGAAGGCTGGAGGAGTGTTTAAACTAGGGACTGGGGGGAGGGTAAAATGAGAAATAGTGGGAGAGCCAGTGTAACTAACGACCTGGGTCCAAGCAAGGTGAATGAGGGTTGAGCAGGGGGTGGGGTTAGTACAGTTAGAACTGTTAGATCAGCCATTAGTACGAATAACAACAAAACGATTTTAAAAAACAAAAAAACCCATATAAATTGTATGACCACGAATGCAAGAAGTCTGATAGGTAAAGTGGGTAAGCTTGAAGCGAGAATGGCCGATGAAAATTATGATATAGTTGGAATAACGGAAACATGGCTTGATGATAAGTGAGATTGGGCGGCGAATTTGCAGGGGTACAATCTCTTCAGAAGAGACCGAAGGAACCAGAAAGGGGGAGGGGTATGTCTGTACATCAAATCGAACTTAAAGCCGAGGCCACGGGAGGATATAGGAGTAGGAGAAGAACAGGTGGAATCTCTGTGGGTAGAAATACAGGGAGGAAAAAATAACAAAATCCTGATAGGGGTCTTCTATAGACCACCAAAAGCAACAGAAGAAACTGAAAACTTACTATTAAGGCAGATAGAAGACATGTCAAACCGCAATGAAGTAATAATCATGGGGGACTTTAATTATCCAGGTATAACATGGGAGAACGAAACCTGCAAATCTCACAGGGGTGACAAATTCTTGAGAGTAATTAAAGACAATTACCTGAACCAACTTGTGCAGGAACCAACTAGAGGGAGGGCCATTCTGGACCTAGTACTAACTAACAAACCGGAATGGATAAAGGGGGTGCAGGTTGAGGGGCACTTGGGGAACAGTGACCACAATATAATCAACTTCCAGCTGTCATTCAATAGGAAGCCTTATCAGGGAGCGACAAAAAAACAAAACTTTAGTAAAGCAAAATTTGATCAGCTTAGAACTACTATCGGTAACATTAAGTGGGACAACATCCTCAAAAATAACAGTACAGAGGACAAATGGGAAAAGTTTAAAAGGATCCTAATCACCTCATGTGAGCAGTTAATTCCCTTTGAAAATAAAAGAATCTCAACTAAAAGGAAACCAATGTGGCTCGACAAGACGGTGAGAGGGGCAATAAATGAAAAAAAGAAAGCGTTCAAACTACTAAAGCAAGAAGGCAGCGAAGAAGCGCTAAAATCGTGCAGGGAAAAAGATAAAATATGCAAAGATAGGATCAAAATTGCCAAGGAGGAGGCAGAAACACTGATCGCCAAAGAGAGCAAAAACAACCCAAAACTATTTTTCAACTATATTAACAGCAAAAGGATTTGCAAGGAGAACACTGGCCCTTTAACAAATAATGCAGGAGAAATCATTGAAGATGATGGAGGGAAGGCAAATCTATTAAACAGTTTCTTTTCAAGCGTATTCACAAACGAAAAGGAAATGCCACACAAGATGCAGGGGAATAAAATGAACCCCTCACAAAATATGTCATACCTAACACAAGAGGAAGTGCGGAAGCGATTAAAGAAGACTAAAATCGATAAATCGCCAGGCCCAGATGGAATACACCCAAAGATACTAAGGGAACTAAGTGACGAGATAGCTAGGCCGCTAAATCTAATATTTCTAGACACTATCAAGACCGGTGTTGTATCACTGGATTGGCGCATTGCCAACGTGGTTCCAATTGGGAAACAAAAGTGAGCCTGGTAACTACAGACCAGTAAGTCTCACTTCAATAACAGGAAAACTTTCCGAGGGGATTCTGAGAGACGCCATCGATGAGGACCTCAAGGAGAACAAGGGAATAACTCCTCACCAGCATGGATTCATGAAGGGTCACTCATGTCAGACAAATTTGATCAGGGAGAATCTATTGATCTCGTATATCTCGACTTCTCTAAAGCCTTTGACACCGTGCCACATAATAGGCTAATATACAAAATGAGGTAGCTCGGATTGGGTGAAAACGTGTGTAATTGGGTAAAGAATTGGCTCAATGATAGAAAGCAGAGGGTGGTAATAAATGGTTCGTACTCTGATTGGACCACAGTCACTAGTGGGGTGCCACAGGGTTCAGTATTAGGCCCCATTCTGTTCAATATTACAGATGAGCGAGCATACTCGTCCGAGCTTGATGCTCGTTCGAGTATTAGGGTGCTCGAGATGCTCGTTACTCAAGACGAGCACCACGCGGTACTCGTCTTGATTAAACGAGCACTGACCATTGAATTCAATGGAGCCGGCAATACAGCCGGCTCCATTGAACGCAATGGGCTGCCGGCGATCGCGGGATGAATTGTCGGGAAGGGCTTAAATATATAAGCCCTTCCCTGCAATTCATCCAGAAATGTGTAAAAATAAAAAAATATATATACTCCCCTTGTCCCGGCAGAACGATGTTAGCCCATTGAATTCAATGGAGCTGGCAATACAGCCGGCTCCAGTGAAAGCAATGGTCTGCCGGCGATCGCAGGATGAATTGTCGGGAAGGGCTTAAATATATAAGCCCTTCCCTGCAATTCATCCAGAAATATGTAAAAATAAAAAATATATATATACTCACCTGGTGCCGGCAGACGGAGTTCAGCGCGGCCGGCGGCAGTCCTCCTGAACTGCCCTGAACAGCTGTGAGTAGTATTCAGCAGCCGGGGATTTAAAATCCCCGCATGCTGAATGAGCTGCCTCTAATTGGTCACAGCCTGACCAATCAGAGGCAGATCTCACTCACACACCCATTCATGAATTCATGAATGGGTGAGTGACTGCTGCCTCTCATTGGCTCAGCGCAGGGACCAATCTGATTGGGACCAGGTGAGTATATATATATTTTTTCACATTTCTGGATGAATTGCAGGGAAGGGCTTATATATTTAAGCCCTTCCCGACAATTCATCCCGCGATCGCCGGCAGACCATTGCTTTCAATGGAGTCGTCTGCCGGGACCAGGTGAGTATATATATTTTTTTATTTTCACACATTTTTGGATGAATTGCAGGGAAGGGCTTATATATTTAAGCCCTTCCTGACAATTCATCCCGCGATCGCCGGCAGACCATTGCTTTCAATGGAGTCGGCTGTATTGCTGGCTCCATTGAATTCAATGGGCTAACATCGTTCTTCTCTGCCACAGCTGTTACAGCTGTGGCAGAGGAGAACGATCTTTATGCTGACAGTGCGGGGGAGGGGGGGTCTCACTCTTGCCACTACTGTGGCTTAATAGTGGGACCTGGGAACTTGAGATGCAGCCCAACATGTAGCCCCTCGCCTGCCCTATTCGTTTCTGTGTCGTTCCCATCACTTTCTTGAATTTCCCAGGTTTTCACAAATGAAAACCTTAGCGAGCATCGGCGATATACAAAAATGCTCGAGTCGCCCATTGACTTCAATGGGGTTCGTTACTCGAAACGAACTCTCGAGCATCACTGAAAGTTCGACTCGAGTAACGAGCACCCGAGCATTTTGGTGCTCGCTCATCTCTATTCAATATATTTATCAACGACATGATAGGGGGGGCTACACAGCAAAATATCAATATTTGCAGACGACACTAAATTATACAATATAATTAATGCAGCATAAGGCTACAAACAGACCTAGATAAGCTGGGGGCTTGGGCAGAAAAATGGCAAATGAAGTTCAATATTGAAAAATGTAAGATTATGCACATGGGCAGCAAAAACGGATATCACCAATATTCACTTAATGGGGTATTGCTTGGGAAAAGTGATATGGAAAAGGACCTGGGGGTACTATTGGATAGTAGACTAAACTGGAGTAACCAATGCCAGTCAGCTGCTGCAAAGGTAAATACAGTCTTGGGGTGTATTAAAAGAGGTATAGGGGTGAAGGACGAGAACATTATCCTTCCATTATATAAGGCACTAGTCAGGCCCCACATGGAATACTGCGCACAGTTCTGGTCACCGGTGCTCAGGAAAGATGTTACAGTACTGGAGGGGGTTCAAAGAAGAGCAACTAAACTAATACATGGAATGACGGGACTGGAATACCCAGAGAGGCTATCCAAATTGAGACTATTTACTCTAGAAAAAAGAAGGCTAAGGGGCGACCAAATAACTATGTATAAATACATGAGGGAACAATACAAGGATCTCTCCCATGATCTGTTTACACCCAGGACTATGACGGCAACAAGAGGGCATCTGTTACGTTTAGAGGAAAGCAGGTTTCATCACCAACATAGAAAGGGGTTCTTTACTGTAAGAGCAGTGAGACTGTGGAACTCTCTGCCGGAGGAAGTGGTGATGGCAAAATCCATAGAGGAGTTTAAACGGGGACTTGATGTCTTTCTGGAGAGGAAGGATATTATAGGTTATTAGAGATGAGCGAACACCAAAATGTTCGGGTGTTCGTTATTCGTAACGAACTTCCCGTGATGCTCGAGGGTTCGTTTCGAACAACGAACCCCATTGAAGTCAATGGGCGACCAGAACATTTTTGTATTTCGCCGATGCTCGCTAAGGTTTTCATGTGTGAAAATCTGGGCAATTCAGGAAAGTGATGGGAATGACACAGTGACGGATAGGGCAGGCGAGGGGCTACATGTTGGGCTGCATCCTAAGTTCACAGGTCCCACTATTAAGCCACAATAGCGGCAAGAGTGGGCCCCCCCCCCCCTCCCAACAACTTTTACTTCTGAAAACCGCTCATTAGCATGGCATACCTTTGCTAAGCACCACACTACCTCCAACAAAGCACAATCACTGCCTGCATGACACTCCACTGCCACTTCTCCTGAGTTACATGCTGCCCAACCGCACCCCCTCCCCCCCACAGCGCACACCAAACTGTCCCTGCGCAGCCTTCAGCTGCCCTCATGCCACACCACCCTCATGTCTATTTAGAAGTGCGTCTGCCACGACGAGGGACCGCAGGCACACACTGCACAGGGTTGGCACGGCTAGGTAGCGACCCTCTTTAATAGGGGCGGGGCGATAGCCCACAATGCTGTACAGAAGCAATGAGAAATACAATCCTGTGCCACCGCCATCAGGAGCTGCACACGTGGGCATAGCAATGGGGAACCTATGTGCCACACACTATTCATTCTGTCAAGGTGTCTGCATGCCCCAGTCAGACTGGTTATATGCACCTTAACAGTAACCGCGTTGGTGGTAATGTGGTGGTGACTGCGGACCTAGTACCACGGTTGTATTTTGTTGGTTTTCGGAATGTGGCCAGGATTAAGTGGGCCGTGGCGGGGGGATGGTGGGGGGGCTCTCTTGTAGTGTCGGTAAAGGTGAAATTCTTGGACTGCCACCAGACGAACCAATGCAAAGGCATTTGCCAACAATGTTTTCCCTGTTGGAGGAGGAGGGGGATGTTTTTGAGGCACTACGTGTCCTCTCCACGTGTCCGTGGTTATATGCACCTTAACAGTAACCGCGTTGGTGGTAATGTGGTGGTGACTGCGGACCTAGTACCACGGTTGTATTTTGTTGGTTTTCGGAATGTGGCCAGGATTAAGTGGGCCGTGGCGGGGGGATGGTGGGGGGGCTCTCTTGTAGTGTCGGTAAAGGTGAAATTCTTGGACTGCCACCAGACGAACCAATGCAAAGGCATTTGCCAACAATGTTTTCCCTGTTGGAGGAGGAGGGGGATGTTTTTGAGGCACTACGTGTCCTCTCCACGTGTCCGTGGTTATATGCACCTTAACAGTAACCGCGTTGGTGGTAATGTGGTGGTGACTGCGGACCTAGTACCACGGTTGTATTTTGTTGGTTTTCGGAATGTGGCCAGGATTAAGTGGGCCGTGGCGGGGGGATGGTGGGGGGGCTCTCTTGTAGTGTCGGTAAAGGTGAAATTCTTGGACTGCCACCAGACGAACCAATGCAAAGGCATTTGCCAACAATGTTTTCCCTGTTGGAGGAGGAGGGGGATGTTTTTGAGGCACTACGTGTCCTCTCCACGTGTCCGTTCCATGTAAGCAATAGTAGCACTCAAGACAGGCCCCAGTAACAATTCTGAAGCAGCAGTATAGCGGGAGCGCAGTCTTCGTTCCATGTAAGCAATAGTAGCACTCAAGACAGGCCCCAGTAACAATTCTGAAGCAGCAGTATAGCGGGAGCGCAGTCTTCGTTCCATGTAAGCAATAGTAGCACTCAAGACAGGCCCCAGTAACAATTCTGAAGCAGCAGTATAGCGGGAGCGCAGTCTTCGTTCCATGTAAGCAATAGTAGCACTCAAGACAGGCCCCAGTAACAATTCTGAAGCAGCAGTATAGCGGGAGCGCAGTCTTCGTTCCATTTCAGTAGCCTTAGTATAGCCAAGGCACAAGTGACATTTATGTAGCTAAACTGTAGGCCAACCCCACACACCTTTCTGTACCATGAGTGCAGGCGAAGAACATAGAAATTACTATGATTACACTGTAGGTGAGGGCCCCAAAAAATTGGTGTACCAACAGTACTAATGTACCTCAGTAAAAATTGGCCATGCCCAACCAAGATGGCAGGTGAATCGCTTTGGTTAATGTGGCTTAAGTGGTAACTAGGCCTGGAGGCAGCCCAGTGTAACGAAAAATTGGTTCAAGTTAAAGTTCCAACGCTTTTAAGCTAATTGAAACTTATAAAAATTGTTCTGAAAAATTATTTGAGTGAGCCTTGTGGCCCTAAGAAAAATTGCCCGTTCAGCGTGATTACGTGAGGTTTCAGGAGGAGGAGCAGGAGGAGGAGGAGGAGGAATATTAGACACAGATTGATGAAGCACAAATGTCCCCGTTTTGGATGGTGAGAGAGAACGTAGCTTCCATCCGCGGGTGCAGCCTACGTATTGCTTACGTATCGCTGCTGTCCGCTGGTGGAGAACAGAAGTCTGGCGAAATCCAGCCTTTGTTCATCTTGATGAGTGTTAGCCTGTCGGCACTGTCGGTTGACAAGCGGCTACGCTTATCGGTGATGATTCCCCCAGCCGCACTAAACACCCTCTCCGACAACACGCTAGCCGCAGGACAAGCAAGCACCTCAAGGGCATACAGGGCTAGTTCAGGCCACGTGTCCAGCTTCGACACCCAGTAGTTGTAGGGGGCAGAGGCGTCACCAAGGATGGTCGTGCGATCCGCTACGTACTCCCTCACCATCCTTTTGCAGTACTCCCGCCGACTCAGCCGTGACTGGGGAGCGGTGACACAGTCTTGGTGGGGAGCCATAAAGCTGGCCAGGCCCTTAAAGACTGTTGCACTGCCTGGGATGTACATGCTGCTCGATCTACGCACATCCCCTGCAACATGGCCCTCGGAACTGCGCCTTCTGCCACTAGCGCTGTCGGCTGGGAATTTTACCATCAGCTTGTCCGCAAGGGTCCTGTGGTATAGCAACACTCTCGAACCCCTTTCCTCTTCGGGAATCAGAGTGGGCAGGTTCTCCTTATACCGTGGATCGAGCAGTGTGTACACCCAGTAATCCGTAGTGGCCAGAATGCGTGCAACGCGAGGGTCACGAGAAAGGCATCCTAACATGAAGTCAGCCATGTGTGCCAGGGTACCTGTACGCAACACATGGCTGTCTTCACTAGGAAGATCACTTTCAGGATCCTCCTCCTCCTCCTCCTCCTCAGGCCATACACGCTGAAAGGATGACAGGCAATCAGCCGGTGTACCGTCAGCAGCGGGCCAAGCTGTCTCTTCCCCCTCCTCCTCATCCTCCTCATGCTCCTCCTCCTCCTCCTGTACGCGCTGAGAAATAGACAGGAGGGTGCCCTGACTATCCAGCGGCATACTGTCTTCCCCCGCCCCCGTTTCCGAGCGCAAAGCAGCTGCCTTTATGGTTTGCAGGGAATTTCTCAAGATGCATAGCAGAGGAATGGTGACGCTAATGATTGTAGCATCGCCGCTCACCACCTGGGTAGACTCCTCAAAATTACCAAGGACATGGCAGATGTCTGCCAACCAGGCCCACTCTTCTGAAAGGAATTGAGGAGGCTGACTCCCACTGCGCCGCCCATGTTGGAGTTGGTATTCGACTATAGCTCTACGCTGTTCATAGAGCCTGGCCAACATGTGGAGCGTAGAGTTCCACCGTGTGGGCACGTCGCACAGCAGTCGGTGCACTGGCAGCTTAAAGTGATGTTGCAGGGTGCGCAGGGTGGCAGCGTCCGTGTGGGACTTGCGGAAATGTGCGCAGACCCGGCGCGCCTTTACGAGCAGGTCTGACAAGCGTGGGTAGCTTTTCAGAAACCGCTGAACCACCAAATTAAAGACGTGGGCCAGGCATGGCACGTGCGTGAGGCTGCCGAGCTGCAGAGCCGCCACCAGGTTACGGCCGTTGTCACACACGACCATGCCCGGTTGGAGGCTCAGCGGCGCAAGCCAGCGGTCGGTCTGCTGTGTCAGACCCTGCAGCAGTTCGTGGGCCGTGTGCCTCTTATCGCCTAAGCTGAGTAGTTTCAGCACGGCCTGCTGACGCTTGCCCACCGCTGTGCTGCCACACCGCGCGACACCGACTGCTGGCGACATGCTGCTGCTAACACATCTTGATTGTGAGACAGAGGAGGAGGAGGAGGAGGAGGGTGCTTTAGTGGAGGAAGCATACACCTCCGCAGATACCACCACCGAGCTGGGGCCCGCAATTCTGGGGGTGGGTAGGACGTGAGCGGTCCCAGGCTCTGACTCTGTCCCAGCCTCCACTAAATTCACCCAATGTGCCGTCAGGGAGATGTAGTGGCCCTGCCCGCCTGTGCTTGTCCACGTGTCCGTAGTTAAGTGGACCGTGGCAGTAACCGCGTTGGTGAGGGCGCGCACAATGTTGCGGGAGACGTGGTCGTGCAGGGCTGGGACGGCACATCGGGAAAAGTAGTGGCGACTGGGAACTGAGTAGCGCGGGGCCGCCGCCTCCATGATACTTTTGAAGGACTCCGTTTCCACAACCCTATACGGCAGCATCTCAAGGCTGATGAATTTTGCGATGCGGACGGTTAACGTTTGAGCGTGCGGGTGCGTGGCGGCGTACTTGCGCTTGCGCTCGAACACTTGCGCAAGCGACGGCTGAACGGTGCGCTGAACTACACTGCTGGATGGGGCCGAGGACAGCGGAGATGAGGGTGTGGGTGCAGGCCATGAGGCGGTAGTGCCTGTGTCCTGAGAGGGGGGTTGCATCTCAGTGGCAGGTTGGGGCACAGGGGGAGAGGCAGGGGTGCAAACCGGAGGCGGTGAACGGCCTTTGTCCCACCTTGCGGGGTGCTTGGCCATCATATGTCTGCGCATGGTGGTGGTGGTGAGGCTGTTGGTGTTGGCTCCCCGGCTGAGCTTTGCGCGACAAAGGTTGCACACCACTGTTCGTCGGTCGTCAGGCGTCTCTGTGAAAAACTGCCAGACCTTAGAGCACCTCGGCCTCCGCAGGGTGGCATGGCGCGAGGGGGCGCTTTGGGAAACACTTGGTGGATTATTCGGTCTGGCCCTGCCTCTACCCCTGGCCACTGCACTGCCTCTTGCAACCTGCCCTGCTGATGCCCTTGACTCCCCCTCTGAAGACCTGTCCTCCTGAGTAAGCGTTGCACACCAGGTGGGGTCAGTCACCTCATCGTCCTGCTGCTCTTCCTCCGAATCCTCTGTGCGCTGCTCCCTGGGACTTACTGCCCTTACTACTACCTCACTGCAAGACAACTGTGTCTGATCGTCATCGTCCTCCTCACCCACAGAAAGTTGTTGAGACAGTTGGCGGAAGTCCCCAGCCTCTTCCCCCGGACCCCGGGAACTTTCGAATGGTTGGGCATCAGTGACGATAAACTCCTCTGGTGGGAGAGGAACCGCTGCTGCCCAATCTAAGCAGGGGCCCGAGAACAGTTCCTGGGAGTGTTCCCGCTCCTGAGCAGGTGTCATTGTAGTGGAGTGAGGAGGCTGGGAGGAAGGAGGAGCAGCAGACAGAGGATTCGGATTGGCAGCAGTGGACGGCGCAGAACTGCGGGTAGACGATAGGTTGCTCGAAGCACTTTCTGCCATCCAGGACAGGACCTGCTCACACTGCTCATTTTCTAATAACCGTCTCCCGCGTGGACCCATTAATTGGGCGATGAATGTGGGGACGCCAGAAACGTGCCTCTCTCCTAATCGCGCAGCAGACAGCTGCGACACACCTGGATCAGGAGCTTGGCCTGTGCCCACACCCTCACTTGGCCCTCCGCGTCCTCGGCCACGTCCACGTCCACGTCCTCTAGGCTTACCCCTACCCCTCAGCATGCTGTATTACCAGTGATTAGATTTCCCAGGCAGGAAATAAATTGGCGCAAGACTGCAGGCCAAATATAATTTTTGCCCTTTTTGGAAAACGAAAGGCCCCACTGCCTCTAGTGAATGAATTATCTAAGTTTAATAACTGTGCTGTGTCCCTGCTTATGTGTCACAGAACGTGAGGGTAGCAGAGTTATTATAACTCTTGGAGAGCAGGTATTTTTTTTCCCAATTAAGGAAAGCAAATGGCGAAGCCAGCAGTAAAGCGTAGCTGGCTGCGTATGATTTAGCAATGTTTTTCACGCAGCTCACACGTCTCCACAGGCGTAAGGACGGACACAGGCTGGACAAATAGATTTCTTTTCAGTTTTTTCCCACCAACAGGCAGCACTGCGTATATTCAATGAACCTGAGAAGTTTAATAACTGTGCTGTGTCCCTGCTTATGTGTCACAGAACGTGAGGGTAGCAGAGTTATTATAACTCTTGGAGAGCAGGTATTTTTTTTCCCAATTAAGGAAAGCAAATGGCGAAGCCAGCAGTAAAGCGTAGCTGGCTGCGTATGATTTAGCAATGTTTTTCACGCAGCTCACACGTCTCCACAGGCGTAAGGACGGACACAGGCTGGACAAATAGATTTCTTTTCAGTTTTTTCCCACCAACAGGCAGCACTGCGTATATTCAATGAACCTGAGAAGTTTAATAACTGTGCTGTGTCCCTGCTTATGTGTCACAGAACGTGAGGGTAGCAGAGTTATTATAACTCTTGGAGAGCAGGTATTTTTTTTCCCAATTAAGGAAAGCAAATGGCGAAGCCAGCAGTAAAGCGTAGCTGGCTGCGTATGATTTAGCAATGTTTTTCACGCAGCTCACACGTCTCCACAGGCGTAAGGACGGACACAGGCTGGACAAATAGATTTCTTTTCAGTTTTTTCCCACCAACAGGCAGCACTGCGTATATTCAATGAACCTGAGAAGTTTAATAACTGTGCTGTGTCCCTGCTTATGTGTCACAGAACGTGAGGGTAGCAGAGTTATTATAACTCTTGGAGAGCAGGTATTTTTTTTCCCAATTAAGGAAAGCAAATGGCGAAGCCAGCAGTAAAGCGTAGCTGGCTGCGTATGATTTAGCAATGTTTTTCACGCAGCTCACACGTCTCCACAGGCGTAAGGACGGACACAGGCTGGACAAATAGATTTCTTTTCAGTTTTTTCCCACCAACAGGCAGCACTGCGTATATTCAATGAACCTGAGAAGTTTAATAACTGTGCTGTGTCCCTGCTTATGTGTCACAGAACGTGAGGGTAGCAGAGTTATTATAACTCTTGGAGAGCAGGTATTTTTTTTCCCAATTAAGGAAAGCAAATGGCGAAGCCAGCAGTAAAGCGTAGCTGGCTGCGTATGATTTAGCAATGTTTTTCACGCAGCTCACACGTCTCCACAGGCGTAAGGACGGACACAGGCTGGACAAATAGATTTCTTTTCAGTTTTTTCCCACCAACAGGCAGCACTGCGTATATTCAATGAACCTGAGAAGTTTAATAACTGTGCTGTGTCCCTGCTTATGTGTCACAGAACGTGAGGGTAGCAGAGTTATTATAACTCTTGGAGAGCAGGTATTTTTTTTCCCAATTAAGGAAAGCAAATGGCGAAGCCAGCAGTAAAGCGTAGCTGGCTGCGTATGATTTAGCAATGTTTTTCACGCAGCTCACACGTCTCCACAGGCGTAAGGACGGACACAGGCTGGACAAATAGATTTCTTTTCAGTTTTTTCCCACCAACAGGCAGCACTGCGTATATTCAATGAACCTGAGAAGTTTAATAACTGTGCTGTGTCCCTGCTTATGTGTCACAGAACGTGAGGGTAGCAGAGTTATTATAACTCTTGGAGAGCAGGTATTTTTTTTCCCAATTAAGGAAAGCAAATGGCGAAGCCAGCAGTAAAGCGTAGCTGGCTGCGTATGATTTAGCAATGTTTTTCACGCAGCTCACACGTCTCCACAGGCGTAAGGACGGACACAGGCTGGACAAATAGATTTCTTTTCAGTTTTTTCCCACCAACAGGCAGCACTGCGTATATTCTATGAATAATAACTGTGTTGTGGCCCTGCCTATACAATTCTTTCCCTGCAGTATCAATGGAGGGTGGAATGCTCTGCAGAGGCGATTTTGAGAAGCCCAAAAAAAATGCAGCACAGCCAACAGCAGCCTGGACAGTACTGCACACGGATAAATATGGCCCTAGAAAGGACCGTTGAGGTTCTTGAAGGCTACACTCACTCCTAACACTCTCCCTGCCTATGCAGCACTTCTGTCCCTAATGCCAGGTGCAACGGTCTGCAGAGGCGATTTTGAGAAAAAAAAAATCCCACTGCTAACAGCAGCCAACACACAGCTATCAGTGGCCCTAATAAGGACCTTTGGGGGGTCTTGAAGCCTACACTAACTACCAATTCTTTCCCTACAGCAGCTCCGGTATAAACAGCACTGTCCCTCATCTAACTCACACCGCATCTGAGGCGAGCCGCGGGAGGGGCCGACTTTTATATTAGGCGAACACCTGATCTCGCCAGCCACTCACAGCAGGGGGGTGGTATAGGGCTTAAACGTTGCAGGGGGAAGTTGTAATGCCTTCCCTGTCTTTCAATTGGCCAGAAAAGCGCGCTAACGTCTCAGGGAAGGAAGTGAAAGTAACCAGAACACCGCATGGTGTTCGTCACGAATAACGAACATCCCGAACACCCTAATATTCGCACAAATATCAAGCTCGGACGAACGCGTTCGCTCATCTCTATAGGTTATAAATCTTAGGTTAATTGTTAATCCGGGTTTACAGGCAGGTAGGAACTATTAGGGGTTGATCCAGGGAACAGTCTGATTGCTATTAGGGAGTCGGGAAGGAATTTTTTCCCCAAAAGAGCTAATTGGCTTCTGCTCTTGGGGTCTTTTTGCCTTCCTCTGGATCAACACAGGAGGATAGACAGGCTGGACTAGATGGACATTGTCTTCATTTGGCCTAATGAACTATGTTACTATGTAACCTGTTGATAAGAATTAGGTCCAAGATAGCAGATCCCCTTGTTTTCTCTTCTACCTTTTGGAAAATAAAGTTGTCAGCAAAAGTGGATAAAAAATTGTTGGATCCATTAATTTTACCTGGGAGAGATTCCCAACAAGTGTCTGGATAGTTAAAATCTCCCATGATCACTATGTCATGCTTCTTTGAGAGCTTGGCCATTTGATGTAGAAATAGTTCATTAATATCTTTTGCTTGTCCAGGTGGCCTTTAGTAAATGCCTTCAATGGTGTATTTTCTGTTGTTCTCTCCTTGTATTCTTACCCAAACAGTTTCTACAGAACTACCTCTGAAGTTTGAATCTCTGTGGAGATTAATGCTTTCCTAACATACAATGCAATACCCCCTCCGCTTTTTTTAGGTCTCTTTCTTATTAATAAGTTGTATCTTTCATCATTTGAGAATGATGGAGCTATACAGAGTAATGAAACACCTATCGCCCAGCTCAGTTTTTTTTTTGGCATGGAAATCTGACATGCCTTTTTGTACATTGCACACTATCATTGGCGTCAGTGACCTTTTGCTTTGAGCATTGTGTAACACTTCCAGTGGTAGAAGGGACATTAAAATCCCATTCCAGTAGAGCCCCCACTCGATTCCTTATCTTGGCATTTTATTAATGCCAAACACCTCAAACCTGGTTAAAGCCAACTTTCCTCACCTAATAAATTCAATACAAAAAGAAATGGACAGACTAGCTTCCTTGGAGTTGGGATGCATGGGCAGGATTATGTATATATACATTGTAATGTAACTTTGCAGTTTCATAGAAGCATGAAATTTGGCATGACCATTCTTTAGATCTTAGATTAGAAAAGTAAAGGGGTCACAACTCCATTATTGAATGCTAATTGCAAAAGTAAGTGCACCTCTATGTAATTTAACTTCCCAGTATTATAGAAGTGTGAAATTTGGCAAGACCATTATTTAGGTCCTTAATTCAAAAAGTAAAGGGGTCACGGCTCGAAAATTCAATGTTAATTGCAAAAGTATTGGCACCCCTATGCAATGTAACTTCCCAGTTTCATAGAAGCATGAAATTTGACACGAACATTCTTTAGGTCCTAAATAGGAAAAATAAAGGGGGCACAACTCGATTATTCAATGATACTTGCAAAAGTAAGTGCACCCCTGTGTAATGTAACTTCCCGCTGTCGTACAAGCGTGAAATGTGGCACGAGCATTCTTCAGGTCCGAAATAGGAAAAGTACAGGGGTTACAAGTAGATTATTCAATGCTAAATGCAAAGGTAAGTTCACCCCTATGTAATGTAACTTCCCAGTGTTGTACAAGCTTGAAATGTAGCATGAGCATTCTTTAGATCCTAAATAGGAAAAGTAAATGGGTCACAACTCGATTATTCAATGCTAATTGTAAAAGTAAGTGCACCCGCTATGTAATGTAACTTCTTAGTGTCGTACAAGCGTGAAACGTGTCTAGAGCCTTCTTTAACCCCTTAACGACCGGGCCATAGTGTTTTTACGTCCTGCAGCTGCAGGACGTGTATGGAGGGAGGTAGCGCCGCTATCTCCCTCCATACAGCGCGGGCGTCAGCTTTTTATTACAGCTGACACCCGCGGGCAACAGCCGCGCTCAGCCGTTCGGCTGATCGCGGCTAATTACCCTTTAAATGCCGCTGTCAATTCTGACAGCGGCATTTAAATCCCCCGAACGCTGTTTGGGGCTCCCGCACGGCCCCCCCGCGGTGAGATCGGGGGATCCGTGCAGGTGTCATGGCAGCCGGGGGCCTAATGAATGGCCCCAGGGCTGCCTTAGCAGACTGCCTATCAAGCCATCCACACAGGGTGGCTTCATAGACTGCCTGTAAAAAAGCAGTATGACGTAATGCTATAGCATTTCGTCATACTGCAGGAGCGATCAAAGCATCGCATGTTAAAGTACCCCAGGGGGACTTCAAAGTAAAGTAAAAAAAAAGATCAATAAAGTTTTTTAAATTGTAAAAAAAAAAAGTTATAAAAGTTTAAATCACCCCCCTTTTGCCATATCTATTATTAAAAAATCTAAATCATAAAATAAAAATATGTATTTGATATCGCCACGTCCGTAAAAGTCCGATCTATCAAAATAGTGCATTATTTTTTCTGCACGCCGAACGTCGTCCGAAAAAAAAAATAAAGAACGCCAGAAATGCATTTTTTTAGTTACCCTGTCTCCCAGAAAAAACGCAATAAAAAGCGATAAAGTTGTATGTATTCCAAATTAATACTATCAGAAACTACAGGACATCCTGCAAAAAATGAGCCCTTGCTCAACTACGTCGACGGAAAAATAAAAAAGTTATCGTGCGCACAATATGACCGCAGAAAATAATTGAAAAAAAATTAATATCTTAAAAAAAAAAATACAAGTACTACAGCAAAAACAATACTATATAAGTTTGGTATCGTAGTAATCATACTGACCCATAGAATAAAAATATCAGGTCGTTTTTGTTGCAGTTTGTGCGTCGTAGAAATAGGACGCACCGAAAGATGGTGGAATGTCGTTTTTTTTTTCCATTTTTCTCTGCTAAGAATTTTTAAAAAGTTTTTCAGTACATTATGTGGTACAATAAATAGTGCCATTGAAAAATACAACTCGTCCCGCAAAAAACAAGCCCTCATACAGCGACTTTGATGGATAAATAAAGGAGCTACGATTTTTTAAAAGGGAGTAGGAAAAAACAAAAATGGAAAAAAGCAAAAAAGCCTGGTCACTAAGGGGTTAAGTCCCTAATAGGATAAGTTAAGGGGTCACTACTCGGTTATTCAATGCTAATTGCAAAAGTAAGTGCACCCCTATGTAATGTAACTTCCTGGTGTTTTACAAGGTTGAAATTTGGCACAACAAATTAATTGACATCTGTGTGCATGTACTGAGGAGTATCTACCTGACCTCTATGTTTATATACTGAGAACAATCTAACTGACCTCTATGTTTATATACTGAGAACAATCTAACTGACCTCTATGTGCATATACTGAAAGGCTGTAAATTACATAAGGAAGCGGCCATGGACTGCGGGGATGGAGCATGCCTTTAAGGCTAAGATAGGGCTGCAACATCCTGTCTGGGGTTAAATTGGAATAAAAGAAGTGTTACCTTTAAGGATAAAAATTAAGGAGAATCGGAGGGGTGGCACATTCTGCAGAGGAAAATTGTTACATGCAGTATAAGGAGAATCTAATGCTCCTCTATGTGTACATATTTTATTCCTCAGCTTCTCTAAAGTAACCATGACTTCATGAACATTTTTTGTGCAAACAGGTAAACCACCTTTACCAACTTTTCTTGGGTATATCAGCTAGTACTATATAAAATGGTTATACTCCCTAAAATCCTCTACCATCTACAGACTCTCCCTATACCCATCCCGATCATAACCTTCGCTTCCCTCCACAAACAAATGAACTTGTTTATCTGGCAAAAAGCAAAACCCTGAGTATCCTTCTCTCTAATGACCAAAAATAAAAATCATGGTGGCCTAAGCCTACCTAAACTCCAAAACTACCATAACTCTTTTTTTATCAACCAAATCAAACACCTATGCGCTACTCATCACAACAAAATGTGGCCATCACTAGAATCTCACTTTGCACAAATCTCAGACTGAAAATCATATATCCTGGCCTTCTTTAGCCTCACGACTCACTTGTCCTCATACACTGTCACACTACAGGCGACCACACTAGGGTGGAGAATATGTTTCAAAAAAGACCTCCTTTCCCAAGATAGCCACATCACTCCAATCCCCCTGTCAAGATTAAAAATGTTTATCCCTGAAATCTCCCTCGACATATGGTCAAACACTGGGATTAAATCGGTAGCAGACTTTTACTATAATGGACAATTGCTATCATTCTCTTCAATTCAGGCAAAATATAAAATTCCCTCTTTTGAATTTAATATATTCCTCCAAATAATAAAACATCTTCACACGCACCCAACTACGCAAATCAATATTCCAGCAATCTTAAAAGATCAAATATCTAATACCCTTAACCAACACAAGAATCATACCAAACAAACCTACACATTTTTATCTGATAACATGTTTCTAAAGAAAACAGTACAGTTCCTGAAATGGGAAACAAACCTCTCAAGACATTTATCCCTACAAGAATGGCAAACCGCCCTAAAATGGGCAGTAAAATTTACAGCATGCACATCTCTCCATGAACAGTACTATAAATTATTGGCCAGATGGTGCTGTACTCCATTAAGACTCTCATACATCTATAGCAGCACATTCCCTAAATGTTGGATAGGGTCATTGCTCCATATTTTCCAGAGTTGCCCCCCAATCTCCACCCTATGGAAGTCTGTGTTTAAAATGATAAAAACACTCCACCCCAACGTAATTAAAAACAAACCTGGTTTGGCTCTTCTACTGTTAGGGATAGATAATTTCCCATTGGAATGTATAACAATTATCTGCCACATACTAGACGCTAAAGCCAGTGGATAGTGCTGGTAACTGCGGCTATCTCAACCCCCCTCAAGGAAGGGGTATTGTGAGACACTCTGCACAGCGGCAGAGCTGAAATACTTTGCAGTGGCCTAGGAAATATTAGAGTACTGTTTCACGGTGAGACCTTGGTGTTATACACTGCTTGCTGAGAACGCTATAAGTGAAAGGCTGGGAACAGGCCTAGATGCGTAATAAAAAAATTGATGCACTACTGCTCCCAGCAGGCCACAACTATAATGCACATGGTGAGAAGTTGCCCTAAAAAGGCCCGTTGGGGTTCTTGTACAGAGGATCACGACTGTAAAACTTTCCCTATATAGGCAGCTCTGTCCCTAAACTCTGCCTAATGCACTACAGGCTGAGAACGCTATAGCTGAAATACTTTGCAGTAGCCTAGGAAATATTAGAGTACTGTTTCACGGTGAGACCTCAGTGTAATGCACTGCATGCTGAGAACGCTATAAGTGAAAGGCTGGGAACAGGCCTAGATGCGTAATTTTAAAAAATGATGCACTACTGCTCCCAGCCAGCCACAACTATAATTCACACGGTGAGAAGTTGCCTTAAAAAGGACCATTGGAGTTCTTGTACAGAAGATGACGACTGTAAAACTTTCGCTATATAAGCTGCTCTGTCCCTAAACTCTGCATAATGCACTGCAGACTGAGAACACTAGAGCTGAAATGGCCTGCACAGCCCGAGATGCTTAAAAAAACTTGGTGCACTACTGCTCCCAGCCAGCCACAACTGTAATGCACACGATGAGGAGTAGGCCTAAGAAGGACTGTTGGGGTTCTTGAAGACAGGATCCTACTCTAAAACATTACCTATATAAGCAGCTCTTTCCCTCAACTCTGCATATGGCACTGCACACACAGAACAGTATAGGTGTAATAGCCTGCAAAGGCCTAGATGCTTAAAAAAAATTGGTGCACTACTGCTACCAGCCAGCCACAACAGTAATGCACAGGAGAAGGACTGTTGGGATTCTTGAAGAAAGGATCCTACACTAAGATTATACCTGTATAAGCAGCAAGCTTTCCCTAACCTCTGCCAGCATGAGTCTGAGGCGAGCCGTGGGCGGGACCAGTTTAAGTACTCGGCGGTCACCTGATCTCACCAGCAACTCACTACTGTGGGGGTTGGGGAGGGCTGGCACGTCACAGCAGGAAAGTGCAATGCCTTCCCCGCATGTTTATTGGCTAGAAAATGGCGCTAAACATGCAGGGAAGGGAAATGCAATTGACTCGAGTACCGCAGGGTGATCATCTTGAGTAACAAGCATCTTGAGCACCCTAATACTCGAACGAGCATCAAGCTCGGACCAGTGTGCTCGCTCATCTCTAGTCACAGTACAGAAATTGTATTCTAATGCAACAAATATGTCAACTTTCTGTTATTCTTTGTTTATTATAACACCCAATAAAAATTATTAAAAAGAGAAATTCTCTACAGAGCCCTTTCATTCTACAACTAAATGGTGATCCAAGATCATAATCTTTACAGATGTGAAATCCTATCTAGGACAAATCAAAAGATTATTTTTAGTGAAGGTTTCCTTTAAATAACGACACTAGTGCTTTGTAAAATGTAAACTTGTATAATAATGTGTAATGTATTTACTTAGGTTTCTTCTGTATAATATTACATTGTATTTAACGGTGAAAAACTCCCAGTAACATATGGAATAACATAAGATATCTGCAAGGGGACAAATACTTTTCACTGCGCTGTATAATTATGGAAGGTTTGCAAATGATTGTAATATTTCTCAATATGAAAATGTTTCACATCTTCCAAATCATTTGTTGCAGCTTTTAAAGCCAAACACAGACTGTCAAATACCTTTCTGTATAGTCAAAGCTTCAAATAAATCCCATCTCCGATAACTTTTCTAAGTCACAAGTCATTCACTCGGAGTATGATTCTTCAAGCATTCATAAGAATAACAGCTTCTTATATAGTACTTTTTATCTTTTTGCAATGAAATTCCTACCTCTTTATAATTATATAATAGAGTCACAAATTTAAATGATAATAGAAATAGGGACAGAAAGGAAGTATATTAGCATGGAAAAGATGAAGACTTGAAGCACAAGGCATCCTGTATGACAGATGTGCACTCAGCAACGCTTTTACTTTGTGAATGCCTTGCTTATACAAAAGCATTAGGATTTTAGAATAACTCTTGCAGGATTTTCTCTGGGCCTTCTTAGTATAGAAGTGTTCTTGTATAGAAATACTATTCTTCTAGCCGCTGGATTCGATCTTTCTAGCTAAATAAATGTAATATATAATAATGTTATATTTATTTTATTGCTATTATAGTTTTTGAGCTATTACTAGTGATTAAAATGAACTATAACTTTTGGAAGTCAGTGAGCGCCCACCCTCCACCCATGAGTGTTGGTTTTGCTTTCATCTGGTAAAGGTCCCATTATACAGCATAGCTGTGGGGTTCATTAGTGCCCTAAAGATATTCCAGGGACTATTGCTGTGCTTTTGCAGTTGTTCTGGGCAGAGACTGCTTCGGTCGCCACCTCCGTTCACTGCAAACAGGCAATCGCTTGAAGATTGAGCAACTACTGTTTCTACTGGCTTGAAGTCGCTTAGTTTTTGGTTTTGCTAAAAACCAAAAGACTCCAACAAATGAGGGATTTCTTGCTCAGTGCCCTACCAGCAGCCGCCTGTACACATAAAATCTATTGCCAGAATTTGCTGTTTCCACTGATTATTCAGGTGATAATCACCCATTGTAAAGGCACGTTAAGTAGTTATTATCACGCGCACCATAACATCAGGGTATCATCATTAATTTTTTTGGACATCAGCTCATATATCTATTGGGTATCATGCTATATGCTTGTCCACATAATTTTGATTCCCTGATGAACCTATTATCCTGAAGGGGAAACACATCAGGACTTAAATCAGTGCTTTATGCTTATTTATACGGCTGAGTAGAAGCCTTGTAGGGTGAACCCCAAATAAGTGAAAGTACCCTTTATTGAGCAATTGACATGCTTGCCTTGATTGATGACAGGTGGGTGATAAATGTTATGGTCTAGAGTACCAGTTTCATTTTATTCACTCGCTATAGCTAATTGGAATGTTGTCTTGAAACGTGTGATAAAATTTGTATATATTTATATCTTAAAGAGACTCCATCATCTATTTTAGTCCTATAAGCTAAGCTTATGTGCTAAAAGTATGTGACCCGCTGAGTCCGGCATTTTGAGTTATACTTGCCTCCCCCATTGTTCCTCTGGTGTCAGTGTTGAAAACCACCGCTCAATGCATTGAGAGTCGCTGCTAAGTAGACCACCCATTATAAAATTAGAAGGGGCGGACTACTTACCAGCACCGCTGAATGCACTGAGCGGCGGCTTTCAGAGCTGACACCGAGGGAACGACATGGAAGGTAAGTATAACATGTCCCTGGACTCAGCAGGTCACCTACTTTCAGCCCATAGGCTTAGCTTATAGGGCTAAAAGTAGGTGACAGATTCCCTTTACACTTCCTGAGTTTATATCACTATTCTGCCTGTGAATGGGTTATTAATAGTTAATATCAGTATAGTCCATTGATTTTGTGGTATCTTGTTTGAATACTTTCTTTTGGAAATTTGCAATCTAAACATTTCCTAAGCATACATTTAACCCCTTAAGGACATGGCCTATTTTGGCCATAAGGGCACAACATTTTGGGGGATTTTCATCTCCACTTTTCAAAAGCCATAACTTTTTCATTTTTCCATCAATATGGCCGTATTTAATATCATGGAATACAATAGACCGTTCAAACATATTTAATTTTGCCAACATATACTTATGTCCATGACCAGTACATCTTTTCCCTACAATGCTGTTTTCTTTAGCTAGAGGGCAGATACATGAGTCCTTCAATTTAGAGGACTGTGCTGAAATCTCATAATACTGAAGATGTCATGACCGTCTATAGAAACATTCTGGACTGACATATTTTACTAAGATCGGGCTCACAGGAACGTATTTTTATAGTGTATTAAGAATGCCATTCACGTGCGGGTAATACGAGGTTGTAAGTAACAATGAAAGTACATTGCTTTTCATTGCTCGACTCACACCTGCGTGTATTTATTGCATATGCGCATGAAAAAGATCAAGGCATGTTCTATTTTACCGCATATTATACACGATCCAAGAGGAAAAAGCAAAGTGCATGTCACAGATAATGCAAAGAGTTTTAAATACCTATAAAGAGTACAAAACTCCCCAGAGTTCCACCATAATGTGGGTAATAGACCCCTGCATTTCCAACCAGCCTACTTCAGAGGGGTACTGCCATCCACAAAGTGTCCAAATAATTGAACACACTTGCCAGTCATACACAACCCTTGGAAACACCCCTATACCTTCTCACAAAGTTCTCCTTCATTGAGAAAAGTGCATCATATGTAAGGGTGTACCAAACTCCTTGCATCTGTGTTATCCTTTTTCCTTGAATGGGGGTTACATTAGAAATGCATTGATGATTCTTGCCCTGGATATACCTAATGATATACATCTATATGGATTTGTGTTATGCTATCAGGGATTCATATCATTAGGCGGTGATTTTTGATTTAATGTGTTTTTATACTTCTGTATATTTTCGTGTCTTTTCTTTTTGGATATATGACTTGCACTGTGGAGGTCCTGCGGAAGCTGCGGAAGTTCTGTCAGATGCCAGAAAAAAAAGCGTGTGAGCGGTTGCGCATAGGCAGCAGCATGGGAGCGGTTGCGCATAGGCAGCAGCATGGGAGCGGTTGCGCATAGGCGGCAGTGTGGGAGCGGTTGCGCATAGGCTGCAGCGTGGGAGCAGTTGCGCATAGGCGGCAGTGTGGGAGCGGTTGCGCATAGGCTGCAGCGTGGGAGCAGTTGCGCATAGGCGGCAGCATGGGAGCTGAGTGTGAGCAAGTCTATCTTCCCTACTTCCACAAGTAAATTGCAGATCCCCATTAGGATGAGCTCTATGCCTGGCAATGTCATCCAGTGTGCTACTTGTGCAATGTATGCGGTCCTTGATCAGCCGATCGAGGGTGCATACTATTTTAATATAAAATAAATTATATATGAATAATAAAATTAATGAATGATAATAATAATGTCTATAACACAAAGTAAAAAACAGTACAATAAAATTATTAGTGTGGCAGGTAGCAGGGTGACATATTGCAAAGGGAGACAAGATAAAAACAGAAAGGAAGAAGAGAAAAAACAAAATATATAAATATATGTATATACAAAAGAGAAAATTTTACTCCCCAGTAGAGGAAAGGACCGGGGATGGGCTAGCGCATGCGCAGAATAAAGTGGAGGTGGTGGGGAACAGTGCACCGGCCCACGGTGACAGGGAACGGGGGGGGGGGGGGGGGATAAGAATAGGGTGTATACTTAGCCAAATGAGTGAATTACAGAGTAGGAGTGTCATGTTTGTTCTCCTGGGACTTGTGGTTCTGTTTGTTTTCCAGGAGCAAACTTCCACAGGTGTGGTATGATTGAGCTGGCTGGGTATGGAGTTCTCCAGACAGCCAATCACTACTTGTCTGCTGCATATAAATATCAGCCCCTCTTCCTAGAGAGTGCTGGTCATTTATTCCTTTACCCATTTTTCTCATTCCCTCTGAGAACTCTGTTTTTTGGAGTCATACATGTTCTGCTGTGGTGTTGCTTGCATGCATGAGGTTCTGGCTGGGATTCACTGTTTTTTAGTGTGAACAGCGACATGTTCAGTGTCTGTGTAGGTGACCTGACATGAGGTGTGATTACCTGTTCAAGGTGTATGTCTCTTGTCTGTTTGTTCATTTGAAGTGTGTCCTGCTCAGAGTATATGCTGTATACCAACTATGGCAAGCCAGGCCCTATAGATTCCAACATGGTGCCATCCCTATTGGGACGATTGCCCCGTTTGTATTTAGGACTGCTGGGGTTAAGTTGTCTTGTTAGAGTAGGCGCTCACGAGACAATGAGGACCCTTGTCGTGGGCTTATGAGCTTTTTGGCCATAATATGAACCAATACCTCGCATGTACTTTAGTTATTCTTTTTTTTTTTTTTTTTTAAAGTGATTTTTATTGCAGTTTTTTATATATATATTCCATACAGTAAAGAAATGCAAAAAGAAGCATGAACAGGGGAAATGCTCTTACTGATATAGATTCTAACATCAGTTTCTCACTTATAATCGTACATATTGCATGCTGTTTGTTAAGAATCAAGTTGAACATCAGCTGGTCAGATCATCTGATAAACATATTCTACATTAACTCTCTTAAATAGAAAACAAGAGTATCGAAACTGGAGAATAGAAAGCGAGGACTAGTTGAGGAAAGGATGTGGGGGGGGGTAAGAGGGGTAAGGAATATGGGGGTGGGTGGGTGGGTGGGAGGGGGGGAGCGAGTAAGGGTGAGAGGGGTCTGAGTCCTAAGAACGTGTCAAGTGAGTCTCACCTGCTCCCATGCCAATATGCGCGCAGCCCACCGCTCACTGTCCGCCGTCGAAGCCCAACGTCCGAGGTCCCCATGAGATGGTATCTTGGGGGGGACAGCAGTGTCAGTCTCCCAGGGGGAGGGGGGGATGGGCCCACCGGCATCCTTGTCTTCATCAAGTTTGGACCCCTATTTGATTAGTGCTTCTGTCTCAGTGCTCTCCATGGGCTCCAAATCTGGAGAAAGTTATCATGTGAGCCTTTTGACCAACTTGATAGCTCTTCTAGGTTACAGAGCAAATCTGCTTTTTCTTTCCATTGAGCCAAGATTGGGGGTGTTTTTTGTAGCCAGTGTAGGGGGATCAAAGCCTTGGCGGTATCCAGAAGGAAGGCCGACAGCTAATTTTTCAGGGGGTGGAAGTTAGGTGAGGGCTTCCATAGGAACATAATTTCTACCGTGATAGTTAGATTTGGGTGGATTGATCTGAGAACTTTCTTTACCTCTCTCCAGTAGGGGGTAATGTTTGGGCAGTCCCACCAGATATGAGAGTAGGATCCAATTCCAGAGTCGCATCTCCAGCATCTATTGTGGGGGGCTAGTTTGTAGTCATATAATCATTGAGGGGTTTTGTACCACACGAGTAATAATTTATAGTGACTCTCTTGCATGAGAACGCATGGAGATAGGCCGTAGGCCATCTTCAGGATTAGTTTATCCTCAGTGTTTGACAGAGATATACCCAGTTCTTTTTCCCACGATGTAAGAAAGGTAGGTTTGCTGAAAGTCTGAGGAGCAATAAAGTGTTTTCGGAGGCTCGAGATTTTATGCATTTTAGGGTTATTTTCACTGAGGGATCTTTCAAATTAGGTCATCGGTCGGGAGGAGTTATATATTGCCCTGAACTCACTGAAAGTCTTTTGAATATGTTGAATTTGCAGGAAGGAGAACGTCTGGCAGGGGAGCAGAGTCTGTCTCATTTTCTCAGGGATGTTACGTGCCAAGGCTTGTAGGTGCTCTATTCGTCCGTCTCGAGCCTCTCTCCAGACACTGGCCACACCCGGGTCCTGTGGAAGCCCTAACAATCTGCCCAAGGTTTGGAGTGGGGTCCTCGGTGAAGGTTTTGGTGCTAGGGATTCGCTAAGTCTGTCCCAGGTCTTGCAGGGGCCCCTGAGTAAGGGGTTGAATTTTTTTGCTCTAAAAGTATTTTTAGAGGGAAACCAAGGGTCTTCCAGGAAAGAGTCACCGTGCATGTCCTCGGCAAGGGCATGCAGCAGCGGGTCTCCAGAGGGGCGAGTTAGATCTATCCAATAGTTGAGTTGTACTGCTCTATAGAAGTCCTGGAGACATGGCAAGTCTATCCCTCCTTCAGACTTCTTCTTGATCATCAAGCTATAGGCTAGTCTGGGTCTCCTCTGCCTCCACACGTAACTGGAGAAAGCCATGCGTAGGGCGTTAAAGAAGGCTGAGGGTAGGTGTATTGGGAGCATACGCAATTTGTAGAGACCGATAGGAAGCACATAAGACTTTAGGACATTTTTTTTCTGCCAAACCAGGATAGGGAAGGCAAGTCATAGGAGCATAGAAGGGCCTTGATTTGTGAGATCAGCGGCAAGAAGTTATGGTTGTAGATATTCTCTACTTTTTTAGTTAATTTAATGCCCAAGTAGTCAACCTCGGCCTCCGACCAAGAGAAGGGTGAACTGGACCTCATTAATCTGCACTGCCTTTCAGGGATCGAGACGTTTAGAATTGTCCACTTCGAAAAGTTTATTTTAAAGTTTGAAAAGACACCAAAGTCGTTCAAGAGGGAGGTAAGTCTTGGAATACTTCTCTCCGGTTCGGTCACTACAAACATAATGTCGTCTGCGAAAGCGGCTGAGGAGAGAGTATGCTTGCTGATCCTTAAACCCTTTATGACGGGGTCCTGTCTCACCCACTGAAGTAGGGGTTCCATAGCGAGGATGGAAAGGGTGGGGGATAGCGGGCAGCCTTGGCGGGTGCCGTTGCGAATGTCAAATGAGGGAGATAATGTGTCATTAATTTTTAACCTAGCCTGTGGGTTAGAGTAAAGAGAAAATATTGCTGATATGAAGGGGGCGGGGAAATTGAAGTTGTGAAGGACTCTTACCATGTGGGTCCAGTCCACCCTATCAAAGGCCTTCTCGGCATCGGTGCTGACAAAGGCCATTGGGATGTTGAGGTTTTGGGCATATTTTATCGCATGAAGTAATCGTAAGCAGTTGTCCTTGCCTTCTCTGCCTTTGACAAAGCCCTTCTGTTCGGGGTTTATAAGGGTGGGGATGAAGCTTTCCATTCTTCTGGCTAGAAGCTTGGCCCAGATCTTCACATCTAAGTTGATTAGTGAAATGGGCCTGTAACTGCCACATAGTCTTGGGTGTTTGTTGTCCATGTGGATTAAGGCGATATGTGTTTCCTGAGCTTGTTTTGGGAGGTTCTCACCCTTGAGGAGAGCATTGAACACCTCCATCAGGTAAGGGTTCAGTTGTGTTCTGAAAGTTTTATAATATGTTAGTTAAAGGCCATGTGGTCCCGGGCTTTTTCCCTGGGGGCATGAGTCTAGTACTTCTTCTATTTCTTTGGATGATATCGGTTCCATTAGGATAGAGGCGTCATTAATGTCTAGTTTTGTGAGATTCAGGGAATTTAGGAAAGAGTCGATCTGGTCTTTGTTTTTGTGCCTAAGAGGGGAGGTTTCATACTCCTCGAGATTGTATAGTTTAGAGTAAAAATATTGAAATTCTTTTGCTATCTCTGAGGTAGTGGAGACCACCGCACCGCGCCTAGTTCGGGCTTTCCTAAGTAATGAAGACGTGAATTTGCTGCCCCTGTTCCCATGTGCATATTTGACTTGCTTGGGAAAGAGGTGCTTTTTGTTGAATTTATCGTAGGACAATTCTTTCCTCAGGGATGTTAGTTCTTCTAGGTTGGTCTTTGTGTGTGCAAGTTTGGCTACCTGTTCTAGTTTTGCTATTCGCTGGAGATAACTGTCTATCTCTTTTTGTTTCTGTTTTTTGGTTCTGGAGTCTAGAGCTATCAGTAATCCCCTTACAAATGCCTCGTGGGCTTCCCACACCAGGGGTAGCTTGGGGTTATCAAAAAGGTTTATTTTAAAATATTCTTCTATCAAGTCCCCTAGGCGGGATCTTTCTTCTAGAGAGTCGAGCAGGGAATCATTAAGACACCATCTCCATTCTCTTGAAGACTCGCTGCTCAAGTGGATATCAGCATGTACGGGTGCGTGATCTGATAGGGTTATACAGTCAATTTTGGCTTCTCTGAGGCTCGATAGGAGGTCGGAAGAGACAAAGATATAGTCCAGCCCCTGGAAGGAGGCATGTATATGTGAGAAGAAGGTGAAGTCCTTGGAAGAAGGGTGTGCTGATCGTCAGACATCCACCACTCCCAACTCTTGTAAGGATTTGTTAAGTCTTTTTAATTTGACCTGGGAGACCTGTGATCGGGCCATCGAGGAGTCTAGTAAAGGGTTTATGGTAATGTTCAGGTCTCCTCCCAGGACGATGAGCCCCTCCGCAAATTGTTTTAAGATTTCTAGTTGTTTAGTTATCCAGGTGATTTGATCTAAATTGGGGGCATATAGATTCGCTACCGTTATTTTGGTGTTGCTGATCCTGCCCTTGATAAAGAGAACCTTGCCGTCCCCATCTGAGTGTTGGGCCGTGAGTGTGAATGGTGTAGATTTATGGAAGAGTATGGATACTCCTTTAGCTTAGGTGTGAGCTGTAGAAACCTTGAGGAAACATTCCCCCTGGGAGAGAGAAGTGCCTGTCGTTTTTGTAATGTGTCTCTTGTAGTAGTAAAATTTTGGACTTACATTTTTTGAGGATCTGGGCCACATTGTGTCTCTTACTTGGTAAGTTCAGACCCCGGACGCTGAACGTTGTGAAGCGGGCGATGCCCACGTCAGCACGGGCCCAGGAAAGGGAGACCATCACCTAGGCGGAACAAAGAAATTGTTACTGTTATGCAAATAAAGGCGATAGCTGCTGCTTAGTAGAGTGTTGTTCTTCGATTCGACTCTTAGTAAAGCGGTGGACTTGGGTGGAAGGAGCGAGTAGGTAGAGGAGAGGAGGGGTAAAAAGACAGTAGGGAAAGTGGGCTTATAGGAGTAGTAGGTTTAAAGAGTGAGATATAAAGAAAGAGCTAGTACTCAGAGTAGTAACGTGGTTGCAGAGAGTATGTCCCCGACGTCTGCAGGGGCATGAGTCTCTACCACCTAGAACTGAAATTTTCCCCTCAACTTGAGGGGTTTGAGTTGTGGGTTTACCTGTTAACCTGAGGCAGAATGTGCCTGGTCGGTCAGGTACCACCACTGGAGGACTCCTGTGTGGGAGAGTAAGTGCAAACAAAACATAGTTAGCCTAACCAAAAGGCATATGCAGTGCGGTGTCTTAATTAGGGTCACTGCTTAAAAATAAACATGGATAAACAGCAAATCCAGAGTTTGGGTGTCGTAGCCAGAGTAGGACAATTCTTTCCTCAGGTGTCGTCGTGAGCCGTCTCTTCTCTGTTCTTCTTCTTCTTTCCTCTGGGTGACTTCGAGTGACCCGTTAGTTGCCATACTTCTGTGTGGGTCAGATGTGAAAAACTTAGAGAGTTCTGGCAGTGGGAGCCAATAGGGCAGGTCTATTGGCTCCATCTCGAGCTGCTGCCAGCACTTGTGTAAATCTTCTGGTGAGCGAATGTTGATTCTTTTGCCTCTGAAAGAAAGTCCCAGTCCAAATGGAAAAAGCCAGGTGTACTTGATGTCCCTGGCTCTCAGGGCCTCTAATAGAGGTTTCAGCGTCCGACGCTTCGCCAGGGTTGACAGGGCTAGGTCTTGAAAAAGTTGAATGGGCACACCGTCATATTGTATATCTTTTTTGTTTCTAGCAGCTTCTAGGATTGCATGGGCATCTGGGAATGCCAAGAGCTTGCAAATCACATCCCTCGGTGAGTGCGAGGGGGTTGGGGGTGGTCTCAAGGCTCTATGGATGAGCTCAATGGAGATACAAGCTGCTCTGTTGGGGCCCAGTAACAGTGTGAATAACTCGCTGGCTATTTTAGGGAGGGCCTCTGCTGCCCATCACTCGGGGAGGCCTTTGATTCAAACATTACTGCGTCTGTTCCTATTTTCCAGATCTTCCTGCATAATCAGAGTATGATTAAGTTGGGAGTGATGTTCTTTGATGACCTGCTCCATTTCAATTGAGTGCGATTTAATATTGGATGAGGAGGACTCCAGTTCTTCTACTCTCTTCCCCAAATGCTTGAGTTCCTCTTTGATTTCAGATAGGTCTGATATAACGGGATGAAGAGCTCTGGTGATTAAGTCTCTCATGAAACTTTTCGAGACCTGTTCGCCTTCTTCGCCCTCTGAGGAGGCATCCTCTTCTCTCTCTGCACTGTGGTTAGAGGGCGCAAATAGATTTAAAGTCTTTTTGCTAGATGGATGAGGTGACCTGGAGTTGTGGTCTTTCAGAAATCGTTGCATGTCAGTTTGTCCTTTAGTTGGACGGGGGGTGCATAGGATGTCTGCACTTTTGTCTCGGTTAGTTTTCCCCATAATGTGTAATTATTTGCTTTTCCTATATAGTCCTGTGGTAGCATCTTTCCCGACACAGCCACCTAGGTGGGAGCCATTAAGAATCCCAGGTTGCTGGTAAAATCAGGGAATCATCACCTGATGTTGAAAGTGGTAGCCAGTGAGTGATAACGGGTGCCTCCTGAGCTGTTTAGAGCTCCACTGAGGGAGCTCTAGTGGAAATAATTCAGGCTCGGCCTGTGGTCCAGAGGATTGTTATAGACCTGCTGTTAAGCGGGTTCGCCTCTTTGCATGGGGGGACACCCACTTGCTGTGTGGAGATTACAGGGGTGGTTAGAGCTCCTCTGAGAGAGCTCCAGAGAAAAAATTCAGACCAGGCCTGTACCTCAAGGATTTGTTGTAGACCTGCTGGCAAGAAGGCTCTTTTTTTAGTGTGGAGAGGGGAGGAGGTGGTGGCAGAGAGATAGGTATGGAAAGTAGAGGTAAATAGAGCTCCACTAAGGGAGCTCCAGTGAAAAATTCAGGCCAGGCCTGTACTGCACAAGTTCGTTACAATCTTGCAGTTAGTTGGATTCTACTCCTTGCTTGAGATAGATTTTCAGGAGGTGCTCAAAGGTGGGGGAGGGGTGTGGGGTCCCTGTTGTTTCTGTATTGCAGCAGGAGAGGTATCGGTGCTCTGTAGGGGTGAGGGCGCTGGTCAGGGCACTGTAGAAGTTGAAAGCAATATGGGCCCTTGATTATGTCCATTTTGTATAGCCACAAGTCTTAGTCTGTCCTGAACCTGTGCTCTCTGCTCTGAGGGTGCCGCTGTTTTTGCTTTTCTCTCCCTTCCCACTCTGCTGTGCTTGGGGGGGGGGTTATGGGGGAACGGGACGCCTCACAGTGGCCTTATTCCCTCTGCCCGTTGCTCGGCTCCCCACTCCCTGACCGACCTTACTCCTAAGGGGCTTCAGAAACTTCAGCTGGAGGCTGTGTGACCGGCGGAAGTGAAGAGAGCTGGCGTTCCGGCTCTAAAATCGAGGCCCCGGTTTCACTCTCTGCGGTAGGCCCCGATTTCTTTCTGCTGTTGATTCGGTACTGAGACCCCTCTTTCTGCTCCTTGGCCTGTGAGGTAGCTGCTGCTGGTGTTGAGCGGTTTGGGAGAGGGCCAGGAACGGCTGTACATCCGAAGTCTTTCTCATAGCTCATCAGTCCCTTTTGTTTTTAAAATGTATCTCATGGCTTTTAGTTTCTTAGCCTCCTCTCTTTGGGTATATTAGAGCAAGATAATGTTAGATGTATCTTATTGAGCATGCTTTATATAAGATTCAAGAATTTAGAGAAACATAGATCGCACTTCATATCAAGGCATAAATGGAAAGAAAATGCACAGCAATTGTAACATATTTCAGGGGATCAGCCTTATAACTACTACAAGTACATATTTGAAAAGGGCAACGCACTGCAAATGAATACAAATACACTTAGTTAATAATGTATAAGAATCACAGAGTTAAACCTTCGTTCAGGCATTTTGCCAAGCATAACACAATATGAAGCAAAAAAATAAATTCAAGAAATGATTGCAGTATTTTTTCTCCAAACAAGTTCAATCAACAAGATCAATTTTTATATTTCCATAGTTTCTTAAAAGCAGATACACAATATTTATGTATGTAATATCTGGCTTCTATTGCATTATGCTTAAAGTTAGGCCACTCTCACACATAGCCTCAGCAAAACGCAGTGATTTTGATTGTGGCATTTTGCTGTGATTTTACCTCCATTTTCAAATAGCGTTTTTTTCTTTTTTTTTTTTTAATGATTGAGTTTTTATTAGAATTTTTCAGAATAAACAACATTTTACAGTTTTAAAGAGACACCTTGATAGGTGAGCAGTAATCATAGCAGTGTTGAGATAAAACATAAACATAGACAAAAACATATACAAATGTAAAAACATAAACAGAAGAAACATTGGAGGTACATTTCCGTATTTAAGAAGGTGGTTGATTTAGAGTTTTGGTAGCTGGTGATTTCACTCTAGAGTATATTCAGAATTTGTTGGCCGTAGCTGGAAAAAAAAGGGGGGGGAGGAGGGAGGAGGGTGGAGGGGATAGTGGTGAAAGGTTACTTGAGGTTTGTAGGGGGGGAAGGGAGTCGTTGAGTTATGGGAGTCTCCTTTCTGTCTATCCATCGTGGCCCCTTCTTTATTTATTTCTTTGGTTCCCGTCCTCTCTATAGAGGGTTCTTGGTTGTGTAGTCCAGCCAAGTTACCCAAAAGGATGTACGGGGGTGCTGGGAAACAAATCTGCGTGAGTAAGCTTCCTCTGGGTGGAAGGTGAGTTTCACCGAGTTTCTAACCTCTGATATACAAGGGGCTTCTTTTGATTTCCAGTGTCTAGCTATTGCTAGACGTGCCTCTAGGATAATGTGTGAGGTGATGGCTGAATAGTAAGGGGATATTTGGTCTGTTTTCAAAAAGCAAAGAGCCAAGTTAGGGTCCGGGAGTACTTGCTGATTTGTGACAGAGTGTATTAGATTAAATACTTGGTTCCAAAAGGACCGTATGATGGGGCATAGCCACCACATGTGGAAGTAGGTGCCTTTTGCACCGCACTCTCTCCAGCAAGTTTCCGGGGTTGAAGGGTTCATTTTGGCTATTCTTGCCGGGGTAAGATACCAGCGGAGAAATAACTTCTGGGAAGATTCCCAGTGAGAGATACCATGTGAGATCTTTCTGGTCCATGAAAGCGCCCGGCGCCACTCCTCCAAACTGAACTTTTGTTTGAGATCAAGCTCCCAGAGTGTCATGTGGGTTGATTTAGTTTGGGCCATCTGAGAGAATGAAGACTCGTAAAAAGTAGATATACCTCCGGAGGCCTCTGCTGACAGAGAAAAGAAGATGAAGGCTTCTTTGGGGAATATGGGTTTATGGGAGTCTATGGATGGTAGTGCATACCTTAATCTTAGGTGCGAGAAGCCTAGTCTGTTGGGAAGATTATGTATTTTGCTTATTGTGGGGAAGTCCATAATGGACCCCTCCTTATAGAGGTTTCCAATTTTTTTAACTTTAAGTTTCTCCCAGGTCCCATATTCAAAATCTGGGAGGATGGAAGATAGGAATCTCAGTGGGAGGAGTGTGGCCGGCACCTTCTCTGAGGTTGAGGAGATTAATTGGTTCCATATCTGGACCGACACTTGAATGCTTGGTAGGGAATGGGGCGGGAGGGGGGGGGGGAGTAGCTCCTAAGAGAGAGATCAAGGGGGCTCCCAGGGTTGCTGCTTCTATGTTCACCCATTTCTTGGGGGATGCAGGGATCCACCAGTGTTTAATTTGATCTAGTGTGGCTGCGGCAAAGTATCTCTTGATGTCGGGGGCTTGCATACCTCCTAGCTCGTATGGTCTTGCCAACGTTGAGAATTTAATTCTGGCATGTGCTCCTCCCCAGATAAATTGGTTGATGAGAGCTTGAAGTTTTGCTATAAAGTGGGTGGGAGTCGGGATAGTAACCGTTCGAAAGACGTATAATATTCGTGGAAGAATCATCATTTTAGCCGCTGCTATTCTGCCAGCCCAAGAAATGAAGGGTTTGCGGAATTTACCTAGAATGCTCGGGATGCGATGTAGAAGTGGTGTGTAGTTTTTGGAAAAGGTCAGGGAGCTGGGATATGTTATATTAATACCTAAGTATGGCAGGGAGCCTTTACACCAGGAAAAGGGGAGGGATTCTGTGATAGACTGAGTAGTCTTAGCGTCTAGACCTAGATTTAGCATTTGAGATTTGGTGTCATTGATCTTATAATATGAGACCTCGCCAAATTTCGCTAGAGCAGTTTGGGCCTGTCTCAGGGAGGGTAGAGGATTTGTGATGGCAAGGATCACGTTGTCTGCGTATAATTTTGTGTTCCTGTGAGGCTATTTTGATTCCTTGGATGTTCTGGTTCTCTCTGACCATTTCCGCTAATGGTTCCATGATCAGGGCAAATATTGGGGGCGACAAGGGGCACCCTTGCCTAGTACCGTTAGATATGGCGAACGGGGAGGAAAGGCATCCTGAGGAGAGAACCCTTGCGGTCGGGGCCGAGTATAGAGACAAGATAGCCAATATGATGGGTCCTGAGAAGCCAAACTTTCCCAGGGTGGCTTCCAGGAATCCCCAATGCATGCAATTGAACGCTTTCTCAGCGTCCAGTGCCAGGAGAAGGGCCGGGGTTTTGTTCCTTTCTGCCACCCTGACAAGATTCAAGAATCGTCGGGTGCCGTCAGGGGCCTGTCTTTGGGGGACAAATCCAACCTGGTCAGTAGGGGGAGGATCGAGAGTAATCTTATACTGAGAAGTTTTGCATATATTTTAATATCTGTGTTCAAGAGGGAGATGGGGCGAAAGTTTGCCGGGGATGTGTTCTCCTTCCCGGGTTTAGGGATGGTGACGATCAGGGCTTCCAGCATCTCCGGTGGGAAGAAAACGCTCCTCATTGCTCCATTGAGCACAGACGCTAGATGAGGGGCTAAGATTGGGGCAAATTTTTTGTAGTAGCCGTTTGAGAAGCCGTCAGGGCCAGGAGTCTTATGGGGCTTTAACAATTTGATTGTGTCCAATACTTCCTGTGTGGAGATTGGCGCAGAGAGGGAATCTAATTGCTCTGGTGAGAGACAAGGGAGATTTATGTTTTGTAAGAAGTTCTGTATTTCTTCTCTATGGGGATGATGGATATTTGGGTTGTCTTTTAGATTGTATAGGGAAGAATAATATGCAGCGAACGCGTTGGCAATCCCTTGGGGATAGAAAATTTTCCTACCTTGGGAGTCAAACAGGTGTCTGATTCTTTCTTTTGCTCTTACGTCTTTAAGTTGTTTTGCTAGCAGGGCTCCCGTCCTATTGTCGTGTGCGTAGAATTGCATTTTAAGTTTTAGGAATGAAATGTCATGCTTAGTGGCTAGTAGGTTTTGGAGCTTTGCTCTAAGGTTGAACAAGTCTGCTGTCCTTTGTATGGTTGGTTCTTTTTTATTTAGGGAGTCTAGGGATTTGATTTGGCCCATTAGGCGGTTGAATTCCTCGTCTCTTTTTCATTTTGCTCTTGCTCCTATTTTTATGAACATGCCCCGCATGAAAGCTTTGTGAGTGTTCCATACGGTGGACATGTTCGGGACCGAGCCTATATTGTTTGCGAAAAAGCCCTCTAGCTCCTCTTTAAGAGATAATTCATGTTCAGGGAGGTTTAAAGTATATTCATTCAATCTCCATAGAGATGATGAGGTGTAGTTGAATGACTCTTTGAGGGACAGGGATATAGGGGCGTGATCGGACCACAAAATTGTTCCGATTTCAGCCTGAAGGGTATTTTCTAGGCCCCTCCTCGGCAGCAGGAATACATCAATCCTGTAGTAAGATGCGTGTGGCGCAGAGAGAAAGGTGTAATCCTTCTCTGATCCGTGAAGGCATCTCCACACGTCGAATAGCCCCTCTGCGTGGATGAGCGGGGCGATCGGTGATATGCCTCTTTTGCTCGCTGTGGAGTCCAGCTCTGGATCCAACACAGAGTTCAGGTCTCCTCCGATAACTAAGTTACCTTCCCTAATTTTGGCCGTTTCTGACATGACGTGTTTAAAGAATTTGGCTTGTCTGTTGGGAGGGAAGTAGACATTTACCAGGGTGTAAATGGTTGAATTTATTTTGCATGCCAATATTAAGAAGCGGCCTGCCGGGTCCGCAAAAATGTTTCTTTGGGAAAATGATACGTTTTGGCTTATTGCTATCATTACCCCTCTTTTCTTTTTTTCCCCGCTTGAAGCCAGGAAAATGTGTGGAAATTTAGGGTGTTTGCAGGGGGGATGTTTGTCCTTTAGAAAATGGGTCTCTTGAGTAAAGAAAACGTCGGAGTGGGATTTGATGGCCTGCCTCCAGAGCATACTGCGTTTAAAAGGGCTGTTTAAACCTTTTACATTTAGGGAAGAGATATTAACTGGCATGACTGTTAGGAAGTTTGTAGGTTGGACTGTCGTGACGTCTTAACCTATCAGGGATGACGGTGTGAGTGTGGGGGGGGAAAGACCTCCTAGAAGCCTTTTTATAACTGAATAAAACATGAAAATAAACATCAATTTTGAACATAGTCAAAACATTGTTCACCCAGCGCCGGCGTGCACTGGATGAATGAACTTTGGGGGGGGGGGGGGGGGGATGGAATTTTCAAGCCTTCTACTTCGGGCTCCACTATCGAGTAAGGCGGAAATGGGTCTAGGCTATTTCCAAGCGCCAATTACGCGTGTTTGCCTCGCTTGTCTGCAATTGACCAGTCTTTTTCGACTCTGGAAGGTGGGCTCCCCGCCGTCCTCGGGGATTTCTGGAATGTAGGGATTTCCCATTGTTGTAGGAGGGAGATGCCTTCCTCTACTGTAGTCGCAACATGAAGAGTTCTATTTCTGGAGAGCAGTAGTTTGGTTGGGAATCCCCATCTATATTTAATGTGGGCCTCTCGCAGAGCTGAAGTAATTGCTGTAAATAGTCTGTGTGACTGCAGGGTTGCTGCTGAAAGAGCTGGGAATATTTGGATATTCTCGTATGGGGCCGGCAGAGTACCCCTACGTCTTCCCGCTGATAGGATTTTTTCTTTTATTTTGTAAAAGTGAATCCTTGCCAGGACGTCTCTCGGCGCTGACTCAGGGACGGAGCGCGCTTTCGGAATCCTGTGGGCTCTATCTATCGCATATTCTATTTCGGGGAGGTCCGGAAGGAGTGTTTATAGCATTTTAAGTAAGTACTGTGGTATCTCTGAAGGAGGCACGGCCCCCGGGATTCCCCTGAATTTAAGATTGTTCCTTCTGGAACGGTCTTCCAGATCAACGACCTTTTCTCGCAACTGGGCTACTTCGTCTTCTAAGTTACCATGAGCGTCCACCAACTCGTTGTGGGCTTTGGTAAATTTTCCGAGTTTTTGTTCGATATGATCTGTTCGGGTATCTAGGTGGTCTATGTTAGATTGGAGTTGTCCGGATAGGCTTTGTATGTCATTGGAGATGTCTTTGTGTAGCGATATTAGCATGTTCTTCAGAGTGTTTACGGTTAATGGGCTCTCGGAGTCTGGGTAGGCTTGGAGGTTGTTAATCGTGGCTGTTTGCTGTGGAGATTCTTGCGAATTGTTGCTTTGGGTCTTCTTTGCTGCGGGGCCTTTGGGTGAAGGCGACATTGAGGGGGATTCTTGAACATTCCTCTTGCCTCCGCTTTTGGGGGAAGAGTGAGGGCTACCCAGGGAAGGTGATAGAGAGCCCGGGGAGGAGTTTTGTGATGGAGCAGCAGGGCTTTGAGAAGTGGATGTTTCTGCTGTTTCGGGGTTCTTCGGGTGGGGGGTAGTCGGTTTGTTTCTACCGCTCCGTGGGCCTGAGGGGAAGAACTCCGAGAGTCTTCTTGGGACAATCGCTTTGGTGCGGCGTTTAACCATTGTGTGTAGGTAGAATCTGAAGATATGCGTTAAATAAGACTCTCTTTATGTTCCAACCGTTTCACCAGAAGGAATGGTATTTATATAGAGCCACGGAGACGTAGTCAGGTTTGTTAGAGTAGTTTTAAGTGTTCATTGGCGCTAGGTAGTCTTGCTTTGAGCTGTTTTGGAGCCGCGTATGTCGGGAGGGACTACATCACTCAATTGTGTTGTGCCATCTTTGGTATGGAGGGGTCTGCTCCTCCGGAGTCTCCCGGTTTGCGCAGAAGTGGAAGGGTGCTACTGCGAATTTGGCACTCGGCCAACTGACCGTTGAGGCGGGGATGGTTTTTGTTTTCCTTTTATTGAGAAGCAAAGTGTTGGGGAGACGCGGAATCTAGTTTTCCTGTCTGGAAGTCGTGTTTTTATACTCCTTTAAGGTGTTGATTCACTTTCAGTGAGGAGGATTTGTGCTTTTGTGGAGTGCTGTTCTGTTGGGGGACCACAAGGTGGCAGCAGAGTTTCCTTAATGTCACTGTTGATTTTACTTTCACAGCGAGCCCTCAGCTCTTTCCTCTGAGTGTGGCTGGTGTTTCTCTGCTGGAGGGGGGAGGGGTGACTCCACAGGTTCCCCTCTCTGCTGCACACAGTGTCCCTGGGGCTTCACCTCCTCTCCTGACTGCCTCCCCTGTTGGTAAGTGGGGTGATTCTGGGGATGGGGCAGTTGTATGCCTATATTGTCCAGGGGAGAGGGAATTGTCCCACTCCGTGCACACAGTCTCTCTGTTTGAGGTCCCCTTTTGGTCCCTCTCCGTCTCCCCGTGGAGTCCCCTGGCTTTCCGATGCTCCCCCTCACCCTGCCAGTGAGTTGTGTGTATAAGTGACTCACCGGGTCTAGGGTCCTGCAGCGTCCGGTCGGGTCAGAACGTTGGCAGTCTCGTTGCCGTGGTAGTTCCCACGAGGGTCCTAGAAGCTGCACACACCCGGTCTGCAGCTGCCGCGCTTGTGCCCTGTGCTGGGGGAGTCTTCGCTGCTCGTCCAGTGCTTCCGGCGGTCGGCTGGGCCCATTACTTTAGTCTGGGGATGCGCCTCCCTGGGTAGGCTGCGCTGCTTCTCCTCCACCTAGTGGCCCGCGGAGGGTCTCAAACTGTTCCTCGTGCCGCGATGCCAGCGGTGGTGTTTTGTTATCGGTGGGGGGCCGTGGAGCCCCAGGATGCCGCAGTAAAGGACGCGCCGGACAGGAGCTCCTAAGGTGCGTTCTCTTCCCGCCGCGGGCCAGGCCACGCCCCCCAAATAGCAGTTTTTAATGCACCCCATCATTGTGATGAGTGATGAGGAGCGTTAAAGAGCGTGAAAGCGCGGCAAAATATAGCAGATAGCACTTGAAAATTGCCTCTAAAAGTGGTTCTACTCTTGACCTATAAAAGTCTCCCAGAGTCTCCTTGTGTGTAGTGACCTCTTCTTCCGCTTGTGTAGAGCTTGTTGACCACTAGACACCTCTATGATGCAATTAAATAAATTTTGCCCAGTTAACAGAGTTTAAGAAGGGGGTGTATTATTGGAAGGTAAGAAGCTGGATAGTCATATAGATGAATTGCCCACCACATGGGCCATTCTGACCATACTATTAGGAATTTTTTGGACCAGTGAGTGATTGAGGGTGCTCACACAAAGTGACTAGGTTCAGACCACCAATGAAGAGGATTGTCTCACAAACTGTTTCATTGTCCGCCCTCCAAAGACAGGTGGCACCATCATTACAGGCCCCTGTGTCTGTCAGAACCATTTCCAGGGACTTAGCTGCAGGACATTTGGTTGCATGGCGCCCATTACGTGTACTGCCTTTGACACTCACCCAGCATTGCCTCCCTTTGCAGTGGTGTTGTAAACGATGAAAATGAACTGCTACAGAGTGGAACCAGGCTGTCTTCAATAATGAATCCAGGTTTTGTTTGAGCACTGACGACGGCCATGTTCATGTCTGGAGACCTAGGGGTGAACCCCTGCCTTTGCTGTGGAGCTGCACACTGTGCCCACTGCTGGTATGATGGTATGAGCTTTTGCATATGACAGTCAGTCACCCCTGGTGGTGGTACGAGGGACAGTGACAGCTCAGCGATATGTTCAGGATCCTGCAGCCACATCTGTTGCCTCTTATGGAAACTTCCAAGAGGCATTTTCCATTAGGATAATGCTCGGACACAAACAACAAGAGTATTACAGGAATGTCCATACAACATTGTCCCACTTCTGTGGCCTGCCCATTCAGCAGATTTATTGCCAATAGTGTATATGTATGAGAGCATCTGGGATGCCAACTTCAAAAGCCTAATAAGTTTACACGATTTAGAGACTCTGTTACAGCAAATGTGGACCGATATGCTACACAATACCAGAACTTGTATGCCTTCATGCCCATCTGTATGACATTTTGCATCCAAGCTAAAGCTGGCTCAACAGGGTACTAGAACCTCCATGACCACCCACCCATATCACAGCTAGAGGTAGTACAACAGGGTACTAGAGCCCCCATGCCTGCCCATATCACATGTATCCAAGATAGAGACAGTACAACAGGGTACTAGAGCCTCACTTCAAGTGTTCAATTTTGTGCAATAAATGATCCTTTTGCTCTGCTATTGTAATGACTTACTTATATCAACATTGCAATCATACATATAAAGTTTCATTCGATTTTGCCAATTTCTTTAAAGGGGTTGTCCCGAGGCAGCAAGTGGGTCTATACACTTCTGTATGGCCATAATAATGCACTTTGTAATATACATTGTGCATTAATTATGAGCCATACAGAAGTTATAAAAAGTTTTTTACTTACCTGCTCCGTTGCTAGCGTCCTCGTCTCCATGGTGCCGACTAATTTTTGGCCTCCGATGGCCAAATTAGCCGCGCTTGCGCAGTCCGGGTCTTCAGCAGTCTTCTATGGAGCCGCTCGTGCCAGAGAGCGGCTCCGTGTAGCTCCGCCCCGTCACGTGCCGATTCCAGCCAATCAGGAGGCTGGAATCGGCAGTGGACCGCACAGAAGAGCTGCGGTCCACGAAGACAGAGGATCCCGGCGGCCATCTTCAGCGGTAAGTATTGAAGTCACCGGAGCGCGGGGATTAAGGTAAGCGCTCCGGTAAACTTTCTTTACTTCCCTGCATCGGGGTTGTCTCGCGCCGAACGGGGGGGGGGGGGGTTGAAAAAAAAAAAAACCCGTTTCGGCGCGGGACAACCCCTTTAAGGTGTTTGTTTTTTTCTGACCATGAGTGTATGTATACACACTACTGGTCATAAGTTTTAGAACACCTCAATTTTTCCAGTTTTTTTTTTACATTAAGAAAGCACATTAAGAGCCTTGTGTGGCGCACAGTGTTAAGGCAGCAGAAATGCAGCCCTAAGCTCATGACCTGAAGGTTGCAAGTTCAATCCCCGCTTGGCTCAGGTAGCCAGTTCAAGGTTGACTCAGCCTTCCTTTCTTCCGAGGTCAGTAAAATGAGTAAACAGCTTAGTGGGGGGTAATAAATAAATTACCTGAAAGCGCTGCTGAATAAGTTGGCGCTATACAAATAAGAAGATTTTTTTTTATTTAATAAGTTCAAGTCCAGCAAATAAAATGAAATGGTTCAGAGGTTCAAAAGGAAGCTAGAAACATACAAATATTATGACATTTTCACCTGAAACGCAACAATAGTCAGAAGTTATGATTTTAACCACAGGGCTTTTTCCGGGAACACATTAAGAACAGCTGATCTGCAGTACAAAAGAAGAATATGGTTTGAAATTGGACCCTCCAAGGCAGATTTGGACAGTTGTGCGTTTTAGGACAGAGAACATTGTTATCAGGATGGAAAGAAAAGGCAAATTAACCAAGGAAGACAGACAGACAATTACAATCCTTAGAAGTGTAGGTCTTTCCCTCCTTTTAATGGCAATAAGTTCCTATGCCATTAAAAGGCACTTAGAAACTAAAGAAAACTCTGACAGGAAAAGGCCTGGCAGACCAAAGGCTGCTAAAAAAATCAGATAAGTTTTTGAGAGTCAACAATTTGCATGATCGGAGCCTCACAGCACAAAATCTTCAAGCACAGCTTAATGCAGCAAAAAAAACAAAACAAACAGGTTTCCATTTCAACTGTGAAGAGAAGACTTCTACCTGCAGATTTAACAGGTAGAGTATCAGTAAGAAAGTCACTGCTAAGATTTCAAAATTTAAAAAAAGAGTTGTCTGGGCCAAGCAGCATGTCCAATGGACAAAAAGTCTGGACACACCCGTTTAATGAGAAAGTTGACTTCCAATGTGGGAAAATATTAATTAGTAGGAAGGCTGCATTTTTTGGTAGAGACATTTTTGGTGGCTATTTTGAATTCCGCCATATTAAATTCAGCTCAAATGTTTCAAAAGGGAAGAAGATCAAGTGATATAACAATCTTCGCTAGAATTTACACACCAGTAGTGGAGGTTTTCCTGTACTTGTATAGGAGTTAAGTGAGGACAAGCTTTCACAAGGGCTTTACATGATGTATTTGATGTGTCCACCATTCTGCCAAATGCACATAGTTAAAAGTTTAAACCAGTTTTCATGAACATGCTGAAAAACTCCAGATGATATTACTTCACAACACTGTAAGATTCGTTGTTTCAGGTGAACCCTATTGCGTACTTTTTCCGCATACACAAGCAACTTTAAATGGCCCCATATATAAAAGTACAAAGGCTTTAAGTCCAGAAACCTTGGTGGCCATTCATCTTACCTTCATACCCAAAGAAATACCCAGGGAATCGCACATCCAGTCATTTGCATATGGCCACAGTGCGGAGGTACGGCCTACTGTTGAAAGTAACATGGGAACTCATGGCTCTCATTTAACACTGATGAGAATAAGGTATCCTGTAACTTCTAGAAGTACTTCTCACTATTAAGAGATCAATCAATACAAAAGGTCATGGATGTCAGACATAATTTACCAACTTTGACCTTTCTTAACTCCTAAACAAGTAGAGATAGGGCAAAGCTGCCATTTCTAGAGTGTTTTTGAGCATTTTTTTCCAAGACTGATATATCACATGATCCCCCTTCTCATTTGAAAATCCTGAGCTGAATTCAATAGGGTAAAGTTCAAAATGGCAAAAAAAAAACATCTAAAAAAAATGCAGCCTTCCTTCTAATTAATACTTTCATACATTGGAATCATAGAATGGTAGAGTTTGAAAGTGACCTCCAGGGTCATCGGAAGTCAATTTTCTCATTAACACCAGATAAACAGGTGTGTCCAGGCTTTTGCCTCAACCTGTAAGTCAATATCATTAAGTTAACTCATAAAAATCTCCAGCAGACTCTAGAGGGAATATCATACAGCCTTAGGCAATTAGCTTTCCCTATTGGTGGCTGCAGGCAGACAGAATTTTATCGATTCACAATAACATTTCTAAAGACTCAAAAGTACATTTAGAAATAAAACACTTGTATTGATGCATACAATACATTAATACAGCAAATAATCCATTGAAAGATCAGATCCTGTGGATTGGGTTCTACATTGACAACCTCTTGTTGGTGTGGGGTCGCCTTGTGGCGTCACCAAAGGATTTTGTAAATTATATTAATATTAATAATTTTATTCTAAGGTTTACCAGCAGAGTAGATGATTGGGATGGGTCATTTTTTTAAATTAAAAATATGATATGTGTCATGTACAATATTTATGTACTGAATGCAATTTAATTTATGCGGTTTGAATAGTTAGAAATTTGAAAATTAAAATAGCATAGTATGTACTTGTTATTGAAAAATCTAATAAAAGGTTTCCGGGGTAGCCAGGCAAATCGTTGAACAGCATGCAGGTTCACTTTCGACATTTAAATTTGCTGGCATAGAAAAGTTTAAACAGCCATCACAGGGAGTTGACTGGAGGAAGCATGCTCTGAGCAAGGAAGCTTTCTGGAAACAAAAGCCGGACACGTCATCCTATAAGTATAAATTTAAAAAAAGTAATTTGCTGTATATTTATTAATTCAGCAAAGTGTAAGAACGAGTAAAAAGACCGAGATGCTCTGTTATATTGTATTGCTGAATTTGTTAGTGTTATTTTTTGTAATAAATGATTCGTCTATATAGCTTTTTAAAGGATCTCTGATGCTTTGCCTACTATGCTGAATAAAGAAGTCTTATAGCTTCGAAACGCATGTACTGCATGGGAACAGAATTATGTGTGGAAAGATTTACTGTTGTGATGTTCTCAAACTGATTAATCAATAAAGATTCTTCTAGAAGCTGATTTAAGAGCTGTGTTTTCTCAACAGTAAAATATCCTGAGAATATTCATGTGTGGGGTTGCTTTCCAACCAAAAAAGTGGTCTCACTCACAATTTTGCCTAAGAATACTGCCATGAATAAAGAATAATATCTAAAGAAATTCAGCAACTTCTTCCAACCATCCATGAACAATTTGGTGATGAACAATGCTTTTTCCAGCATGATGGAGCACTATCTCACAAGGCAAAAATCAATCCTCTCTACTGGTGGTCTGTCGAGGGTGTCCTGAGCCCATTCACTGTGTGTGCCCTCACACATCCACTGGTCCCAACACCTCATAACAGTCTGGTCAGAACAGCCCAGGTATCGGACAATTCATTGATATGACTATCCAGCTTCTCACTTTCCAATAATACACCCTCTTAAATGTTGTTAACTAGGCAAAATTTCTTTGATTGCATTGTATAGGCATGTCGAGTGGTCAGCAAGCGGAAAGAGAAGTCCACTGCACACAAGTAGCCTCTGAGAGCCTTTTTATAGACCAAAAGTGGAACCACTTTAAGGCCTCATGTCCACGGGCAAAATAAGAATTAAAATCCGCAGCGGATTTTAACTCTTCTCCTGCCCGCGGATCCGCATCCCATAGGGATGCATTGACCACCCGCGGGTAGATAAATACCCACGGATGGTCAATAAAAGTGATTTAAAAAAAATGGAGCATGAAAAAATCTGGACCATGCTCCATTTTCGTGCTGGTCTCCGGCGGGACGGCTCCCGCAGGCTTCTATTGAAGCCTATGGAAGCCGTCTGGATCCACGGGAGACAAAAATGGGAATTACTCACCTGCTCCGGATCTTCCCCTCGCCGCGGCTTCTTCTCTCCGTTGGCATATTAGCACTTTCTGCTTGGTTAAGCAGCGCTGCTGATTAGAGCCACCTGATTGGCTCTTCGGCACCACCTGACTACAATCAGTGTGCACGCTGCGTAGTCACGTGGTGCCAAAGAGCCAATCAGGTGGCTCTAATCAGCAGCGCTGCTTAACCTAAGCAGAAAGTGCTAATATGCTCTCCATCGCGGCCGGATCTTTTTTTCTTCGGGCCGGCGCATGCGCAGGGCATGCAACCGACGTGCCCTGCGCATCCGCCGGGCCGAAGAAAGAAGATCCGACTGCGACGGAGAGAAGATGAAGCCACGGCGAAGAGAAGATCCGGAGCATGCGAGAGGTAAGTAAATTCTTATTTTTATGCCTCATGTCCGCGGGGCAGGAGGGACCCGCTACGGATTCTACATGGAGAATCCGTAGCGGGCCTGATTTTCCCCGTGGACATGAGGCCTTAGTGTCTCAGGTGGAAAGACACTTCATCTAATCACAACACAACTCTAACCATTTGCTTATCTGTCTGAGATGTAACTGCATGCTGCGGTTTGCAGGAAAAAGACAACTCCTTGTGGACGCCTGATTTTTTTAGACAGAGTGTACATTACCATGAAGTTTGGCCACCGAGGCCCCAACAATTACAACAACACAATGAGATTAAAAATTGTCAGGAGAGGCCAGAGAATTGGCTGTGCAGGTGCAGACACTCTTCATTGTAAACTACTGGAGTTATGGAAGCCGAATCCGTTCTTGCTGTTGCTTCCATAATATTATTGGAACACAATTTTTAAACTAGAATACAGATCTTATCATTTCAAATGACTTATGGAAAGAAGCTGCCAACATTATTTTGCTGAATTTATTTTTCTGTATATTCAAATCAAGTTGAGAGATTTCTGCTTTAAAAATATTGGCAAGTCTAATTGCTGTTTAGAGCATCTAAATGTCACAAATGAGTGATATATTTTTTTGAAAACATGGTTTTGTCCCTGAACTTGCTGACCTTCTGCATTTCAGAGCTTCTTATTATCTCTTCTCTTTTGTATGGGTTCATATAATTGGATCCATTAAAATCCCTATGGCCCTACCCTTACTCTGCAAATGAAAGAGGTCTGAAGATGCTTTTGTCAACAGAAGCTATAGAAAATCTAATATGAGTTTGAAGTCACCTTTAGCAAAGTGCAGACTTGGTCATATTTTACTATTTAATAAAAGCAAACAGGTAAATCCTTGCACACTGTCCAGTATCTGAACGTTTGGTGTTTACTGACATTTGAATTAATTCAGGTGGCTTATTGCACCTCTGCTTCTAAATTCATTCTTATATTATGATATCGGAATGGGGATGTTTATTTATTTTATGCTTTGACCTTTCCATATTTGAATGGTTACGTTTTTGGTGTCATAATATCAACATTTGAAGTTTGAAATCTCCCAGCTGCTGGGGATAGTTATTGAATTACATTAACATTTCTGACATCAGTTTAAAAGAAGGCAAGTTACTCAGGGTAAGTCACTGCTGAATGATAAGAAAGAATAACTATATAAATAGGCTAAGAGGTTAGGGGAGTCTGCTATGTAAAAAACATTGTTGCATAATACAATTCCCATAGGTCCTAACCTTATTCATAATATACCATTTATTTCTTCATTGACTGATTATATTTGTAACACATATTTTTAATCTTTTGTTCTTTTACTTTTTTTAAATACATTATTCTTCCTTTTTTAAAATAAGATCATATGATAATCATATGCCAGACATGAAGATTCTGCAAGAGTTTAAATTATCCATTAGTCTTCATTTTTAGGCTCCGCAAGTAGGTGTGTAGTTTTTTGCAGGAAGTTCTCCAGTTTGCTGTCACCAGAATCATCATCTGTTAGCGGTACTAGTATGGATGAAACAGTAGGATAATCAGGAATGGAGTCAAGGGTCTACATCAGAAAAGCAGGCAAGATTTAACAGGCCAGAGAACAGTACATAAGTGTAGTTATGAATGGAGCAAAGTATCAAAGTCAGGAGTACAATAGCTACCAAGCAAACAATCCAAAGGACAAGGCAGGAGTGATAAATAAGAACAAGGTCAAGGTCAAGCACAGGGTCAATTAGAAGTCAGAATAAGGATCAATAGAACAAGGAAGAAGAGCAAGGAAAGGTAGGAAACTCAAACAACAGCCAAAGAATTGGAAGCTGACTGCCCTTTTCATATAGTCTTTTAGGCCTTACGTCTTTGGTAGGTTCTGATTGTCTAGTAATCTAACAGGTCAGTAGGCAAGCTATGCCTGATCCAAGAAAGTCTTAGCCTTCCTACACACAGCCGAGCGCGATATTGGACCGTCAAACTCAGCCCAATATCGTGCATGTGCGATATACCTGCGGACACATGGGTTCATGTGTTTTTGAGGCATGGGCAGAGCTTAATATACATACAACCAAGTTAGACCTAAGAGCCTTTGTTAAGCTCAAAGTCTGCCATAGTAACCCATGGTTTCTCTCATTTCGCTGATGGACTGAAAAAGGGAGCCCTCTGCAAAACCACTCAGGTGCTGTGTCCATTATTGACTGCCGCATCTTAGAGGTTAAATGCACAGTGAGCTAAAAGCATTGGGTTAAATGAAAAAGTCGTTAAAAGCAGCCATTTCAGTGTGATATTACATCTGGTACCCACTGCTGATGGAGCTGGCTAAACACCAACACAGCTGCTTAGTCCCATTTTACTGTCTGAAATATAAGTTAGCAGCTTAGATCTAATTGACTGTCATTTGAGCTTCCTCAATGCATTGCGCTTTGGTAATAGAAAGCCAGCAGAATTCTTAATTTACCTTTCTGTCTGAACAGCCAATAAAACATCATGCAATTTAAAAGTAATACAACATAAGTAAAGCAAAGTACTTACAGTACAAAGTGACTTTCTGTGCAGACTTAAATAGTAGAATATTCTAATTCATTCAACTCATTCAAAGTTTTCCTTCAAGTATTAACTGTTGAGATTTCTTTATGACTGATATTACCAGGCATAGCACACGTAGGAGAAATCAGGAACACTGTTTGTTTTTTAAGTCCTACATTCTCTACTGGCCAACACTTCAGGAGGATTAGTATTATAAGTACTACTGCAATTTGCTGTATCTCAATTCATCTACCTTGAGTGTTTTTTTCTTATTCCATCAATTTAATAAACCAGCTTCTTGGCAGGGAAATAATCAAATTTCAAATGTATAGTGTGGAAGATAGGTTTGTGGAAGATGTATTTAATGTTATGGATAAGTAGTAGTGGTATCATGCTCTTACCCTTTCCTTTCACAATAGATTGCTAGCTCTTCCCAGCAAACCCAGCTGACCAATCAGGAGCAATTTCATAAAAGAGCAATAATTATTCATAGAATGTAGGCAAATTGTTGCAGAGATCTTTCACCCACTCACCTTAGTTCAATGCATCTATGAATGACTGCCTGTTTACACGGGCTGATAGTCACTTGGTTTTTAGGTGGGCTAAAAGCCAAGTGACTCCGACAAGTGAGCAATTTCTCTTTCAGTGCCCTGTTAGTGGGTGCGTGTGGATGGGATGACTATTGCCTGAATTCACTGATTCTAGTGATAATTTGGGCCATAAAAGCTCAATGTAAAAGGGCACAGCACAGTGAGGCTTGCAACACAGGCCAAAAGCAATAGAAAAGGACTTTGGGCGCATGTCAAAAGCAAGAAAAAAATAGTCAAAGATGCTATTGGATGCTTACAAAATGAAAATGATGAATTGGTTAAAAATGATGTTGAGAAGGCCAAACTTTTAAATTCTTATTTTGTATTTGTTTTCTATCAGAAAGTATATGGAACACCAACTGATTTTCCCTGTGCTATTGGGGGAATAAAAGAATGCAGGGCTTTCCGACTAGGGCCCCTAGTCGGAAAGCCTAATTATATAAAGTTTGAAACCAGCCTCTACCTAATTATACTCTAGCAAAGAGGGTCTACAGAAAGACTTCCTCTCTTACTAATATAAAGAACCAGAAGGACACAGTAGTCTAATTAATGCCAAGGCTGACTTGTCTAACACTTTACTTGTTCTAAAGTATATGAATATAATTCATTGATTAGCATCTGTGTTGCTAAGGGAAAACAGACTCACCTAAAGGCACATTTACATGGAGCGATGATCGCTCAAAGATTGCTGAAACGGCAGCAGTTTGAGTTACAGCTTTGAACGATCATTTTGCATAAACTATTAAGTAGCTACTCAGCTACTTAATAGCTGTTTAACGTGCAAATGAAGCCTTTAGTTGAATGCAGTTAATAGCCAGAGGGCTCTTATCGGCTTTCAGTTCCTTTGTTCTTCGACATGAAACAATGCTATCAGCACTACCCGCAGAGAACACCTGATAAGACCACACAACGATTTTTAGGTTGGCCTGAATTTAATGAACACCTAGCAGTGCACGAAAAGTGTGCGATGGCAGCGTGTTTAGATGCAACGATGATCGCTCAAACTATAGCTTTTTAGTGATTTTTGAGTGATCATTACTCTGTGTAAATGGGCCTTAAAACTACACTATTTGTTGAGGAATCTTGATGTTACCTACAAATTGCATCTATTGTTACTAAGAAAAAAGGTGGATGAGGCAGGTAAGGTTGTCAGAAGGAAAGCCAGGGGACAGCAATGGGTTGTCTGGGATGGTTGTACAGGATGGTCTCTGTACTTCAAGGAGGACCTCTGGTTATCAGAGAAGATGAGGATGTTGTTGAGATATGTTGCTACAAATTGGTCCAACAGGTCTCGAAATACATCATTGATAAAGTGCTGGAAGGTAGCAGGAGCATCGTAAAGGATGGATGGCATAATTAGGTATTCAAAATGTCCATATCGCATTCTAAAAGCAGTCTTCCAATCATCCCCTGGGTGAATCCGTAGAAGGCTATAGGTCCCTCTTAGATCTTGCTTCGTGAAGATCTTGGTAGAGCGGATTCTCTTTAATAGTTCTAGAATCAAGGGACAAGGGTAGCGATTCTTGACCATATTCTTATTTAACTGGTTACGGGGTTCAGTCACTCTTTTCCACGAAAAATGTGGGCCTAGTTCAACTAGTCCACAAAAGAACCATAAAAAGTTTATTGAAAACTTTGTTGCATCTCCTTTATGAAGAATGTCTTCTAGTTAAGAGGACATCGAGTGGTGCTTGGCAATCTTCGGGAGTGGTTGGATTCCAAACTTGCTGAATCTTTGCTGTTAATCTGTCCTTGGTGTGAGACGGATTTTTACTCAGCTCCCACTTTTTCTTTCCTCATAAAATCACAATTGATAAACAAGTAAAGGTTGCTGACAGGCCAGGAAAGTGTGAGGATTCCATTTTGAGCCAAATAGGCTTCAGGTGACAAGTTGTAAGATAGGACACTGTCTCCTATCATATCTTTGAAGCTTCAGAATAGAGGTTAAAAGATGTTTAGCCAAAATGTTTTGGTACACATTAGCATTGACAGTATTCATTAAAAAGCGAAGACTGCCAACACTGTTAGCTGACATGCATCCGCACACCAAAACAGAAGATTGAAACTTAATTATTCAAGTTAGGAAATCTGGGTAAAAAGCTTCTACAGAAGTTCAGATGACTTGTTTCCACGTATGACAAATGCAGAGCTTGAACCTTAACCCGTCACTCCATATTATCGAATTTCACTGATGCGGCCCCCACATTTTTGCACTCCTTAACCTACACCAGACGTTTCTTTTTTTGCAGGCTTGTCATAAATGTTTTTACATTTGCCTTGTAGAAGTCAAAACCTATTCTGTGTATGGCTCTATTTCATGTTATGTTACACAAATTTTTGCCAATAATGGAATTTCACTGTTTGGAAATAACAGCAACTGACGCTCGCCTATTCTTTTTGACAATTTTTTTGCAACGCTCTTCTGTCTTGGGCAGAAATTTTTGATGTGCAGCCCATTTTCTATCCAATAGAAGTTGAGCCTGTTTTTGTACTATATATTTTGAAGGGATACCTTCAATTGTCAAACAGATATAACCAATGTTTTCGAAAATGCATACTGAGATTTTCCCTTTTCAGGCAATTTTTATAAATGCTTCCCTCTGTCAGTCATGTATTGCAAATGGCAGTTTTATAAATTTTATGGAAAAGTTTTGTGACTGCTGCTTAAATACATTCTACTATATAGTTTTTCTGGCTTAAACAGGAAGCCAAAAGGTGAAGTTATTCAAATTAATTAGCTTTATTAATCTTTAATTGTGAACGGGGACCCCTACCCATTCTAGATTTCTGAGAAGCTCCATGTGGGGAGCAGGGAAGTATGCAATTTATATGAAATATATAAATAAAAGTTGATTATTTCAACATGTTTTTTAATACACCAGGCTGACATGCAGCATGCTCAAAACTTTATTTAGAACTGTTCTAGCCAAGATCCATCAGAACTTTTATTCTTAAATTTGCTTCCACTACATCACTTCTTGTGTGATCAGGTATTAGTCTGACATATAAAGAATGACCAGGCCAGCAAAATAGCTACTAAGTGAAAACTGTGCCCATACATCATGTCATTTGTCTGTCTGATGGATAGACTCATAGACTGGTAGAGTTTGAAGAGACCTCCAGGGTTATTAGGTCTAACCCCCTGCTCAGTGCAGGATCCACTAAATCATCCCAGACAGATATATGTCCAGCCTTTGTTTGAACACTTCCATTGAAGAACTCACCACCTCCTGTGGTAACCTGTTCCACTCATTGATCACCCTCATTGTCAGAAAGTTTTTTCTAATATCTAATTTGTGTCTCCTCCCTTTCAGTTTCATCCCATTGCTTCTAGTCTTTCCTTGTGCAAATGAGAATAGAGCTGATCCCTCTGCACTGTGACAGACCTTCAGATATTTGTAGACAGCTATTAAGTTTCCTCTAAGCCTTCTTTTTTGCAAGCTAAATATTCTCAGATTCTTTAACCGTTCCTCATAGGACATGATTTGCAGATCTCTCACCATCTTGGTAACTCCTCACTGAACTTGCTCCAGTTTGTCTATATCTTTTTTAAAGTGGAGTGCCCAGAACTGGACACAGTATTCCAGATGAGGTCTGACTAAGGAAGAGTAGAGGGGGATAATTACCTCACATGATCTAGACTCTATGCTTCTCTTAATACATCCCAGAATTGTGTTTGTCTTTTTGGCTACTGCATCACATTGTTGACTCATGTTCAGTCTATGATCTATTAGTATATCCAAGTCTTTTTCACATGTGCTGCTGCTTAGCCCAATTCCTCCCATTTTGTGTGTGCTTTCTTCATTTTTCTTGCCCAGATGTAGGACTTTGCATTTCTCCTTTTTAAATGCTATTCAGTGCAAGCTTTTCTAGATCTTTTTGAATACTCTCTCTCTTCCCTAGTGTTAGCTAACCCTCCTAGCTTTGTGTCGTCGATAAATTTGATCAGTTTCCCATCAATTCCCTCCTCCAGATCATTTATAAAAATGTTGAACAACACTGGGCCTAGAATAGAGCCTTGTGGTACCCCACTTGATACATTCTTCTACTTCAATGTGCAGCCATTTATGACCACTCTTTGAGTACTATCACTAAACCAGTTTTGAATCCACCTAACAGTTGCCTTGTCAATCCCATACTTTTCAATAAGTATAGTGTGAGATACTTTGTCAAATGCTTTACTAAGGTCAAGATATACTATATTCGCTGCATTTCCCTGATCAATCCAGTCAGTGATACGGTCATAGAAGGAATTTAGATTCGTCTGGCATGACTTGTTTGTTACAAACCCTTGCTGGCTCTGGTTAATTACTCCATTTTTATCCAAGTACTTACATACATGTTGTTTAATAATTTGTTCAAAGAGCTTTCCAAGTATAGAAGTCAGGCTTAAAGGCCTATAGTTTCCTGGATCCACCTTCTTCCTTTTTTTGAAGATAGGAACAACATTTGCCCTTTTCCAATCTTCTGGGACTTCTCCTGTTCTCCAGGAGTTTTCAAAGCTTATGGTGAGTGGTTCAGCAATTACCTCCACTGCTTCCTTTAGTATCCTAGGATGTAATTCATTTGGACCTTGAGACTTAAATTCATTTAAAGGGGTTGTCCCGCGAAAGCAAGTGGGGGTATACACTTCTGTATGGCCATATTAATGCACTTTGTAATGCACATTGTGCATTAAATATGAGCCATACAGAAGTTATTCACTTACCTGCTCCGTTGCTAGCGTCCCCGTCTCCATGGTGCCGTCTAATCTTCAGCGTATAATCGCACGATTAGACGTGCTTGCGCAGTCCGGTCTTCTCCCTTCTGAATGGGGCCGCTCGTGCCAGAGAGCGGCTCCTCGTAGCTCCGCCCTGTCACGTGTGCCGATTCCAGCCAATCAGGAGGCTGGAATCGGCAATGGACCGCACAGAAGACCTGCGGTCCACCGAGGGTGAAGATCCCGGCGGCCATCTTCACAAGGTAAGTAAGAAGTCACCGGAGCGCGGGGATTCAGGTAAGTACTATCCGTTTTTTTTTTTAAACCCCTGCATCGGGTTTGTCTCGCGCCGAACGGGGGGGCTATTGAAAAAAAAACAAAACCGTTTTGGCGCGGGACAACCCCTTTAAGTTAGCTAAGTGTTCTGCTTATAGATAGCCTGCATTCTTTTATTCCCCCAATAGCACAGGGAAAATCAGTTGATGTTCCATATACTTTCTGATAGAAAACAAATACAAAATAAGAATTTAAAAGTTTGGCCTTCTCAACATCATTTTTAACCAATTCATCATTTTCATTTTGTAAGCATCCAATAGCATCTTTGACTATTTTTGTCTTGCTTTTGACATGCACCCAAAGTCCTTTTTTATTGCTTTTGGCCTGTGTTGCAAGCCTCAATTCATTATTAGCTTTAGCATTTCTGACACTTGCCCTACAATTTCTGCAGACCACATTATAGTTTTCTTTAGATATTCCCTCCTCTTTCCATTTGATAAACATATTTTTTCTTCCTTTTTAACATGTGTGCAAGTTCTGTGTTCATCCATCCTGGTCTCTTAAAATGCTTCCCATTCTTTCGTCTTTTAGGGATTATTAACGATTGTACTTTGAGAATCTCATTTCGCAGTATTTCCCAACCTTCTTGGACATTTTTGTCCTTAAAAACATCCAGTCATTGGATTATTCCTACCCTCTTTCTGAGTTCATTGAAATCTGCCTTTCTATAATCTAACCTTGAGGTCTGAGTTTTCTCAGGTCTTCCCCCCCTTTCTATCCAAAATTGAAGGATAGCATGATTACTGCCTCCTACGGTCCCAGCCACCCTTACTTCCCCAACCATTTCCTCTCTGTTGATAAGAATTAGGGCCAAGATAGCAGATAACCTTGTTTTCTCTTCTATCTTTTGGAAGATAAAGTTGTCAGCAAGAACGGATAAAAATTTGTTGGATCCATTAGTTTTACCTGAAAGAGATTACCAAAAAATGTCTGGATAGTTAAAATCTCCCATAATCACTATGTTGTGCTTTTTTGAAAGCTTAGCCATCTGATGTAGAAAGAATTCATTAATCTCTTCTGCTTGTTCAGGCGGCCTATAGTAAATACCTACAATGGCATTCTTTCTGTTGTTCTCCCTTGTATTCTTACCCAAACAGTTTCTACAGAACTACCATGCTCTGAAGCTTGATTCTCTGTGGAGATGAATGTTTTCCTAACATATAATACAATACCTCTTACCCTTTTTATGGTTTGTTTCTTAAAAATAAGTTATATCCTTGAAGCCTTGTATTACAATCATGTATATAATTCCACCATGTTTCTATGATGCTTATGACATCATATTTCTCTCCCTGTGTTAGGAGCTCCCATTCTCCTTGTTTTGTTTCCCATGCTCTGAGCATTTGTGTAAAAACATTTTAGTTTATGATCGGTGTCTCTTGATCTTCTACTTGCCTTCTGAATGTTTTGTCTTTGTTCTTTCTTTCCACTCCTAATAGCGAGGTTCTCAAATGGATGTACAGATGTAGAAAGTTCCAACCTTAAAGGGGTTCTGACCTGAATAATGTTTTTATGCTTTAGCAGCCATTGTTCCCTGGTCTGCCTAATGGACCCAGGGAATCCACGGTTTAATGGCTGCTAAAACATAAAAACCTCATACTTACTTTTTCTCCTGTTGTTGTTGACATCGGAGGGGTCATCTCCCGGCAGGCGCTGCTCTTCCTCTTCTTCCTCCACGAGCCGCGCTGCTCCGGGATCGCGCACATGCGCAGTGGAGAGGTGCCCTCTGACAAGAGTCAGGACGGGCCGCGTCTCCACTGCGCACGCGCAGAATCTCGGAGTTCAGCAAGGACGGACGGGCCGCCCACAGCAAGCACTTCTTGTGACGTGCTTGCTGTGGGCGGCCCATCCATTCACCTCGGAAGTGACTAACGGACGGAGCAGAGCAGGAGCAGTCATTTTGACCGCTCCTGCTCTGCTTCTACAAGCCACAGAAGAAGATGCTGGAAGGGACATGCCTGGCGATCGGACCTGGCCAGGCAAGGTGAGTACATTTTTTTTTTTTTATGTCAGAACCCCTTTAACCCCTTCCCGCTCCAGGACGTACCGTTACGTCCCGGGAGCCTGGTACTTCCCGCAAAAGGACGTACCGGTACGTCCTGGAGATAGCACGGGATCACATAAGATCCCGCGCTATCCCGCAGCGGGAGCCGGCTGTCAGTCACAGCCGGCGTCCCGCTCCAACAGCGGGGGGACATCGGAGATGCGCCCGCCGCTGTTAACCCCTTCCCTGCCGCGATCTAAGTAGATCGCGGCAGGGAAAGAGTTCACAGAGGGATCGCGATCCCTGTGTGCCTCCGGCCGGAACTCGCGATGTTATCGCGAGAGCCCGGCCTGTCACCATGGCAACAGGACGCCAGACACTGGCGTCCTGTATTGCCTGTGCCTATAATCGCTGTACAAGCGATAAGGCATGGCAGAGCAGTAGCTCTGCCATGCCTTATGACAGCGATCATAGGCATAGTGATGTAAGTCCCTCAGAGGGACTCAAATAGTATAAAAAAAAGAAAAGAAAAGTGTAAAAAAAAGAAAAATGTAAAAAAAAATGTAAAAAAACCCCTTTTTTATGCTTTTTCTAATATTAGCATAAAAAAAGGGAAAAAAAACTAAAACCCCACATATTGGATATTGACGCGTCCGTAACGACGTGTACAAAAAGTTAAACATGCTTTTTATTTTGTACGACAAAAAGCGTAAAAAAAACGCTAAAAAACAGAGGCAAAATGCTAATTTTTAGCATTTTGCCTCACAAAAAATGCAATAAAAGTGATCAAAAAAGCCGTACATTTCCCAAAATGGTACCAATAAAAACTACAGCTCGTCTCGCAAAAAACGAGCCCTTAAAGAGCCCCGTACATAGAAAAATAAAAAAGTTACATGACTTTGAATGCAGCTATAGAGAAAAAAAAAAGATTTCCAAAAAAAAGGGGGTTTTATTGCAAAAAAGTGTAAAAACCTAAAAAAAATAACAATTTTGGTATCGTTGTTACCATACCGACCCGCAGAAAAAATTTAGTGTGTCATTTATGCTGCATGATTAACGCTGTAAAAAAAATAATAAAAATCTATGGCAGAATTGATGCGTTTTCTCTCCCTGTTATCATTAAAAAAAAAAAAAAAAAAAATTTTAGGATATACTCTATATACCCAAAAGTGGCACCGATAAAAACTACAGATCGCCACGCAAAAAACAAGCCCTTATACGGCCGCGTCCACGGAAAAATAAAAAAGTTATGGCTTTTGAAAAATGGAGATGGAAAAATACCAAAAAATCGCTTGGTCCTCAACGCCAAAATAGGCCATGTCATTAAGGGGTTAAGGCAACCTACACAACTAGTGTAGGCAAGCTGTGATCTGTACATTATTTACATAGCACAGCCATTGCCATTCAGTCTGAATGGCTGGCACTGCATGAAAAACCAATGTGCACTCAATTATTGAAGCAGCATGCCAGCACCGTGAGGCTTTTGCTTGCTACATCAGTAGTTTCAGCAATGCTAAGCATTGTTGGTTGCCAGGAAATGATATTCCTATGGCTCCCAACCAGAAGGTGGTGCTGAGTGTCAGCCACGAGAGGAGCTGGTACGCTGGAGGCAAGAGAACTGAAAGACTTTGATAACTACTGCAGTTATTGTCTACGTAGAGCAGGTTAGGAGAGCACTTAATAGAGAAGAACTGGTTAGAATATAGAGTGACTGCTCTATAGTGTCAGAAAAGAGTAGAGTTAGTTGACTGGTGGAGCAATTAAGGGACAGTTGCAAGAGCATTACTCCATCTTTTGTGTATCATAAAGGAACATTCAGGAAGTCAGCACTGTGCTCAGCAAAGATCCAGTATTCTATGTGAAGTTTGTTATCCTGGAGCTGTGAGTTGGATTTCAATAGTTCCTTTAAAGGGGAGGAGGCGGAGAAGGAGGAGGAGGAAGAGGAAGCAAGAAAGAGAAAAAGGAAAAAAGGGCATTTTCATCTTTTTCTTCCCTGGAGGAAAGAAAAAGGAATAGAGGAAAGAAAGATGAAGCACCATGCTACTACTGCTTTCTTTGGGGAAGAAAAAAACAAGAATAAAAAACACAAAAAGAACAAATAAACTCCATGTGGATATTGTTATTAGTTAGATTTGAACCTAGGACTCTAGCACTGCAAGGCACCAGTGCTAGCCATTGAACCATCATGCTGCTTCTTCTTTTCTGGAGAAGGAAAAGAAGAAGAAACACTGAGAAAATACTGAGCTTCTTCTTCTCCTCCTGCTTCTTCATCTGGAGGAGAATAATAAGAAAATAAATAATAATAATAAGATGAAGAAGAAAATGATGAAGAAAAGGACTATGACAAAGAGGAAGAAGAAATATGTTCTCCTTTTCCTCTACAGGTGGAAGTAGGAGTAGCAAGAGAAAGAAGGAGAAAAAGAGAAGAAGCATAGTGGCTGAGGGGTTAGCACTGTTGTCTTGCAGTGCTGGGTTCCTAGGGTCATACCCAACCAAAGACAACATTTGCATGTTCTTATTCTTTATCTCCAGAGAAGGAAGAAGCAGCATAGTGGCTCAGTGGCTAGTAACGTCATTCTGCAGTTCTGAATTCTAATGTGACCATGGACAACATCTGCAGGAAGTTTTAGAGAGTCCAGGCAGATGTTGTTTCTAGTTGGATTTGAGGCTAGAACCCCAGCACTGCAAGGCAACAGTGTAGACCACCAAGCCACATGCATTGAACTGCTAACACCACTGTCATTTCATGGCTCTTAAAAGTGTTCAATACTAGTTTTAGGGGTTTTTAAGAACTTTGAGGTTGGGTTTTTGCTAAAATGTACTTTTAGCAAAGATCGACCGAAAACAGGGTTCTACTTTTTCAACACTTCTAAAAAGACTCCTTCTCTTCTGCAGTAGAAGTAAAAAATAATTACATTGTCAACTGACAGTGTTGGAAGTGCTGTACAACCAGCTGTCACCGTGAAATTGCTCTCTAATATTTCCTAGCGTACTGCAAACAACTTCAGTTATATCGTTCTGTGTCTGCAGTGCATTAGACAGAGTGTTGGGGCACAGCCACTTCTTAGGGAAAGTTATATACACTGTACAGTCCTCCTGGTCTTCCGTGCAAGAAACCCAACGCTCCTTCTTAGGGCTACATCTGACCATGTGCATTATAGTTGTGGCTTGATGGGAGTAGTAGTGCATCAATTTTTGTATTACGCATCTAGGCCTCTTCCCAGCGTTTCAATAATAGCGTTCTCAGCCTGCAGTGCCGTACAATCAGCTCTCACCATGAAATTGCTCTCTAATATTTCCTAGCCTACTGCAAACGACTTCAGTTATACCGCTTTGTGTGCGCAGTGCATTAGACAGAGTGTTGGGGCACAGCCAGTTCTATAGGAAAAGTTATATACACTATACAGTCCTCCTGATCCTCTATGCAAGAACCCCAACGCTCCTTCTTAGGGCTACATCTGACCGTGTGCATTACAGTTGTGGCTGGCTGGGAGTAGTAGTGCATCAATTTTTGTATTACGCATCTAGGTCTGTTCCCAGCCTTTCAGTAATAGCGTTCTCAGCCTGCAGTGCCGTACAACCAGCTCTCACCATGAAACTGCACTCAAACATTTCCTAGCCTACTGCAAACGACTTCAGTTATACCGCTCTGTGTCTGCAGCGCATTAGACAGAGGTCTCACCGCTAAACAGTACTGTAATATCTCCTGGGCCACTGCAAAGTATTTCAGCTCTGCTGCTGTGCAGAGCATCTCACAATACCCCTTCCTTGGTGAGGTTGAGATAATCTCAGTTACCAGCACTACCCACTGGCTTTAGAGTCTTTTCCCACTCCATACAGCCTCTATTATCTACAAGTCTCTGAGAGCGGTAAATTACCCCTAGGTATCAACGCAAGACAGCGGGTTAATTTTTTCAAGTCACAGCATAAAGCTTCCGCTATCTACAAGTCTCTGTGTGCGGTGAATTAAGCCACAGTTTTCAGTGCTGTCGAGAGGGGTATTTTATTTGGGTCCTGCTCTATTCTTAATCCGCCATGAGGAGGAGTAGGGGTAAGGGTCGAGGACGCGGGCGTCCAAGTGAGGGTGTGGGCACAGGCCAAGTTCCTGGGCGTGGTGAATCACAGCTGGCTGCTGCGGGATTAGGAGAGAGGCAAGTTGCTGGGCTCCCCAGCTTCATATGACAATTTACGGGTCCGCGTGGTAGACCTTTATTACAAACAGAGCAGTGTGAGCAGGTCCTGTCGTGGATGGCAGAAAATGCGTCCAGCAATATATCGACCACCCGGTCTTCTACGCAGTCCACTACTCCCGGCCGAGGGACTGCAACTCTGAATCCTCTGGCTGCTGCTCCTCCTTCCTCCCAGTCTCCTCACTCCATGAAAATGACATATTCTGAGCAGACAGACTCCCACAAACTGTTCTTGGGTCCCTGCCATGAGTGAAGAAAATCGGTTCCTCCCTCCCCTGAGGAGTTTGTCGTGACCGATGCCCAACCTTTGGAAAGTTCCCGGAGTCCGGGTGATGAGGCTGGGGACTTCCGGCAACTGTCTCAAGAGCTTTTGGTGGATGAGGATGATGAGACACAGTTGTCTGTCAGTGAGGTAGTAGTAAGGGCAGTAAGTCCGAGGGAGGAGCGCACCGAGGATTCGGAGGAAGAGCAGCTGGACGATGAGGTGACGGACCCCACCGGGTTTGCTAAGCCTACTGAGAACAGGGCTTCAGAGGGGGGCAAGTGCAGCAGCAGGGCAGGTTGGAAAAGGCAGTGGAGTGGCCCGGGGTAGAGGCAGGGCCAGAGTGAAGAATCCCTCAACTGTTTCCCAAAGCACCCCCACGCGGCAAGCCTCTGTGCAGAGGGCTAGGTTTCAAAGGTGTGGATGTTTTTTAATGAGAACACGGACGACCGATGAACAGTGGTGTGCAACCTGTTTCGCACCAAGATCAGCTGGGGAGCCACCACTACCAGCCTCACCACCACAAGCATGCACAGGCATATGATGGTCTAGCACCCCCCAAAGTGGGACGAAGGGCATTCACCGCATCCAGGTCACACCACTGCCTCTTCCCCTGTGCCCCAACCTGCAACACAGATCCAGTCCCCCTCCCAGGACACAGGCACGAGCTCCTCCCGGCTTGCTCCCACACCCTCACCTCCACCGTCCTCCACTCCATCCAGCAATGTTTCCCAGCGCAGCGTTCAGCTGTTGCTAACACAAGCGTTGGAGCAAAAGCTCAAATAGGCCGCCACCCACCCACACGCACAAGCTTTTAACGTGCATATTGCCAAATTAATCAGCCTGGAGATGCTGCCGTACAGGCTTGTGGAAACAGAGGCTTTCAAAAACATGATGGCGGCGGCGGTCCCTCACTACTCGGTCCCCAGTTGCCACTGTTTTTTCCCAGTGTGCTGTCCCAGCCCTACACGAGCACGTCTCCTGCAACATAAATCATGCCCTCACCAACGCGGTTACTGGGAAGGTCCACTTAACCACGAACACGTGGACAAGTACTGGCGGGCAGGGCTACTATATCTCCCAGATGGCACATTGGGTGAACTTGGTGGAGGCTGGGACCGAGTCAGAGCCTGGGACCGCTCATGTCCTACCCATACCCAGAATAGAGTGTCCTACCTCAGTGCTGGTATCTGCGGTGTTTTACGCCACCTCCTTCTCCTCCACCACCTCTACCTCTTAATTAAGAAGTGTGAGCACGTCGCCAGCAGTGGGCGAGCGTCAGCAAGCCGTGCTGAAACTAATCAGCTTAGGTGACAAGGGGCACATGGCCCCCGAGCTGCTGCAGGGTCTGACAGAGCAGACCGACCTCTGGCTTTCGCTGCTGAGCCTCTAACCGGGCATGGTTGTGCGTGACAACGGCCGTAACCTGGTGGCGGCTTTGAAGCTCAGCAGCCTCACACACGTGCCATGCCTGGCCCACGTCTTCAATCTGGTGGTTCAGCGGTTTCTGAAAAACTACCCCCACTTGTCAGACCTGCTTGGCAAGATGTGCCACGTCTGTGCACATTTCCGCAAGTCTACCACAGACTCTGCCACCCTGAGGACCTTTCAACATCGGTTTCAGCTGCCAGAGCACCGACTGCTGTGCGACGTGCCCACACGCTGGAATTTTACACTCCAGATGTTGGCCAGGCTGTACGAGCAGCGTAGAGCAATAGGGCAATACCAGCTGCAACATGGGTGGTGGAGAGGAAGTCAGCCTCCATAATTCTTTACTGAGGAGTGGGCATGGATGGCAGATATCTGACAGGTCCTCAGAAACTTTGAGGAGTCTACCCAGATGGTGAGCGGCGATGCGGCAATCATTAGCGTTACCATCCCGCTGCTTTGCCTGCTGAGAAGTTTGCTGCAAAGCATAAAGGCTGACGCTTTGAGGTTGGAACAGGAGACGGGGGATGACAGTTTGTCGCTTGATAGTCAGACCACCCTCATGTACATATCTCAGCGCATTTTGGAGGAGCAAGAGGAGGGGTAGGGGAAGGAGGAGGAGGGGGAAGAGACAGCAGGGCACACTGCAGAGGGTACCCATGCTGCGTGTATGGGCTGTGTAGGAGGAGGATGAGGAGGAGGAGGATCCTGAAAGTGATCTTCCTAGTGAGGACAGCGATGTGTTGCGTACTGGGACCCTGGCACACATGGTTGACTTCATGTTAGGCTGCCTTTCCCGTGACCCTCTCGTTAGACACATTCTGGCCAACACGGATTACTGGGTGTTCAGCCTTCTTGACCCACGGTATAAGGAGAACCTTTCCACTCTCATTCCCGAAGAGGAAAGGGGTACGAGAGTGATGCAATACCACAGGGCCCTGGTGGAAAAAAGTGATGCTAAAGTTCCCATCTGACAGCACTAGTGGCAGAAGACGCAGTTCCGAGGGCCAAGTAGCAGGGGAGGCGCAGAGATCAGGCAGCATGTACAGCACAGACAGGGGAACACTCTCCAAGGCCTTTGCCAGCTTTATGGCTACCCAGCAAGACTGTGTCACCACTCCCCAGTTAAGACTGAGTCGGAGGGAGCACTATAAAAAGATTGTGAGGGGGTACATAGCCAATCGTACCACCATCCTCCGTGACGCCTCTGCTCCATATAACTATTAGGAGTCAAAGCTGGACACGTGGCATGAACTTGCGCTGTATTCCCTAGAGGTGCTGGACTGCCCTGCCGCTGGCGTCTTGTCAGATAGGGTGTTTAGTGCAGCTGGGGGAATCATCACGGATAAGCGTACCCGCCTCTCAAGTGCCAGTGCCGACATGCTTACACTCATAAAAATGAACAAAGGCTGGATTTCCCAAGACTTCTCTTTTCCATTGGCGGAAAGCAGTGGAACCTAATGATTCTTTTCGCTGCAAGAGGAGAAAAATGCAACCTCTATCACCACAAAACAGGGGGAATTAGCTTTGTCAATCTCTCTCAGATATTATTACTCCTCCTCCTCCTCCTCCTCTTCCTAAAACAACATGTCATCACGCTGAACTGTCATTTTTTCTGCAGCTCAAAAGGCTCTATTTAAAAGTTTTTTACAATTTTTCAAAGTTTCAAAAGTATTGATACTTTAACAGAAAACAATTTTTTTCACAGGTCTGCCTCCAGGCTCTGTTACAAAGTAAGCAAGAGCGAGCTGTATCTTTAAAAAATGTTTATGAGTTTCACCTGCCCTCGCGGTTGAGCAATTTTTCAGGGGTGCACTTGTACTCTTGGTACACCAATTTTTCTGGCCCTCGCCTATACTGTTATCTAACAAATTTTTCCAGCCTTTGCCTACACTCTTGGTACACCAATGTTTCAGGGGTTCGCCTACACTCTTGCTACAGAAATGTTACTGGGGTCTGCCTATACTTTTGCTACAGAAATGTTACAGGGGTCCACCTATGCAGTTTCTACTAAATGGTTTGAGGGGCTAACCTTTACTTTTGCTACAGAAATGCTACTGGGGTCCGCCTTTACTCTTGGTACACCAATGCTTCAGGGGTTCGCCTACACTCTTGCTACAGAAATGTTACTGGGGTCTGCCTATACTTTTGCTACAGAAATGTTACTGGGGTCCGCCTATGCAGTTTCTACTGAATGGTTTGAGGGGCTCACCTATACTTTTGCTGCAGAAATGTTACTGGGGTCCGCCTAAACTTTTGCTACAGAAATGTTACTGGGGTCTGCCTATACTTTTGCTACAGAAATGTTACTGGGGTCCGCCTATACTTTTGGTACAGAAATGTTACTGGGGTCTGCCTATACTCTTGGTACAGAAATGTTACAGGGGTCTGCCTATATGTTTACTACAGAAACGTTTCAGGGATCCGTCTATATTCTTGGTACAGAAATGTTAAAGGGGTTCGCCTATACTCTTGCTAGAGAAATGTTACTGGGGTCCGCCTATACTCTTGCTATAGAAATGTTACTGGGGTCTGCCTACACCTTTTCTACTGAATGGTTTGAAGGATTCGCCTATATTCTTGCTACAGAAATGTTACTGGAGTCCGCCTATACTTCTGCTACTGAAATGTTACTGGGGTCGCCTATAGTCTTACTACAGAAATGTTCCTGGGGTCCGCCTATACTTCTGCTACAGAAATGTTACTGGGGTCCGCCTATACTCTTGCTACAAAAATGTTACTGGGGTCTACACATACTTTTGCTACAGAAATGTTACAGGGGTCTGCCTATGCTGTGGGTGCACAAAGGCTTCCCATCGCGGTGTTTTACCTATCTGGCACAAATACAATGACTGACTAGGGCAGAAATGTTGGCCGAGGCAGAGGTCTAGGCGGGGTGAAACTCTGCCATGTTTGGGCACTCTGATTTCTTCCTGTGTAATACTATCTTTGTGCCCTGACAGCATAGGTGAGCCCAAGGAACTCAAAGACTTCCCCTTGCATTGTTGAGCTATCTGACACCTACACAGAATGAATAGTGTGTGGACACATGGATTTCCCATTGCTATGTAACTCACGGCACCTTGGGTCACACAAGATGGGGGCTGGGACCGAGCCTCACCCAGGGCCCGCTCACTTACTTCCCACACAGACTAATGTGGGTCCTCCCTCAGTCATGGTTTCTTGGCCTTGTTATGCCACCTCCTCCTCCTGCTTGGGGTCTGAGGATCAGCACTGGGCAACATGTATTTTCTCTCGTGTTACCACAGTTATCTGAGACATTGGTTTGGGCCAAACAAAAGGAGCGTTACTGCATTAATGAGACGTTCACAGCTGCACTAGCATCCGAGTTCACTTGATGCCAAGGATTACTGAGGGTGTGAGCCGAATTTGAGGTCCTTGGCGGGGTGAAACTGCCTTGTTTGGGCGCTCTGATTTCTTTATGTGTAATACCATGCTTAAGTTCCTTGGGCTCGCCTATGCTGTGAGTGCACAAAGACTTCCCATAGCCGTGTTTTACCTGTCTGGCACAAATACACTGACTGACTAGGGCAGAAATGTGGGCCGAGGCCGAAGCCCTTAGCAGGGTGAAACTTTGCCATGTTTGGGCACTCTGATATCTTCTTGTGTAATACCATCTTTGTGCACCGACAGCATAGGCAAGCCCAAGGAACTCAAAGACTTCCCATTGTGGTGTTGAGCTATCTGACACCTAAACAGAATGAATTGCGTGGGGACACATGGATTTCCCATTGCTATGTAACTCACGGCACCTTGGGTCACAAAAGGTGGAGCCTGGGACTGAGCCTGACCCTGGGCCCGCTCACATGCTTCCCACACAGAGTAATGTTGCATTGTGGAGATGTGTAGAAGTGCTGGCACCTGAGTCCCCTTTATGTCCATATATGCGGCTCCTGATAATTTTGTGATGGAGGTGGCACGGGATTGGAATGATGATTGTACATCAATTTATCATCAATTCTCAACAGCATTGTGGGCTATCGCCCACACTTTCAAAAAGGGTTACTGCCTAGCCCTGCCAACCCTCTGCAGTGTGTGCCTCCGGTTCCTCCTCATCCATTACGCACCTATAAATAGACATGAGGGTAGTGTGGCTATGAAGCGGGCGTGTGGCATGACGGCAGCTGAACGCTGCGCAGGGAAAATTTTGGGTGTGCTGTGGACGCAGGGTCGTGTGGGGGGGAGTTGGACAGCAATGCCAGCATGTAACCCAGGAGAAGAGGCAGCGGTGTCACCCGCAGGCAATGATTGTCCTTGGTTGCAGGTAGTGTGGTGCTTAGCTAAGATGTGTGTGCCTTGCTAATGAGGGTTTGTCCGAAGTAAATTGTTAGCGTGGTGATACCAGACTCTTGTCCCTATTTTGGCTTAATAGTGGGACCTGGGAGCCTCAGATGCAGCCATGCATGCTGCCCCTGTCCTTCCCTATCCGTTTCTGTGGTGTTTCCATGACTTTCTAATGTTTTCTGGTGTTTGACAAGTCATGACATATGCGGAGCATCGGTCCCATACAAAAATGCTCGAGTCGCCTTATTGAGTTCAATGGGGTTTGTTACTCGAAACGAACTCTCGAGCATTACGAAAAGTTTGACTCGAGCAACGAGCACTCGAGTATTTTGGTGCTCGCTTATTTCTAATTACCGGTCCCCACAGCTAAACAGTGCTATGTAGTGCCCTTTTTCAGGCCATTACAGAACACTTTGGGGCAAACTTCAATACCAATTTTAAATATTGTGTTTTTATGTGATCAAATAAATATACTGGTTATGTACATCTTTTCTATTGTCCAAGAACCAAGGCATATCACTCGCATGTATCCCCACACAAATAAGCTGATTTAGTAGAACATTTTTTTTTATTCCAGACCATAATGTTTCTTACAGCTGAAGGTTTATTACCGTTGCATTCAGTCTAGAGAATTCTCTAGACTGCAGACTGATACATGTTACCTGCATTGATACATTGTAACAAACTGGAGAGGTTTGTTCTGTTATTGCTATTTCCCACCCTGATACATACCTATTAGTTATGCTTGCAGGACTGGATCTGGATGGATTTTCAGACAGTAAACCATGAACGCTGACAGCAAGTAGAAATCTTGAAAATTGTGACGAATTTAAATTAAATGGGGGAGATTTGTGAAGTGGTGTAAAAAAAAATCTGTCTGTTGCCTATAGCAACATATTAATTAGAGAACTGCTTTCATTTTTTATTGTGCTGTTGAAAAATGAAAGCTACGCTGTGATTGGTTGCTAGATTCGACTGAATCAGCTGATTTTTCTGGCGCAGATATTTGTGTGAATGATACGGCTCAGTTCTTTATCTGGCAGGCATTATAGTGTTTGTTCTTTGTTAAAGAATCAAATAGAATTTCAGAACAAGCATTGTAATGGGAATAATCTGCTTAGACTCTGCTTATTTACCAAAGTTTTTGGAGTGTATAGAGATACATTTCACACTGTAAACTATATTAATCCATTGGAAAGCTTTTAATGTTGAAGCATAGTGTATTGCTCATTAACCCCTTCATGATCAGGGGTGTTTTGGGCTCGTTGCCCAGAGCAAAATTTGGAATGCTGCATTCTAAAAGTGAAATTTTTTTCAGATCCTTAGTCTACTCCAAAATGTCTTTCTTCTTTTTTTTCAGGACACGAGGCCTCATTATTTAAAATTCGAGTGGATATAAATTAATTTTCTAAGGATTTCTTTTTAGGAAAAAATGGTCAGAAATAGGTAAAAATACAGTTTTTTCTTCATTTTCCCACTCTATTTTTAAGGTAGTATGTTCAATTAATAATATTAACCCCTAAAAGTAATCCTCTAATTATCCTATGCACAGTATAACAACATCATATACATGTATACTGTGTAATGTATGACATTGCAATAGTGGCAAAGGGAAAAACCTTATTTTAGCTATAAATGTAATTTTCTCCCTTAGCTTTAGGGCTTACTCATACATTCATTTTTTTATCTATGTACAGTCTGTGTTTGCAATGGGCTGCACAAAGACAGAATACAAACTTATTAACTTCAATGGGCTTTTTCACATATGTAAATTTTTTCACAAACCGCCGGTCCGTGCAAAAAACCCGTAGCATATCCTATTTTTTTCTGCATTATGGATGAGTGTAAGACATGCAATGTTCACTGTCCCTGCCACCTTGTGTTCCTGTGCTGTCTGATCTCTGTTGCGGCTGAGAATCTCGGATGCAATTTGAATACAGATGTGTAAAAAAGCAGGTAGAAGAGTGTAAAATTGGTGGCTCAGGGTAAGGGCTCCTGCACACTTGCGTTTTTCTTGCGCATTTTTTTCACGTGATATTGCTGTGTTTTTTTCATATGAATGTCAATGGGACTTTCTAATGTTAAAAACTAGAGATGAGCGAGCATACTCGTCCGAGCTTGATGCTCGTTCGAGTATTAGGGTGCTCGAGATGCTGTTACTCGAGACGAGCACCACGCGGTACTCATCTCGATCAAACGAGCACTGACCATTGAATTCAATGGAGCCGGCAATACAGCCGGCTCCATTGAAAGCAATGGGCTGCCGGCGATCGCAGAATGAATTGTCGGGAAGGGCTTAAATATAAAAGCCCTTCCCTGCAATTCATCCAGAAATGTGTAAAAATAAAAAAAATATATACTCCCCTTGTCCCGGCAGAACGATGTTAGCCCATTGAATTCAATGGAGCCGGCAATACAGCCGGCTCCATTGAAAGCAATGGGCTGCCGGCGATCGCGGGATGAATTGTCGGGAAGGGCTTAAATATATAAGCCCTTCCCTGCAATTCATCCAGAAATGTGTAAAAATAAAAAAAATATATATACTCACCTGGTCCCGGCAGACGGAGTTCAGCGCGGCCGGCGGCAGTCCTCCTGAACTGCTCTGAACAGCTGTGAGTAGTATTCAGCAGCCGGGGATTTAAAATCCCCGCCTGCTGAATGAGCTGCCTCTGATTGGTCACAGCCTGACCAATCAGAGGCAGCTCTCACTCACACCCATTCATGAATTCATGAATGGGTGAGTGAGTGCTGCCTCTGATTGGCTCAGGGGCAGCTCTCAGCTGAATGACAGCTGAGAGCTGCCCCTGATTGGCCCTGCGCTGAGCCAATCAGAGGCAGCACTCACTCACCCATTCATGAATTCATAAATGGGTGTGAGTGAGAGCTGCCTCTGATTGGTCAGGCTGTGACCAATCAGAGGCAGCTCATTCAGCAGGCGGGGATTTTAAATCCCCGGCTGCTGAATACTACTCACAGCTGTTCAGAGCAGTTCAGGAGAACTGCAGCCGGCCGCGCTGAACTCCGTCTGCCGGCACCAGGTGAGTATATATATATTTTTTATTTTTACACATTTTTGGATGAATTGCAGGGAAGGGCTTATATATTTAAGCCCTTCCTGACAATTCATCCCGCGATCACCGGCAGCCCATTGCTTTCAATGGAGTATGCAGTATTGCCGGCTCCATTGAATTCAATGGGCTAACATCGTTCTGCCGGGACAAGGTGAGTATATATTTTTTTTATTTTTCCACATTTCTGGATGAATTGCAGGGAAGGGCTTATATATTTAAGCCCTTTCCGACAATTCATCCCGCGATCGCCGGCAGCTCATTACTTTCAATGGAGCCGGCTGTATTGCCGGCTCCATTGAATTCAATGGGCTAACATCGTTCTTCTCTGCCACAGCTGTTACAGCTGTGGCAGAGGAGAACGATCTTTATGCTGACAGTGGGGGGGTGGGGGGTCTCACTGTTGCCACTATTGTGGCTTAATAGTGGGACCTGGGAACTTGATATGCAGCCCAACATGTAGCTCCTCGCCTGCCCTATCCGTTTCTGTGTCGTTCCCATCACTTTCTTGAATTTCCCAGATTTTCACAAATGAAAACCTTAGCAAGCATTGGTCATATACAAAAATGCTCGAGTCACCCATTGACTTCAATGGGGTTCGTCACTCGAAACGAACTCTCGAGCATCACTGAAAGTTCGACTCGAGTAACGAGCACTCGAGCATTTTGGTGCTCGCTCATCTCTATTAAAAACGCATCGCACAAAAATTGCAAAGCACCAACTTGCGATGTGTTTTTAACATTAGAAAGTTTCATTGACAAGCGCGTTAAAAAAAATGCAGCAATATCGCAGCTTTAAAAAAGCACAAGTGGGTGTGAGCCCTAATTGTTTTATGTTTTGCATAATTTACATTCTGCATGACAGAAACATATTAATGCATGAGCACCTGACGCCCATCTAAAATGTGTTTGTGTCATGCTGGATGTCTAAAATTGGTGTTTTTGGTGGAAGGAGAGATTTTTTTTTTTTCATTTTCCAACTTTTTCCATATATTGTATTTATTATTGTTTTTTATTTTTTTACTCATTTTACCTTGTGGGTGCAGATTAGGAGGCAGCTGTTATGATTGTGTGGGCAAACTAAGCACGGGGCCCACACGATTGTGACCAAGAGATGGATATGGATACACACGGGTTTCTGACAACTGACCCTGTGGTACAGGAAGGATGACATGGCCCTACCTTAGCGGGAACCTCGCCCCAATAAAGTGCAGCCCAGCGGTCTTCGGATCTGGGCCCTAGCTGCTCCTAGGAACCACGCACCAGAACAGGATACATACACATGCCACATGACAGAACAACAGGACACATAGAGCCAGAAAACACAGCACACAGCAGGCAAAATGCAAACACTAGTAACAGGTAATAAGCTACATATAAATACCAGGTATTAGTTGACATTTTGTACAAAACATGGAAGCTAGTGGGCCACTTCATGGCTCCTGGCTATACTGCTAGTCCCTACACTAACCAGGAGTCCAGCAACACCAGACACAGTTCACAAAGCAAGCTGCAACAGGACAGGACACAGATCACAGGTCACACAGTAAGCTGACACAAAACTGACAAAATAAACGTACAAACAGACAAGACACCAAACACACAGCAATCTGCAATGGACAAGGATTCATGACTGCTCACCCTGAACACCAAACACGCAGCAAGCTGTAACGGACATGGATACATGACTGCTCACTCTGGACACTAATCGGACACTGCAGGGTTTATATGTGAGCAAAGACCCAGGAGTTTGGCTAGCAGGAAGTCACCACACCCAGCCAGCTCAATCATTCACCACATGTGTAGCTGTGCTGCTAGAAACCATAGTACTACAGGTCTCAGCAGCACAACGTAACACCAGCACATTATTTATGTTTTCCCTGCTCTCCCTATATAGATCACTGATAACTGTATTCTACTGGTAAAAGCCCATTAGACCACTGTTAGCAGTGATCTTTAGTCACAGACACACAGAGATAATGCACAATGCATCCTCTCTGCATACCTGCCGACCACAATAAGCGCTTTCGCATTTGGGGTGGGTTAATCTCAGGCACATCCCATGCTACAGGAAACACTGTGATCGGTGGGGTCCCTGCAGTGCCGGACTGATCAGCTGTGACCATTACACTCTGTTTTGCAGGGACCGATGGGATGGATTAAAGTCACAGCCTCTGTGCCAGGTGCCATTAACAGGTCCTGAAGAAGTCAGGTATTGGTGCTGGCACCCAATTCACAGGCTACTAGTTACTGCCACAGCTGGAATTTCTGTGAAACTGGAAGCCAGCTATGGCAGTAAAAAGCAGGACCATAAATACATGGCAGCTCAGCAAAGTAACACACTGATAGCTGCCGTATATTTACAAGAGTTGGTCGGGGGGGGGGGGGGGGGTTAATTGGAAATTTATCTGTAGATAGAACTGGTAAAATGCCTTTCAGGCCCTGCGTTACTTAACCTGTATGTACATTAAACATAACTCTTTGACATTTCCAACATTACATGAAATACAAGAAGTTTCTTTTATTTGTATTTCTTCTTTTATACAGGCCGACAACTTCTTTTACACAAAGTGCCCGACTTTCTGGAAGCCCGGAAAATTGTTTATAACTCAAGGCTAATGAACACATTTTAATGAAATTTGATCGAAGCAAGAATGAAATAAGAATGAAAGAAACTTCTTGTATATTATGTAATGTTGGAAATGTCAAAGAGTTATATTTAATGTAAATACAGGTTAAATAAGGCAGGCTCTGAAAGGCACAGCGGGATAAAATACATATTTACCAGTTCTATCTACCAATAAATTTCCATTTAATGAGCAATACACTATGCTTCAACAGAAAAAGCTTTCCAATGGATTACTATAGTTTGCAGTGTGAAATGCGTCTCTATTAGAGATGAGCGAACACGTTCGGCTCCGCCCCTTTTTCGCCCGAACACCGAACTTTGCGAACACTTCAGTGTTCGGGCGAAAAAGTTCGGGGGCCGCCGTGGCAGCGCGGGGGGGTGCGGCGGGGAGTGGGGGGGAGAGGGAGAGAGAGAGGGCTCCCCCCTGTTCCCCGCTACTGCCGCCCGCGCCGCCGCGCATCTCCCCGCCCCCCGGCGGCACCCGGACACTTACGCGCGAACACTGCAGTGTTCGGCAAAGCCGGTGTCCGGGTGCGGATGTGTCCGTAACGGACACGTTCGCTCATCCCTAGTCTCTATACACTCCAAAAACTTTGGTAAATAAGCAGAGACTCAGAAGATTATTCCCATTACAATGCTTGTTCTGAAATTCTATTTAGTTCTTTAACAAAGAATAAACAGCAGAAAAGATGCACAAAACCAGTATATTCCAGACTGTATATGCACAATATAACACCTTTGAATACTAATCTATAGCTGACCACTATGATAAACTGAATTGGTAAATTGATAAGAAAAACAGAAAGTGATTTCATGTTGAGAATCTCTGCATCCTGCCTGTCTGTGCTATATGCTATATGTTAAATCATGGCTAGACTTTTTGTATTAACACATTTTTATATACAGTAAAGTAACTAAAACCTTGTAAGGGTTTTTACAAGAAAGCAATCCCCCCTCAAATGTCTTAGTAAGGTATATGAATGTCAAAGTGCAGAGACACTCACTAGGGAACCTCCTCTATGCCTCTAAATGGTGAAATTCTTTGTAAGATCGTCTTCTTGTGGATTTTGTGCCATCTTTCTATTATACGACAGCCAATATTCTGAATGGCTGCTATAGGCTTCTCACTTGCCAAGCCAGAAATCTGCTGCACACTGATGAGGGGCAATCACCCTGAAAAAGCTGTCTGTGCATGGTTATTCTGGCTTTGACTCACACTTTCCAGTCATTGTTAGAAAGCTTGTTAAAAAGTCTGACATTGACTTGCAGGAATGATACCAACCATTAGATGGTGCTGTGGCGTTATTGTTCCATCTTAATATTTGCATATTTCCCAGAGGAACATGGATGGCCTTATAAGTCTCCTTACACCTTCTAGGTGTGCAGCATATAAAGAAATGATACATTCCTGACCCACATTTCCCCAGCAACTACAAAGAAAATGCTTGTTTGGCTCTGGCGTCCCCTTGGCAAAGAAGACTGTTTGCTGAGAGGGCACAATTAGCTGTACACCCCAGTCCTCAAAGGAGTTGTGTCTCATTGCACAACTTCTAGGCAGTGGCATATGAAGGGGGGTGCAGCAGGTGCAGGCCGCCCTGGGTGCCATCTCTGAGGGGGGTGACGTCTGCATCCTCCCCATCTTTACATGTCAGCTATCCGGCTCCAACACCACAGTCCATGGACAGGGTATTCCCGCTCACTCCAGAAGGCTGCTGGCACTACACACATCGCCATTCTTCCTTCGCATGTGATTGATCACATGCTCATGACGGTATGACAGGTCCTGTTAGGAGGTGGCAGTGTCCGCAGACTGCGGTGCTGGAGCTGCACGGTGCAGGTTGGAGAGCCACACCGCCATAGTCATGTGCTGAGAGAAGTCCACCTCATCGTCAGTGGAGTGTGGGAGAGGAGTCTGTGGACAGTCAGCAGGGAGGTAGGTGCAAGCTGGTACTCTGCTTCACTGCAGCACCATGGCACCATGACTGTGGGGCCCCAATCTGCACATTAAACTACTCCCGGAGCTAAGCAGACCGGAAGTGCCGCAAACACGGGACAGTGCCATACTCAGCTGGTAGCCACAACTCCTAGAGCCATAACAACGCCCTGACCCAACAGGCCACGCCCCCTCCCCGGTGACCACATTAGGTACCACCTGACCTTACTACGCTGCAGCCTTTAGGGAGACAAAAGGTAGCTACTACTTTTTAAAACTGCTGAGAAAACCTAGCATGTAGCGATTAAAAACAGAAACTGCAAGCGTCTCTCTTGACTGGAGAAATCTTGAACAGATTTTTATGCTACTTAGTGCATTCCTAACAGTGACATCACAGTGAGGTTTTTTTTTTTTTAGTGAGAGATAAAAGGTCTAGCTGTTGCCCTTGCCTTAGGCCTTATTCACATGACCATATATGTTTTTACATTTGGCCGTACACTGGGTTTTTTCTCATGAATGAAGATTTGCCATCCTCCGAATGACTACTAATGCTTAAATAGGGCCAGCTGTCTTCTTTTCTCACCATTGTATGCAGGAAAACTCCCTCCCCCTCCCTTTTTTCCTGCTTCCATAGAAGTCTATGGGAGATTACTGCATATTTCTACAAAAGATATGGCAAGACCTATCTTTTCATGTGGCCGATGGTTGCCGATGTGCTGTATTTCCTGCCACAATTTTTGTTATATGCCAGAAATGGTCGCGACTTTTGGCCAATTTTTTGACGCGGCTAAATAACTGCATCTATACGGTTGTGTGAATAAAGCCTTAAAGAAGAAACAACATAAGATAACATTTTTTAAATGAGGCACACCAAATCCAATGTACGTAGCCCCATTCCTACATACTATGAATCATTCAGTATTAAGTACAATTTTACATAAGGGGTGCTGTATTATTTGAAACTCTATCTTTTTATTCTATCTGATGTGCTTAGGGGTTAAATTCTATTACACAGTTTATGCTGATGTTCTAAATTTGTGTTAAAAAGTGATTTTTTTTTTGCAAAAATGAGCTCCAATGACCTAACTGTATTCTGTAAAGCGATCTGAAAGAACTGTGCTTCTTAGCCACATATACATATTTTTGCTCTGCTGCAATCAGATAAGCTACCATCATATCTCTATGCTGCGATTAGAAATGACGAGCATGGCTCAAAAGGAAGCGGAAAGTTATTGCTTTACAATGGAAAAATAGTATTGACACTACAATATCTGCTGTCCTTTCAAATTGATTCAAATATGCACTGCCTTTAATCCTTTGTTGTTATCTTAGCCCTAGTAGCAATGAGCTGTTATCACGAATTTGAATGTCCTATTAATTAAAGTCTGCCAGCTGAAATCTGGTCTCCCGACCTTCCTTGCAATTGAATTTCCAGCTCTTTTCCTACATCTATAATACCAGTAATTATTTCTGTGACACTGTCCTAAATTGAGAGCAGACATTACAATACATGAATCTAGTCGGCAAACAGAATAAGGGCTTACTCACACACATGTTTTAACTGCATTGTGACTAAGAATTATTTGCACTGTAATGAGTATATTTTTTTAATATTCAAATTGGAGATGGAAAAATGTCTCTGCATGACCACCTATTGAAGGTAGCTTCCCCATAGGTGGCGCCATAGAGCATTTCTCCATTAACCATTTGCATATTTTTTTCCCAGTGAGCAATGCATGACCTTTAAGACACTATATGCCAACTTGGCGTTCTCCACAAGGAGAAACAGTACCCCCACCCAAACCTATAGTTTTATAGTAACAATAGTCAGATATGAAGAGGTTTGCAAAATTTTGTTTTAATTTATATGAAACTCTGGACAAATTTTCATAGCCAACAAAATAGCTATATAACATACTGTACTAAGGCTGCTGATTATTTCACTCTGGTCCCTGAAATGGATGTTTCCAAGGTTCTGTGCATACTATAGGTTTTTAAGGAGCAACTACACATTTTTAAAATGGCTTTTGATATATCCCAACAACTTGTCAAAATTTTGATCAGTGGAGGTTTGGGTGCTGAAACACCCACTGATTGCTAGAATGAAGGGGCTGCAACTCTCATTCAAGCGCTCTCGGTAGGTGAAGATGCATGCATAAACTTTTATACACATGCATCCATTGTTCACAGTTTAGAATATCCAACAAGCCACAATGACAGCCTAAGGGTGGTTTCACACGTGTTGGGGGGATTCTGCTTCCCTGCTCCATCTGGTCCTGAACAGCGCCGGATGGACCCCATGGACTATAATGGGGTCCCTCGGCTTTCCGCCCAGCTGCCTGGCTTTTGGATGGAAGAAAAAACTCTGCATGCAACACTTTTTCGGTTAGTATTTTTAGCCGAATCAGTAATGGGACCTCCCGCTGGAAACTGGCTTAAGAGACACAGTGCTCAGATGTGTCCTGCAGCCCCTTCCTTTCAGTGATCAGTAGGGGTCTCAGCACCCAGACTCCCACTGGAACTTCGACATGTCAAGGTTTTGAAAATTGCAGCTACTCTTCCACACCACAATAGATAGTTGCTAAAATGATGCCCCTCAACGCTGAATGGGGTTTTCAACAGCAATTAAAATGTCATTTTTCATTTCTTAATAATTGTGGCCTAAACTACATCTCTTTGGAGACCGTGCCCACTATTCTTGTCACTTTCTAAATTTGGCAAGCATGAAAAACTTCACAGCTGCATGTCACCACTTGCTACTTTTTTGTATGAACAAACTGTGTCTTTGGTGTTAGGAGATTCTGATGAAAAGCACTTTTTTAAAATGTTTAGCTGTGTTGCCCCTATTGTAAGTCAATACGTGACAGAAACTTATCTTTGACATAGATGTTACAGGACAGAACAGCAAATAACACATATACTCCACAGACTTAAAAGAGCCAACGTGATGCTTGGGCTCTGTGGAGGGCAATATGTGCCAACATCCTGTCTGTTTCCATTATAGTAGTTTGACAAACAGTGCACTGGAGAAATTATTAAAATCTTCAGAATCATCACAAAGTGGCAGTTCACTCAGCATATGAAAGGAAAGTATGTCTACGAGGCTCTCGAAATAATGGGGGCTATTTTCCCACAGCTGCTAGGAGTGAGGTCTGCAATCTAAGTTCATTAGTTCTGCAGTATAAGCAACCGCTTGACATTTTCTGCACACTATCAACAGTAAAAAGTGAAGAGACGTATTTCTTATGCAAGAGGGAAAGGAGTGCTGGCTTAGCTGTTTGTCGGTACCAGTATGGTTGTCATAGCTCAGAGCGTAGCCAACAAAGCTAAGAACCTTTCTGTCATTTATGAAGAGTCATTCTTTCAAAACAGTATATGTCCATGGAATGTATTTCTGTTGTTAGCTTTTTTTAAGTCAATTTCTTAATGCTAAGTCTAACTTTAACCCATGTCCTTAAATTCATATGTACTATATAAGGAAAATAAAAAAAAAACTACAAAGCAATGAAGAGTTGAAAACATTGCATGGTATAATCTGATTTGGTTCAGATTATCCAGTGTGAGCTGCACTATAGTTTTATTCTGGGGCAAAAAAAATGAAAATCTTGCTCTAAATAATTTTGTGGCAGCCATGTGTAAAAGTTGTCATTTTGTTTCCTCCAGAGAGAAGTTATAGAGTTGTTTAAAAGTATGTAAAACACACCTAGAATGGGAAAAGCTTGATCTAAAAGTATCATGGTCTTGGAGATCAGGCCATGATAAAAGCATATATTTAGTATAGACACATTATTGTTAATTGGGTATTCGCAGACAATACTGGAAATTAGAGTATGACCCAAGTAATCCAGGCCATGAAGACCCACAGATCAGTCAGTGATGGCACATCCTACCAATATGTTATCATTTAATATAGCAGGAAGTGTACTTCTTGACAAGAATGAAAATTTGTGCTCTTGAATCTTTAATTGAAGTAATCATGTTCAGTTTTTCTCTTGTATGCTCATCCATTTGTGCTCCGGGATTCTTCTGCATTCTGTTTTTGACACAAAATAGTTAATTCTTGTAAGTTAATTAGCTCTCATCTTAAACTTCTGGCCATATTCTAAATATGTCCATAAATATTAGGGAAAAAGCTGTCCGAGTCTGTCGATTTCAGACTGACTGTGGTATGTGCATGGAGGCCTACCTGATAGACAATGTTGAGGGAACGAATTATCAGGCATGTTGAGTTTCAACAACACATCCTTTTGTTTTCACCAGAATAAAAGTTGTAAGAATGGGATGCAAAATTGCTCACCTTGAAGTCGTGCAAAACTTGACACAACACCAGATGGGATTCTAGGCATTACTGATACAGAAGGTAGAAGACCATAGTTAGGCTTAATGCACACATGCATGAATATGAAATCCATTCTTTTGAATAGAGTCATTCACATGGATGATTTTTTTTCCCTCACAGCGATTCTGAGAGGTTAAAAACCACTGCATGTCCTATTTATTAGCATTCTTTTAGAACGTCTCACCTATTATTTTTTTAATAGGACCTTTAACCCCTTCCTGCTATATGACGTACATTTAAGTCCTGGAGTGTCGAGGTACGTATGAAGAAAGATCGCAGGGTGACCTCTCTTTATACAGCGCAGGCGTCAGCTGTTTATTACAGCTGACACCTGCGGGCAATAGCTGCAATCGGCTGCTATTGACCCATTAAATGTCACAAACGATGTACGGAGGTCACGTACAGCCCCTGCTGGAGTGAGATCGCAGGGAGCCGTACAGGTATCATGGCAGCCGGGGTTCTTCTGAAAGGCCCCAGGGCTGCCTTAGCAGACTGCCTATGAAGCCGTCCCCGTAGGGTGGCTTGATAGACTGCCTGTCAAATCACAGTACGACGTAAAAAAAAAAGTGAAAATAAGATCAATAAAGTTTAATTAATTATAAAAAAAAGGTAAAAGTTTAAATCCCCCTCCTTTTGACATATTTATAATAAAAAGATCTAAATCATAAAAGAGAAAGACATATTTGCTATTGCCGCATCCGTAAAAGTCTCATCCATCAAAGTAGTACATTATTTACCCCGCATGGTGAACATCGCCTGAAAAAAAAAAAGAAAACCAGAAATGCACTTTTTCAGTCACCCTGTCTCCCAGAAAAAATGCAATAAAAAGTGATCAAAAAGCCGTATGTATTCCAAATTGGTACAAACGTAAACTACAGGACATCCCGCAAAAAATGAGCCTTCGAATAAGTACGTTGACGGAAAAATAAAAAAGTTATTGCGTGCAGAAGATGGCGGCAGAAAATAATTTAAAAAAATGAAATGCCTTTCCAAAAAAATTAAAGTAGTATAGTAAAAAAAAAAAAATATAAATATCCAAGTTTGGTATAGTAGTAATCATACTGACCCATAGAATAAAGTTCATCAGGTCATTTTTGTTGCAGTTTGTGCGCCGTAGAAACAAGATGCACTGAAGGATGGAGAAATGTCGGGTTTTTTTTTCCATTTTCCTCCACTTTAAATTTTTATTTACGTTTTTCAGTATATTATATGTATATTAAATAGCACCATTGAAAAATACAACTCATCCCACAAAAAACAAGCCCTCATACAGTGAACTCGATGGATAAATAAAGGAGTTACGATTTTTTAAAACGGGAGAGGAAAAAACAAAAATGAAAAAAAGAGGGCCACGTCATTAAGGGGTTAAAGACATTGCATGCACTCACATGCCGTGCGACGTGTATGCAAGTGCCATGTGATGTTTGCCATTGAAAACAATGGGAAACACTTGTGATCCTCTGTTGAGGCCTTTTAGCATGCTCATCTGTGTGATTGTAGCTTTATGAAGAGGGAATTCTGTTTATTTAGAATCACTTACGCATTTCTACCCAGAATGGCTACCTTCATCAGCAATACACTTGATGACAATCAGGTGTGAATCAGCAACCTGTTAGATTTAAAAAACAGGCATCTATCAAAGTCTGAACTTTACAACATGTTTGTAGAAGTGTATCATGGCATGAACAAAGGAGAGTTCTGAGGACCTCAGAAGAAGAGTTGTTGATGCTCACAGTATGATCTTATAGACAGTAGGGTCAACTATTGTTTTTTTGTAAGTTAGATGTGAGCTCCCTCCTCTGCAGGACCCCTATGCAGCTGCATCGGTTTTATATAAGGTATGTTTGTCCTTGAATACATATCATTAAGTACATTTAAAGGCATATCCGACATTACGAAACAAAACTGCCTCAGGGTAAGGAATGGAGTAAAAAAATAATATAGCCTTTACTCATCTTCTTATGTTGCCTCCTGTCCAGTACTACTGACCCAGTCCCCTCCGCTCTGGTCTCCACTGATCCAGGAAACAGTACATCATATTTATTGCTCACATGTCCACTATATCACTAGCCCAAGTGGTCGTGTGTCATTGTTTTTATACACATGACCACTGGAGCAATACGCTATCCTATGGTGATTTTTATTGCAATGTTGGAAAAAAACTTTTAATGATTGAAAAAATAGGTTGTTAATGCTAACTATTTTTAATTTTTTTTAGAGAGGACCTGTCATGTGTCTATGTCAATGGGACTGGCTGCATAGCTCTATAGCTAAGGCCCTACTGACTCTATTGCTGCCTGTGTTTTCTGGATACCCAACACCTTGTGCCCGATCTTCTCTTGGATGATGCCAGTGGGCAGAGAAAACCCAATGTCACCCATTGACAGTCAGCAGAGGACACTGCTCACTTGACAGACTGACAGGGCTGGTTGCTAGATCTAAGAGCCCATATGAGTAGATGGAGGTAAATGCAAGGAAAATGCAGGTAGCAATGGAATCAATGAGGCTAAAACTGTAGGGCTATGCAACTTGATAAATGATATAGATATATGACAGGTCCTCTTTAAGTATGAATATACACTAAGAGATTGTTTATGTCCTGATTCTCTCTCCCCATCTACAGCCTATATCAGATATAAAATATGCTATTTTCCCATTGAGAGAATAAGTACAGTATGTTTTAGAGATATCGCTAAAAAAAAATAAGTATAACAGGAAGCCCTACTTAATATGATCTATGTGACTTCTCTAGTGTTACAAATCTCCCAGTGCTCCACCGCAAAAAGTCTTATACAGAGGCACCTGTTAAACAACTTAATGTTAACCTTGGACTCTGTCATTTACAATGGTTATATCAATGTAGATGAGACAAAAAACATTCCATATGCCACTTAAAATTAATGTGCCGTTCAGCCAGCTGAACAAAATACATTGTATTAATATACACAGAGTGCTATCGTTTTCAATAAATCATGATGAACGTTGTAATGTATCTTGCATGAAATATTCAGTTAATGTGCTTTGCTTAAAGAGCCACTTGGGTTTTAATACAAATCATCCTTCTTGCAGTCTGTCCTAGGTCAAGCTTTGCAACAGGTACCACCTTAACTGTACTTTTCCGGAAATGTCACAATTTGGTGAGAAATACCAAATTGGAGAGGTAGAAGAAATAGTTATAGACTACAAACAATTGTACATCAAATTTCAGATAAAGCCAAATTTCAGGTAGGCGACTCAATTGGTGAAGAGTTTTCAACCACTTCATATATCAGCATTTTCACTTGCTTATGTGGGACTCTTTATGCTTCAAACACAAGGGGGATTTATTAAGTTCCTTGTGCCGGGAATTCTGGCATCAAAAGGTTAGAATTTTGTCATAAATCATGATTTGTGCTATAAAAATTGTAATCTTGTGAGGATTTACACCACCTACGCTGCTTTTTTAAAAAGTGAGTGGAACACATTGGCAAGAGGCATGGCCGCAGTAGACCATTGAATTTATTATGATTAACATATACTATAATTGGCATAGAAGTCCTCTTTTAGCACACAGCAGCTTGAGAAGCACCTAATCCGTTAAGAGCCATCTCTTAATATATTAGTGCATCTTTTGTTGGCAGGGCTACTTATAAGGAATGGAGTCTTAAACACTAGTCATAGTAAATCAGAAAAATGAAACACTGTGAAATTCATGCATTTTTACATACGTTTTATGGTCAACAATTTTTATTGATGTTTTTTTCCCCATAGAGAGCCTGTGGATGAAATGAAGGAAAAACTTCATAGCATGTCGCAATTTTATAAAAGCACCATGGACTCAAAAAACACACCAAAACTTAGAAAGAAAACACAAAGAATACTGCACTGCTTGTAGCACATATCATTATTCCCCACTGACCTACATTTTACATATGCATGTAGCATCGTCTTACTGCAAATAAACACAGTAAAAACTGCTAGCATCAAAATGATGATAACTAGAGATGAGCAAGCACCAAAATGCTCGGGTGCTCGTTACTCAGGACGAAATTATCGCGATGCTCGAGGGTTTGTTTCGAGCAACAAACCCCATTGAAGTCAATGGGCGACCCGAGCATTTTTGTATATCGCCGATGCTCGCTAAGGTTTTCATTTGTGAAAATCTGGGCAATTCAAGAAAGTGATGGAAACGACACAGCAACGGATAGGGCAGGCGAGGGGCTACATGTTGGGCTGCGTCTCAAGTTCCCAGGTCCCACTATTAAGCCACAATAGCGGCAAGAGTGGGCCTCCCCCCCTTCCAACAACAAATACTTCTGAAAAGCCCTCATTAGCAATGCATACCTTAGCTAAGCACCACACTACCTCCAACAGAGCACAATCACTGCCTGCATGACACTCCGCTGCCACTTCTCCTGGGTTACATGCTGCCCAACCCCCCCCCCCCCCCCCGCCGCGCGCACGACCCAGTGTCCACAGCGCACACCAAAGTGTCCCTGCGCAGCCTTCAGCTGCACTCATGCCACACGCTGGCCTCATAGCCACACCACCCTCATGTCTATTTATAAGTGCGTCTGCCATGAGGAGGAACCGCAGGCACACACTGCAGAGGGTTGGCACGGCTAGGCAGCGACCCTCTTTAAAAGGGGCGGGGCGATAGCCCACAATGCTGTACAGAAACAATGAGAAATATAATCCTGTGCCACCGCCATCAGGAGCTGCACACGTGGGCATAGCAATGGGGAACCTATGTGCCACACACTATTCATTCTGTCAAGGTGTCTGCATGCCCCAGTCAGACCGTGGTTTTTTATAAATAGTCACAGGCAGGTACAACTCCGCAATGGGAATTCCGTGTGCACCCACAGCATGGGTGGCTCCCTGGAACCCACCGGCTGTACATAAATGTATCCCATTGCAGTGCCCATCACAGCTGAGGTAACGTCCGATTAAATGCAGGTGGGCTTCGGCCCACACTACATGCCCCAGTCAGACTGGGGTTCTTTAGAAGTGGACACATGCAGTTTTAACTCCCTGTGGACCCACAGCATGGGTGGCTCCCTGGAACCCACCGGCTGTACATAAATATATCACATTTCATTGCCCATCACAGCTGAGGTAATGTCAGCTTTAATGCAGGTGGGCAAAAAATTAATTGGATTACACTGTAGGCGAGGGCCCCAAAAAATTGGTGTACCAACAGTATTAATGTACGTCAGAAACGTTGCCCATGCCCAACCAAGAGGGCAGGTGAAACCCATTAATCGCTTTGGTTAATGTGGCTTAATTTGTAACTAGGCCTGGAGGCAGCCCAGTTAAAATAAAAATTGGTTCAGGTGAAAGTTTCAACGCTTTAATGATCATTGAAACGTATAAAAATTGTTTACAAAAATTATATGACTGAGCCTTGTGGGCTTAAGAAAAATTGCCCGTTCGGCGTGATTATGTGAGGTTTCAGGAGGAGGAGCAGGAGGAGGAGGATGAATATTATACACAGATTGATGAAGCTAAAAGGTCCACGTTTTTGATGGTGATAGAGAACAATGCTTCCATCCTCGGGTGCAGCCTACGTATTGTTTAGGTATCGCTGCTGTCCGCTGGTGGTGAAGAGAAGTCTGGTGAAATCCAGGCTTTGTTCATCTTGATGAGTGTAAGCCTGTCGGCACTGTCGGTTGACAGGCGGGTACGCTTATCTGTGATGATTCCCCCAGCCGCACTAAACACCCTCTCTGACAAGACGCTAGCCGCAGGACAAGCAAGCACCTCCAGGGCATACAGCGCGAGTTCAGGCCACGTGTCCAGCTTCGACACCCAGTAGTTGTAGGGGGCAGAGGCATCACGGAGGACGGTCGTGCGATCGGCTACGTACTCCCTCACCATCCTTTTACAGTGCTCCCGCCAACTCAGCCTTGACTGGGGAGCGGTGACACAGTCTTGCTGGGGAGCCAGAAAGCTGTCAAAGGCCTTAGAGAGTGTTCCCCTGCCTGTGCTGTACATGCTACCTGATCTCTGCGCCTCCCCTGCTACCTGGCCCTCGGAACTGCGCCTTCGGCCACTAGCGCTGTCGGATGGGAATTTTACCATCAGTTTGTCCGCCAGGGTCCTGTGGTATAGCATCACTCTCGAACCCCTTTCCTCTTCGGGTATGAGAGTGGAAAGGTTCTCCTTATACCGTGGGTCGAGCAGTGTGTACACCCAGTAATCCGTAGTGGCCAGAATGCGTGTAACGCGAGGGTCACGAGAAAGGCATCCTAACATGAAGTCAGCCATGTGTGCCAGGGTACCTGTACGCATATTAGTAGTTTACACTGCGGTTATTCCTGCTGCCGATTCCAGCCAATGAGGTGGCTGGAATCGGCACCATGTGACCTCCCATTGTGCACGAGCAGTACAGTTCAGCTGCCGTGCACGATGAGAGCTGTGCCCGCGCCCACGTGACCGGTGACGTCACCGGTACTTGAATTTGCCCGCGAATTCCGAGCCTACAGAGGAAGCTGATGGTTGGAGCCTTTTATACTTACAACGTGGGAGAGGAAGATTTCTGCGCTGTGTGGTGAGTACCTACCTGAGATTAATGCGCTGTGTGGTGAGTACCTACCTGAGATTAATGCGCTGTGTGCTGAGTACCTACCTGAGATTAATGCGCTGTGTGATGAGTACCTACCTGAGATTAATGCGCTGTGTGGTGAGTACCTACCTGAGATTAATGCGCTGTGTGCTGAGTACCTACCTGAGATTAATGCGCTGTGTGGTGAGTACCTACCTGAGATTAATGCGCTGTGTGGTGAGTACCTACCTGAGATTAATGCGCTGTGTGCTGCTGTGTGCTGAGTACCTACCTGAGATTAATGCGCTGTGTGCTGAGTACCTACCTGAGATTAATGCGCTGTGTGGTGAGTACCTACCTGAGATTAATGCGCTGTGTGATGAGTACCTACCTGAGATTAATGCGCTGTGTGGTGAGTACCTACCTGAGATTAATGCGCTGTGTGATGAGTACCTACCTGAGATTAATGCGCTGTGCTGCTACGTGTGGTGAGTACCTACCTGAGATTAATGCGCTGTGTGGTGAGTACCTACCTGAGATTAATGCGCTGTGTGGTGAGTACCTACCTGAGATTAATGCGCTGTGTGCTGCTGTGTGCTGAGTACCTACCTGAGATTAATGCGCTGTGTGGTGAGTACCTACCTGAGATTAATGCGCTGTGTGCTGAGTACCTACCTGAGATTAATGCGCTGTGTGGTGAGTACCTACCTGAGATTAATGCGCTGTGTGATGAGTACCTACCTGAGATTAATGCGCTGTGCGCTACGTGTGGTGAGTACCTACCTGAGATTAATGCGCTGTGCGCTACGTGTGGTGAGTACCTACCTGAGATTAATGCGCTGTGCGCTACGTGTGGTGAGTACGTCACCTGAGATTTGCGCGACGCCACCTGACGCAACCTGTCTTTTTTTGCAGATTTGTGCGCTACGTGGGGAGACGCGGCCACCCGAGATTTGTGCGCTTTTTTTTGCAAACTTACGTGTGGAGATGATCCTGACGTTTGGACGCGTTTTGAGAAGAATTTCGCTTCGCTTGCACACCAGCTGACATAACTCGTCGAGGTAAGCTGCTGCATCTGCTAAAATTTTCATTGCGTGCATCTGCTCATATGTGCTTATTTTGCGCATATTTGCAGGTTTTCGTGTGTGCGTACGTGTATATAATATATGATTCTTCTGACCAGGTTGGGGGAGTAGTGGTCAATGTAAGTGGGTAGAGCGGATCTAGGGATCAGTAATACTGGTGTGATGTGACTGTTAACCTGCTGATTTTTCGTTATTTCCTGCAGATCTGACGTCCTTGAGAATGGGAAGGCTGGCGGACAGTGAAGAGACCCTCGACGTTCAGCAATCTTGAAACCCTTCGTTTTATGGACTGCTTTTTGCCGGTGACTCACCTTTTTTTTTTTTTTTGGTATTTTTGGGTAGACTAAGCTTTTATTTATTTTCTTGCAAACTTTTTTCCTTCTTCTTTACAGGTGAGCTGATAAGTTATTTCAAGATTACCACACTGCGTTTGCTCACAATCGTTGTTGAAGCAGCAGAGAGACTGACGGTCCTAGATGTTGGCTCAGTAGGACGCTTTCAAGATGGGCATGTTTGCAAATCGAAGTGATTCTTACATTGTTTTTTCTGTGCCTTGTTGTACTTCGTTTAAGTGGTAACAATGGGCAGTTAGAAGTTGGGTATATTTATTAAAATTAAGAATATTGACAACATTTTGAATAACTTGTAATTTTTTAACATTTGCAAATGTTATATCTCATATGTGCAAGCATACTCTACAAATCCTTGCCAACATATTTCCATCTGTTCACTTTATTCTGGACACACATTTGCAAAAACATCTTTTGTTTGGAACCATTTTGGAGACATTCAAGTTGAACCTCATTTTTCCTCATTTTGCTAAATCCTTTTTCCTCCACCGAGCCAAGATTGCAAAGGCTCGTGGGTGTCAGAATACATACCCCCTAAAATGACCCTATTTTACAAAGTACACCCCTTTATGTGTTCACTGAGTGGTGTGAGGAGTATTTAGATCCCACATTTTCAGGAATTAATGGAATGATAAAAAAAAATTATAATAAGGCTTTATTTCGGCTAATGTGCTATTCTAAATTTTTTTCCACCAAAAATCATCATTTTCATGTGCACTGACACCCCAAAATGGATACCCCTGTTTGTATTGTTTTTAGAAATGTACCCATTGTGGCCCTAATGTTATGTTAGTATGCACAAATGGGACCCAAAATGTAATCAGTACTATGTGGCTTTCTGAACAGACTGTTATGATCGTGTGGGCAGATTTAGCAGACTGCCAACACCATCGTGACCAAAGGACTAGTAGTCTAGTAGTATACATGCACACAGGAAATTCACATGGAATCCATGCCACTGACCCTGTGCTAAAGAGGAGGGGGGGGGGGTGTGTGTGTGTGTGTGTGTGTCGACAGTGGCCCAACCTAAGCATATACATCCCCAAATAAGAGGGCGGCCCAGCGGTCTTCGGAACTGGGCCATAGCTGATCCTAGGAGCCACAGAACAGGACACACGCATGGCATATAACAGAGACGGAACAGAATACACAGAGATAGAAAACACTGCATACAGAAGCCAAAAATGCAACCACTACTAACAGATAGGCTGATTATAAAGAACAGGTATTACTTGACATTGTAGACAAAACGTGAAGCTAGCGGGCGAACTTCTAAGCTCCTGGTTATACCGCTAGTCCCTACACTAACCATGAGTCCAGGAGACCCGGACAATACTGCCCACTTGGCCTGTAGCAGCAGCCACAATGCATACTCGAGTATAGCCGATCCCAGTGTTAGCCGAGGTACCTAATATTACCCCTTGCCTTATACTCAAGTCAATAATTGACCCCAGGTTTTTGGGGTAAAAGTTGGTACCTTGGCTTATACTCAGGTCGGCTTAGACTGAAGTATATCTGATTACATACAAAAACCTAATGAAATAAGAGCAATCGTTGCATGCAAAGCATTAACCCTTTCCAATCCACTCATTTTTTCTCACCCATTCTTCCCAGCTCCAAATAAATTGGTTCTGGGGAGAATGGGTGAGAAAAAATACACTTTCCCTGCACCCTCCTGAGCTGACAGAGTTCAGGAGGGTGCAGGGAGGGACCTGCTTACCTGTCCGGCGTCTTCAGTACTCTCCTTCTGCCTCCCGGTTCGGCGATCATGTGACTGCTGGGGTCAGGTAACACCGGCGGTCACATGATCGCCGGCCAGAATCTATGCATTACATAGCGCTAAGTAATGTGTAAAGGAGAAGGCAGAAAGGATTAAAATCCCTTTCTGCCTTCTCCTCGGGGGTCTTCGATGAGGACCAGTGCAGGAGTGCATCTGCACCCGATGTGCCTGACGATCGGTTGCAGATCCACTCCTGCACTGCAGTGTCGGGCCTGCCCCGACATTGGAGGGAAATTATGATGTCGGGGCAGGCCCGACATTGGACTGGAAAGGGTTAACAGCGGGAATCTGTTGTCTCACCCATCCCCTCTGTGGCTGCGGGAGGCCAACTGTCATTAGCAACAGTCTTCAGCAGTAGATGGTGTGGGCTCAGATCTGTAGGATGTAGATGCAAGTCCATTCCAGAAAGCTGCTTCCTAACATATACATACATTCACGTGCTGCGGTGGCAAGGGGTTAAAAGGGTTCCCTGGGACTCCAGTACTGATGATCTATGCGCAGTGAAGTGGTGATCTGCCTCCCAGAATCCCTGCCAATCAGCTGATGACGAGTGCGCACCGCTGCCACTTCAGTCTATGCCAGACGCAGCACCGTACATTTCCGGCTGTACACGCCTGCATAGGATTGCATTTCAATACGCAATCCTATGCAGAAGGCCGTGGTTTGTCTACGCGAAATCACGCGCAGAAAACAAACCGCGCCATGCTCTAATTCTGTGCGGGGTTCGCAGAGCCCCGTACAGAAACGCCACTCGCTGGCTGCCGGCTCTGCGCATGTGCCGTCTGCTGGCACATGCGTCAGAGCTGCGGGAGCGGGCGAGTTCCGCACTGCTCTCTGCAGGCGCTCAGGTCGGGTCCCGTTGCGAGCAGCTGGATGCGACACGGCCGTCTGCAGGCGACCTTAGGCCTCATGTCCACTAGAAAAATACAATCCGCGTAGAATCAGCTTTCAATTGTATAATTTTCATGCAGATATCTGCACGCATTGCTATCAATGTGATAGCAATGTGGCCGATCCGCGGTAAAATGGAGCATGCCGCGGTTTTTTTCTCCCACGCATGAAAAACGCAATTCTATTAAAATTCCATCCGCGGGTGCAAAAATCAGTTTAATGGACCACGGATGGCCAATGATTCCCTAGGGGCAAATCCGCTGTGGAAACCGCAATTCCATTTTGCTAGTGGACATGAGGCCTTAAGGCTCCTTCCCACAGACGGATCTACCGTGTTTCCCTGAAAGTAAGAGTGTCTTACTTTCTTTTTATCCCCAAAAGCCCCACTATGTCTTACTTTCGGGGTATGTCTTATATTGGAAAATGGAGCATGAAAAAATCTGGACCATGCTCCATTTTCATGCGGGTCTCCCGGGACACAAAAATCAAATTGTACTCACACGCTCTGGTTCTTCTCTTCGCCGCGGCGCCATCTTCTCTCAGTCGCGGCCGGATCATTTTGCTTCGGCCCGGCGCATGTGCGGGGCACGTCACCGACGTCATCATGCACATCCGCCGAGCCGAAGAAAGAAGATCCGGCCGCGACGAGAGAAGATGACGCCGCAGCGAAGGAAGTATCCGGAGCGTGTGAGAGGCAAGTTTATTCTGATTTATTCCTATTTTCAGCGCTCATGTCCGCGGGGCAGGAGGGACCCGCTGCAGATTCTCCATGGAGAATCCGGAGCGGGCCAAAGGTGGCAGACGCGGTGACGTATGGAGGGGGGGCGGCGCGCAGCTACCGTAGATGAGAGGGAGGCGGCAATACCCCCGTGTTTCCCAGAAAGTAAGACATATGTCTTACTTTCGGGGTACGGCTTACATTGGCCGACCCCCCTGAAACCCCCGATACGTCTTACAATCGGGGGGTGTCTTACTATCGGGGAAACACGGTATTCAACCTAATAGCTCAATGCTTACGGTGCGTAATTTCACAGCGGAATTCCGCACCGTAAAATGCCGCGGGTATACGCGCGGACGGCTTCCATTGCAGTCTGTGGAAGCCATCCATTCACGATATTTTCCGCTGTAGCACAGCGGAAAATAGTGTGAAACCGCCTCTACGCCTACCGCCAGCCGCGTCACATGCCGCTGCGGTGCGTCTCACACTCTATTACCCATGCGCACTGAGGCGTCATGCGGGACTCCGGAACCAGAGGTAAGTATTGGGGTCTCTTGGGGCTGCCGTGATGGGCTCCGCCCCGGAATTCCATGGCGGAGCTCGTCGCAGCCGGCTTTACAGCGTGGGTAATCAGGAGCCTGAAAACATAAATAAGGTAAAACAAATTCAAATCACGTTTTATTATTTATTAAAAATTTGGATTTTACACCAAGTGTCATTCCCTGATAAACCAAAGGCCGCTGTGTTTGGGGATCTTTTCTGTTTACTCAATCGGTGTAAAATATTGCGCAGTTTTTCAGGATACTCCAAAAAGCTTATAAAAAAAAAAAAGGTGAGTCACCGGCAAAAAGCAGTCCATAAAACGAAGGGTTTCAAGATTGCTGAACGTCGAGGGTCTCTTCACTGTCCGCCAGCCTTCCCATTCTCAAGGACGTCAGATCTGCAGGAAATAACGAAAAATCAGCAGGTTAACAGTCACATCACACCAGTATTACTGATCCCTAGATCCGCTCTACCCACTTACATTGACCACTACTCCCCCAACCTGGACAGAAGAATCATATATTATATATACGTACGTACACACGAAAACCTGCAAATATGCGCAAAATAAGCACGTATGAGCAGATGCAGCAGCTTACCTCGACGAGTTATGTCAGCTTGTGTGCAAGCGAAGCGAAATTCTTCTCAAAACGCGTCCAAACGTCAGGATCATCTCCACACGTAAGTTTGCAAAAAAAAGCGCACAAATCTCGGGTGGCCGCGTCTCCACACGTAGCGCACAAATCTGCAAAAAAAGACAGGTTGCGTCAGGTGGCGTCGCACAAATCTCAGGTGACGTACTCACCAGACGTAGCGCACAGCGAATTAATCTCAGGTAGGTACTCGCCACACGTAGCGCACTAATCTCAGGTAGGTACTCACCACACACAGCGCATTAATCTCAGGTAGGTACTCACCACACGTAGCAGCACAGCGCATTAATCTCAGGTAGGTACTCACCACACAGCGCATTAATCTCAGGTAAGTACTCACCACACAGCGCATTAATCTCAGGTAGGTACTCACCACACAGCGCATTAATCTCAGGTAGGTACTCGCCACACGTAGCGCACAGCGCATTAATCTCAGGTAGGTACTCGCCACACGTAGCGCACAGCGCATTAATCTCAGGTAGGTACTCGCCACACGTAGCGCACAGCGCATTAATCTCAGGTAGGTACTCACCACACAGCGCATTAATCTCAGGTAGGTACTCACCACACAGCGCATTAATCTCAGGTAGGTACTCACCACACAGCGCATTAATCTCAGGTAGGTACTCACCACACAGCGCATTAATCTCAGGTAGGTACTCACCACACAGCGCATTAATCTCAGGTAGGTACTCACCACACAGCGCATTAATCTCAGGTAGGTACTCACCACACAGCGCATTAATCTCAGGTAGGTACTCACCACACAGCGCATTAATCTCAGGTAGGTACTCACCACACAGCGCATTAATCTCAGGTAGGTACTCACCACACACAGCGCATTAATCTCAGGTAGGTACTCACCACACACAGCGCATTAATCTCAGGTAGGTACTCAGCACACGTAGCGCACAGCGCATTAATCTCAGGTAGGTACTCACCACACACAGCGCATTAATCTCAGGTAGGTACTCAGCACACGTAGCGCACAGCGCATTAATCTCAGGTAGGTACTCAGCACACAGCACATTAATCTCAGGTAGGTACTCACCACACACAGCGCATTAATCTCAGGTAGGTACTCACCACACAGCGCATTAATCTCAGGTAGGTACTCACCACACAGCGCATTAATCTCAGGTAGGTACTCAGCACACAGCGCATTAATCTCAGGTAGGTACTCAGCACACAGCGCATTAATCTCAGGTAGGTACTCACCACACAGCGCATTAATCTCAGGTAGGTACTCACCACACAGCGCATTAATCTCAGGTAGGTACTCAGCACACGTAGCGCACAGCGCATTAATCTCAGGTAGGTACTCACCACACACAGCGCATTAATCTCAGGTAGGTACTCAGCACACGTAGCGCACAGCGCATTAATCTCAGGTAGGTACTCAGCACACAGCGCATTAATCTCAGGTAGGTACTCAGCACACAGCGCATTAATCTCAGGTAGGTACTCAGCACACAGCGCATTAATCTCAGGTAGGTACTCACCACACAGCGCATTAATCTCAGGTAGGTACTCACCACACATAGCAGCACAGCGCATTAATCTCAGGTAGGTACTCACCACACATAGCAGCACAGCGCATTAATCTCAGGTAGGTACTCACCACACAGCAGCACACAGCGCATTAATCTCAGGTAGGTACTCACCACACAGCGCATTAATCTCAGGTAGGTACTCACCACACAGCGCATTAATCTCAGGTAGGTACTCACCACACAGCGCATTAATCTCAGGTAGGTACTCACCACACAGCGCATTAATCTCAGGTAGGTACTCACCACACGTAGCAGCACAGCGCATTAATCTCAGGTAGGTACTCACCACACAGCGCATTAATCTCAGGTAGGTACTCACCACACAGCGCATTAATCTCAGGTAGGTACTCACCACACAGCGCATTAATCTCAGGTAGGTACTCACCACACGTAGCAGCACAGCGCATTAATCTCAGGTAGGTACTCATCACACAGCGCATTAATCTCAGGTAGGTACTCACCACACAGCGCATTAATCTCAGGTAGGTACTCATCACACAGCGCATTAATCTCAGGTAGGTACTCACCACACAGCGCATTAATCTCAGGTAGGTACTCAGCACACAGCGCATTAATCTCAGGTAGGTACTCAGCACACAGCAGCACACAGCGCATTAATCTCAGGTAGGTACTCACCACACAGCGCATTAATCTCAGGTAGGTACTCACCACACAGCGCATTAATCTCAGGTAGGTACTCAGCACACAGCGCATTAATCTCAGGTAGGTACTCACCACACAGCGCATTAATCTCAGGTAGGTACTCATCACACAGCGCATTAATCTCAGGTAGGTACTCAGCACACAGCGCATTAATCTCAGGTAGGTACTCACCACACAGCGCATTAATCTCAGGTAGGTACTCACCACACAGCGCAGAAATCTTCCTCTCCCACGTTGTAAGTATAAAAGGCTCCAACCATCAGCTTCCTCTGTAGGCTCGGAATTCGCGGGCAAATTCAAGTACCGGTGACGTCACCGGTCACGTGGGCGCGGGCACAGCTCTCATCGTGCACGGCAGCTGAACTGTACTGCTCGTGCACAATGGGAGGTCACATGGTGCCGATTCCAGCCACCTCATTGGCTGGAATCGGCAGCAGGAATAACCGCAGTGTAAACTACTAATATGCTACCTGTACGCAACACATGGCTGTCCTCACTAGGAAGATCACTTTCAGGATCCTCTTCCTCCTCCTCCTCCTCAGGCCATACACGCTAAAAGGATGACAGGCAAGCAGCATGGGTACCCTCAGCAGTGGGCCAAGCTGTCTCTTCCCCCTCCTCCTCATCCTCCTCATGCTCCTCCTCCTCCTCCTCAACGCGCTGAGATATAGACAGGAGGGTGCTCTGACTATCCAGCGACATACTGTCTTCCCCCGCCTCTGTTTCCGAGCGCAAAGCGTCTGCCTTTATGCTTTGCAGGGAACTTCTCAAGAGGCATAGCAGAGGAATGGTGACGCTAATGATTGCAGCATCGCCGCTCACAATCTGGGTAGACTCCTCAAAGTTTTCAAGGACCTGGCAGATGTCTGCCAACCAGGCCCACTCTTCTGTAAAGACTTGAGGAGGCTGACTCCCACTGCGCCGCCCATGTTGGAGTTGGTATTCCACTATAGCTCTACGCTGCTCATAGAGCCTGGCCAACATGTGGAGCATAGAGTTCCACCGTGTGGGCACGTCGCACAGCAGTTGGTGCACTGGCAGATTAAACCGATGTTGCAGGGTGCGCAGGGTGGCAGCGTCCATGTGGGACTTGCGGAAATGTGCGCAGAGCCGGCGCACCTTTCCGAGCAGGTCTGACAAGCATGGGTAGCTTTTCAGAAAGCGCTGAACCACCAAATTAAAGACGTGGGCCAGGCATGGCACGTGCGTGAGGCTGCCGAGCTGCAGAGCCGCCACCAGGTTACGGCCGTTGTCACACACGACCATGCCCGGTTGGAGGCTCAGCGGCGCAAGCCAGCGGTCGGTCTGCTCTGTCAGACCCTGCAGCAGTTCGTGGGCCATGTGCCTCTTCTCTCCTAAGCTGAGTAGTTTCAGCACGGCCTGCTGACGCTTGCTCACCGCTGTGCTGCCACGCCGTGCGACACTGACTGCTGGCGACGTGCTGCTGCTGACACATCTTGATTGCGAGACAGAGGTTGCGTAGGAGGAGGAGGAGGGTGGTTTAGTGGAGGAAGCATACACCGCCGCAGATACCACCACCGAGCTGGCGCCCGCAATTCTGGGGGTGGGTAGGATGTGAGCGGTCCCAGGCTCTGACTCTGTCCCAGCCTCCACTAAATTCACCCAATGTGCCGTCAGGGAGATATAGTGGCCCTGCCCGCCTGTGCTTGTCCACGTGTCCGTTGTTAAGTGGACCTTGGCAGTAACCGCGTTGGTGAGGGCGCGTACAATGTTGCGGGAGACGTGGTCGTGCAGGGCTGGGACGGCACATCGGGAAAAGTAGTGGCGACTGGGAACTGAGTAGCGCGGGGCCGCCGCCGCCATCATACCTTTGAAAGCCTCCGTTTCCACAACCCTATACGGCAGCATCTCCAGGCTGACAAATTTGCCTATGTGCACGTTTCACGCTTGAGCGTGCGGGTGCGTGGCGGCGTACTTGCGCTTGCGCTCCAACACTTGCGCTAGCGACGGCTGGACGGTGCGCTGAGAGACATTGGTGGATGGGGCCGAGCACAGCGGAGGTGAGGGTGTGGGTACAGGCCAGGTAGTGCCTGTGTCCTGAGAGGGGGGTTGGATCTCAGTGGCAGGTTGGGGCACAGGGGAAGAGGCAGCGGTGCAAACCGGAGGCGGTGAACGGACTTCGTCCCACCTTGTGGGGTGCTTGGCCATCATATGTCTGCGCATGCTGGTGGTGGTGAGGCTGGTGGTGGTGGCTCCCCGGCTGATCTTGGCGTGACAAAGGTTGCACACCACTGTTTGTCGGTTGTCTGCACTCTCAGTGAAAAACTGCCAGACCTTTGAGCACCTCGGCCTCTGCAGGGAGGCATGGCGCGAGGGGGCGCTTTGGGAAACAGTTGGTGGATTATTCGGTCTGGCCCTGCCTCTATCCCTGGCCACCACACTGCCTCTTCCAACCTGCCCTGCTGCTGCACTTGCGTCCCCCTCTGAAGACCTGTCCTCAGTAGGCGTAGCAAACCAGGTGGGGTCAGTCACCTCATAGTCCTGCTGCTCTTCCTCCGAATCCGCTGTGCGCTCCTCCCTCGGACTTACTCCAATTACTACTACCTGAGTGATAGACAACTGTGTCTCATCGTCATCGTCCTCCCCACCCACTGAAAGATCTTGAGACAGTTGCCGGAAGTCCCCAGCCTCATCCCCCGGGATTTTTCCAAAGGTTGGGCATCGGTCACGACAAACTCCTCTGGTGGGAGAGGAACCATTGCTGGCCATTCTGGGCAGGGGCCCGGGAACAGTTCCTGGGAGTCTGCCTGCTCCTCAGAATGTGTCATTGTAATGGAGTGAGGAGGCTGGGAGGAAGGAGGAGCAGCAGCCAGAGGATTCAGAGTTGCAGCAGTGGACAGCGCAGAACTCTGGGTGGTCGATAGATTGCTGGATGCACTTTCTGCCATCCATGACAGGACCTGCTCACACTGCTCATTTTCTAATAAAGGTCTACCGCGTGGACCCATTAATTGTGAGATGAATGTGGGGACGCCAGAAACGTGCCTCTCTCCTAATCCCGCAGCAGTCGGCTGCGATATACCTGGATCGGGAGCTCGGCCTGTGCCCACACCCTGACTTGGGCCTCCGCGTCCTCAGCCGCGTCCACGTCCTCTAGGCCTACACCTACCCCTCAGCATGATGTATTACCAGTAGTGCAGAAACAGAACGCTGTAATAAAATGTGCCGCTTATTGGCCTGTGGTTGGAGGCTGACTTTGCTTACGGAACGCACAGCAGAGGCAGGAAAGAATTTTGCGCAAGCCTGCTGTAACACTTAGCTGGCTGCGTATGAATTAGGACAACTACCCCCAGCAGAGACCCAGTACACTTGTGGACAGGAATACAGCGGTGATGTAAGAGGCAACACAGAGGCAGGAAAGAATTTTGCGCAAGCCTGCTGTAACACTTAGCTGGCTGCGTATGAATTAGGACAACTGCCCCCAGCAGAGACCCAGTACACTTGTGAACAGGAATACAGCGGTAATGTAGGAGGCAACACAGAGGCAGGAAAGAATTTTGCGCAAGCCTGCTGTAACACTTAGCTGGCTGCGTATGAATTAGGACAACTACCCCCAGCAGAGACCCAGTACACTTGTGGACAGGAATACAGCGGTGATGTAAGAGGCAACACAGAGGCAGGAAAGAATTTTGCGCAAGCCTGCTGTAACACTTAGCTGGCTGCGTATGAATTAGGACAACTGCTCCCAGCAGAGACCCAGTACACTTGTGAACAGGAATACAGCGGTAATGTAGGAGGCAACACAGAGGCAGGAAAGAATTTTGGGCAAGCCTGCTGTAACACTTAGCTGGCTGCGTATGAATTAGGACAACTACCCCCAGCAGAGACCCAGTACACTTGTGGACAGGAATACAGCGGTGATGTAAGAGGCAACACAGAGGCAGGAAAGAATTTTGCGCAAGCCTGCTGTAACACTTAGCTGGCTGCGTATGAATTAGGACAACTACCCCCAGCAGAGAACAAGTACACTTGTGGACAGGAATACAGCGGTGATGTAAGAGGCAACACAGAGGCAGGAAAGAATTTTGCGCAAGCCTGCTGTAAGACTTAGCTGGCTGCATATGAATTAGGACAACTACCCCCAGCAGAGACCCAGTACACTTGTGGACAGGAATACAGCGGTGATGTAAGAGGCAACACAGAGGCAGGAAAGAATTTTGCGCAAGCCTGCTGTAACACTTAGCTGGCTGCGTATGAATTAGGACAACTACCCCCAGCAGAGACCCAGTACACTGAGGACAGTCACAGGCAGCCCAAATAGAATTTTTTTCCCAAATGTTTTTGGAAAGGCCCACTGCCTATATACACTAAATATGTCTTCTGTCCCTGCCTCACCACTACTGGCCCTGGACAATGTAAAATTACTGCAGGACGCAATGCTCTGCACGGCCTATATACAAAAAAAAAAAAATGTGCAACACTGCAAAAAGCAGCCTCCACACTACTGCACACGGTTAGATGTGGCCCTAAGAAGGAACGTTGGGGTTCTTGAAGCCTAAAATAACTCCTAACGCTCTCCCTATAGCAGCTCCGGCACCAGCAGCACTGTCCCTGAACTATGTCAGAATGCATCTGTGGCGAGCCGCGGGAGGGGCCGATTTATATACTCGGGTGACACCTGATCTCGCCAGCCACTCACTGCAGGGGGGTGGTATAGGGTTTGAACGTCGCAGGGGGAAGTTGTAATGCCTTCCCTGTCTTTCTATTGGCCAGAAAAGCGCGCTAACGTCTCAGAGATGAAAGTGAAAGTAACTCGAACATCGCGTGGTACTCGTCTCGAGTAACGAGCATCTCGAACACGCTAATACTCGAACGAGTATCAAGCTCGGACGAGTACGTTCGCTCATCTCTAATGAAAACCTCTTGCTAAACGTAGGCTAGATGAGCAACAGGTGATAACAGCTGAAGCTAGCCCAATATTTGCAAAACGAGAATTACAGACAAGCAGTGGGGGCACTAATATATATGGCACCACTACTTACTTGCCAGTGTAAAAGCAACTCATGCCAAAAAGCCTGGAATGCAGTTAAGAGAGTTCTTCAATATCTTAAACATACTGAAGATATACAGTACATCTAAAGATATCTGTATTAGGATATCTGACACCCACAGGTAATATGGATGCAGAATGGGCTGGATATTCAAGTGACAACAAGTGGGTATTTGTGCAAGTTATGAGAAAGTTCAATTTCTGGGTCCAGCAGAAAGCAAGTTTCGGTTGCATTATCATCGATCAATTCAGAGCCGCCATAAGTGATCCGTAAAAAAGGGGCACTCAGTCAAGAATGCTTCAGATTATGTGTGGGATGTCCAGACCTGCAGAGCAAAGACTACCATCAGAAAATCGGTGCGAAGGGACTGATACCTTCTGCAATAAAGAGAGACATTGGAGACCTGCAAGTAACGTGCTTAGGGGATTACTTGGCAAGCAGCCACAAATTGCAGGAAGGATGACAGTTGCTCATGTTGAGTCCTGGAACCAGTTACTGAGAGAAACTGTACAGCAATGTTACTCTCCCAAGCTAAAGACAATAAGTGAGACACCCTCACCATTAGTAGTAAGAGCACAAACTTGCACAGACTACCATGTAAAGCGTATTTTTTTCACATTTTCAACTGCAATATCTCAAATATGTGCAAACATACTGTACAAAATTTTGAAAACACATATATTTCCATTTGTTTACTTTATTCTGAACGTACGTTTGAAAAACTTTAGTTCTTTTTTAACCATTTAGGAGACATACAAATTTAACACTAACTATCAACATTTTGAGGAGCACTTTGTTTTCCTGCACAAAGCAGTGGATTTCAGAACAGACATTTTGCTTGAAGGTGAATTAGGTCCCATTGTCCACTTGTAGAGCCCTTGAGTGGCCAAAACGATGGAGACCCCATTTTGAAAACTAGACCAATTAATAAATTCATCTAGGGGTGAACTGTGTATTTTGACCCCAAAGTTTTTGAATGAATCTGAGCAAAGCAAAAGGAAAAATTACAATTTTTAATTTTTTGGCAATTACGTCATGTTAAACAACTTTTTTGTACAGCACACATATGAATGAACACCTTCACCCCAAAATGGATACCCTGTTTGTCCTGTGTTCAGAAGCATACCCATTGTGGCCCTAATCGTATGTCCGTATGCACAACAGGGCCCCCAATAAAAGGAGCAGCTGGTGGCTTTCAGAATAGAAATTTAGAATTCACAGGGTGCAGACTAGACTCTTTAAAATGATTTTTTCTTATTGAAAAGTATCTAAAAACATACACACAAGGGCTAGAACAAATGGGATAGGGGTAAATACGCCCCAAAACTCTGTGAGAAACACACAAAAACAGACTCAGACACAAACAAAAACTAGTAGAGACACCGCTCTCCAGTAGAATCCAATCAAGGGCTAAAGATGGTGATATGAGAAGAGGACCCAATGCACATCCGTATGCCTAGTGTAAGGGTCGCATGTCATAGATAAGAAGCAGATGGTTTCAATAGAAGTGCATTAGGGTTAATTATTGTCGACAAATGAGCATCGCTCCAAGCTCTACGTGTTTAACCGCCTGTGTGGCAGATCTTCAAGAGATTTGGATGCATGGGTTAAGGCTGGCTGAGATAATCAAAAGATTGTGGTCTGAGTCACCAAACCATAAAATGTTATGGGTGCGAAAACATTTATGCAGTTACCCTTAGAGAAAATAGGTCAGGGACTGACACTCAAAAGTGATCAGCTGTCATTATCCCCTAATGGGGAACTGCTTTGGTCACTGGGGTGTTAGAGATTTAAAGATTATATAGTCAGTCTGGTATCGGATCCATGACAGGAGGTGAAACTAATTTCCATCCATTGGATAAAAGCAATGATGTGACCAGGAACCGCATACAGCAGCGTCCGGAGACATCTCCCTGCTCTTGGCTACTCATGCTAGCCGGGAGCATAGTGATTTTAAATTTCCTGGGCCTCCCAGCCTTTTGCGCATGCGCATGGCGTTTTATGTCTGGCACGCATGCACAGAAGGCGGTATCAGGTTCTGGAAGGACCACAATGGTGCTGGACATTGTAGAGGATGGGGGGAAAGAGCTGAAATTTTAACTTTTTTAAACTTTTTGTTTACTTTTATGCGATCGCCATTATCCTTTGGAAAATGGCAATTGCATGACGGGAGGGTCACTCCCGCCATGACAGCTCCAGGTTGTTAGCTACCTCTGGCAGCTGACAGCAGGGAGTTGTCACATCCACAGCCAATTAAGCTTTAATCCCAAGAGCAAGCGTGTTTTTACGGCCCTGGGGATTAAAGCACACTTAGGCAGAACGTAAAAACACTATGGGGTGGTCACTATGGCGTTAAATAGCACAGGTAGTTAATTGTCTACACTAAGAATTGCCATCAGACTATAGCTAGTGTGGGAACCATTGCTTAATCATACAGTATAACTTGGATAGCTTCTTATATTCTAACTGTTCTTAACCCATATTCATGTGTTCAGAAAATCAGAAAGATGGAAAAATATCTCTACAGCGCCATCTATTTGATGACAGCATTCCTTCAACTCAAATTGACCTTACAAAAAAAAGCGTGCAATGATTGGGATTTTTAAACCAAACCAGAAACCATGCATATACACTGTTTTGGGGTAATTGCCCCTCATCAGTATGCAGTAGGTCTCTGGCTTAGTCTGTTAGGGGCCTATGATGTGGGTCAGAAGCCGTGTCATGTCTCCTTAAGGAGAGCACCCAAGAAGTGTGTGGGGACAGCTAGGGGGTGAGTGGATATGGGGGTGGTACGGTATCTCCCCAAGGAGAGTACCCAGAAGGGGTGTGGGGACAGCTGTGTTCTGAAATAAACATTGTTTATCTTCTTTGGTACTCTTGAAAACTTATTGCACTCACCACTCACGACATACGGTTGCCATATGTACTGCAGAGATAAGTTGTACCATCTTACAGTTTGTACCCTTTTTATACAGTGCTGCCATATGTGTTCCATAAATATGCTGTAGCACTTTGTGCCCCCTTTACACATGTGTGCCCCAGAGATAAACTGTGCCATGCTATTTCCCTATGTTTAAAAGATATCCCAGTGTTAGTAGATGTGCAAGCTGGTACTATTTTAGTATTAGTATTAGTTTTTTGCAGCATTTTCTTAGGCTTGTAGAAAGTGCCATGAATTTCATGTGTTTTTTGCAAGTGTTTTCTTAACATACATGCGTTTGTGCAAGGCTATTGGTTTTACCACAGAGCATTCAGTGGGGAAACTGCTTGAAAAATAACTGCATACCTAGAGCACATTGTGATGCACCCAAAATAAGTAACAATGCCACAGGAAAACTGAACTCTTTGTAGTGCATTTCACAATTCCCTGTTAACCTACAGCTAACATCTGGATACAGATTTTTCTACAGCAAAAAAATTCTAAATAAAATAGCAACAAAAAAGCTGCCTTAACCAATAAGTGCCTTACTTTACTAGATTACAGTTCTGCAGGGGCGTGTACTTATCTGTGTATTTGTTTTGATGTAAACTAATCATTCTTTTTTTTGAAAAGAACAGATTTATCAGTAACCAGGCCTTGTGTGCATTTGTTTAATTGGAAAAGCAACTGTGAAACCGACACTTCAGATTTCATCTCCTTTGTAGAAACACCTTTAGCCACATACGGTAGTTCTTGAAGAAGTCATTAACACAGCGGTTCACTTATGTTTTCTCATCACAATGTGGATGTTTGCTCAATGCATTCAGTAAAATACATAAATGGTAGAACTGTTTGTGTGTTATTAGCTTAGTTAGATTGCATTTCTCTATAAATGTGACTTTAAATAATAATCAGACCACATTTCATTAATATCTTGAAGTGTTCACTTACTTTTTCTTGCAATTCTGTGTATATTGGGTATGTATTATTCAGTGCAACATTGAATTTACATTAATGTAGATTTTAAAAAATGATAATCCCAATCAGAGCATATTGAATAAATTGTGAAGCTTTAAATATTATTTAAATATTTGAATGGTGTTCTATTTGCTTCTTTACACCCCCAACTTTCACAGAGAGCGCAAGATTTAACATTGTGAAATTGTTACATTTGCTGAGGAAGGAGGAATATCAATCCTAGTATTGATTTTTGACTCAAGCGAAGACTAAATAAGATCTAAGATTTCCAGGATAATATGTGTTACACAATATCCGTGAATAACCTCATCATCGGGTTACTCTGTTACTATCTGCTATGCCAAACAAACTGAGTTTACAGTATATCTATAAATTATTACTATGTGTCTGCCTTTTTGCCTACTGTCTTAGAAAACACTGTGTACCAGACAAGTCTTAGTAATTCTTGACCTGCCAACCCAATAGGGTATATGATTAAATCACCTAGCTACCCTGAATAGCACAAACAGTGTTTACATATTTCCAAAACTCAGGCACAAGATGGAAGACTAAGACAAATATTAGTTTATAGAAGTAACTCACCTGAAGGGTTTATATCCCTTTAACAGAAACTTAAAAACTCTAGTATTAGTTAGAGTGACTCTCTGGTCTCAGGACTGAAGAGGGAAGTAATATTAACTTCTGCTCTCTTTTATTGCAGATCCATATGTCCTTAGGGCCACTCTTTGGTCTTCCAAGATGGTCGGTGCACTTTCTTGACTACTTGATGCACACTGTGCATTTGTATTGTCCTAAGCTACTGATATGCCAAATTGGGTAATGAGAGCCTGAACAGGGGCCAATAGTGGATCCATAGCAGAACTTGAAGAAAGGACAGTAGCAGGTAATATTACCCCACCACTACCACCTCCATTCCCAGTATGAATTCTGTTCCTGGGACTACAGGGTCCCTACAATAAGCATGTTCCTAATATCTAACTACAATACTTGTAGGCACTATTAAATGTATACTGTAGGAGAACTGTTTATAATTAGAAAAAAAGAGAATTTGAGCAGCCTAGGTTAATTTTCCTTACACATATGCCAAACATGTTCTTAGGGTATAATGGCCCCAATGCATGCTAAAATAGTGTACTTTTGGAATATGTTCTCCTGTTCACATATTTTTTCTTTTACTTCATCTATCCTTATGTACTTGGTATACCTGAAGCACTATTTTATACATTCTTATCCATGTGCCAGGACAGGACTGAAAAAATTCTAGGCAGGTATAAGAGCCACCTCCAAATATTAAAAGCCACTCTGGTGAATTTTTTTCTTTATTCATTACGTAACTAGCCCTAGTATATAAAAGTCAACTAGTGTTGTGTAGTTTGGTTATTCCTTTCTATCTGAAACTTCTTGAAGTTCTTCCCCTCAGGGAGGTCATAGGATATCATTCTGACACCTCCGTTCCTTTCATAAAGTCAGTTTTTAAGTCAGCATAATTCCTGTGTAATGAACCCTACAACATTTGTTTTTGTTCCATCTCCCTTATTTGCAGGAATGCTGCCTTCCAATAGGTGGCACTGTAGAGGTTTTATTCCATCTCCCTTATTTGCATGAACCCTTTTTAGAAGGAGAAACAGAAACCCCTATCACAGTTACTGATGGCGAATAGAAGTTCCGGTTACACAGTCATAATGAAGGAGATGATAGTTCATGTTCCTAACTATATACCTATAGTCTGTAGGTAATTTAGGTGAATATCGAAGGTAATGGTAATTACAGTACCTTTCCAGCAGGTAGAAATGGTAGAAGCTATAACTGCTTATGCGATGTTGTGTTGATGCATCATGGGATTGCCAGCACAAAATAGTGAAAGAGAATGCCGGGGTAAACCGCAGCATCAGGATGGTGTCTGATAAGCATCAAACAGGAGGCTGCACTACATGAAAGTGACTGAAATATACAGAGAAAACATCCAGAGTGTGATAGACGATCAGGTGAGTGATGAAACAAATGTGTTTTCATTAAAGTGGGCCTTTAAACCCTTCCCGCTCCAGGACGTACATTTACGTCCTGGAGTGTTGGGGTATGTATGAAGAAAGATAGCAAGGTGACCTCTCTTCATACAGCGCTGGCGTCAGCTGTTTATTACAGCTGACACCGGCGGGCAATAGCCGCGATTGGCCGTTTGAACAGCGGCGGTTTGTTCAGGGGGCCCGCACAGCCAACCCCATGGTGAAATCGAGGGAGCCGTGCAGGTGTTATGGCAGCCGGAGGCCTTCTGAAAGGCCCCAGCGCTGCCTTGAGAGACTGCCTATCAAGCCATCCCCATGGGGTGGCTTGATAGGCTGCCTGTCAAATTGCAGTATGGCGTAATACTGCAATGCTATAGCATTACGTCATACTGCAGGAGTGATCAAAGCATCACATATTGTAGTCCCCCAGGGAGACTTGAATGTAAAGCAAAAAAAAAGATCAATAAAAATCTAAATAATAAAATAAAAATACATATCTGGTATCGCCGCGTCCGTAAAAGTCTGCTCAATCAAAGCAGTGCATTATTTACCCTGCACAGTGAACTTTGTCTGAAAAAAAAAAGAACGCCAGAAATGCACTTTTTTAGTTACCCTATCTCCCAGAAAAAACGCAATATAAAGCGATCAAAAAGTCGTATGTACTCCGAATAGATACTAATGGAAGCTACAGGACATCCCACAAAAAATGAGCACTTGCTCAACTACGTCGACGGAAAAATAAAAAAGTTATTGCGCGCACAAGATGACGGCAGAAAATTATTGAAAAAAATTAAATGTCTGAAAAAAAAGAGTAGTATAGTAAAAAAAAAACTATACAAGTTTGGTATCGTGGTAATCGTACCGACCCATAGAAGAAAGTCATCATGTCGTTTTTGTTGCAGTTTGTGCATCGTAGAAACAAGACGCACTGAAAGATGGCGGAATGCCTTTTTTTTTTCATTTTACTCCACTTCGAATTTTTTAAAAGTTTTTCAGTACATTATATGGTACATTAAATAGCACCATTGAAAACTACAACTCGTCCCGCAAACAAACAAGCCCTCATACAGCTACGTCGATGGATAAATAAAGGAGTTACGATTTTTTTAAAGGGGGGGAGGAAAAAACGATAACGGAAAAAAAAGGATGCCTTGTCATGAAGGGGTTACTAGCCAACAATGACATAATGTATGGGTATGTCCACACATCATTAAGGAGTGAAAATGACTTCCAAAATAATCATAGCTGCCCCTTTTAACTTCCTCATTAAATTACAATAACTTATGCGCTAGACTAGATATAGCATGCCATCTCCACTTTCCCCCCTAAGCACAGAAATATTGTATATCAAGCTTTTCTTTCAATTTTAGTACATAAATGAGCCACCCCACTCATAGTAATCACAGCAGATCGCTCTCCCACCAATAATCAAAAAAGGGTTCCAACTCCACTTCAACAAGTCCCATCCAACCCAGTAGCCACAACAGGATTCCCTTTCCCTCATGTACTAAATTTTTGCATCATTCTGTGGTGCCATCTGCTGGCAGGAAGCGACGTGCAAGCAGCCTATTGCTGCCTGTGGTATGTTGCTTGGTACATCAGTTTCCTCTAACTGCTTGCATAAAAGTGTGCAAAACATAGCTGCAAGGAATGATTTTTTTTTTGCTGTTGCCATGGTCAGCCGGCAACTAAGCAGCGTTCAGTCTGAATTTCAAATTCGAAGAGTGACTGACATTTACATTTTTCCATAATTAGCACAATAAACCATTTAATAAGAAAATTTGTAATATATCTTATTATGGAAAATGCCTCTTTTTCCCCTTCAGACTCCCTGTCAGCTCAGACTCCTCTTCTCCTCTTCTCCACCAGCACTGGTCACTCACTCTCAATTCACGAGGGGAAGAAACTGCGGCGAGGAAAACTGCTAAAAACTGTGAGACACAGGTCATACAATGGTCCAAAATACTGCCATTAAGACTCATGATACAGGCAAAGATGGTTACTCTATAAGTGTGACTACCCACTAGCGTTTGCGAATTTGCTGCGCTTTTTTTTCCCCAGGTGTCTATGGGACTTTCTAATATTAAAAACGCATTGCGGCAAAATCTCAATTTACCGTGAAATTTCGATTTTGCATGATGCAATTTTAACATTAACAAGTCCCATAGACCCCTGGAGAGAAAAAAAAAACGCAGCGAATTTTGCAGGGAAAAAGAACTGTAGTGGGTAGTCACCCTTAGGCTGAATACAGACGCCCGGGTCGGATTCCGACTGTGAGATTCTCGCAGCGGGATGCAACCCTGTGCCCCTGCAGTGACCTTCGGCTTACCTGTCCAGTGTCTTCACTCTGTGCTGGGGATGTGCCCGCTGGCGCACAGCTTTACATGCGCAGTGCAGAATCGGCACGTCATAGATTTCCACCCTGTGAATTTCGCAGTTGATTTCCGCTCATGGGCATAAAAATGCACTTTTCAATGCATGTATTTGCTGCGGGATCCGGAGCTCTGGATCCTGCAGTGCAAATACGCCCGTGTGCATTAGGTCTAAGCAGTACTTCTCTTGTGCATCTACTGGGGATACTACTCACACCAAGAACTTCCACCAACAACATTAGTCTTATACATGTGTAAGTCTTCCAGATGTATACTGCAGCATTTCCACAAACTTTTATGAGTGTTCTATAGGCGTACATTAGGCCAATGACAAAACCAGCATGTCATACGTGAAGTTAAATTAAACTAAGTGTCAACTGCTGCCTATTAATGTGTCCTTAGAAATAGAAAACGGGAATAAAGGAGAATAATGGGCCGTAGGCACAACCCTTCGTGCAGAAATAGTCTTTAAGACTAGAGAATTAACCCAATTTCTCTTTATTAGAGGATATTCAGCACATTTATTAGGCAGCAGTTGACAACTAGTTTAATTTAACTTCATCTATGATATGCTGGTTTTATTGTTAGCCTAATGTACGCCTATAGGACTGTCTTAAAGAATATTTCTGTACAAAGGGTTGTGCCTACAGCCTATTATACTAATTTGTTCCCATTTGAATTCTATTACACCTCGTTGCACATGTTGGTGTTATTTGGGCTCACAGCACCTTCTCGGGCACCCTATACAATCCCTTCATTTTATATTCATTGGAACAAATATCCAGTTGGAGTTGCTCCACCTCTTCACTCCTTTTTTCCCCATAGAAAAAGAAGCCATTATATAGCAAAGATTTTCTTATTCATGGTTTAAAGGAGGCTTGATTTAATTATTTGCTTCTGCTTGGTGCTTCCCTCTACAAGCACCGTCCATTGCAAATACAAAGAGAACCAAGAAGCTGCTTTCTGGTTAGAAAAGAAGGCTATTGCAGATGCAGCAGCCCTAAGGTATTTTGATCCACATCAACAACTGGTGGTACAATGTGATGCATCAGAAAAAGGAGTGGAAACCACATAAAAGGGGTTGTCCGCTTTCTACTGCTTTTTACAGCTTTTATTTGTTGTTACAGAATTGGAAATCATATACTTTTCTAATATACATATATTTACAATTCTGCTCACGTCTCTTTCTTATACCGGTGTAGTTGCCACTATCTACACAGTAGTATGGTATAGTCCATGGACTAAACTGTGCCATCCGTACTAATGGACATCAATTATGTGACCCCTGGCGCTCACCTCACACTGAATGGGTATCTAATATGTAAATAGTAGATTACTGAGGAGTAGTACCTGCACTATCATATATGTCAGTGTCTGTGGATCAGAAACACTATCTTTTCTCCTTAGGGACAGCACCTAGACGGTGAGTGAGTGAGGAGACTTATAAGGCCATTCATGCTCCTCTGGGTAATATGCAAATAAGGGAGATGGAACAATAGCTCCACAATATTCTATCTCCCTTATTTGTATATTACCCAGAGGAGTATGAATGGCCTTTTGAGTCTCCTCACTCACCATCTAGTTGCTCTGCCTAAGGAGAAAAGATAGCGTTTTTGACCCCCATCCCAGGCCTCTTACTAGCAAAGTCAGACTCCTACTGTACACTGGTGAAGGGCAAAAACCCTGAAACAGCTGTCTGTACATGGAGTCTGGCTTTGCTTTTATTTCCCAGTCAATGTTACAAAGCTTGTGTAAAGAGTCTGACTTTGGCTTGAATGAATGCTGCCTTCCAATAGGTGGCACTGTGGAGGTATAAGTCCATCTCCCTTATTTTGCAGTGTCTGTAGATAAGCAGCTCTTAAGCTGTGTTCACACATGGCGGATTTGCTGTGGAATTTCACTGCGGCAAATCCACTTGTGGACGCTAACCCTGCGTTAAGCCAGCCATGTGGACGAGATTTGTTAAAAATCTCGTCCACACGAGGCGGACAATCTGTCGCAGTGGCAGATTGTCCGCATATTCCTGGGACGCAGCATATCAATTCTTTTTTTTTCGTTGCACCCTCACTCCTCTCTATAGGAGAACCGGCCGCAACAGAAAAGCATGCAGCTAAGTGCCGCGGTTTTTGAAGCTGTGCTTATCCCGCGGAAATATTGTGGTTTTCCGCTGCGGCAAAACAGCGAGATTTCCACGGTGAAACAGTCCTGTGGGAACCTAGCATTAGTCTTCTCCTTGTCTCCTCTGTGTGCTGTTTTTTTCAGCTGACTTTGTTAAACAACAACATGACAAACATCTCCCGGAGACAGTTGTGTGTTTTAACAGTGGTTGTTAATTAACTGCTCCAAAAAGCAACACAACTGTCCCCAGGTAATGTTCTCATCTTGTTGTTTAATAAAGTCAACCGGAAAAAAAAAACACCATACAGAGTTTATATAGAGGAGGATTTTTGGATCTTTCACACTGGCAGAACATTTTCGTATTCCGCAGCTAAAAACATACCTAAACATGCCGCAGCACATTTTCACTGCCCTTACACACATGTAAACATACTAATTTTGTGTGGAATTTTCTGTATTTTTAGCTGTGGAATGTGGAAGTATTCTGCCCGTATGAAAGGGCCCATAAGAGGAGACAGAGAGAAGACTACAAGAGCTGCTTCTGCACAGACACTGACAAACTGCATGGATAAGACCAATATTCCCCTTTTATAGACAGACACTTGTCTTTTAACACCATAATCCATCCAGTAAATAACTATGGGACACTTGATGTTGGGTTTAAAGGGAGTAACCACAACTTTTATAAACTTAAATATTTTAAACATTTAAGAAAAAAATACAGATCTTGTAGGAGCAAAAACTTGAAACTCAACTGAATGTCCTGTATTCCTAACTCACTGGCCAAACAGACAGTGTGCATGTATTTGCTCCATCCCCTTCAGGAATCATGCCGCCAGCTCTGACATCTGTAAAACAAAGAAACCAATCCAAAGCTTGTCCCAAATGTATCAAACACCTTGATGAAATCCCAGAGCCACCAAATGGTAGACTAGGAGGGAGTTCTGGACACGGCCCAGGGGGTAAGAGGAAAGAAACTTCCCTTATCTCCACTTTTATTTAGCCCTAACCCTACATCCTCCCCACAAATTAATCCCAGCAAGTGCCATTTTCAAACCACTGGTAACCAGGGGAATGCACAAATTCAGATCAACAGCCAGTCGCATTTGCAAGCCGAGTTCTAGTAATAGCCAAGCAGGAATATGCGCAGAGAAGAAACTACTAGCTGTGGTATTTGTAATGGAGCTATTCCACCAGTACACATATGGTCAACGAGTAACAGCACATTTACATCAAAAGCCTTTGGAGAGCATTATAAAGAAACCATTACGAGAGGCCCCAAAGAGACTACAGCGCATGGTGTAATGACTTCAACAATACAATTTTTATAACTTCTGCTGTCCAAGGAAAGATTTACTGATAGCAAATACTCTCAGCAAATCTTAATGTGCATTTAGATAGAAGTATTAGCATTCAAGAACGAAAGTGAATGATAATCGTTCAGTCTAAACGAGAGCCAACGACTGAACAAAGAACAAGAATCGTTCGCTTCTCGTTTGTCGTTCAGATTCTGCAGGACTTAAAAATCATTGTTCACTCATTCACTTGTCATTCCGTTTAAACTAAGGTGACCAGACATCCCAATTTAGGCAGGACAGTCTTGCTTTGGGACCCTGTGTCCTGCTTTATCCAGGGTCTGAGATGGCTCAGACATTTGTCCCGCTTTCGGGACATATGTCCTGCTTTTGTCCCACTTTTGAGATGCTGGGTCACTATTAAAGTGATTACCAGCCGGGATGCTGTAGCTCTGTGGCACTGCTGCCGGATGCACACACTGATGGCAGTGTGTGCATCTGGGATCTTCCTCCCCTGACCTCTCCTCTTTGGTTCCACAAGGGAGGGGGTGTGCTGCGGGTGCACACACTTCTGCCTGCAGCAGTGCTGAGAAGAGATGCAGCGGCACTCTGAAGACCAGGAGGAGGTAATTATATAGTTTCATGGGGCCTCTATTAATACTGGAGCTACTGTGGGGGTCACTGTTACTACTGGGATCGATATAGGGGACACTGTTAGTAATATTATCCCCTTCATCAGCCGCAGTAGTAATAGAATTACTATTGAGGCAGAACTGGATTCAGCATGCAGAATCCCACAGAGGAATCTGGCCCGGCATCAGCTCATACCTGCTTTCTGGATCTTGAATCTGTACTGCAGATCGTCTGCACGGCTCGCCATTGGGCATGTGCATTACAGATTTTTTTTATAAAACTCCTGCTTTTCCCGCCTTTCCGGCTCATTCGCAATTGACTTCAATGATAGCTGTCCACGCGGAAAATGAAGGAAAAACGGAGTGTGCTGTCATTTTTTCATCTGTATGCGGAAACCACAATTGGTTTCGGGTTGTGTGTGTGAAGAATCAATTTTCCATAGCATGCTGTGGAGGGTTATTGCTGCAGAACCTGGAGTCAGACGCCAGCACCAGATTCCGCAGCAAAAATCCACCCATGTGCATGAGGGCTAAGGGAGAACGGGCTGTTACACAAGAATCTCTCAGAATAGACATACTGAAAATATATTACTGTTCCCACTTCGGCATTGAAGGATGTCTACGCCATGAACAAGAATCTCTGTATTAGGCAGCCTGCACATGACCGGGTTTGAATTGGAATCTGTGATTGTCTTCCACGCAGACAATCAGCGGCATTCCGCACCAATTCAAACCAATAGAGCATCCGTATGTCCGCTCACATAAGCAGACAGTGACTGCGATTTTCAGCTCGCAGAGAAAAAATCACAGCATGCTTCATTTTCGTGTAGGCTTCGCACGGACGGTTTTCATTGAAGTCAATAGAAGCTGTCCAACCCACGGACCGTTCGCAATTGACATTGCGGAAAGGTCTCAGGACCCGCGTCATCGCCTAGTAATGGTGTGGGAAAGATGAACATTTGAAACAAAAAAACTGTACTGCGCATGCCCGACAGCTCATCTGCCGGACCATCCGCAGTACAGAAGAGGACAAGAAATGACAGGTACGTGCAGAAGCCGGGCGGGCACAGGGTTGGATTCCGCTGCAGGATCCCGCATCCAGAATCTAACCTGTTCATGTGCAGCCCGCCTTAGGCTGGAATGAGTGATTGCAACCACATGAAAGTCCCCATACGCTATGGTCAAATGTAGGAACAGAATTGTTCATGTTGAATGAGAAAGAATACTGTACCTGATAACGGTAGATTTTTTTTTTCTAATTTCTGGGAAATTGAATATTTATAGGACATGAGAGCAAGAATGGTGATTAAACAACAATGTACAGTACAATGCAAGTGAACGGGGCTTTAACAAACCCTCTTCATTTACAGCGGAAAAAAACCACAGCGAAAGAAAGCCATATTGTGGATTTTTAAATCCCCAGCATGCTCTATTTCTGTCAGAATGAATTCATTACAATGCTGGATTGATTTATGCAGTGAAACGTGCACCAAAATCCTTTGGCGTGTATTTTCTTGGCAATTTGTGCACATATTGGGCACTGAACAGCGCAATTTCAAGGGGATGATCTATTGCACCTCAGACTAAGTAGAGTGCCCCACCTGTTCAAACATGGTGCACGTGTGTCCCATACCGATGTGAACATGCCTGGCAACGGAAAAAAGGACAGTAAGGAGCGTAGATCTGCTCGTGAGAGAACCTGATAGCACTCCATTGAGAGCGCAATTATTTCACGTTAAAATGTTATGCTCATCTGCAGGAACCCTTATATGGAGGCCTTGGACATCTCAATTGCACCAAAACCGAAGTTGCTCCTACAAAGCCTCTCTTCATTCTTGTTCATAGAGGAGAGTCCTGAGCAGGGGATAGCCCAATATGAAATCCATATGTCCTAATAGTACATATAGATAGGTCTAGTCTTGAAAAGACAATCGCTCTAAGAGACCACGGGTAAGGGAATTGCAGAAAGTCATATACCTCAGTGTTTGTCTGCTGAGGTCTCTGTGTGCAGAAGCCCTTAACCCTTTCTAATCCAATTTGTATCCTGGTTTTCCTAGAGGGCTTACTCTTTTTCTGCTGTAATACAATGGCGCCATCTGCTGGCTAAAGCCAGTACTGCATAAGGTGACACGTTGGATAGGCTCCAACAGCAGAGAGGCTAGCAATACACAGTAAGAGAACCCCAACGGACGTCTTCCAACATCGGAGCTGTACAGCCTTAAATCATAATGTCTTCAGGCGTCAGACAGTGGATTGGAAAGGATTAAACAGACCCCACTCAGAGCACAGAGGTGCGGCAAAGGACATGCAGGGAACCAGGAGAGCTAAGTATAGGATTTTTTACCATGTTTGGTCATGGGGAACAAAGATTTAATGGGGAAAAAACTCTATGGATATGTAGCAAGCATTAACCGTACAACTAGCGCTATGGTATTAATGTAGGGCAGCAGAGCAGTGTATGCTATTTACTGCATGTAGTACTTCGTTCTTAGACTAGGTACATCTGTACCTAGTCTAAGAAATCGCCAAAAATGAACTGCTGGGGATTATTCATAGGAGCGTTTGCACAAATACGCTTGCCTCAGCCCAGCGTATTTGTGCGGTGAACAAGGTTGATTTTTAAGCATGCAGCGCCTGTTTACATGTGTGCATGAGACCCCCCCCCACCCTCATTTAAATGCCTATTTAGTCTAATGATGTCCAGATGTGTTTTCTTTTTCACGGAATTGCGCTGCATATTGTGCATGTTCTTGCATTTGCGCATCTCCCATGAACTTCTATTGGGCCCTTGGTGCGCAAAAACAGAGGAAAACAGAGCAGGTCATATTATTTTATGCATGTACAAAATGCGCACGCCAAAACAGTTAATGACAACTAATCAATTGACATCAATGGGTTCTACTCTTTGTGTATTACGCACGCAAAAAACATACGCAAATACATTCGTCTAAAGAAGCCCTTATAATGGCAGACTAGGTGGGCCAAGTCTTTTTCTTCCATCAATCTTCTATGTTTCTAGCTGTGGAGAATCTTATGCAGAATTGAAAAGCCGTGTAAAAGAAGCAGAGGAAGTCTATAAAGTTTTACTAGTATTGTCTATGTAGAATTATGTGTTCATCTAAATGTTTGCTTATGTTATGAATATACAATGTATACAACGTATTTCAAGATCTTGAAAATATTGAAGCTAACTGTTTAATTATACTTTAAATACATTGGAGCACATTGTTTTGTCAGAGCCATAAAAGTGTATTTTATAGTATTTTTGTTTTAAAAGAGTTGGCTACCTACAGCATTAAAGAGTTTTATGAAATTAATTAAAGTATACCAGGATATTCCACTTGTCACAGTCACTGTTTTCCCAAGATATTTCAAGTCTTGTGTATTTTTTTTCTTTTAGAATTTTCAAGTAGTGGATTCTCAATTTAACTTTAGATTAATACTGCCCCCTGGTGTTAGCAATTTTCATAGCAAGTTATATTTTCTTCAAAGTATACACAGCAGTGGGTGTTTGAAAACCCTTGTGAATATTTTAGCCGTGCAATTCTTTTTCTACGTCACCGGGCATTCAGGACATCTTTTATTGATATTTCAGTAAACATAATGCTATAGACGCTTATAACACGGACCTCAGACATACACATTTGGCTGCAATATGAGAGGCATTTTGATTTCCTAATTGGAAGGCAACATATACTACAAGATATTTTGCATAATATGAATGTTTTTTCTCATGTACAGTCATTGTACAAAATGTGTGTGTGCATTTGCATTGAGCAGCATGTAATTTACAATGGTAAACTATAGCTAAAACAGACAAGCGTGTTTTGTGCGGGAATATTCTGCGTGCATAACATGAAGAATGGAACACATTGATTTAAATGGGTTCATTCTCCCTTCTTTGTTTTTCATGGGTGAAAAAAAGTAAGACCTGCATGTTAGTGCACCAAAGAGCCCTATAGAGGTCTATGGGAGGTGCGCAAACATGCACATCTGCTCACGTTCGTATGTGCTAAACACTATAAATCCCCGCAATCCTCGCACTGTATTAGGCTAATTAGCGATTTAAATCAGGGCGGTGAGGCACAAGCAGTGCTTGCGTAAATATAGTTATGTATCACAGAAAGAAAAATATAACATCAAACAATCACTGAGAATGGCCAGATACTTACTGATACAAGAGGGCAGAAAGCTGCATCCCCTCAACATGCAAGCTGCTAAACTGCAAAATGAGGGAGGCAATTACACCTGTGCTGGACACCGATGAGACAGCCACTCACACAGCCTCTTAATATAGAGGGGGGTGGCTGCTTGGTGTATACTCCTGCACAGAGTAGATACAAAGTGTCAGACCTTCTGATACATGTCGTGCACCATGCAGACTAGCAACCTATTAATGATGCCATAATCGTTCGGCGGGCTGCCCTGCACCTCAAAAAGTGAACCACATTGGTACTGCCACCCTGGGCTCCCCTGGCGTTTAAAAGCCGCACTGCACGTGAATAATACGTAATAAATGCAAAGTATTAGTTGGATTTTGGCCAAAAACCTGAGCTCACAAGCCAATTGCCAAGGCTTGTGTCTTGTGAGTCCCTACACTAGTATAAATGTATCACAGAAAGTAATATATAAAATCCAACAATCACTGAAAACGGACGAATATTTACTGATACAAGAGGGCAGATAGCTGCATCCCCTCAACATGCAGGCTGCTAAACTGCAAAATGAGGGAGCTAATTACACCTGTGAGGGACACCTGATGAGACAGCCACTCACACAGCCTCTTAATATAGAGGGGGGTGGCTACTTGGTGTATACTCCTGCACAGAGTAGATACAAAGTGTCAGACCTTCTGATACATGTAGTCCACCATGCAGACTGGCAACCTATTAATGATGCCATAATAGTTCGGCGGGCTGCCCTGCACCTCAAAAAGTGAACCACATTGGTACTGCCACCTTGGTCTCCCCCGGCGTTCAAAAGCTGCACTGCATGTAAATAATACGTAATAAATGCGAGGGATTCGTTGAATTTTGGCCAAGAACCTGAGCTCACAAGCCAATCGTTAAGGCTCCTTGCCTCTTGTGAGTCCCTACACTAATATAAATGTTGAGGGGATGCAGCTATCTGCCCTCTTGTATCAGTAAGTATCTGGCCGTTTTCATTGATTGCACAAATATGTTTAGAATTTGTACAGGCATGAGAGAAAAATGCACTCAGTCACTGCGCAAAACAAATTCCTAAACACTAAAATTAGAAACTTTTCCTCATGCTGCAGACTGCATTGTGTGTGCTCTTTCCAATCTACACTTGATACAGCAAGGGCTTCGACAGATGAACGTATGCGCAAATACACTCGAGGCAACGGAGTTGGCAATAATCAGGCTGTTACGTGCGTGCCGGCATACAGTATTGTAAATTTTGTGCTCGCAATACCAGTTTGCGCACAAATGTGATACTTCCTTTCCCTGGAATAGAAAGGCTATTTAAAGCCTAATGAGGGCAGCTGTCTTCTTTTCCGGGCATTGTCAGCAGCGTCACACCCTTCCCTTTGTTATTTTTAACCTGCCATAGACTTCTATGGCTGCTTTCTGCATAACACACAAAAAGTTAGGGCAAATGACGCTCATGAGAACAAACCAATTGAAATAAATGGGTTTGCTTCATCACGTTATGGCGTTAGTTTCATGTGTACAAAAACGTGCACCATCACTTTCATCTGTTTAAGGGCTTATTTACACGGGCGTCGGCGTATTTACGTCCACCCGCTGGAAATGTGTGAACGGGTGCACAAATCTAACGTTTGTGCACCCATTCAGATGGCCTGCGCCCAGCGCATATATGCTGATCCCGCAATGCGATCATGCAGGGGCAGACAGTTTAGCTCTGCTTAGTTATCCCCCCTAGCCATCTCATCAAGGGGAGGAGGTGGGATGGGGCAAGAGCTAGTGTGCTAGGCTCCCGCCCCCTCTCCGTCTCTCATTGGCTGACAGCAATGGGAGGGATGGGGTGGGGGCTTAGCAACTATCTCCCGCCCCCTCCCATTGCAAACAGCCAGCAAGGGACGGAGAGGAGGAGAGAAGTGGGAGGGAGTTTAGCAGTCAGCTGCTAAACTCCCTCCACCTACCTTTTCCGGCCGCTGTCATTGGCTCCCATAGAAGTCTATGCAGTGGCCAATGTATTCCGGCTAAGTAGATAGTTCCAGGACTATCTTTCCTGGCTGGCGTAAAAGCACCCAGTCAGAATGCACTCCGGTGTGCTATCCTGGCCGGCCGGGCACTTTTATGTGGCAGAAAATTGCCCATGTGATCTGATGCATTGGAATCCAACGCATCAGATGGTAGTGTATATTGGCCGACCATGAAAACGGTGGCTGATATACGCTCATGTGAATAATGTCTAAGTCTGTGTGATCTGCCCTCCCTGAAGACTTAAATGCTTTCCTCCTTTTCACACTCTGATCCACTGTACTTCCTCTCCCTACTGATCTCTCTAAGGGCAGAGTCACAGAGTCCTGCTTGTGCAAATATTTGTATGCCCTAAACACAGAGAATAGAACCCATTGATTTCAATAGGTTCATACTTATATGAGTGTTTTGTGCACACAAAAAAATAGGTTCTTCTTTATTTTCCTATGTTTTGGGCAGCAGAAGTCTATGGCAGGTGCAAAAATACACAAGGTAAGGGTGTGGCACTGCGTAAAATGCAGGAAAAAGCAGACCGCTGGACCTTATAAGGCTTAAACTGCATGTGAACTTGCCTTGCCTGCACAAAACTTATAGTAATATGCGCAGACACGTGCACAACATGCTGACTATGTTTCTCTTCAAACCAGGATCATGTGCAAATACACTACACTAGTGTGATACCACCCTACGACAGAGATGAAAGGAGAGAAGGAAAAAAAATAAACCAAACTGTAGGGATTTCCTAGACAACTATTTACCATACCTGTATCCGAAGAAAGGATCAGAACAATAAAAAAACAAAGAAAACAAAACAAAATCTTGCAAATGTTGAATATGGGAAGAAGAATATGCTTGCCTTAATACCAATGACAAACTGATTAGTCCATACAGGGAATCTGTCAGCTTGGAAATGTTGCCCAAACTGCAGGCATCATGTTATAGAGCAGGAGGAGCTGAGCAGACTGATATATAGTTTTATGGGGAAAGATTCAGCATAACTTGTAATTTATTCATTTATATCTCTGCTCATCCTGAGCTGAACAATCCAGTGGGCGGAGCTATCAGTGACTGACAGCTACCCCTGTATGCACAGCCACGCACAGCTGTAAATTACTGAAGCTCCGCCCACTGGACTGTTAAACTCAGGATGTACAGAGGTTTAAATTAATAAAATACAAGTTATAATGAATCTTCCCTATAGAACTATATATCAGTCTGCTCAGTTCTTCCTGCTCTATAACATGATGCCTGCAGTTTGGAGCACATGTTCAGCTGACAGACTCCCTTTAAGCCAAAATACATTATATACTGTTTGAGTTAGGCTGGATAAAATAACATAAAAGCCTACTGTCACTATTATACCTTGGTAGGAGATGACAAATTCTGAAATATGCCATCACAAAACACAATTGATGGCAATAGGGCCATTAATGGAAATGTTTCTCGTAGCATTTCTGAAAAAAACAAAAGGATGGGAATAGCAGAGAAAACTGCTTCTGGGAACGGAGATTCATAGTAGGCCACTATTTTAGAAGTTATGTCCTTATTTATCTTGTATCGTGTACCAAGTTAGTGTCCCATTATGTTGCCAGTCATAGTGAATGCACTCATAAAAGATTCACTTAAAAGTGTCAGCCACCATGTCTCCATCACAGAGCCACCCACAATACTCCTATAATAGTGTACATTAAACATGATTATTTAGTCCCTAATAACAGGGTAAGCCAACAGGCCCCCATAAAGTACCAGCAACAGAACAAACTAGCAATTCCATCCAAAGTCTGTGTTTGGTGCCAGCAAACAGCAGCAGAAACACTGGCCCCTTATCTGCTCCAGCACTGCCCTCCTCCTAGTAGTAACAAAATAGAAAGAGGCAACCAGTCGCCAACATAACTTTATGGCTTCTTCTTTAGTACCACTTAAAGGGGTTGTCCCGCGCCGAAACGGGTTTTTTTTTTTTTCAATAGCCCCCCCGTTCGGCGCGAGGCAAACCCGATGCAGGGGTTAAAAATAAAAACCGGACAGTGCTTACCTGAATCCCCGTGCTCCGGTGACTTCTTACTTACCTGGTGAAGATGGCCGCCGGGATCTTCTCCCTCGGTGGACCGCAGCTCTTCTGTGCGGTCCATTGCCGATTCCAGCCTCCTGATTGGCTGGAATCGGCACGTGACAGGGCGGAGCTACGAGGAGCCGCTCTCCGGCACGAGCGGCCCCATTGAGAAAAGAAGAAGACCGGACTGCGCAAGCGCGTCTAATCCGGCGATTAGACGCTGAAAATTAGACGGCACCATGGAGACGAGGACGCTAGCAACGGAACAGGTAAGTGAATAACTTCTATTTGGCTCATAATTAATGCACAATGTACATTACAAAGTGCATTAATATGGCCATACAGAAGTGTATAACCCCACTTGCTTTCGCGGGACAACCCCTTTAATACTGAAGGGACTACTGCCCTATAGAAGCAATCTGTGAATCAAGCCCTTTATTGCCTTATCTGGGACCTAGCTAAAACCCCCAAGGGTGGTCTGCTTTCGTCCTAAATATAAAAGACTCATCAGGGTTTCTGCTCAGTTCACACAACCCCCACCCCCCCCCCCCCGCTTTCCCATTAAAATAGTTAGAACAGAGAATTACTGCAAATAGTCTATCTCTGTGAAGGAAGCGAACTGTTCTTGGATTACCCAGGAGGCTCATTGATTTCAGTAGGTGCTTTGTCGTGTTTCCCTTCTCCGCCTTCAAGGCGGATTCAGGTGAACGTATCTATGGAGGCATTTCCACACATGGAAATCTCATCCATATAACGCGACAAAGTGATGCCTTCGATTTCAATAGACTCGTTCAGACAAGCATGTTTTTTCCATGCAAAGAAGATAGGATCTGTTCTATCTTTGTCCTAGTTATACAGAAAGCTGCCATAGACTTCTATAGCAGCTCAAAAAAGGGAGGGGGAGGGGAAAGAAGACAACTAGCTCTAATTAGGCATTTAATTGCCATTCCATTCCACAGGAAGGGTGTAGCACGTGAGCGTGTGAACTGGCATTTCGATTGCAAAAAATAAAATGATCAATTTGCTTGTTTCTTACCATCTCCCAACCTTGTTCATGCGAAAATACGTTCCCTACCCCCGCACATTTTTACGCATACGCTCATCTGAATAAGCCCTCACTCTGACAATTACATCTGATCCAACTATCGTACAGACTGGTGTTGTCCTAGCTGACAAATCCTTTAAGATTTTTTTACACTGTAACTCGCCTCTCTCCTTCGTTAAATTTTTCTCTGTGGACTAGTGTTTAAAATCTAAAAATAAGTTACATGAATTCACAACCCCAGCTCTGCTACATCTGCAGTCACACATGACATCTAAGCTGTGGAAATTCTGCTGCAGAATTTCTACTGCTTTTCAGCAGACGGCTGGAGTTTACGAGCCTTGCCGAATTTGTTGCAGTTTTTGTTTTTATCGTGGATTTTCTGCTGCGGAATATGTTGCGTTTTGTGATATGTTAGTCGTAGTTCCTAGAGTTCACACTGGCAAACTTTATTTTTAAATATCTGCAAATGTAGACTTCAATACAAAATCAGTGTATTTGCGTATTTTGGTGCAGTTTTTATGTTTCCCATTAAACTCTATGGCAAAAATCCACTGCTTTCTTTGCAGTTTCCGCAACATAAATAGACACCTGTGGATTCTTATTCTGCAGCGTTTTTCAAATTTCCAGGGATTTCTAAGGCCGAAAAAATCTGCAAAGTGTGAATCAGATTTGTAAAATCTAATTTACTTAGCTTGTGCTGTAAACGCTGCAGAATTTTCGCAGCGATTTCGCAAATGGAAATTCTGCAACATATGTGAAGGTAGCCTTAAAGAGTTTGCACCAATACATTAAGTTGTGGATAACCTGCTGATTGGGGGGGTCACTGCGGAGACCCTCATCAATCTGAGTAACGGGACACTTTTCCCCCACAGTGACATCACTCTGAATGAAGCGCTTGCTCTAATTCAGTAGGTGTATGTGCAGCGAGCAGGAGTAGAGATGTGCGAGCACCAAAATGCTCAGGTGCTCATTGCTCCAGTCGAACTTTTCGTAATGCTCGAGAGCTCGTTTCGAGTAACAAACCCCATTGAAGTCTATGGGCGACTCGAGCATTTTTATATGGGACCGATGCTCTGCATGGGTCATGACTTGTGAAACACCAGAAAACATTACAAAGTCATGGAAACACCACAGAAATGGATAGAGAAGGGCAGGGGCAGCATGCATGGCTGCATCTGAGGCTCCCAGGTCCCACTATTAAGCCAAAATGGGGGCAAGAGTCTGGCGGTCACCCCCCTAACAATTTACTTCGGACAAACCCTCATTAGCAAGGCACAGGTGCTGGCACATCTTAGCCAGGCACCACACTACCTGCAACCAAGGACAATCACTGCCTGCGGGTTACAACGCTGCCTCTTCTCCTGGGTTACATGCTGGCATTGCACTCCAACCCCCCACCCCCACCCCCCGCATGACCCTGCGTCCACAGCGCAGACAAAATTTTCCCTGTGCAGCGTTCAGCTGCCCTCATGCCACACGCTCGCTTCATAGCCACACCACCCTCATGTCTATTTATAAGTGCGTACTGGATGAGGAGGAACCAGAGACACACACTGCAGAAGGTTGGCTGGGCGTGGCAGCGCCCCTCTTTAAAAGTGTGGGCGATAGCCCACAATGCTGTTGAGAATTGATGATAAATTGACATACGATCATTATTCCAATCCCGTGCCACCTCCGTCACAAAATTGTCAGGGGCCGCAAATGTGGGCATAAAGGGGACTCAGGTGCCAGCACTTCTACACATCTCCACAATGCAGCAATACTCTGTGTGGGAAGCACGTGAGCAGACCCAGGGTCAGGCTCGGTCCCAGCCTCCACCTTGTGTGACCCAAGGTTCCACGAGTTACATAGCAATGGGAAATCCATGTTTTCCCACACAATTCATTCTGTGTAGGTGTCAGATATTTCAACACCGCAATGGGAAGTCTTTGAGTTCCTTGGGCTCGCCTATGCTGTGGGTGCACAAAGGTTGTATAACCCAGGAAGGAATCAGAGTGCCCAAACATGGCAGAGATTCACCCCGCCAAGGACCTCGGCCTTGGCCCACATTTCTACCCAAGTCAGTCAGTGTATGTGTGCCAGATAGGTAAAACACCGCAATGGGAAGTCTTTGTGCACCCACAGCATAGGCAGACCCCAGTAACATTTCTGTAGCAAGAGTATGGGCGGACCCCAGTGACATTTGTGTAGCAAAAGTATAGGCGGACCCCAGTAACATTTCTATAGCAAGAGTAAGGCGGACGCCAGTAATATTTCTGTAGCAAAAGTATAGGCGAACTCCTCAAACCATTCAGCAGAAACTGCATAGGCGGACCCCAGTAACATTTCTGTAGCAAGAGTATAGGCGGAACCCAGTAACATTTCTGTAGCAAAAGCATTAGCAGACCCCTGTAACATTTCTGTAGCAAGAGTATAGGCGGACCCCAGTTACATTTCTATAGCAAGAGTGTAGGCGGACCCCAGTAACATTTCTGTAGCAAAAGTATAGGCAGACCCCTGTAACATTTTTGTAGCAAAAGTATAGGGAGACCCCAGTAACATTTCTGTAGCAAAAGTATAGGCAGACCCTTGTAACATTTCTGTAGCAAGAGTGTAGGCAAATCCCTGAAACATTGGTGTACCAAGAGTATAGGTGAACACCTGAAAACATTTGGTTACCAAGAGTATAGGTGAACACCTGAAAAAATTTGGTTACCAAGAGTGTAGGCGAAGGCGGGAAATTTTTTTTTAGATAACAGTATAGGCGAAGGCTAGAAAAATTGGTGTACTAAGAGTACAAGTGCACCCCTGAAAAATTGCTCAACCGCGAGGGCAGGTGAAACCCATAAACATTTTTTGAAGATACAGCTCGCTGTTGCTTAATTTGTAACAGAGCCTTGAGGCAGCCCTGTGAAAAAAATTGGTTTCTGTTAAAGTATCAATACTTTTGAAACTTTGAAAAATTGTAAAAAACTTTCAAACAGAGCCTTTTGGGCTGCAGAAAAATTGGCAGTTCAACGTGATAACATGCTGTTTTAGGAGGAGAAGTAGGAGAAGGAGGAGTAATAATATCCGAGAGTGATTGACAAAGCTAATTCCCCTTTTTTTTGTGGTGATAGAGGATGCATTTTTCTCCTGTTGCAGCGAAAAGAATTATTAGGTTCTGCTTCTTTCCGCTGGTGGAGAAGAGAAGTCTGGGGAAATCCAGCCTTTGTTCATCTTTATGAGTGTAAGCATGTCGGCACTGGCAGTTGACAGGCAGGTACTCTTATCCGTGATGATTCCCCCAGCTGCACCAAACACCCTCTCTGACATGACGCTAGCGGCAGGGCAGGCCAGCACCTTCACGGCGTACAGCGTAAGTTCGTGCCACGTGTCCAGCTTTGACACCCAATAGTTGTATGGAGCTGAGGCATTACGTAGGACGGTTGTACGATCGACTACGTACTTCCTCACCATCTTTTTACAGTGCTCGCTACGACTCAGCCTTGACTGGGGAGTGGTGACACAGTCTTGCTGGGGAGCCATAAAGCTGGGAAAGGCCTTGGAGAGTGTTCCCCTGCCTGCTCTGGACATGCTGCCTGATCCCCGCTCCTTCGCTGCTAATTGGCCCTCTGAACTGTGTCTTCTGCCACTAGCGCTGTCAGATGGGAACTTTAGTATCACTTTTTCCACCAGGGCCCTGTGGTATTGCATCACTCTCGTACCTCTTTCCTTTTCGAAAATGAGAGTGGAAAGGTTCTCCTTATACCGTGGGTCGAGTAGGGTGTACACCCAGTAATCCCTGTTGTCCAGAATGCGTCTAACGCGAGGGTCACGGGAAAGGCAGCCTAACATGAAGTCAGCCATGTGTGCCAGGGTCCCAGTACGTAACACATCGCTGTCTTACTAGGAAGATGACTTTCAGGATCCTCCTCCTCTTCAGCCCATACACACTGAACAGATGAGAGGCAAGCAGCATGGGTACCCTCTGCAGTGTGGCCAGCTGTCTCTTCCCCCTCCTTCTCCTCCTCCAAAACGCGCTGAGATATAGACATGAGGGTCGTCTGGCTATCAAGCGACATACTGTCCTTCCCCGTCTCCTATCTGCCATCCATGCCCACTCCTCAGAAAAGAATTGCAGAGCCTGACTACCACTACGCCGCCCATGTTGCAGCTGGTATTCCACTATTGCTCTACGATGCTCGTACAGCCTGGTCAACATGTGCAACATAGAATTCCAGCATGTGGGCATGTCGCACAGCAGTCAGTGCCCTGGCAGCTGAAAGTGACGTTGCAGCGTCCTCAGGGTGGCAGCGTCCGTGGTGGACTTGCGGAAATCTGCGCAGTCGCGGCACACCTTGCCGAGCAGGTCAGACAAGTGGCCGTAGTTTTCCAGAAACCGCTGAACCACCAGATTGAAGACGTGGGCCAGGCATGGCACGTGTGTGAGGCTGCCGAGCTGCAGAGATGCCACCAGGTTACGGCTGTTGTCACACATGACCATGCCCGGTTGGAGGCTCGGCGGCAAAAGCCAGAGGTCGGTCTGCTCTGTCAGACTCTGCAGCAGCTCGGGGGCCGTGTCCCTCTTGTCACCTAAGCTGATTAGTTTCAGCACAGCTTGCTGATGCTTGCCCACTGTTGTGCTGCCGCGCCGCGCGCTACCGATTGCTGGCGACGTGCTCACACTTCTTAATTGAGAGGTAGAGGTGGCAGAGGAGGAAGAGGGGGAGGGTTTGAAGGAGGTGGCATAAAACGCCGCAGATAGCAGCACCAAGATAGGACCCGCTATTCTGGGTGTGGGTAGGACGTTAGCAGTTCAAGGCTCTGACTCAGTTCCAGCCTCCACCAAGTTCACCCAATGTGCTGTCAGGGAGATATAGTGGCCCTGCCCGCCAGTACTTGTCCACGTGTCCATGGTTAAGTGGACCTTCCCAGTAACCACGTTGGTGAAGGCACGATTTATGTTGCCGGAGACGTGCTGGTGTAGGGCTGGGACGGCACACCGGGAAAAATAGTGGCGACTGGGGATCGAGTAGCGTGGGACCGCCGCCGCCATCATGTTTTTGAAAGCCTCCGTTTCCACAAGCCTGTACAGCAGCATCTCCAGGCTGATTAATTTGGCAATGTGCACATTTAAAGCTTGTGCGTGTGGGTGGTGGCTGAGAGACATTGCTGGATGGAGTGGAGGATGGTGGAGGTGAGGGTGTGGGTGCAGGTCCTGAGGCGCTCGTGCCTGTGTCCTGGGAGGGAGATTGGATATGTGTGGCAGGTTGGGACGCAGGGGAAGAGGCAGTGGTGTGACCCGGAGGCGATGAATGGCCTTCATCCCACCTTGTGGGTGCTTGGCCATCATATGCCTGCGCATGCTGGTGGTGGTGAGGCTGGTAGTGGTGGCTCCCCGGCTGATCTTGGTGTGACACAGGTTGCACACCACTGTTCGTCGGTCGTCCGGGCTCTCACTAAAAAACATCCACACCTTTGAACACCTAGCCCTCTGCACGGAGGCTTGCCGCGAGGGGCTGCTTTGGGAAACAGTTGGGGGATTCTTCGCTCTGGCCCTGCCTCTACCCCTGGCCACTCCACTGCCTCTTCCAACCTGTCTTGCTGCTGCACTTGCCTCCCCCTCTGAAGCCCTGTCCTCAGTAGGCTTAGCAAACCAGGTGGGGTCAGTCACCTCATCGTCCAGCTGCTCTTCCTCCGAATCCTCTGTGCGCTCCTCCCTCAGACTTACTGCCCTTACTACTACCTCACTGACAGACAACTGTGTCTCATCATCCTCATCCACAAAAAAATCTTGAGATAGTTGCCGGAAGTCCCCAGCCTCATCACCCGGACTCCGGGAACTTTCCAAAGTTTGGGCATCGGTCACGACAAACTCCTCAGGTGAGAGAGGAATCGTTTTTTCCCACTCATGGCAGGGACCCAAGAACAGTTCCTGGGAGTCTGCCTGCTCAGAATATGTCATTTTCATGGAGTGAGGAGGCTGGGAGGAAGGAGGAGCAGCCAGAGGATTCAGAGTTGCAGTCCCCAGGCCGGGAGTAGTGGACTGCGTTGAAGACTGGGTCGTCAATACATTGCTGGACGCGTTTTTTGCCATCCACGACAAGACCTGCTCGCACTGCTCTATTTGTAATAAAGGCCTACCACGCGGACCCGTAAATTGTGATATGAAGCTGGGGAGCCCAGAAGCTTGCCTCTCTCCTTATCCTGCAGCAGTCGGCTGTGATTCACCCCGCCCAGGAACTCGGCCTGTGCCCACACCCTCACTTGGACACCCACGTCCGCGTCCTTGACACTCACCCCTACTCCTCATCATGGCGGAATAAGAATAGAGCAGGCCCCAAATAAAATACCCCACTGGACAGCACTGACAACTGTGGCTTAATTCACCGCACACAGAGACTTGTAGATAGCGGAGGTTCTATGCTGTGACTTGAAAAAATTAACAGCACTGCAGGCTGAGAACGCTATTACTGAAAGGCTGGGAACAGGCCTAGATGCGCAATACAAAAATTGATGCACTACTGCTCCCAGCCAGCCACGACTGTAAAGCACACGGTCAGATGTAGCTCTAAGAAGGAGCGTTGGGGTTCTTGTACAGAGGATCAGGAGGACTGTAAAACTTTCCCTATATAAGTAGCTGTGTCCCTACACTCTGCCTTATGCACTGCACACACAGAACAGTATAGCTGAAATGGCCTGCACAGCCCTAGATGCTTAAAAAAAATGGTGCACTACTGCTCCCAGACAGCCACAACAGTAATGCACACTATGAGGAGTAGCCCTAAGAAGGACCGTTGGGGTTATTGACGACAGGATCCTACTTTAACACTGTCCCTATATCAGCAGCAGCACTATCCCTATCCTCTGCCAGCATGCGTCTGAGGCGAGCCGCCAGCGCGACCAGTTTAAGTACTCGGCGGTCACCTGATTGGCCCAGCCACTCACTACTGTTGGGGGGGGGGGGGCTGGCACGTCACAGCAGGAAGTGGCAATGCCTTCTCCGCATGTCTATTGGCTAGAAAATTACGCTAAACATGCAGGGAAGGAAATGCAATTGACTCGAGTACCGCGTGGTGTTCGACTCGAGTAACAAGCATCTCGAGTACCATAATACTCGAACGAGCATCAAGCTCAGACAAGTGTGCTAGCTCATCTTTAAGCAGGAGTTGACAGGAATAGCCCGAGTGGGTGTGTCAACTCTGGCTTGGTCACAGTGGTGGCTACTCTGCCTAAAATGGTGGCTCATGTAGTAGGTGGGATTGCAATAAGGATTCTTGGTGAGAGTAATTAGGGAATTAGTGTAAGTACGATGTGACACCAGTGCCTTTGAGTGATTGCGTTTTTGGTGGTGATGAGACAAGTCCCTAGAAGTATCAGCAAAACTGAAGGCACACAGTTTACTGAAGCTTAAGAATCAGGGTACAAGATGCATATTTTTCATTCAGCAAACAATAAATTCTTCAATGACTTCTTGAGCACATGCAATGCAGTACATTTACACTTTGATTCTTCCCTGAGGATTGAGGCTGCCAGGCTAAGTTAAGGGGGCGCTGTACTGGGACGTTATTTGTGGAGGAAGGGAGGGAACAGTGAAGGCTCTCCTATGTGCATGCTGATTTCTGACGGTGCAGGTACAAATTAAACTTACAATTGCGGTGACTGACTTCTTTCCAGCTCCCATGGGGTCTGCCCCAGCTTAGATTCCTTCTGGTGAGGTTGAATAAGGCTCCTCTCTATCCTCCTGTACTCCCCTCTTGCTGACTTCATGATTGGACCCCTGGACTGGCCCTCCTCTTTGGCTGACCTCCAGGACTAGACTTGCTCCATGTCTAGGCTCCTCTTCTCCAGACCTGACCTGGACTGGACTAGACACTGCTGCTTTAGACTGGACTGCTCCAGACTGGACTGCTGCTACTCACTTACCCTATCAACGCCCTGTCTTTTATATTCTCCTCACTAACCAATCCTGAGCTAAGGGGAATCTTTCTACCAAATGCAAGTACTAGCTAGTGGTGATTGACAATGGACAGAGCAGGTTAGGATGTATTCTGCATAGTCATGCATTGTTAGTTAGTAAAGACACCAGACATTAACCATTTGTGATCCTTTACGGCCAATACACATAACTTAACATTAGTACACATACACTCTACTTGGGGTAGCTATAAAAGTGCTATCGGACCCCAACTCTGGGGTACTACATATGCACGGTCAGCGCTCCATTCATTTCAACGGGAATGGTGGAAATATCTGAGTGGGTGTGCCGCTCTGGTACTTGGCAGTCCCATTGAAAGTCTCTTCCTTACAGCGGGGGCTGCAGTAACCCTAAAATGAGGAGGATGGGAGACATGGGATCCACGTTGTTCAGATCGATGTAGGTCTCTGCGATGAGACCCCCACCAATCAGCAAGTTATCCCCTATCCACAACTTGCTATTCTGGTACACCCCCCTTTAAGCTCACATGCAGATTTAGTTTTATGTATAAATGATATTACAGCTATAGTTTGTAGTTGGCATATTTAGGAAATATTGAGTAACATCTCATCTATCGCAGCCATCAGGATTCAGAAGCATGGAAGAAGTTACATTTGCCTATCAATATTTTTTAATTTACTTTAATAAATTGTATTTTCTTGCCTAGGAAGTTATTCCTCATTCTTCCTGCAATATTAAACATTCTGATAATAACCAATCTTCATCTCCATGCAATGGCTATAAGGTTAAAAGAGACCCATAACTCAGTGTCTCAGCCAATGCTTCCCCTTCATCAGTAAAACTGACAGCTTGGATTTCATTATAAAAAATACAGTATACAGAACAAAGCGGGAGGAAGAAGCCCAAAGAGAGAGTTTCTTCTAATAGCTATACCAAATGCAATTTATTTAAGTCTGCCTGCTGTCTTACCCGCCAAAGAGTTAACACCATAGCTATTCACACCTGCATCCAGTCTAGCGCTCGGTAGGAAGCAGAAACTGAGAAAATACAGAATTTAGAAAGCAACATTAGGGCTTGGAAAATATAATGTGCATCACAAGGAGTTGAGAAGATATATATTTTTAGGGGAGGAGGGGATCATTTTGTATTAATTGATTTCAGTAGGAAGAAATATTGCACAAGATATGCTCCAAGTAGATTTCATGACATGAAGATGAATGATTGCAGACTCTATGGTAAATATTGCTACGGCCACCTGCAGACGAGCGTGACGTAATTGTGCTAACGAGAGAATGATGTAATTGCGCTGTAAATGGAGCCCGATCACGTCCTCTTTCGAGTGTAACCATGCTTCTTTACTGTACTTATATGCACTGCCGGACCTGTTCACATCAGTGCTGGACAACCGTGCCATATTTAAATAGGCGGGTCAGTAGACTCAATAGGCAGGACAATCGACTTAGTAGGCGGGCCAGCCTAATTAGTCCCAAGTGTTATCAATTAACACTATTCAGTGCGCGATTTTGTTTGGGACAAGTGCGCATTTGTGCACCCCATAGACTCGTATGGGACCTCGGGGGGCACAAATGCACACATAAATAAAGCATGTCACGTATTTTTTCGCCCGACAGAAATGCGGGTGCAAAAACGCTCCATGTGAGGGAACCCATTGTAACCAATGGCTTGTAATAGTTGCATTTCTGCAGACGTTTTCCTGCACATAAAACCAAGCGCAAAATCGCCTGTGTGCATGAGACCTATGGGCCCATTCACACGTGCAACGGGCATGCGAGTGCTATGTGATGTTTCTCATTGTAGTCAATGAGAAACACTTGTGATCATTTCACACCTGTGAGGATCGCAATTCAAAAACAGTGTGCATCGCCATGAAAATCGCATATTGGCAAGTGCAATGTTGGGTTTCTTGGCCAGATATTGCACTTGCCTGTGTGAATGTAGCCTAATACTAAGAGATTGCTTGCTCAGAACTAATCTCTTTATAAGCGTTTTCTTATTGTACAAGTGGTGAATGTTGTAGGAAGCCCCATAAAGCCATCTTTAGAGCACATGCATATAGTTCGTTACTAGAGATGAGCGAGCACCAAAATGCTCGGGTGCTCGTTACTCGGGACGAAATTATCGCGATGCTCGAGGGTTCGTTTCGAGTAACGAACCCCATTGAAGTCAATGGGCGACCCGAGCTTTTTTGTATATCGCCGATGCTCGCCAAGGTTTTCATTTGTGAAAATCTGGGCAATTCAAGAAAGTGATGGGAACGACACAGCAACGGATAGGGCAGGCGAGGGGCTACATGTTGGGCTGCATCTCAAGTTCCCAGGTCCCACTATTAAGCCACAATAGCGGCAAGAGTGCCCCCCCCTCCCAACAATTTTTACTTCTGAAAAACCCTCATTAGCAATGCATACCTTAGCTAAGCACCACACTACCTCCAACAAAGCACAATCACTGCCTGCATGACACTCCGCTGCCACTTCTCCTGGGTTATATGCTTATAGCCGGTTCTACTGAAAGCAATGGGCTGCCGGCGTGCGCGGGATGAATTGTCGGGAAGGGCTTAAATATAGAAGCCCTTCCCTGCAATTCATCCAGAAATGTGTTAAAATAAAAAAAATATATATACTTACCTTGTCCCGGCAGACGGAGTTCAGCGCGGCCTACAGTGGGTGTGAAGGGGGTGTGAGTCAGACCTGCCCCCTAATTGGCTCAGCCTGAGCCAATCAGAGGCAGGTCTGACTTACACCCCCTGCACACCCACTGCCGGCCGCGCTGAACTCCGTCTGCCGGGACAAGGTAAGTATATATATATTTTTTATTTTAACACATTTCTGGATGAATTGCAGGGAAGGGCTTCTATATTTAAGCCCTTCCTGACAATTCATCCCGCGCACGCCGGCAGCCCATTGCTTTCAGTGGAACCTGATGTATTGCCGGCTCCATTGAATTCAATGGGAAAACATTGTTCTTCTCTGCCACAGCTGTGGCAGAGAAGAATGATTTGTCTTCTATATGTTCTCAATTGGGGTCGGCGCTGCTGCCGCCGGCCCCATTGGGCGCATATAGAGAAGAGAACAGGAATCGCAGATCGCAGATAGGTGCGATCTGCGATTTCTGACTATGGCCTAAGAAGGACCGTTGGGGTTCTTGAAGCCTAAAATAACTCCTAACGCTCTCCCTATAGCAGCTCCGGCATCAGCAGCACTGTCCCTGATCTCTGTCAGAATGCATCTGTGAAGAGCCGCGGGCGGGCAGCTTTTAATACTCGGGTGACACCTGATCTCGCCAGCCACTCACTGCAAGGGGGTGGTATAGGGCTGGAACATCACAGGAGGAAGTTGTAATGCCTTCCCTGTCTTTCTATTGTCCAGAAAAGCGCGCAAATTTCTCAGGGAAGAAAATGAAAGTGACTCGAACACCGCGTGGTACTCGTCTCGAGTAACGAGCATCTCGAACACCCTAATACTCGAACGAATATGAAGCTCGGACGAGTATGCTTGCTCATCTCTATTCGTTACCCTACCATAACGCTATTGTGGTTTGTGTTAACCATTTCAGAACAATTTCAAATACACAAAAATGACCAAAATACCTAATATAAGAGAGATGCCACACTGTATGACATAGCTTTGTATTTCCTGCTACTTAATAAGCAATGGATATGTTCAGGTTCACACGGGTCTAGCAGAGTACCAGAGGATCCGCCATTGGGTGCAGCCTCAGAGACAAAAAGGTATCATCAAGACTTTGAAGCAAATCACTTGTCACTACAGTCTATTTCTTATAGGTTTATTCACAAATAACCTATTAAACCTTATTGATGATACATCCTGTATGTGCGATAACAAGAGTATATACCTGTTAGGTTGTGTGTCTGGGACCTTTGGTTCTACAGGTTTCCATGAGCACAGTTTCACAGGTGAATGTTAATTGAACTGGCTGGTGTGGTATTCTCCACCAGCCAATCGCCTCTCTTCTGTTGCATATAAATACCAGCATCTCTTCGTAGAAGATGCTGGTCATTTTACTCTGTTGATGCACTTTGTGTTAATCCCACTCAGAGCTGGTCCTTCCCTGAGGATGGTCTGGACACCTGTTGTCTGTCCCCTCCTTGCGTTCTGAGGTGCGTGCATCGAGTAGTGTGTGGTAACCATACAGGTGCATACACCTGCAGGTTTCTCCCTATCCCTTTACGGGTGTGTTATCTTAACGTCTAATATCTTCTATGTGTGTCAGGTGGGTGATGCCCGTCACTGCTCCCTGTTGTGTCAGCATGGTGGCTGACTCTCTATCTCCTTACTGTGAGGACACTTGGACTAGCTATAGTTTGCTATCTGCATGCATGTGACTTCTGGGTGGGGTTCCTGTTCTATGTGGTATGCATTACCATGTGTGTAGGTGTGAACAGCAACTTGTCCTGTAAGTCTGTGCAAAAGGCCAGACATGTGGTGTATGTACTGTCCTGTTCTGTGTGGTGTGCATTACCGGGTGTGTTGGTGTGAACAGCGACTTGTTCTGGATATCTGTGCAGGTGGCTGACATGAGGTGTGAAAAGTCGCATTCTGTGTTCAGTGTGTGTGAACAGTGTCATGTCCTGTGTTTTGTACATATCTTCAGGTTCCTAATCAGGGATAGCCGGGTCTCAGATGAAGACAGTAGGGCTGTTCTTATCGAGACAATCACCCCGCTTTTAGGCAGGGGTTACTCACTTTCCCTGACTAGTAAGGGACAGGTGTCCTTTCATCTTTACCTGGAAAGATGTAATTGGTCTATGCAACATTAGGAGAGTTCTTGCAGTTTTATGAGGACACTTTCTTGCGTCCATGCTGAGGCATGGTGCTTTAGTGCACTGCATGAATGTAACAATACCTCACTTATTAAAGGGGTGTTCCCATCTCGGCTTTTCATTGTCAAAATGGGAACACCCCGCCCTCTGTTTTAGACCACCTGTCAGAAACAGCTGAGCACTTCAGCCCAGCGCTGTTTGAGTAGCTCTTATTGAAGTGACAGAGAGCTACTGAAACAGTGTAGCACAGTGCACTACACTGTTTCCATAGCTTCCATTCATTTCAATAAGGCTAGTTTCACATGGACGAGGCCGATATCAGGCTGAGAATCACAGCACGATATCATACTTTCCACCATGTGAAAGCCCCATGGATGAGAGATGTTTTCATATGAAAACACCCTTGCATTGCTACAGGGAAACCCTTCATCCCGGCAGGACTGCTGGAGGAGGAAGCTTGCGTATAGGTACAGCTTCATGCTAACATGGTAGACTTGTGTCTTGGTTCAACTGCTTCTCTTCTAGCACCGAACATCTGGTATGACATCCATAACTCAGGTTCCTTACAGCCCATCAGTATTGCAATGCTTTCTAAAGGCTCCTTCTGATAGGCGTATTTGCATATATTCTTGCGCATGTAAAATCTGCATGCGCAAAACATAGAGAATAGAAGCTATTGATTTCAATGTGCTTGTTCTCATAAGTGTGTTTTAGGGAGCAGATTTTGCATGGGCAAAAAAATAGGACCTGCTCTATTTTACTGAGTTTTGCACAGCGAAACTGCAATAGAAATCTATGGCAGGGGCGAAATTACTCAAGAGGAAGGGTATGCCACTGTGCAAAATGCAGAAATAGAAGACAGCTGGATCTCACTAGGCTTTAATAACCAATCAATTCCACGGAAAGAGATTATTATGTGTGCGTGTGAACTGGCCCTGAGCGCACAAAAAGTACAATATTAAGCACTGACACACGTGCAACACCCTGATTACCTGGCTCTTCAAACATTGTTCATGCGCAAACATGCTCATCTTAAGCTACCCTATAACTTGTACCAAAAGAAGTTATATCTGTTTAGAGAGAAGAAAAAAGGAGGCTTGTTTAGGCCTCATGTCCACGGGCTTTAAATCTGCAGCGGTTCTCCCGCACGCGGATCCGCGCCCCACAGGGATGCATTAGACACTCACAGGTAGTTAAATACCTGCAGATGTCATTTTTCCTGTCAGGCACGGATCCGCGTGCGGGAAAAAAAATGGACATGCTCCATTTTAGTGCACATCTCCCGCGGGGACGGCTCCTGCAGGCTTCTATTGAAGCCTATGGAAGCCGTCCGGATCCGCGGGAGACCCGTACCAGAATTAAACTTACCAGCTGCGGGCGATCCGGTTCTTCCCTTCTTCGCGGCCAGATCTTCTTTCTTTGGCCCGGCGGATGTGTCCGGCGCATGCACGCGGCACGCTGCCAGCGTGCCGAGCACGTCCGCCGGGCCAAAGAAAAAAATTCCGTCCGCGAAGAAGGGGAGACACACATCGCCCAGAGCAGGTGAGTTTATTCTTATTTTTAGGCATCATGTCCGCGGGGCAGGAGGGACTCGCTCCAAATTCTACATATAGAATCTGCGGCGGGCCTGATTTTTCCGGTGAACATGAGACCTTATACCTTATTCCATATTTATAATTTCTAGCACTACTTATTCTCATATATATGAACATAATCGTTACATGTAAATGCGTGCATTTTTCTTTTTTTTTTGAACAATTGACTTCAGTTCACTTAAAATCCATCGTTCAGCCACTGAAAGACTGAGCAAATACATTCCATTTGAATGTATTTCGTTCTCCTTCAATAGACTGCATGATGTTCTCCCCGCGGCATGTTTATACTAGCGGTGAGGAGAACAATGGAATGTGCTGGCAGCTGTTTTCACAGCTGGGAGTGTATTTAAACACAGGCTGAACTCTGCAAACAACTCCTGGAGGTCCTTTTACATGCAAATGAAGATGATAAAGTGTTAATGACCATTAGCACTTTGTGCAAAAAGTTTTATAAATCTTTCAGTCCAGCCCTTCCCTCCGTTCTGAGGACTTGCAGCAGGAATACGCCTTTCTCTACTGGATTTTCTGCTTCTTTGGATGTGAGGGGTGCCAAAAGTCTAGGCACCCCCTAACAAGTAAGACCCCCACATGTATTTACATAGTTTGACGGAGCGCAAAAGTGTGTTTTTTCCTTTTTATCCTGATTGCATAAATCTTTCAGTCGTTTTAAAGATTATCTTTGAGTGTAAAACGACCTTTAGATTTCTGTAGCCTCTGAACCTTCTTTATCTTGGCCTTCAGTGATAGGTTCCCTCTCTGTAGTGTCTTCAGTTCCTCTCCACGGTTGGCAAAACTGGCTTGTTCAGGAGCAAAAGCCTTATCACCTTATCTTTCTCTTCAATGGTTTTCCGTAGCTGCTCAGCAATGATGGAGGCTGAAGCCTGATCTTGTATTTGTGCAGTGTACTTTTTTACCTGAACATTCAACGGTTCAATCTGTTTCCTAAGGTCTTTAGCATGTTTTAGAGCCAAGCAGTCTTCCATCTGTTTTACTTACATTTCCTTCTCTACAATCTTTTTTTGTAGTTCATCCACTCACTCTTGTAACTTCTGATGCTGTCCATCTCATTTGCTCAATTTCTGCTTTAAGGCTTCCAGTTCTGTAGATAAACTCTTCTCTTTTGTGTCGCTTTCAATTAAGTGATTTGCCTTTTCTTGCAGTAGTCCGATATTCCTCTCCATCGCTCTCATTTTGACTAATAACTCATTCGTCCTTTGGCTGAACTAATCTTTTTGGCCTATTTCTTCCAGCTCTTTCTGTCTCAAATGCTCCTCGGCTAGGTCTACAAGCAGCTTGTAGTTTTCAGCTTGCAAAATGGCATTACTCATCTGCTCTAGAGTAACAGCCAGTTTCCTCTCAACTTCTTTGATCTGAGTCCTCATGTCATCTCTGGATGCTTTAGTGTCTTCCAACTCTCTTTTGCAATCCTTCAGCTGCTCCTGCACCTCATGCAGTTTCGGGGTAGCTTCTTCTCTACTATTGTTTGCAAAGGCAATTTCTTCCTTCAAGACTTTTTCAGCTTTCACAAACTGTTCACACCTAGTTTCCGGGTTACCTTCTAAGTACAGATTGGCATGCCTTATTGCTTGTAAAGCACCTTTAAGTTCCTCCAGCAAAGGTCTTCATTTTTTCTACTTGCTGTTGGAACACGCTATTGGACTTTTCGAGTTCTAAAATATTATTTTCAGCATCATTGGTGCTAACCAAGTCTTGCCTTTCCATGCGCAATTGCTTGTTGATCTTTTCGAACTCCATCTGTACTCTCACTTGGAGGAACTCATCAGTTTTGTACTGAGTCGAAGCTTCTGACAACTTTCTTCTTGCAACAGTTCCTGAGAATCTTAAAAGGTGAGATTCCGACCTTGTTCTCTTGTGTTCAGAGTTGCTCTTGCCTTGCAGTAATACCTATACCACCTTGGTAAACTCATTACACTCACTTTCTAAAGCCTGTTTGGCGTTTTCCAAGTTTACTTTCAACTTTTTAGATTGTTCTAGGTGTTTGGACAGTTCTTCTATAGCATTGGCATGTTTCTGTCTCCTGGATTTGGGCTGTATGCACTTTTCTCAAATCCCACTTTTGTTTTTTTGCCTTGCTGCAAGCCGCTCTCACTGATTCCAGGTCTTCCTGTAGTTCACCTATCTGCGATTCTAGCTCAGAAATTTTTTTCAGAGCCACAGTCTTTTATTCAGACTTTTGCTCTACACTTGCACGGGCAGCAAAATCTTCAACATCTAGCTTTCACTAAACATTCCCAGATCCCTTAACCGTTCCTCATAGGACATGACTTGCAGACCGCTCACCATCTTGGTAACTCTTCTCTGAACTTACTCCAGTTTGTCTATGTCTTTTTTAAAGTGGGGTGTCCAGAACTGGACACAATATTCCAGATGAGGTCTGACTAAGGAAGAGTAGAGGGGGATAATTACCTCACATGATCTAGACTCTATGCCTCTCTTAATACATCCCAGAATTGTGTTTGCCTTTTTGGCTGCTGCATCACATTGTTGACTCATGTTCAGTCTATGATCTATTAGTATATCCAAGTCTTTTCGCATGTGCTGCTGCTTAGCCCAATTACTACCATTCTGTATGTGTTTTTTTTTTTCATTTTTCTTGCCCAGATGTAGGACTCTGCATTTTTCCTTGTTAAATACCATTCTGTTAGTCGCCGACCACTTTTTGAATACTCTCTCTCTTCCCTAGTGTTAGCTATCCCTCCTACCTTTGTGTTGTTGGCAAATTTGATCAGTTTCCCATCAATTCCATGCTCCAGATCATTTATAAAAATGTTGAACAACACTGAGCCTAGGACAGAGCCTTGTGGTACCCCACTTCATACATTCTTCTACTTGGATGTGCAGCCATTTATAGCCACTCTTTAAGTACGATCACTCAGCCAGTTCTGAATCCACCTAACAGTTGCCTTGTCAATCCCATATTTGGTCATTTTTTTTCAATAAGTATGGTATGAGATACTTTGTCAAATGCTTTACTAAAGTCAAGATATACTATATCCACTGCATTTCCCTGATCAACCCACTCAGTGATTCTGCCATAGAAGGAAATTAGATTTGTCTGGCATGACTTGTTTGTTACAAACCCATGCTGGCTCTGATTAATTACTCAATTTTGTATCTAAGTACTTGCATACATGCTGTTTAATAATTTATTTAAAGATCTTTCCCAGTATAGAAGTCAGGCTCAAAGGCCTGTAGTTTCCTGGATCCACCTTCTTCCCTTTTTTGAAGATAGGGACATTTGTCCTTTTCCAATCTTCTGGGACTTCTCCTGTTCTCCAGGAATTTTCAAAGCTTATGGCAAGTGGTTCAGTAATTACCTCTGCTGCTTCCTTTAGTATCCTAGGATGTAATTCATCTGGACCTTAAGACTTGAATTCATTTAGGTTAGTTAAGTGTTCCCTCACCATCTCTCTGTTTATAGATAGCCTGAATTCTTTTATTCCCACAATAGCACAGGGAAGATCAGTTGATGTTATATCCACTTTCTGAGAAAAAATAGATACAAAATAGGAATTTAAAAGTTCGGCCTTCTCAGCATGATTCTTAATCAATTCACCATTTTCATCTTGTAAACATCCTATAGCATCTTTGACTTCTCTTTTGCTTTTGACATACGAGCAAAATCCTTTTTTATTGCTTTTGGCCTCTGTTGCAAGCCTCAATTCATTATTAGCTTTAGCTTTTCTGACACTTGCCCTACAGTTTCTGCAGACCATATTATATTCTTCTGTAGATATTCCCCCCTATTTCCATTTGATAACTATATTTACCTTCCTTTTTAACGTGTTTAAGTTCTCTGTTCATCCATCTTGGTTTCTTTAAATGCTTCCCATTTTTGCTTCTTTTAGGGATTGTAAATGATTGTGCTTTGAGAATCTCATTTCAAAACATTTCCCAACCTTCTTGGACATTTCTGTCCTTAAGAACATCCAGCTATTGGATTCTTCCTACCCTCTTTCTGAGTCAATTAAAATGTGCCTTTCTGAAATCTAACCTTGAGGTCTGACTTTTCTCAGGTTTTCATTCCTTGTTATCCAGAATTCAAGAATACCATGATCACTGCCTCCTAAAGTCCCAGCCACCCGGACTTCCTCAACCATTCCATCCCTGTTGTTAAGAGTTAGGTCCAAGATAATAGATCCCCTTGTTTTCTCTTCTACTTTTGGAAGAAAAAGCTTTCAGCAAAAGCGGATAAGAATTTTGCCCGAGAGAGATTCCCAACAAATGTGTTGATAGTTAAAATCTCCCATGATCACAATGTCATGTTTTTTTGAGGGCTTGGCCATCTGATGTAGAAAGAGTTCATCCATATCTTCTGCTTGTCCAGGTGGTCTATAGTAAATGCCTACAATAGTGTCCTTTTTGTTGTTCTCTTCTTGTATTCTTACCCAGCTTCTACAGAACTCCCATGCTCTGAAGCTTGAATTTCTGTGGAGATGAATCTTTTCTTAACATACAACGCAACACCACCTCTCCTTTTTTTAGGTCTGTTTCTTATAAATAAGTTATATCCTTCAAGCCTTGTATTCCAATCATGTGTATCATTCCACCATGTTTCCGTGATACCTATGACATCATATTTCTCTTCCTGTGTTAGGAGCTCCAGTTCTCTTTGTTTATTTCCCATTCTCTGTGCATTTGTGTAAAAACATTTTAGTTTGTGATCAATGTCTCTTGCTCCTCTACTCTTCTTCTGATTTTTTTCTTTGTTCTTTCTTTGCACTTCTTTCAAATGTATTAATTAGCTGTATATTTTTAGCTGGCCTTTCACTTGTCTTCCCATATTGTTCTAGTTTAAAGCTCTCCTAATGACTGGAGCAAGGCGCCCACCAAATATATGCTTACCTGTTTTTATAAGGTGCAACCTGTCTCTAGCAAGCGTTCTGTCATATAGGCAATTCACTCCATGGTCTAGAAATCCAAATCTTTGCTGACTGCACCCTCGACATAGCCAGTTATTCACCTTTAGAATCCTGTTCCATCTTCTTATTCCATGGCCATACACTGGGAGGATGGGTGAGAAGACCGTCTGTGCTCATAGTTTCTTCACCTTCTTTCCGAGGTCTTCAAAGTCTCTGCAGAGGTACTTTTTTGCAGTGTCATTTGTTCCTACATGTATTAGTAGGAATGAGTGGTGTTCTGTAGGACTAAAGAGTCAGCCTATCAGACACATCTTTGATTTGTGCATCTGGAAGACAGCACAACTCTCGTGAGGTGTCAGGTCTGCTGATAGCAGCCTCTGTTCCTCTCAATAGGAAATCCCCCACAACCACCACTCTCCTTTTCTTCTTCACAACAGCACTTCTTTTTCTCCATTCAAAAGGACTATGTGTGCTTACTACACAGTTCTTTCTGGGTAGAGTCATTTCTTGCTGTACCTCTTTCTCCTCTGCTCTGGTCTTTGTGGGTAGAGTCATTTCTTGCTGTACCTCTTTCTCCTCTGCTCTGGTCTTTGTGGGTAGAGTCATTTCTTGCTGTACCTCTTTCTCCTCTGCTCTCGTCTTTGTGGGTACAGTCATTTCTTGCTGTACCTCTATCTCCTTCGCTCTGTTCTTTGTTGATAGAGTTATTTCTTGCTGTACCTCTTTCTCCTCTGCTCTGTTCTTTGTGGGTAAAATCATTTCTTGCTATACCTCTTTCTCCTCTGCTCTGTTCTATGTGGGTAGAGTAATTTCTTGCTGTACCTCTTCCTCATCTCCTCTGTTCTGTGTGGGTAGAGTCATTTCTTGCTGTACCTCTTTCTCCTTTTGCTCAGGAACCAGTACCTGGCCCCCCTAGTATACAGGTGTATATCTAGTTCAGTATAGGTAAATACTCTATTTTCAACTGTCCACAACAACATGTATAATAAAAATATGTTGAGGAGTAAAAAGTATCATAAGATCAACTTTAGAAGTATTGTATGCGTACTTGGTATGTATAATCATCTCTAATTTTACAAATTTGTAAAAAAGAAAAAAGTATAAAATAAAATAAGATAAAAATTCATGCCGTAAGTCATCTTGAGTACATATACAGGAGCAGTTACACTTTTAGACTTTTTCTTTCCCTTCACAACTCATTTATATTTTCTTTTTTCAGTGCTTGACTTAGTACATTTGCTCGGCAACACAGTTAACTTACTTGAAAGTTTACTAAGAAAGCTATAACCTTCATCCAGACTGCGAGGCCTCAATCCTATTAATATATCACTTTGATTGGCAGTATAGTTAGAACGAGACAAAAGAACAAATTGACTTGTATACAGCATCAGGTTTACAGAGCAGGATCTGAAGTTCTGTACTCTCCACAGTGCCCACAGTGCAGTCAATCATTCCAGTCACCATCTGTTTTGGCCTAATAAATACAGTATTATCACAGAGTGAAACCAAAAGAAGTAAGTTTGTTTATATAAATCTTCTTCTTGATGACAGATTAACTCTAACTTTGGTACTCGGAGGAACAAAGCAAGAAGAACTTCAAAGAAAATTAAGAATATACCATACGACAAAGCATTTGCGATATTTTGATCCCCGGTGATAAAACAGTTATATCTGTTTGAAGTTATAGATCAATTATTTTTTCGAAACTCCATGTCTTAATGTTAGTACATGCATAAACAATTACTTTGATATATATATTTTTTTGTTTTTCAAATTAAATCCAGGATTATAATTTCCTAGAAGATATCCAAAAGAGGAGGAGGTGTTCAATTCACATTCCAAGAAACGAAACAAAGGCAACGTTGTTGTTATATTCATGTGCAGGTCTTATTCGCCTTGCCTACAAGATTGCAATATATGTGCAAGTAACAAAGGGAAAACAGGGATATAGACCAACAACAAATGGCCAAATACTTACCAAATGTACTAACATAACAAGACTGCTGGGAATATAAATAAATATGAGGTATTGGTTAGTATTTTGGCCAGAATACGTAAACTAAACAGCCCATGTCAATGATCCACATTGTCTTGTAAGTCCCTATGCTAACTAGATAACTAAACCCAGGAAAGGGAACCCTTCTTACAAGTGGGGCAATCGTCCCAATAAGGACGGTCCCATGCTGGAATCTAAGGACCACCTGTCTCAACTTGGATAGGTATAGGCAGGGGCACCAACATAGAACATAATACACATCAGGTGTCTGCACACCTACAGACATAGGAGATTCCAACATACAACACTATGCACACCAGATGTCTGCATACCTACATACATACACTGAACAAGACATTGTTCACACCAAGTATCTGCAAACTAACAAAAAGACACTGAACAAGTCATTGTTCACAGCAAGTGTCTGCTCACCTACAGACACAGGGAAATCCCACCCAAGACCTCATGCATTCATTCATACACCGAAACAGACAGTTTAAACATCCACACCCACACACATAAGGGGTTGAGTGTCAGATGCCACCCATCTGACGGAGAAGAGACAAGGTGTCAGACATCACTTATCTGACATCTGATATCAGGAACCCCACCTGACAGAAGGAAAAGGGAGAAGTAGACCGCAAACCATGCAAACATGGTAATCAGGTATCCAGACGATCGTCGGGGAAAATATAGAACAACTCAAACAATAAGACAGCATGCATGACTCAAAACACCAGAGTTCTGAGAGGGAATGGATAAGGACCAGCATCCTCTATGGGGTGATATTTTTTTATACAGCTGCATAATGATTGGCTGGCTGGAGAATTCCACACCATCAGCTAGCTAAATCAACTACACCTGCAGCAGTGTGCTCCTGGAAACTCACCAAACCACAGGTCTGGGGAGCACAATGTGACAATTGTACCTTTTAATCTAGAGCACTTTAGATATAATGATAGTGTGATTATAATAGTAATATGTATCGAAAGTATTTTCTTAAAGGCTGCAGACACTTTTGCAACCATTTTTTTGTGTCTGCAGATGTCTTCATAAAATACACTACTATTTTTTGTATTGAGCCCCAGTGTTTAAAGACTACAAACACTGCATATAGTTTGATCTCGTAGTTGTGACTTTTCAGCCTTTTGTGGCCATCTACTTCATAGGTCATTGATGTTACGAAACTGCTTTCTCAAAGCCACTGATAGTAACATACCGTAGTATGCTAGGCTGAATAAAGACATTTGTCCATCTAGTTCAGCCTGTTTCTGGCCTCCCATATTTATCCAGAGGAAGGCAAAAAATAAATGATGGTAAGGAATCGGATATTTTAGGCCTCAATCTCCAATTGATTCCTGATTCCAAAATCAGCAGGCATTAAATTATATCAAGTGTGTTTGACAGTGTGCCAGAGGTAACAAAGATCCTTCACCTCAATGATTTCCTACTGTTGGCTATAAGGTACTATATTCTTATTCACATCAAGTCCTATAGTAAATAGTAAAGTTTTGACAATGCGTTATGAATTGCCAGTTTAGCTTCTCTCACATTTTTTGAAGCAAATCACAAGGGTTAACTTCAGCATCCTATTGGCATGCAGAAGAGATGGGAAGAAGTATTGATTCTAATCCACTTTGACTGTGGAAATCTAAAGACCAGTTAAAGCAAAGATGATATCTAGATGTATTTCAATAAAATCCATATGTCATAAATGACAGCAGAAGCCAATTCAGTGCAGCGAAGATAGTGCTAAAACACAAAGAAATCATTTAAAAAAATGAAAGGTCTGGAAGAGAAAGGATTAGATGGATTATATGAAAAGCAAAGAGAGAGAAGGAGAAAGATTGAAAGTGTAACATATGTCTAAAAGCAGTACCAGTGACAACAGTGGTTTACTATATTGTTACAGATCAGTGCTGCTGGAAAAAATCTGAAAATATTCTGTTGCCAGCGGTTAAGCTAGTGATTCTCAACTGGGGTGCCAGAGAACCTTGAGGCACCGTCAGACCCTACGAGGGGTGCCGTGGCACTCAGACTAGGAAATGATGAGAATCAGTGTTAGTCACCTAACCCTCCTTGATCTGCCTACCAATTCCGCTCCTTGATACTATCGCCCAATACGAGTCTTAATAGGAGCTAGATGGATGCACCACCCACAACTCCCAGTCATGATGCCTTGCTTGAGAAAGCGTGAGAAGATAAAAGCTGTGTCTTCCACCACCAGAGTTAGGAAACACAAATTGTTTGATTATCATTGCCAGGAGGCTAGCTGGCAAATTACTTTCCAATTGGCCTGCTGGAGGTAAAATATGGTGGCAGCAGTTACTGCTGGGGTGGTGGGAGAGGGTGCAATGGCTGCTATTCTGAGGGGTGAAGTGGATGCAATGGCTGTTGCTGGGAGGGAGACAGTGGGTGCAATGGCTGCTGCTGGGAAGGGAGAAGTGGGTGCAATGACTGCTGCTGGGGGTGGGGGGTTGAGTGCAATGGTTGCTGCTAGTAGGTCTTTTTCTCTTCTTATTTTGAAGTAAAATCCAAGTGCTAGTAGCTAATACTGTTTAATAGATATTGGAACTTACTTTTACCTTTTTTGTAAAAAATAAACCTTGGTAAGGGGTGTCTCAAGGTAAATGTTTTTTTCGAAGGGTGCCCCAAGGCTGAACAGGTTGGAGAACTTTGGGTTAAGCCTTTATCTGACCAAGAATCTAAAGAGCAAAACTGGGTGTAAAACCAATCAAGATCAGCAGACTAGGCTGTCTGTTCCCCAGCAAAATGGATTTGCAATGGACATATGAAATGAATACTGCCCAAAAGCAGTCATTGACAAAGTGGTTAACAATAACTGAGGTAATTGGTGACCCAGTTTGACCTAAATCTAATTGAATGTCTTGGATTGTTTATCTAGAACAAGGGGATTTTTATTTGAGATCTGCAATATAAATAATTAAAATTGAAAAGTGAACAGAAGAGCGAAGAGCTGTATCTCTCAATCTGAGGACCACAGCCTTCCATTGTAATGAGGTACCCGGGATTTCTGCCTCTCTAATAAGCTGTTTCCTCATATGATTGTATTTGCATGTGCCATCATTTGTTAAGCACTACACTATCAGGTGCAGGTCTCTCTTCTTGTTTTCCACTTTTTGTATCATTCAGACACCAGCTATGTAAATGATATAGAAAAATTGTTCCATATTTAGAATTAAATTACGCCAAATTTACTGATGAATTTGGCACATTTTGAACTATTCTAAAATCAGAAAAACAAATCTATGTCTGCTATGAATAGACTTTTCTTTGCAGTAAAATCAAAAGCAGTCAAAAAAGGTAGAGACTAGAGATGAGCGAACGTGTTCTTAACGAACACTTACGCACCCAGACACCGGCTTTGCCGAGGACTTCAGTGTCCGCGCGTAAAGCTTCGGGGGGCGCCGTGGGGCGGGGAGAGGCGCGGCGGCGCGGGCGGCAGCAGCGGGGAATAGGGGGAGCCCTCTCTCTCTCCCTCTCCCCCCCACTCCCCGCCGCACCCCCCCGCGCTGCCACGGCGACCCCCGAACTTTTTTCGCCCGAGCACGGAATTGCTCGCAAAGTTCGGTGTTCGGGCGAAAAGGGGCGGAGCCGAACACGTTCGCTCATCTCTAGTAGAGACCATACCCATTTCTACCAGCACTTTTAAAAACTGGAAAGTGCTAATAAAAGCTACAAATATTTTGTGCAACTTTGTTGTATTATTTGTGACTTTCTTACCCATTAAGGACCAGGGTGTTTCAGTGCAAAAGGACCAGACACTTTTTAGGAATTTTACCCATGTGGTGATTTTACGGCCCTATTTAAAGGGGTTGTCTCGTGAAATCAAGTGGGTTAAGCACTTCTGTATGGCCATATTAATGCACTTTGTAATATACATCATGCATTAAATATGAGCCAAACAGAAGTTATTCACTTACCCACTCCGTTGCTGGCGTCCCCGTCTCCATGGCTCCGTCTAATTTCAGCGTCTAATCGCCCGATTAGACGCACTTGCTCAGAAGGGTCTTCTCCCTTCTGGTCGGTCCGGGCACGAGCGGCGTTCTGGCTGCACCCCCTTCTATGTGTCATCGCATAGCTCCGCCCCATCACGTGTGCCGATTCCAGCCTCCTGATTGGCTGGAATCGGCACACGTGACGGGGCGGAGCTACGTGATGACGCGTAGAAGGGGGCGGAGCCAGAACACCGCTCGTGCCCGGACCAACCAGAAGGGAGAAGACCCTTCTGCGCAAGCGCGTCTAATCGGGCGATTAGACACTGAAATTAGACAGAGCCATGGAGACGGGGACGCCAGCAACGGAGTGGGTAAGTGAATAACTTCTGTATGGCTCATATTTAATGCACGATGTATATTACAAAGTGCATTAATATGGCCATACAGAAGTACTTAACCCCACTTGATTTCGCGAGACAACCCCTTTAATTTTCTTTAGTTACCAAAATAATTTTTGCTGTTTTTTTTTTCCCCGTGACATATAGTGTGATATAAAGTCATTCAGAAAGTGCCCCACAGCTGTCCAGTATCAATCAGTTGCCGTTCAGGACACTAGGAAAGTTAAGCTGACATCCTTCAGCCTTATATCCTCCCCCTTAGTTGTCCAGATCTTTCGATGTACAGGAAACCCTTTGTTTCACTGGCAATAAAACTAGCTAGTGACAGGAGAATGCTAATTTGCCCTGCTGCTGGTGTGGATTGACACCTTAGTCAGTTCACACAGACAAATTGGTGCCAAGATTTTTATTAAGATAATTTTTAAATAAAGGTTATTGGGTAATTTGAAGGACCTAGCCTGATATGAAATATATTTTCAGCATCAGACGGCCCAGCCGAATAAAACACATCCACACACATTGAAGCCCAAAACACCCCAAATGGCATATCTTCGTACCTGGGCCTAATTTGAATATCATGCTTAGTATCTATGGATTGGTAAATTCCTGATATTAAACATGACAGCTATATCTTCCCTATTGGAGCTCCTTCCAGGGAAATATGGCCGAAATATTAAATTGGGGCTTCCTAGAGATGATGCCTTGATGACGTCAGGAAAAGGCTGGCGGTGGTGTTATTCTGTGGAGGGTTTAAAATTGAGTGTGTTCTTTATCCAAATTGTCAATCCACAAAAATATGCTGCAGCAAATGAACTGTTCCCTTTGTTTCTGGATCTCTGCCAATCAGAACATTGGACCGATATCCAAATTTCATAACTTTCTGTTAATTTCTTCCTGTTTATTTTAAAATACTGTCCTGTTGTGTATTAATATGGTATTTCCTTATACTCCTGTGTAACATCCCTTTTTGTATATCTTTTGTACATATCTATTTTGCACTGTTCAAACTTTTCTAAAATTAATTTACAATTTATCAGTTAAGCCTTGTCCGTTTTAAAATGAATCATAAACCCTGAAGATTGTGTTCATAATTGATAAGTCTTGGTTTGAGTTTGCCTGTAACAAACTGGTGATGGCAGCATTTATTTGTGTGGTTATTGCACAGTGCTGAGTTGCTAGAATGGATAGATGGAGATTTGTGCTTTCGGTCTGCATGTGGCAGGACCCCGGGAAAGCTGGGTACAAATCAGCCAATATTCTAATGACTTCTAACTTGCAAGCTCACTAAAGTGATGGATTGGGGCTCGGTCATGACAGTTGGTAGCGGCGAGGCACTTGGAATAGTTGATCCGTGAGTAATCGGGGACAGAGGCCGGATCGATAGGTATTGTCCCATCACCTCTCTCCTCCTGTACGTGACATACAGGGCTATTTTTTGGTATTTTTTTTCACTGACTTTTTTTCTGTTTTTTAGTTTTATTAGGGGTAAAAAGATAAAACAATTTCTTAAATTTAATTTCAGGTTATTTTTAAAATTAGTATATGTGTACACTAAAATAAAGTACAAGAATGGGTTTCTCATTTAGTTTAAGATGTTTTGATATACAATTTGTATAGTCTCAGATTACAGGGCGCACATGGTGATAGTTTAGATCAGCAGCGGCAATAGGTCTTTTTCATATATATATATATATATATATATATATATATATATATATATATATATATAATTTATTTATTTATTTTTTATGTCTTTTTCAAACATATTTTTGTAACATTTTTTTAACACTTATGTCCCCATGATGTCATACAAGATCGTTCACATTGTATTTTGTTTCCCACTTTTCTGCTGTAGCTGTGGCATCCATAGGAGCTACATTAATAGGAGTCCCAGTTACAAGGCAAAACTTCCCCCTATAGTGACAGTATTCACTAGCAGAGCTGATCTGGGTCTGCTAGGACCCTGAAGCCCTGCCATGACAGTTGACACCTGGCAGTCACATGATCAATGGGTCGAATAGCGAAAGTGACACTTCCACTTTGTCTATTTACTGCATAGAGCTCAAACTGTTTCTGCCCTCTTCTCTGAATCCTCAGCTGTAATTAACAGACGATGACCCGATCTGCTCTTGCCACATTGCAGAAGCAGGCACTTTAATATTTTATATTTTTTACCATTGCCGGGATTAAAGCCATGGACCAAGAGCTGTATATTTACGATACTTGGTCCTTAAAGGGTTAAACCATAAAGCAGGTGGACAGGTATTGATAAATTATCCCAGTTGTCTTAAGTGATGAAGATTTTGCCAGCCATTTAATAAGGACAGTTAAACGAAGATCACACTGATACCATACAAATACACGGGGTGTAACTAATGGTACACATTTGTGACAACTGGTTAATTATTTTCATGAATGAGTGACTTCTTGTCATAATTGTTACAATTGATTCTGTGAATATGTAATTGGAATTAAGCATGAAAATCCATTTCATGAACAGCTTGTCATTACCTAAAATTGCTACAAAAATGTTATTCATTTTGTAAGCTTAAACAAAAATAAATCCCATCATAATTATTTATGACATATCTACAAGATAGTTATTATTTATTTCCTGTTGATTATATAGTGCTAACATATTCTGCAGCACTTTACAAAGAATGTCATCTTATACATCAGAACCTCATGTACTGGGAAAATGGGGGTCACCTATATCCTGTAGATATGCCATCAGTGTTTAAGATAGGAATCCACTTTAATAATGTCATTAAAATAATAACATTGTTTGTGTTTCTAACTCTATGAACTGATGTATATTCTTAGAAACTTGAGATTATCTATAATGCTTCGCCCATGTTGAGAATTTAGGTCATATCTTAGAGGGAACAGTAGGAGATGTTACTGAGCACAAGATCATCAGCCAACCCAAGTGAACCTAGTACAGATAATTACTCCTCCAGATTGACTTTGCTTTGGTGTCAGCACCCTCACAGAGATAAGAAAGCAAGCACACTAGTGATTTTTATCTTTAGCCAATCTTAATGAATACAAGCTATATCCATATGTAATTAAATAGGATCCCTGATCACTCTAATTACTCTTGAACCCCTTCAGACACCTGTTGAGGTTATATACACTGTATGATTATTCTTTGCTTCTTGCTCATTTCAGCTCTCTCACTTCAACATGAAATGCTATTTTAGCAGTTAACACCACCCAACATCTCATACAGGTTTTTAAATTATACAGCCTGTAAATCAGGATTCAGAATCCCTCCGTTTAATAGCTTTTGTGTCAAAGGTATAGCTTCTAACCATTCTGAACAGCTTCCATTCAAGCAAATTCCACAGGGAAAATACTTCTTGCCTTTTACCAGAAAATGCCATTAATAACTTATTGACTGAGCATGCACTGAGCAAGAACATTGGTAATATTATTTAGCTTGGAGGCAGCTCTGTGGAGCATCTGTATGCCTAGGATAGTGTTATGCCTCATGCAGGGAAGAAAAGTCCCATTTTAGAATTTTGGGAGTCTTAAGAAACTGTAAATTGTTCATATTTTAACATTAACCTACTGTATATATTATTTAATCTTTTGAATACTACTATATTTATTTATAGGTTCAATTTGGGTTTTTGGGCCTAATGTTAAAGGAAAGTATAATAGAGGTTACTTTTATACTTTAACAGATAAAGCACATTTTTCATCTTTGCAAAGAAATAGTAAATTCTCAGACGTACAGTATGTCTGAAGCATTAATATGATAGATAGATAGATAGATAGATAGATAGATAGATAGATAGATAGATAGATAGATATGAGATAGCTAGATATGAAATAAATAGATAGATATCTAGATAGATATGAGATAAATGGATAGATATATAGATAGATAGATAGATAGATAGATAGATAGATAGATATGAGATAGATAGATATGAGATAGATAGATAGATAGATATGAGATAGATAGATATGAGATAGATGGGAAATAGATAGATATAAAATAGATAGATAGATAGATAGATAGATAGATAGATAGATAGATAGATAGATAGATAGATAGGAGATAGCTAGATATGAAATAGATAGATAGATAGATAGATAGATAGATAGATAGATAGATAGATAGATAGATAGATATGAGATAGATGGGAAATAGCTAGATATAAAATAGATAGATAGATAGATATGAGATAAATGAATGGATGGATGAATGGATAGATAGATAGATAGATAGATAGGAGATAGCTACCGTATATACCGGCGTATAAGGCGACGGGGCGTATAAGACGATCCCCCAACTGTCACCTTATACGCCGGTATTACAGTGGAGAAAAAAAAAAATCTGTACTCACCTCCCCCGGCATTCTGTCGCGCTCCGGCAGGATGTCGCTCGCTCCTCGTCCCCGGTGCAGCATTGCTTTCTGAATGCGGGGCTTGAAATCCCCGCCTCCAGAAAGCTAATACACACGCCGTCAGCCAGTTACAGAATGGCTGTGATTGGCTGAAGGCGCACGTGGCTTCAGCCAATCAGACTATTCAATGACATCATTGAATGGGTGTGATTGGCTGAAGCAACGTGCGCCTTCAGCCAATCACAGCCATTCAATGCTGTCATTGAATAGCTGTACCGGCTGACGGCGTGTGTATTAGCTTTCTGGAAGCGGGGATTTCAAGCCCCGCATTCAGAAAGCAATGCTGCGCCGGGGACGAGGAGCGAGCGACATCCTGCCGGAGCGCGACAGAACGCCGGGGGAGGTGAGTAATGATTTTTTTTTTTTTACACTTTTTTTTTTTGTATTACCGGCGCATAAGACGACCCCCGACTGCAGAGCAGATTTTTCGGGGTTCAAAAGTCGTCTTATACGCCGGTATATACGGTAGATATGAAATAAATAGATAAATATGAGATAAATAGGAAATAGCTAGATATAAAATAGATAGATAGATATCTAGATAGATATGAGATAAATGGATAGATAGATAGATAGATAGATAGATAGATAGATAGATAGATAGATAGATAGATAGGTATCGCCCCTCTCTGTCTCCGTGACATGAGTCATTACAAGTATGAAGACCAAACTTATTTAGTTTTCTTTTGCTGTACTACTTTTAAAAAATAAAATCTAATGCATATTTTTTCTGTCACCATCTTCTGATCGCCTTAACTTTTTTATATTTCTGTCAATATATTTCTGTGTAGAGGCTTGTTTTTTGCAGGAGGTCCTGTGGTTTCTATTGTTACCATTATGGAGTACATATGACTTTCTGATCGCTTTTGTTTTACATTTTTTTCTTGGAGACAGGGTGAGTAAAAAAGGACAATTCTGGTGTTGTGTATGCTTATTATGCTGATGTTCACTGAGCAAACTCACAACAACACCAAAGAACTGCCTGAGAGGCACAAGGCAGCTATATAGGGCAGTGATTGGGAAAGGTGCATCAGCTGAGCAGGAGACCCAGAAGTAATTAACCCCAGGAGTGCTGGAAGAGAATAGTATAAGCTCAGGGAACAGGGAGAGCAAGACGATGCCCATGCCTGCCAGACACAGAGGCAGGGGACTGTGTCTTAACAGTGCGCTTAACACATTTATGTTCACTTTTTTTTTTTACTCCCCGTAGGGAAATTGAACTTTCGATCGTTTGGTCGCTTATACTGCAATACTTCAGTAATGCAATATATGCTTTTTGCTGAAATTATATTAGGACAGGCCTGGGGCTTGTAAAGAGAGCTGGTACCCACCATGTATTGAATAGGATCAGCTTACAATCTCAATCCATAAAAAACTAAATGCAGGAGGGCGTACATGTACACCCCAAAGTGTCAAGATGTTAAAGGTATTGTCCCATTTCTAGCTGCTTTGCTGCAGGAAGGAGAGAGCTCTGTATATTGTGCAGTTACCAGGGTTGGTACTGCAGGTTAGGTCCCATTCGCTCAATGGTGACATGGTGTGTTATCCTATTAAAAACTTGACATTTACGTGTTTTTCATGCAAATATAAACTATTTTTATCTTGGGGAGACTTTGCCACTTGAATCCGCACATTTCTATTCTCACATTACAGTAACTTTTTTAGGCTTTGTTGTGTCAGCAGATATATTAGCAATAACATGAATTAAAGGGTTTTTTCAGCAATGACTGCTGTCAGTCCTGGGATACATAAAGGTTAGAGCCAAAGTTGCTGCTTTGACGCCTGCATGATAACCTGTGCTTGTAATTGCAGGTGCAGCTCTATTGAAATCAATGGGAACTGCGCCTGCAATTACAAGCACCAACCACTATACAGAGGTCGGAGCAGTGGCTTCCGCTCCAACCCTGGTGTATCCTGGCACTGACAGTGGGCGTTGCATTGACAACCCTTTTAAGGACAGATAGTGATTCCTGCTGACTAGTCCACATTAGTGCTTATGCAGTAGGCAAAAGATCATGAGAGATCAGTCAGCAGCTCCTCCTCAATTCAATGGGGCAAACTGCTATCAAAAAGTGTCAGCTTGCAAAAAAAAAAGATATACAATAAAAAACACTAGTTTAGCTAGGCCCTTATTGATGCAAGGCTTAAAACAATGCCTATTGAACCAAAACATTTTCATCCAGTCATTACAATTTTCTAGGTTTCATCCCAACTATACTATCTTATGCATCTATAAATTATTAGACCAGTTAGAGAGTGCAGATGGTTGGTTTGATGATAAAGTGCTTGAATGACAGTAATATGCTTCAATGTTTGGGTTTTGTGATAGAAGGTGTTAAGGTGGCATTGACACTTGGACACATCTGATGAATCTTGCTATTAGAAAGTGAAAAATGCTAATTATTTCCCATAAAATATAAATCTATGTGAAATGATGAAATGTAATGGCAGGCTATGCTGACAGCAGCTTAATCCAACTGTGCACCAAATATGTGTATTACATTAAAGAACGTTTTCAAGAACTTGTCCATTCTCTGAGACCTTCAGTGTAAAGTGTACAAGAAAATATCTCACTATGCAGCAGAGATAAAATACAGTTTACGGAAACACTTGGCTGATAATATCAGTTCTCCTCCAATATTTTTTTAGCTTAAAGTCAGAATGATTTGCAAACCACAGCAAGCCATATAACCTAGGGTCTGTATATAAGTTAGCCAAGTTCAGACAGTTATCTTGAAAGACATATTTTTATTGCAGAAAAGTAAAATATACTTACTATTAGCAGTAATTACTGGTTAACAAAGGTATACAGTATGTACAAGAGAGAGACCATATAGATGCTGTGGGATAGAGGGGCCAGCCTAGACCTGAATGATCCCATCCCCTTTGCTAGTGAGTACGAAGAACCCAAAGTTCCAGAGGAACTGCATTGCAAGCGATCAAGGGGATAGAAAAATAGGCATATTGGTCATAGAAATGGCATGCATGGGAAAACAAATACCAAGCCTTTTTGTCCATCCAGGACTGGCACATCCAGGATCTGTGCCAACTCTTCTGCAACTCCTGTTTTCTTTTTTTTTTTAACTCAAGGTTTTTTATTGAAATTTTTTCAGGTTAACATACACAATAGCCACATTGCTCATGCATTACAGTGAAAAATAATTGGCCTTATCGATGTATCATAACTGCTTATGAAAGATAAATTCTTTCCCTCCCCGGCCCCCCCGACATCGGGGGCAGTACCGAGGGAGGGAACCAACAAGGAACACAATAGGAGATCCCCTTCGGGGAAGTGATGCTGGGGAGCACAGTCTGCAGACTGTAGCTCAAACTTGTAGAATTATGATATAGAAAAAGGGGGGAGGGGAGGGTAGGTCAAATGAGTGAAGAGGGGAGACTGGGAGAGGAGAGGCTGGGGCAGGGCCAGGGGGATGGGGAGGGGACCCAAGGCGACTTGCTTCAGGTTCCTCTCTCCCTTACCTTCCACTCGCCGGAGCTCCACGTCTCAAGATGCAGGTGCGTCGTCGCTCAACGCCCGGGGCCATGCCCTCCGTCCCGGGAAACCGTGTTGTCGCCCATCTCCTCCGCAACCGGCTGATGCTGTTCAGAGGCTTCTTTTCTCAGGTCTCTCCAGGGGTACCAGGTAGTAATAAAATCCTCCTGGCAACCCTTTGACCAGCTTGTGATTTCTTCCAGGTTGCATATTAGATCGGCCTTTTCTCTCCACTTGTTTGCTGTGGGCGGGGTTTGTTGGAGCCAGTTCAGAGGTATTAATGCTTTAGCTGCATCAATCAATTGAGCTATAAGCTTGTTTTTGCGCGGGTGAAAGTGGGACGATGGTCTCCACAGGAAAACCTTGTCTGGTGTTAGAGTGAAGTCCGGGGACAGGGCTCTCAGGTCTCTCTCTACCTCTGTCCAGTATCCTGAGATACCTGGGCAGTCCCACCAGATGTGGAGGAAGGAGCCCACGTCTCCTCCACATCTCCAGCACCTATTGTGGGGGGCTAATTTATAGCTAAAGAGCCATTGGGGGGTTTTGTACCACCTAACTAATAGTTTATAATGGCACTCCTGCATAAGGACGCAGGGGGACAGGCCATATGCCATGCTCAGGATCAGTTTGGTGTCGGCTGTGGAGAGCGAAATCCCCAGTTCTTTCTCCCAGGTAATTATGAAGGTGGGTTTAGCATATAGAGGGGGCGCTATAAAGCTTTTTCTTATAATAGAAATTTTCTTTGAGCCCGGTGAGTTTGCTTTCAAGGCGTTTTCGAATTGTGTCTTAGGTCTGGATGATTTGTACTTAACCTGGAAATCATTAAGGACTTTTTTCACATGCGCTTTTTGGAGAAAAGAGAGGGAGTTGTTGGGGGCTAAAGAGGTCAAGATCTCTTCTGGCGATTTATGTGCTAGATTCTGGATGTCTTCCAGCTTACTGTTTGCAAATTGTTTCCAGATGCTCATAGAGCCTGAGTCTTGCTGGATCCCTACTAATCTGCCCAGTCCTCTAATGGGTAGCAGAGGCGAAGGGTCTGGCGCAAGCGAATGTTTAAATTTATCCCATGTTTCGCAGGGGCCTATAAGTAGGGGATTGAATCCTTTTGCCCTATATTGGTGTTTTGATGGGAACCAGAGGTCATCTACTAGGAAATCGTTCTGGGAGGCCTTTGCCAGGTTTTGAAGTATCGGGTCTCTCGCCGGGTGTGTCAGGTCTACCCAGTAGCTAATTTGGATAGCCTGGTAATAATCCTGGATGTTCGGCAAATCCATCCCCCCCTCTGTTCTCCGTCTTGTCATTAAGCTGAACGCGAGTCTGGGTCTTTTTTGTCTCCAGACAAAGCTTGTGAAAAGCGATTTAAGCGATTTGAAGAAAGAGGGGGGTAGATGGATCGGAATCATGCGCAGTTTGTAAATAATTATGGGGAGTACGTAGGACTTTAGAATGTTTTTCCGCCCGAACCAGGAAAGTAGCGGGAGGTCATATTGCCTCAGTAAGGCTTTTGTTTGAGCGATCAATGGATGAAAATTATGGAGGTATAAGTCCTCTGTCTTTTTGGGTAGCTTCACTCCCAAATAGTCTACCACCGTCTCCGACCATTTGAAGGGTGAACTGGATCTCAGGGAGTCGCTTTGTGCCTTCGGGATTGAGATGTTAAGTATAATGGACTTGTCAAAGTTTACCTTGAAGTTCGAGAGAACCCCAAAGTCTTTTAGCATTGAAGTGAGTCTGGGTAGGCTCCTTTCTGGTTTGGTGACCACAAACATTATGTCGTCCGCGAATGCCGCCGCCGACAAGGTGTGTGAGTGGACCTTCAGTCCCCTAATGACTGGGTCCTGTCTTATCCATTGGAGGAGCGGCTCTATGGTGAGGATAAAGAGCGTGGGGGACAGAGGGCAACCTTGTCTTGTCCCGTTGCGAATATCAAATGGTGGCGATAGGGATTCATTCACTTTAAGCCTAGCATGTGGCTTTGAGTAAAGGGAGAAGATAGCTGTGACAAGAGTGGGAGGGAACTTGATACTAAGCAGCACTCTTTCCATAAAGATCCAGTTCACCCTATCAAACGCCTTCTCAGCGTCAGTGCTGACGAAGGCAGTAGGTATTTTACGTGTTTGTGCATATTTTGCAGCATGGAGGAGTCTTAAACAATTTTCCCTTCCCTCTCTTCCCCGAACGAACCCTGCCTGTTCCGGTGTTATTAGTGTAGGGATGAAGTCTCCCATTCTCCTAGCCAGGAGTTTGGCCCAAATCTTAACATCTTGGTTTATAAGCGAGATGGGCCTGTAGCTGCTACAATACTCGGGGTCTTTGCTGTCCTTTAATATAAGGGTGATATGTGCTTCCTGAGCTTGCCTGGGGAGTTCGGCTCCACTCAGGAGGGCGTTGAACGTTTCAGCCAATCTGGGGATTAATTGTTTCATGAAGGCCTTATAGTAGGTTAGTGAGAGGCCATCTGGCCCTGGGCTTTTACCAAGAGGGAAAGATTTAAGGACGTCCTCTATCTCCTTTTCCGTAATCGGGGCTAATAGTGATGAGGCTTCTGCTGCTTTTAGTTTGGGGAGGTTTAGGGACCCGAGGAACGCGTCTATATTTTCCGTCATATTCTGTCCTATTAGGGGGGTCGCGCTCTCCTCCAGGTTGTAGAGCTTTGTGTAGAAGAGCTGGAATTCTTTTGCAATTTCAAGCGTGGAGGAGACCGAGGTACCCGACTGCGTTTTTATGGAGTGGATCGCATTCCTAGTTCTAACCTTCTTTAGTAGAGCTGTTGTGAGTTTGCTGCCTCTATTACCATGGGCGTAGTATGCCTGTTTACGATACAGGTGTTTTTTGTTGTACTTATCTGTAAGGAGGCAGCGGAGTTGATGTCTTTGAGAGGTTAGTGTGTCCAGGTTATTTTTTGTTTGGGAGTGTTTAGCGGCCTGCTCGGTTGTAGCTATTGATGATAACAAGTTGTCTATTTGTTTTTGTTTTTGCTTTTCTATTTTGGAGCCAAGCGCTATCAGTAATCCCCTAACATAGGCCTTATGTGCCTCCCAGACTACGGGCTTTTCAACATTCCCCTCTGAGTTGATCTTAAAGTATTCCTCTAAGAGGGTTTCTATCTTAGTTCTATCCTCCAAGGAATCTAGGAGGGAGTCATTGAGGCGCCACCTCCATTCGCCAGGGACAGGCTGTGGTATAGAGACGTCTAAGTGGATGGGGGCATGGTCAGAGACCGTGATAGACTCAATGCAGGCATTCCCGATGTAGGATAATAAGCCTGGGGAGACGCAGAGGTAGTCAAGTCTTTGGAAAGAGGCATGTACCTGGGAAAAGAAGGAGTAGTCTCTAGTGGAGGGGTGGCGGAGGCGCCAAACATCTACGACACCCACCTCCCGCATAGCTCTATGCAACCTTCTTAATTTTGTTTGAGGGATTTGGGATCGGCATGTTGAGGAATCTAACAGCGGATTCAGTGTAACATTCAGGTCCCCCCCTAAGATGATATGACCCACCGCAAATTGTTTCAGGGTCTCTAGTTGTCTGATTAGCCAGGGGATTTGATCTACATTTGGAGCGTAGAGATTGGCTAGCGTTAATTTTGTGTTTTCAATTGAGCCTTTTAGAAATATCGCTCTACCCTCTCCGTCCTGCAAAAGGGAGTCTAGCTTAAAGGGAATCGACTTGTGTATCATAATGGCAACTCCCCTGGAGGCCGAGACAGGGTTAGTGCTATTGTAGTGTTGTTGAAATCCCATCCCTGGGAGGGTGAAGTGTTTGTCTTTTTTGTAATGTGTCTCTTGTAGCATTAGGATTTTTGTCTTACATTTTTTGAGGAGATGGGCGACGTTGTGACTTTTGCCTGGCGAGTTCAGACCTCGAGCGTTGAGCGACGTGATACGCACAGGAAACATGGTGAGTCCGATTTCCCAGAAGGAGGTCCAGACCTGCAAGTTCAAAAGACGAGAGAGAGGGAATAAGACTGTGATACGAGCTGTCTGCCCTGGCGGTCCCTTGGGGGTTATAAAGTATGGGCGTTAGAGCAAGTGTGCCCGAGGGAACCCCGACAAGGGTAGGAGGGAGGGAAAGGGTGAGAGAGGGGAAGGAGGGAAAAGGGGGGTGGAGGAGAGACGTGAGTTTTATAGAGTGGGCTGCCTAGAGAGCCCGAAAAACGTAATTAGAGACAAGGGGATTTGAGGCTGAGACTGCAATACCAGAAGGCAGTTCGGGCAGAGGCCGAGTGCTAGGGACGATGTCCCGTTGTCAAGAACGACACTCGTCCAACTGGGGGTCCCACCAATCCGCAGCCTGGTGGAAAGAGGGGGGTAAGAAACAGTGACAAATTAACAACAGTTAGGCTAGGCCTGGGCCCAGGTGGGGCAGGCCTCGCCACTACCAACAGGTCATAATATCTAAGAAAGTGAAATCGTAGATGATATCAACTCCTATGGGAAACTGTCAGACGGAGGGAGAACAAACATCCCCTCTGCCTAAGTTCCCCACATTAAATTAGCCATGGGTTTCTGCATAACAGTTATTCAAGTGGTCTCCTGTAGAGAGCCTTCTTTGTTTTTCTTTTTCTTTCCTCTAGGGGATCTGGTGTCTCCTGAGTTCTGGGCAGCCTCCGCCATAAGTAGAGAGGGGAGCGTAGGGAACTCCGGAAGCGGGAGCCATGAGGGGATGTCGATCGGTTCCATCTCAAGGAGGAGCCAGCATTTCTGCAAGTCCTCTGGTGTACGAATGTTGTAACGGCGGCCCTTGATGTTAAGTCCCAGACCAAAAGGAAAGAGCCAGGAATACCTGATGTCCCTGGCTCTCAATACCTCCAGCAAGGGTCTCAGTAGGCGCCGTTTGCCTAAGGTTGTTGGGGACAGGTCTTGGAAGAACTGAATTGGCGCTCCATCATACAGTGTGTCCTTATTGCGCCTTGCAGAGTCCAAAACGGCCTGAGTATCTGTATACATTAGTAGTTTACAGATTACATCCCTAGGCGGATCCGTGCTACCCGGGGGGGGGGGGGGGGGGGTCGAAGTGATCTGTGGATGCGTTCTATTTTAATTAGGGCGGCTCTTTCTTGCCCCAGGAGTTGTGCAAACAGTTCCGTTGCGATCTTGGGAAGGGCCTCCGCAGCCCATGTTTCTGGAATACCCTTCATTCTGATATTATTTCGCCTATTGCGATTTTCCAGATCTTCTTGGAGCAATAGGGTTCGATTTAGCTGGAGATGATGTTCTCTAATCACTTGCTCGAGCTCTGTTGAATGAGAAATTATTGAGAATGAAGAGGCTTCCAGGGCTTCTACTCTTTTACTTGTGTGCTTGACTTCTTCTTTGATCTCAGCAAGGTCTGAGACGATTGGTTGTAAGGCTTTGGTGATTAGGTCTCTCATGAAGCTTCTGGATACTTGCTCAGTATCCTCTCCTTCTGATGACTCCTCTCCGTCTCTTTCTATGTTGGTCGGCGGAGGTGCGGATAGATTCAGGGCTTTTTTGCTAGAAGAATGTGGGGATCTGGAAGGTCTCTCCTTAAGGAACCTCTGCATATCTGATTGGCTTTTCGCTGGTCGGGGTGTACTAAGGGAATCGCTGCTTTTATCTCTGTTGTTTTTTCCCATGTTGAATTGGAGTTGATTCAGGCCCGTTCGTGCGACGAGGTCCGCCCCCTGGAATGATTTTATTCTCGATGCATCAGGAGGGCCCTAGTGCCCGGTATCACTTTGAAATGAGTCCTGGCGAAGATGGTTTGTTGCAAAGTTGGACTGTGCAATCGACGCAGTCTATGTAGCGCGCCGTGGGTCAGAAGGCCGCGTCCGGGTAGGGCAGTAGTCGCGTCCGGTGGGAGTTTATGTAGCAAAGTTCACTCGGGGTCCGTAACCGGGGTCCCCTTAAAAAATTCAGGCTGGGCCTGTGTGTGTTCCTTTAAATGAGTTGGTGTTAGGTCTCCTTATATCTGCTTCAATCAGCTGGGGTAGAGCACGGCAATGGGAGGCCAGAGGGAGGGAGGGGGGCCACAAATGGATTTCTCAGTGTGGGATGAATAGGCAGGAGGGATAGAGTCTCTGAATGCCTGTGGGTCAGGTGGATTCGCTGTATGACTTGCTTTCAGGTCACTAGCAGGGTACAGTCCCACAGTTGTGGATGTGGGCTTCAGCAGCACCTTTAGAAATAAAATGCAGAAGTGCAGTGATGCAGTGAGGGGGGGTCGCCCTGCCGGTAGCGGGGATGGAGCAGCGCCGCCTGGTAGGCTCAAAATTAGGCCTCGTTTGTCTCTTCCCGATGGTGAGGGGAGGTGGGGTGGTGCTTTCAGTCCTCCCCTCTGTACTAGCTGAGCTTTTTCTCGCTCCGCAATGGTCGCCGCGGCGCCGCTGGCTGTCTGCCAACTTAGTCCTCCCCCCTCCAAACCTTTCGTCCAGGGAGCTCCTCTGAGGGCTGCCGGACCGTGCCGCTGATGGATGTGGCTGCGGGAACTTCCGCCCGTCTCTTCCCGCCGCGCGCCTCCGGAGCTGCGCGAAAATTTAGTCCCACCGGCCTCCTCCTGTCTACTAGGCCCGAGAGAGATCCTCTGCCATGTGAGATCCGGAGCGGCTCGTTTTGCTCCTCAACCCGCGGAGCAGCTTGTGCTGGTGTTAGGCAGCGTTGTCCGGTGTCAGGAGCGCCGGTAGACTCGGTTTTCCCGGTGTGGTAGCAGGAGCTGGGGTCCCGCACGTCTGCACTCTCCGCTGGTTAGGCCACTGCAACTCCTGTTTTCATCAGACTCTGGTCTGGTTCTTGTACTCTGCGTTGTCATGGGCAGCAGCTTTAAACCCCACTTCCTGAGTATAGGTTATTGTGATATAGTTATGCCTGTGTTACGTCTTCCACACCTAAGAAGGATCAGCGGGAACCATGGCCTCAGAATACTGTAAAGGATTCACAGAATGAAGATCCACTGGACCAACCAACCAACCTGAGACCGATCCTGGAGTTTGTCAGCGGCTGACTCAGGTAGAGGGACTGTAGCCAGGTATTCAGAATGAACTCAGATACAGACAGAACTCAGACTCAGGAATACAGACAGAACTGAGAAGGCATAGACAGAACTCAGAACAGACTCAGGAACTTAGACAAAACTCAGGACAGAGACACGGACTACATACTCACAGACAGACAGAGGCATGACAGACACCAAACACCCAAAACACTCACCAGCATACCTGCACAATTAAACAGATGAAATTGCTATAAAAGTATGAGGAATTAGTTTGTGGATTGGCCAAGTCACTTAAGCTACGAGCCAACTTCAAGGGTCCTCGTTGTCTTGCGGTGCCTACTCTAACAAGACAACTAACCCCTTGTTGGAAATAAACCCCTTGTTTATTTCCCATGCTCTGTGCATTTGTGTAGCAACATTTTAGTTTGTGATCGGTGTCTCTTGCTCCCATACTTGCCCTCTGATTTTTTTGTCTGTGTTCTTTCTTTCCACTTCCAAAAGGCAAGGTTCTCAAATGAATTAATTAGATGTATATTTTTACCTTGCCTTTCACCTCCCTTACCATATTGTTCTAGTTTAAAGCTCTCCTGAAGAGTGTAGCAAGGTCCCTGACAAATATATGCTCACCTGTTTTTGTAAGGTGCAATTTGTCTCCAGCAAGCAGTCTTATAGGTAATTCCCTTCATGGTTTACAAATCCAAATCTTTGCTGACGGCACCATCGATGTAGCCAGTTGTCCACCTCTAGAATCCTGTTCCATCTTCTTATTCCATGGCCATCCACTAGGAGGATGGATGAAAAGACCACCTGAGCTCTTAGTTTCTTCACATTCTTTCTGAGGTCTTCAAAGTCTGTGAAGATAGTTGCAAGGTCTTTTTTTGCAGTGTCATTTGTCCCTACATGTATTAGTGGGAATGGGTAGTGTTCTGTAGGACTGAAGAATCTTGATAGTCTATCAGACACATCTTTGATTTTCGCACCTGGGAGACAGCACACCTCTCCTGAGGTTATGTCAGGCCTGCAGACAGTGGCCTTTATTCCTTTCAATATGGAATCCCCCACAACCACCATTGTCCTTTTCTTCTTCACAACAACGCTTTTTCTCCATCCAAAAGGATTCTATGTGGTTACTAGACAGTTCTTTGAGGTCAAAGTCATTTCTTGATGTACCTCTTCATTGTTCTCCTTGTTAAGAGCCTGGTACTGGTTTCTGAGCAGTATGGGTACTGGCTGACTCCTGATAATCCTGCTTCTTTGGATAACATGCTTCCATTCCTCTGCTTCTGCAGGTACACTGAAAGTTTCTTTTCCTTCAACATTTTGAAGACTTACTTCTGCTCTGTCAAGGAAATCGTCATCTTCTTTAATGAGTTTCAATGTAGCTATTCTGTCCTGAAGACTTTGTACCTTTTCCTCCAATGAAGACACAAGCTCTGATTTCTGGCAAGTGAAGTTTGGCTTTTCCTCTGGTAGGCCTATAAACATATAGGATACGTTGCAGCTCATCATATGGCTACCTACCGCTTCCATGTTGTCAGATGATGTCCACTTCCGAACTTCTAAAGGTCAAGAATTCCAGTGCTGATATACAACCTATAAGATGCTACTATGCGTAAAATCCTGCGCACCTTACAGTGCACAGTGTGGTGATGTCCTCTGAACAGCTAGACCCGGCCAAACCTAGTAATCTTTACTCTTCCCAGAATGCATCGGGAATATGCAAATTATCTTTCTGGAGCTCCAATCTTTGGTCTCTGTGGTGGCCTTGAGCAAATTTTAAAAAAATCTAGTTTTCCCCTATCATTCTGCACTCAGTACCCATAATGACAAAGTAAAAGCAAAATGTTGGAAATCTTTGCAGATTTTTTTAAACAATGAAAAACTAACATTTTGCATTGACATAAGTATTGGGAAACTACCGTATTTTTCGCTATATGGGATGCATCGGATGATAAGACGCACCTGGGTTTTAGAGGAGGAAAATAGGAGAAAAATATTTTAAACTCCCCAGACCAGACAGTGAGGGAGGTATTACAGGAGAAATAAACAGCAGTAGTGCCGCTTCGGAATGAAGTATATACCACTAGGTCAACCTGTCATTCAGGATCCAGGAAAGCTGAGTATAAATGTAATGGTGATCTCATTACTTGTCATCCAGCTTTCCAGGAGCCCTGAATCCCACGTTGAATAGTTATGGCAATGCATGTGGTATGCATGCTTGCATAACTCTGCAGTTGGCATTCAGGATCCTAGAAGAGCTGAGCAACAATGTAATGATTCCATTAGTTGTCACCCAACTTTCCAGGAACCCTGCATGGCATGTCTCATGGTTATGCATAACTAGGCACAAATATATACACAATACAGGCAGCTCTTTCTCCCTCTGCCCCTCCCTCTCCCTCTCCTATGTAGCTGGCAGATGTGAGAGTGTCTGTACATACAGCTGACTGCTGAGGCAGGGGGGAGCTGCAGCTCCCTCTCACTAATCAGCTGTTGTATGGGTGCTGGTGTGGAGCAGACCTCCTATCTTTATCACACTGTCAGCAATATAGCAGGAGACGCCTGTCTGTACAATAGCTTCCTGCTCCTCCCCCGCCCCCAGCAATCAGCTGTTGTATGGGCTGCTCTGCTCCCAGCTCCTCCCCCGCCCTCAGCAATCAGCTGTTATACGGGCTGCTCTGCTCCCTGCTCCTCCCCCGCCACCAGAAATCAGCTGTTGTACAGGCCACTCTGCTCCCTGCTCCTCCCCCACCCCCAGCAATCAGCTGTGGTGCGGCCGCTCTGCTACCTGCTCCTCCCCCTCCCCCAGCAATCAGCTGCTGTACGGGCCGCTCTGCTCCCTGCTCCTCCCCCGCCCCCAGCAATCAGCTGTTGTACGGGCTGGGCTGCTCTGCTCCCTGCTAGTCCCCCACCCCCAGCAATCAGCTGTTGTACGGGCCGGGCCGTTCAGCTCCCTGCTCCTCCCCGCCCCCAGCAATCAGCTGTTGTACGGGCCGGGCTGCTCTGCTCCCTGCTCCTCCTTAAATTGTCCTTAAGCCACTCTTATGGTTTAGAAAAGATGTTGCAGCGCTTGAGGGGGTACAAAGAAGGGCAACTAAATTAATAAATGAATGGGAGGACTGGAATACCCAGAGAGGCTATCAAAATTGGGATTATTCACCCTGGAAAAAAGATGGTTAAGGGGCGACCAAATAACTATGTATAAATACTTTAGTGAACATACAAGGATCTCTCCCATGATATGTTTATTCCCAGGACTGTGACGGTAACAAGAGGGCATCCTCTATGTTTAGAGGAACGAAGATTTCATCCCCAACACAGAAAAGGGTTCTTTATTGTAAAAGCAGGAGATTATGGAACTCTCTGTCTGAGGATGTTGTGATGGCAAAATCAATAGAGGCGTTTAAGAGGGAACTAGAGGCCTTTCTAGGGTGCTATGATATTACAAGATATAGACATTAAATAACCAATTGGGTTGTTGATCCGGGTCTTGGACTCAGGTAGGAATTTTCAAACAGGGATTATTCTGACTGCTATTATGGAGTCAGGAAGGATTTTTTCCCCCCAATGGCACTAATTGGCTTTGCCCCATTGTTTTTGGTGTTTTTTTTGCCTTTCTCTCGATCAACAAGGGGGGTGGAAACAGGCTGAACTAGATACCATGTTATTATGTTACTGTATTATCTTACTATGTTACTCTATTTTCTTGGCTGTGTGCTTAGAGTCATTGTCTTATTGGAGGGTGAACCTTCTGCCAAGTCTGAGGTCCCTTTGTTGTGGATCAGATTTTCAATAAGGATATCACTGTACTTTGCTCCATTCAGTTTTCCATCAATCCTGACCAGTCTCCTCGTCTCAGCCACTGAAAAACACCCCCACAGTATGATGTTGCCCCCATCATGCTTTACTGTAGGGATGGTATTGAGCTGGTGATAATCAGTCCCTGGTTTCCTTTAAACATAATGCTTAGAATTAAGGCCAAAAAGCTCAATCTTGTTTTCATCAGACCCCAGAATCGTGTTTCTCACAGTCTGAGAGTCCTTTAGGTGTTTTTTGTCAAACTCCTGGCAAGCTTTCACGTGTCTTTTACTTAGGAGAGGCTTCTTTCTAGCCCCTCAGCCATAAAGCCCAAATTGGTGGAGTGCTGTAGTCATGGTTGACCTTCTGGACATTTCTCTCATTTGCACACAGAATCTTTGGAGCTCAGATAGAGTGACCACTGGGGTCTCAGTCACTTCTCTGAAGACTTTCCAAATACGTTGTATATCACCTTACAAACTATTTTCTTAGTCTGCCTAAGAGTACTGATGACCTGGAATAACCTACTAGATTCTGGACAATTTACAGTAGGGATTATATTATCCCATAATCTATTTCATGCAGAAGTGCAAAGGGGATTCCAGTATTTGAATAAGACCAGGCTCACATGACCATATTTGAATTGCATTTTACTCGCACAATGTATGCACGTATAATACACAGTAATTCAAATACATTTATTTTCGCTTTTCCACTCACACTTGCGTATATCCATTGCATATAATACGGGCATAAAAAGGAATGTAGCATGTTATATCCTACAGCGTAATGGAGGCTTTCCCCGCGGAATACGCAGCAAAATAGAGCATGCTGCGATTCTACCCCTGAATTTGTATCCGTGAGTGTGAGCGAAAAAAGTGAACTTACATGCTTTTCAATGCCAACATTTTGCCGTCGATCCTCAGCGCAGACGCCAATCGTGGATTCCATAATTGGAATCCGCCCATATGAGCCTGGCCTTATTCTGCATCAACAAATGTGTTTTTGCAATCATGCAAAGTGGGTTTGGGCGAACGGGTCTTATAACTATACATACTGATCTGTAGCTTAGAATCAGGAAAAGTAAATTGCTAGAAAATAAGTTGTTTGTATTAATTTTTTCATGTCTGTTCAAGAGTTGTGTCTGGTATTGCACCTCCTTCCTGTTCAAGTAAATGAGGCTGAGCAGCAATACTGGACACAGCCTACTGATCTTTGTGGCTCTGGACAAGCCCTTTAAACATTGCAGCTTTGACTTTTCATAAATATTGAAGTTACAGTCTCTATTTGCTGCCAAGATAGCATATTGACAGTTTGTTCTTGTGTCCCTAATGTTGATACATCATTGTAGAAACAATACTTAGTACTTGTAACTTGTTTTAACAGGAGTCCCAATTTGCTTTTAGAATAGATCGACAAAGCAAATCACAGCTTTGAAAACTGTAAGAGTAAAAATAAAAAATGGTTTTGAGACATGAGCACGTAGCTCGGCATTAATAGACAGACCCCACTGATAATTGCACCTTATCCTGCTTCTGGGCCTGCGATGCAGCTGCAAATCATTAGCAATAATTATTATGAATGGTGTTCTAAAGAAGAAGCCCTTAATTAAACATAATAACTTCATGCCTTGTTTGGAAAGCAGCCAAACAGATAAGCTTTTTTTTTGTTACATTTTGTTTACAGAATATTACTTTTGTGCAAGAATTGAAAGGGACCTATTAACAAATAGTGCACTTTCTAATTACACTTGTCCTGATTTGTATGCTATTCATTAACTACTTAGAGTCAAAGCCAATATGATCCAATTTCCTGTACAGGACAAAACTCTGGACCTGACTAATGTGTGATCTCATTTTATCTGACATGATTCTACATCACTGTGCACTAACCTCTGAGCTAATCTGCTGCCTGCTTACAATTCTATTATTGGCTTTATGGAAACAACGAGTTACCGAAAAGCCAAGTCTTGCGTGTTGTAAAAGGCTCTTATTGTACAATAACTGAGTATGTTTTTGTTTATGCAAGCCAGTACACAATTTTGGATTGGGACCAAGAAATGAACAACAATTTGAAAAATGTTTGCTTTGTAAATAGTTTTATTATGTTTTAATGCTTTCAATGTTTATGCTAAATATTTATTTACTTATTTCATTTGCATTGTCTCTTATTTCTAATATTGTCTCTATCCCTCAGACAATATTAGGAAAATACTGAAAGACTCCATAAACAATTACTTAAAAACATGGTAACTTTACATGGCAAAGCGTACACCCCAGGGGCGTACCTAAAGGCTATGGGGCCCGGGTGCAAAAGTTCAGCTCACCCCCCCCCCCCCGGGCCTCCACCCCACACTCTCCTGTACCCATACCTAGATCGTGCTGTATAAATGATCTAACCCCTTGGCGTAATCTTTCCAAACATGATGCATTTCCTGCACATGAAAATTTGTTTGTAGCCCCGCAGGCCATTCTCACACACACTGCTTTTGACGGTGTCCTGAGCGCCTTACTAACCACGGTACAGCACTCCCATTGATTTTAATGGGGTTACTCAAACCTGCGCTCGAACGCGGTGTTTATTAGCACCACCATTTTCGAGAGCTCTGTGTTCTATTTTTGCGTTTTCGTGGTTTTTAACACACCTCCTCACAATGATGGAGTGCATTAAAAAGTGCTGTCAAACGCTGTAACCTGTGTTCAAAAACTCTGCTGCAAAATTCTGGTAAAACTGCCACGATTTTAAGCTGCATTTTCTGAATACATGTGTGAGAGCGGTCTTAGGGTGCCTGTCCATGGGCAGGTTTGAATTGCGTTCCCTGAGGCGGTAATCCGGCCATGGGGAACGCAGTAAAAGCTCTCCATAGTGTTGCTATGGAGAGCACCTCGCCCCTGTCCATGAGCGGAGAATCATTGTGATTCTCCGCTCTTGGGCGGCAATTCGCAGCATGCTGTGAATTTACTGCGATTCTCTGTGGTCAGCCTATCTGTTACTCTCACTGTCCAGGGTATATGCAGCAGCTCACGCCAGCAGTACAGCTCAAACGCATCAGTCCTCCTATCAGCTTTTTTCACAGTCCAGCTTTCACATCCATACATGGCTATGGAGAAAACAATGGTTTGCACTATCCTGTGTTTAATTGCTATGCTGATATACCTACTTTTCCAGACTTTGTCCATGTTTAGCATCGCTCTTCACCCCAATACTACCCTACGTTTTATCTCTGACCTAACATTATAATAATACAATTATCTAAAATATTATCAGCTCTATTTGTTTGCGGGAACTGTCTGATAATATACATGCAAGGCAGGAAGGAAATTTATTGGCATACTACTGTATTGGTGAAGGTTTTCTGCTTAGAGATCTGTATGGCAAGTGCTTGGAATCTGGATTTCCCACAGGGTAATTGAATTTCTAAGCCATGTAATGGGAGTATTTCCTATAATAGCATTATGTTGGGAGATTGCTATTTATGCAGTTGCTGACAATCCATAACTGGGATTTGACTTCAAATATGACTTTTCTGACACTTTTTTTTTTTGCACTTGGATTTTAAGTCCACATGTGGAATAAAATGTATCTTGTACACTTTAGCATAGATTTCCATTTAAACTAATGGTATACGTTAGATGTGGTTTTTGCTGTACTGTTTGTGTGGATATACTGGCTCTGAAGTGCCATAGAGTAGGAGATTCATACGGAGGAGTCAGAGTCGAGATACAGTAAATACACATCATGATGACGTAGGCAACAGAGAAGGACTAGCATGGTAAAAGGGGCCTGTAGGGATCCTGCCTTAAAAGCCTGATCATATGTGCCAAGAGGTAATAAAACAAAAATCAGATATCCCCAACCTTTTATATCTTGTGAGCCACATTCAATTTTGAGTGATGGTCGGGAGCCACATTCAACTCAAAGATGGAGGTACATTTTTAGGCTAGTGCTATATAGCACTGATCTAAATTGTTTCATATTGTCTTTAATTAGTACCACACAGTCTGTACAAAAAGGTGACACCTTGCAGTTGGTCCCTACTGTTATGCAAAATTACCCATAATACATCTGCTGCATACATGTAATACATACTGTACTATGGTTGAAGAAAGACAAGTCAATGAAGTTCAGTCAGGGGAGGACAATGTTATGCTATTGTTATGTATACATTGTAGTATATGGTTTGCATCATATATGCAATGCACATAGTCATATCATATGGCTTCTCTGGTTTTGGGATACTGCGTGAAATGTCCAATACTGCTCAATGGGCACTATTTTTATGACGTTATTTAAGCACTGTCCGTGGACATTATGTGGATGCTCCATAAAACTACTATTTGGATTGTACTGTTGTGGATTTAGTATGGTGGTAGCAGTGTAAGATGCTTCCTTGACTTTATTTGTGTCTTATCTTAGACATTAGCACAGTATTTCCTATAAAGCTGGGTAATGGAGTCTCACTCATCAGCATCTGTCAACCTAGTAAACACTACAGTGGTGGACTGAAGAGGGATGCTGGGACATGGAGGCTTTTTTTCTGTTAAAATACACCAATTATTTATTTTAATATGGTGCTCGGGGGTAGAGGGACAGACCAGCTCTCCGGTAAAGGAATTGAGTATTCACTTTGATATTATCTAGTAGGTCTAAAATCACAGAGGTGAGAAAAAATGCTCAAAGACATAACTCACAGAAAAAGAGGCCAAATACAAGATATATACCACAGGAAATGCTCAATCGCCATTTAACCTGAAGGCATGCAGTAAGCCAGATTGCTATGTAGAAAAGCAAAAATGTTCAGGTGCACGCTGATTGCGCAGCCACTTAACTCAACCAAGGGTGGAGGAGGGGTGACTGCCAAAAGAACCAGCCTCCACCATATAAACTGATACCAGGACGACTGCCACACATGCAGTGATACAACCCACGCTGACAAAGCAGTGGATTGCCCTGCATTGAAAGTGTGCCACACAGGCATGTCAGCCTGGGCTCCTCCAGCATCTATAGCAAACCGCATGCATAAAAAACACACACATAAATGCAGGAGTTAGTTAGTATTTTAGGCCCAAAAGACGTAAGCTGGCGCACCATGGCATTATTAGAGATGAGCGAGCGTACTCGTCCGAGCTTGATGCTCATTCGAGTATTAGGGTACTCGAGATGCTCGTTACTCAAGGCGAGCACCACGCGATGTTCGAGTCAATTCCATTTCCTTCCCTGAAAGTTTTGCACCATTTTCTGGCCAATAGAAACGCAGGGAAGGCATTACAACTTCCTCCTGTGACGTTCCAGCCCTATCCCACCCCCCCTGCAGTGAGTGGCTGGCGAGATCAAGTGACCCCTGAGTATTTAAAGTAGGGCCGCCTGTGGCTCGCCACAGTCATACACTGGGAGAGATCAGGGACAGTGCTGGTGCTGCTATAGGGAAAGTGTTAGTGTAGGATCCTGTGTAAAAGGATCCCAATGGTCCTTCTTAGGGCCAGATCTGACTGTCTGCATTACTGTTGTGGCTGCTGGTAGCAGTTTTGCTAATTTTTTTTATTTTTGTATAGCGGGCGTGCAGCCCCATTACAGCTATAGCGTTCTCAGGCTGCAGTCTGTACTACATAGTATAGGGACAGCGTTGCTGAGATAGGGAGAGTGGTAGTGTAGGATTCTGTGTACAAGAACCCCAACGGTCCTTCTTAGGGCTACCTGTGACCGTGTGCATTTTACAGGTTGATGGGAGTTGTAGTCCATTACTATTGCACAGCTAGGCCTGTTTGCAGCCTTCCGTATAATTTTTTTCTGGCTGTAGTTAGCGCTACATAGCCGCTGTCAGCCTCCAACTGTACGCCAATAATTCCAAAATTTTTTACACCGCTCTGTGTCTGCCGTCAACTTCACGCACAGCGTACGGCGACAGCCGCTGATAGAGGGAAAGTCATATACACGCTATATAGCCGGTATTCTTTTTCAAAAAAATTTTTTAATAAAAGCTCCTTCTTACAGCTACCTGTGACCGTGTGCATTTTACAGGTTGTCTGATGGGAGTTGTAGTCCATCACTATTGCACTTAGCCCTGTTTGCGGCCTTCCTGACTATTTTTTTCTGCCTGGAGTTTGCCTTACTATACCGCTCTCAGCGATGAAATCTACGCACATAATTCCAAGATTGTTTATACCGGCCTGTGTCTGCAGTGAATTAGAGACGCACAGCATACGGCCACAGTGACTGATAGAGGGAATGTAATATACACACTATATAGCCTGTATTCTTTTTTTTTTTTTTTTTTAAAAAAAAGCTCTTTGGTTGGGCTACCTTTGACCGTTTAAATTTTACTGGGTGTCTGGTGGGAGCTTTAGTCCATCACTATTGCACAGTTAGGCCTGTTTGCGGCCTTCCTGACTATTTTTTTCTGCCTGAAGTTTGCCTTACTATAACGCTCTCAGCGACAAAGTCTACGCACATAATTCCAAGATTATTAACACCGGCCTGTGTCTGCAGTGAATTTGACACTCAGCATACGGCCAACACAGGTATTTATAGAGGGAAAGTGATATACACCGTATATAGCCTGTCTTCTTTTTAAAAAAAAAACCCAAAAAGCTCCTTCGTTGGGCTACCTCTGACCGTCTGCATTTTACTGGGTGCCTGGTGGGAGTTTTGGTGCATCACTATTGCATTGCTAGGCCAGTTTGCGGCCTTCCTTCCTTTTTTTTCTGCCTGGAGCTAGCGTTACGATTCTGCTCTCTGCGTGAAAGTGTACGCATATATGGTCTGTGTCTGCTCTATTTGTAATCCAACATGCTGAGGGGTAGGGGTCGAGGATGTGGACACGGGCGAGGATCCGGAGTTCCAAGGGTGTGGGCACAGGCCGAGTTCCTGGTCCAGGTGTATCCCAGCCGGCTGCTGCGGGATTAGGAGAGAGGCAAGTTTCTGGGGTCCCCAGCTTCATATCACAATTTATGGGTCCACGTGGTAGACCTTTATTGCAAACAGAGCAGTGTGAGCAGGTCCTGTCATGGATGGCAGAAAATGCATCCAGCAATGTATTGGGCACCTAGTCTTCTACACAGTCCACTACTGAAACTCTGAATCCTCTGACTGCTGCTCCTCCTTCCTCACAGCCTATACTGCTGCTACAAAAATGGTACTGGGGTCTGCATATGCTTCTGCTACATAAATGTTACAGGGGTCTGCTGATACTGCTGCTTCAGAAATGTTACAGGGGTCTGCGTATACTGCTGCTAGAGAAATGTTACTGGGGTCTGCCTATACTTCCACTACAGAAATGGTACTGGGGTCTGCCTATACTGCTGCTACAAAAATGGTACTGGGGTCGGTCTATACTTCTGCTACAGAAATGTTACAGGGGTCTGCCTATACTGCTGCTAGAGAAATGTTATTGGGGTCTGCGTATACTGCTGCTAGAGTAATATTACTTGGGGCTGCCAATACTTCTACTACAGAAATGGTACTGGGGTCTGCCTATACTGCAGCTACAAAAATGTTACACGGGTCTGCCTATACTGCTGCTACAGAAATGTTCCTGGGGTCTGTTTATACCTTTGCTACAGGAATGTTACAGCGGTCTGTCTATACTATGGGTGCACTAAGTCTTCCCATCGCGGTGTTTTACCTATGTGGCACAAATAATACAGTGACTGGCAAGGCCAGAATTGCTGGCCTTGCCGGGGCGAAACTCTCCCATGGTTGGGCACTCTGATTTCTTCCTGTGTAATACCATCCTTGTGCACTTACAGCATAGGCTAGGCCAAGGAACTCAAAGACTGCCCCTTCCAGTTTTGAGCTATTTATGTTGCGGCACATGGATTTCCCGTTGCTATGTAACTTAGGGCACCTTGGGTCACAAAGGTGGAGGAATCAAGCCTGACCCTGGGCCCGCTAACGTGCTTCCCACACAGACTATAGCGGGTCCTGGTCATGATGTGTCTTGGGCTTGTAATGCCACCTCCTCCTCCTGCTTGGGGTCAGGGGTCAGCACTGGGCATCATGTATTTTCTCCCGTGTTACCACAGTTATCTGAGACACTGGTTTGGGCCAAAGAAGAGGAGCGTTACTGCATTGATGAGACCTTCACAGCTGTTCTAGCATCTGAGTCTGCTCTATACCCACGATTGCTGAGGGTGTGTGCAGAGGCCTATGTACTCAGCACAGTGAAAGTCTGCCATGTTTGGGCACTATCATTTCTTCATGTTTATTACTGTCTTTGGGTTCCTTCGGCTCGCCAACGCTGTGGGTGGACAAAGACTTCCCATAGCGGTGATTTACCTCTCCGGCACAAAGTCACTGACTGACTTGGGTAGGGGGCAGAGTGCAGATGGCTTTCCCCTTGCGGTGTTGATTGAGCTATGTGACACCTAGGCAGAATGAATACTGTGTGGGCACATGGACTTCCCATTGCTATGTCAGTCGCGGCACCTTGGGTCTCACAAGGTGTTTGCTGGGACCGAGCCTGGCCAAGGGTCCGCTTACATCCTTCCCACACAGGCTACAGTGCGCCCTGGTCATGGTTTCTTGGCCTTGTAAGGCCACCTCCAGCTCCTGCTTGGGGTCAGGGGATCAGCAATGCGCATCATGAATTTTCTCTCGTGTTACCATAGTTATCTGAGACACTGGTTTGGGCCAAAGAAGAGGAGCGTTACTGCATTGATGAGACCTTCACAGCTGTTCTAGCATCTGAGTCTGCTCTATACCCACGATTGCTGAGGGTGTGTGCAGAGGCCTATGTACTCAGCACAGTGAAAGTCTGCCATGTTTGGGCACTATCATTTCTTCATGTTTATTACTGTCTTTGGGTTCCTTCGGCTCGTCAACGCTGTGGGTGGACAAAGACTTCCCATAGCGGTGATTTACCTCTCCGGCACAAATTCACTGACTGACTTGGGTAGGGGGCAGAGTGCAGATGGCTTTCCCCTTGCGGTGTTGATTGATCTATGTGACACCTAGGCAGAATGAATACTGTGTGGGCACATGGACTTCCCATTGCTATGTCAGTCGCGGCACCTTGGGTCTCACAAGGTGTTTGCTGGGACCGAGCCTGGCCAAGGGTCCGCTTACATCCTTCCCACACAGGCTACAGCGGGCCCTGGTCATGGTTTCTTGGCCTTGTAAGGCCACCTCCAGCTCCTGCTTGGGGTCAGGGGATCAGCAATGCGCATCATGAATTTTCTCTCGTGTTACCACAGTTATCTGAGAAACTCTTTGGGCCAAAGGAGAGGAGCGTAACTGCATTATTGAGACGTTCACTGCTGTACTAGCGTCGGAGTCCGCTCTATGCCCGCGATTGCTAAGGGTGTGGGCAGAGGCCTATGGCCTCGGCGCATTTTAAGTCTGCCATGTTTGGTCAGTCTGATTCCTTCATATTTAATGCTGTCTTTGGGTTCCTTCGACTTGCCTATGCTGTGGGTGCACACAGACTTCCCATAGCGGTGATTTCCCTGTCCTGCACAAAGTGACTGACTGACTGACTTGGGTAGGGTGCATAGTGCAGATGCCTTTCCCCTTGCGGTGTCGCTAGAGCTATCCGACACCTAGACAGAATGAATACTGTGTGGGCACATGGACTGCCCATTGCTATGTCAGTTGCAGCACCTTGGGTCTCACAAGGTATTTGCTAGGACCGAGCCTGGCCAAGGGCCCGCTCACATCCTTTCAACACAGGCTGCAGCGGTTTCTGGTCATGGTTTCTTGGCCTTGTAAGGCCACCTCCTCCTCCTGCTTGAAGTCAGGTGATCAGCAATGCGCATCATGTATTTTCTCTCGTGTTACCACAGTTATCTGAGAAACTTTTTGGGGCCAAAGGAGAGGAGCGTAACTGCATTAATGTTACAGGGGTCTGCTTATACTTCAGCTGCAGAAATGTTACCGGGGGCTGCCTATACTTCAGCTGCAAAAATGTTACAGGGGTCTGCCTATACTGCTGCTACACAAATGTTACAGGGGTCTGCCTATATTGCTGCTACACAAATGTTACTGGGGTCTGCCTATACTGTTACTACAGAAATGTTACTGGGGTCTCCCTAGACTTCTACAACATAACTGTTACTGGGGTCAGCTTATGCCTTTGCTACAGGAATATTACAGGGGTCTGTGCATACTATGGGTGCACTACATTTTCCCATCGCGGTTTTCTACCTATCTGGCCCCCAAAAAAACACTGACTGACTAGGGCATGGAGTGTGGGCCGAAGCCAACATGTATTTTCTGTCACGTTACCACAGCTATCCGGGGCACTGCAATGGGATTTCTTTATGTACCTTCTCTGGGTTCCTGGGACCCACCCATGCTGTGGGTGCTATCCGGGGCACTGCATTGAGACAAAAAAGAGGAGCGATACCGCGCTAATGAGACATTCACAGCTACGCTAGCATCGGAGTCCGCTATATGACCGCGATTGCTGAGGGTTTGTGCAGAGGCCTATGTCCTGGTGGAACTGCAACTGCACCAGGTTGGGGCTGTGCAACTTTTTCCTGGCTAATCCAGTCATTGGAGCGGTGAAAGAAAATGTAACTGATTTACTGAGCCCGTCGCAGATGAACTAGCATTGAAGTCCGCTTCATGCCCGCGTTTGCTGAGGGTGTGGGCTGAGGCCTATGTCCCGGGGGAAGTGCAAGTACGCCAGGTTGGGGCTGTGGAGCTTTTTCCTGATAATCCAGTCATTAGAGCGGTGAAAGGAAAGCTAACTGATTTAATGAGCCCGTCGCAGATGAACTAGCATCGAAGTCCGCTTCATGCCTACGATTGCTGAAGCTATGGGCCCAGGCCTATGTCGTTGGTGCGGTGCAAGTCTGCCATGTTTGGCTGCTCTGATTTATTGTTCATGTCTTGGGTTGCCTAGGACCCACCTATGCTGTTGGTGCACACTTAGTTCCCATCACGGTGTTTGACCTGTCTGGGACAAAGACACTGACTGACTTGGGTAGAGGGCAGAGTGCAGATGGCTTTCCCCTTGCGGTGTCGATTGAGCTATGCGACACCTAGACAGAATGAATACTGTGTGGGCACATAGATTCCCCATAGCTACGTAACTCATGCCCACGTTTGCAGCTTCTGAGGTGGCACAGGATTGGAATGAAGATCGAACGTCAATTTCTCATTCATTCTCTACAGCATTGTGGGCTATCGCCCCGCCCCTTTTAAAGAGGGTCGCTACCTGGCCCTGCCAACCCTCTGCAGTGTGTGCCTCCGGTTCCTCCTCATGGCAGATGCACTTATAAATAGACATGAGGGTGGTGTGGCTATGCAGCCAGCGTGTGGCATGAGGACAGCTGAAGGCTGCGCAGGGACACTTCTGTGTGCGCTGCGGACGCAGGGTCGTGTGTGTGTGTGTGGGGGGGGGGGGGTTGGGCAGCATGTAACCCAGGAGAAGAGGCAGTGGTGTGTCCCACAGGCAGTGATTGTGCTTGGTTGGAGGTAGTGTGGTGCTTAGCTAAGGTGTGCCTTGCTAATGAGGGTTTGTTGGAAGTAAAAATTGTTAGGGGGGGGGCTCACTCTTGCCGCTATTGTGGCTTAACAGTGGGACCTGGGAGCCTGAGATGCAGCCCAGCATGTTGCCCCTCGCCTGCTCTATCCGTTTCTGTGTGGTTTCCATCACTTTCTTGGGTTTTCCAGATTTTCTCAAATGAAAACCTTAGCGGAGCACCAGTCATATACAAAAATGCTCGAGTCGTCCATTGACTTCAATAGGGTTCGTTACTCGAAACGAACTCTCAAGCATCGCGGAAAGTTCGACTCGAGCAACGAGCACCCGAGCATTTTGGTGCTCGCTCATCGATAATTATTATTCATTACTTTTTACTGGATGCTATTCCACAGTTTTTTACCCGTCAACAGTGACATAAAGTAACTTTTAGAATTTTGATGGGCTAATATTTAAGATGATAGTAAGTAGACAAAGAAAAGATGTGGCCAGCATGTAAAAGTAACAAGAATAGTGGGAATATAAAAAAAAACACTTGTTGATCAAAACAGGAAGGTCACAAGCTAAAACATAATTTTTTTTATTACCAAGTAGTCCTAGTATACTAATGTAAGAAAAACTTTAAAAAATTGGTTCAGTAGTAAAGTAAGGATGGGAAATAGATGGCTGTACAAAAATGTTTAATATTGAACTATAATCACTTAAATAGTTCTATTCACAGTCTTCTGTACTACAATGTATATTAGGTACTAGATGTATTTCAGTTCTGCCCTGGCCTTCTATACACAGTACCATAGGTTGAAAAGAAAAACAAATGTATATCAATTTTAACCTTTCTCAGACCTAGTGTTATGACTCAGAAGAAAACCAGGGTGGCCAGTTTTGCCTTGAGGACAAAGTAAATTTAATATTGTGATGATTATAGCAAATACATTTGACACTTGCAATACCTGTTACATCCCAGCTAAATGTTAAAATGCCACACCCAGAATAGATGTAAGGCAGATCTACCTTAGACTCTTTAGTAGGGACTGACCAGATTGCTTGTTGCTTAATCTCAGCAACTTCAAAGGAAAGAGCCTAAACTGATTAGCCAACACCTCTGTAGGATCCTAAAATCAGAAACGCTGCTAAAAATAAAATGTCAGGCCGATTATCCTGTTACGTCCATGCTGAGCCTTTAAGCAACACACCCACAACAAATGCAAGGCAGTGTTCACACAGGACATTTAGTCCATGTATAACACTAAAACCACCACCAAACACAACCAAGGTGGAAAAAGGGGAAATCAGCCAGAAAAGGGAAGAGCCCTGCCTAAAGTGGATGATCGCCCTGATAAGAGTGGGTCCACACCCCGAACCTGGACCACCTGCTCTGTCCCTAGGTGGAAGCAGGGAGTATATATATATATATATATATATATATATATATATATATATATATATATATATATATATATATATCAGGTACTTATCTAAACTAAATGACGGCACCCTGGGGAATATGGACTAGGCCAACTTCACCTGCGGACACAATGGGTACAGAAGGTTTATCTGCAACAACAGGAACAAAACTCCTAGAAGTAGCTTTGACATTCTTGATACCCAAAGGAGTTATGATATGACCTTTCATAAGGCTCTCGACAACATACTCTTTAAGAAACATTCCATGTCATAGAAGGCCACCAGAAGGTCCTTCTTATATCAGCTACTTATCTCCGTGTATTTTTAATTCCTGGATGTCCTTCCAGAACAGAATTATGCATTTCTCATAGTATTTCAAGTACTGAGTGTAACAGTACAAAGAGCTTTCCATATGGAGATGCGAAGGAGACAGATCCTTAGCCTTATGAATTTGCTTTTTCAGACCTGCGGACACAATGGGTACAGAAGGTTCATCTGCAACAACAGGAACAAAACTCCTAGAAGTAGCTTTGACATTCTTGCTACCCAAAGGAGTTATGATATGACCCTTCATAAGGCTGTCGACAACATACTCTTTAAGAACCTGTCTCTCTGTACCAGACAAGCTACGTATGTGTTTTTTTTAGGTAATTTGCAGCCTGGAATAAGATCAATACCACAATTTCCTACTACTACCCACTCCTTCTTGCATGAGTACGTATGAGAAATCCTTGATAAACGCTGGCAATTCTTCAGTTTGCATAGTAGCCATATTAACAGATATACAATTATGCTGACAGGCAGGACTCCACTTGACTATAACTCCCCTCTCCCAAGCAACAAAAGGGCTGTGTGACCTGAACCAAGGCAATCCAGCATCTTCTACGTAGGTAGTGTCCATTACAAACAAAATAAGTTCTTTAGAATGAAACCTTCCAAAGTTTAAATGGAATACAATATTTTAAACATGTTTGATAGGTAGCTTGAACTGGAATTGGATAGTGTAAAGGTTTTAAGAATAATCCCAAACATTTCACCACATCTTGATGAATCAAATTAATTCCAGCCCTACTATACAAAAATACAGTAACAGCAAAAATTGCCTGTACTCAGAATTACCTCAGCGGAAAGAGCCAGCCTGGAAGATGACATCCAGGTAATTTGTGGGTCCCCAGGAATTTCCCCCCTAACCTCCAGACGAGTTTTTGACTAAGAATTCTGAAACAGACAAGCCTGTACAAAATGACCTGTCTGACTACAGTAAAAACAGCGACTCTCAGACAAACGTCTCCCCCAGCGATTATTCTTTTTTGCCAGTGCTCCCAATTGTATGAGTTCCTCTGAATAAGGGGTCACCAAGGATGGGACCTCTAAGTGCTCACACGTTCTCTATCTCACTGACGACTAACACGGGTGTCCAACGTCATAGCTTCATCGAAGGTTTTAGGAATAGGATATATAATTGATTCATTACATTTTTCATTTTGTCATACAAACCAAAACAAAATTGACTTCTCAGAACCAACTCTATCCACTGTGTCTCCGTAGCGCACCGTAGCGAACTCCGAACAAAAATCCTGCACAGCTAACTCCCCTAGACGCAAAGTTCTGATTTTACTCTTAGCTAAAGTGATTCTATCCAGATCATCATATAGTAAACTTAAGGCAGAAAAAAAGTTGGCAACGAGCTTCAGTGGATGGCGACAAGGAAAAAGGCCAAGCCAGAGTCCCCCTGTGACTGTCAGATTATAATCCCAACCCTTTGGGACTCATCACCAGAGGATGAGGGACATAGCTTGAAATATAATTTGCTGGATTCACAGATAAAATCCTGTCTTTTGCCAGAGAAGCGATCAGGCAAATCCACCTTAGGCTCTTTAATAGGGACTGACCAAATTGCTTGTTGCTTATTTTCAGCAACTTCAAGAGAAAGAGCTCTAAACTAATTAGTCAACATCTCTATGGCATACCGCTGCAAAAATGTCAGGCCAAATATTCTGTTACATCCATGCTGAGTATTTAAGCACCACACCCAGAACAGATGCAATGCAGTGTTCCCACAGAAGAAGTAAATACCAATTAGTTCCATGTACAACACTAAAACCACCACTATACACAATCAAGGGGGAAACAAGAAGAAATCTAGACCTATCAGCTAGAAGAGGGAAGAGCCCTGCTTGAAGCAGGGCGATCACCCCGATAAGGGCACTCCACGACCCAAACCTGGGCCACCTGCACTGTCCCTAGGTGGAAACAGGGAGTTCCTATAAGCAGATGGAAATACAATAGACACAACTGAGGCTATGACAGAAGTTACACTAATATATATATATATATATATATATATATATATATATATATATATATATATATATATATATATATATATATATATTAGTATTTGGGCACTGCATGTTTTTCAGAAAAAGTGCTTAATTATTTTATTTAGTAACGTGTAGGCCCTCCTTTTGCTTGTATTACAGCGGCAACATGTCGAGGCATACTTTCCAGAAGTTCTCTGTAAGTCTGGGCAGGAATAGCTCACCATTCCCCATGCAAGGCTGTGAGAAGAGATTGTTGTGAAGATGTCATACTCATGCGGTGTCATACTCTTTTCTCCAGTTTGTCCCACAAGTGCTCGATTGGATGAATGAATAGTTATTACAAAATGAACAGTATTTGCACGTTTGCTGAATTTCTGCAGTGTCCAAATACTTTTGTCCACATAGCGTATATTATAAAAATACACCAACTACTTCGCTTAAGTAAGATGGCTGCACTCAAGGGGATATGGACCAGACTAACTTGACCAACAAGAGATAAATAATCAGCACCCTGTAGGGGCTGATATATATAAACTCCCAATCTAGCAGATTGACCAGCTAGGGGGAAACACAAAACACCTAAGGGATTCACCACATATGAATCCAAAGAACCTTCTGCAATGACAGGGGAACCCTAAAGGATAACAGACATACGTTCCAAAAAGGGTTGTAATATTGCTCAGACTAATTTTGTGCCCCCAGTCCGTTTCCGCATTGCAGTGGTTATACCATGACCCTTTGTGGCCAGCGAGCCGTGACAATATTATGGTATAGTCTCCTACATTCCTCATTGCCTTCACTATCATTGTAAGGTTCATAGTTTAGGCCTAAATTGCCTTCAACTAAAACTAACTGAAACAGGTACTTATTTTCCATTTTATAGTGATTAAACATTCTGTCTGAAACTACCTAAAAACAGAGCACAACATACAACCCATGATGCACAACACAAATCTATCCATCCACAGTATATGTTAAGATTATGGTAATTATTTTTGTGATTTGCATAACAAAGCAACATCATGCATGGATAGTGGTTCTTCCCTACTGCAAAATTTTAAATATGTTGATTTGAATCAGGCCCATCTGTTTTAAGGGCCAGAAGAACCAGATTGTTTCATAAAATATACATAATACCACACACTGCATGTAGAGTTTGTTATTGTAGTTCACTCTTGTGATTCACCATGTTGGGGAAGAAATAGAAGATCAAGTGATTAGCCTTAGGGCACAAGGTGTTGACAGCGAGATTAGAAGCTTGTCCAAAACTGTTTAACACATGTTTCTGCAGTACTAGAGAAATGTCTGAATCTGTGTGTGAAAAATGATAGCAGCAACATTAAAGGACCGTGCTCCATAAAGGGAACTCAGATTAGAAGTTTCCCCCAGAAGCTTCGTTTCTATCACCATTTGCTCCTCTTTGATAGATAACCCCCAAAGTTATCAGGATACTAATAACTTCCTCCTTTAGCAATATCCTCAATCATTTGTTGAGAATGAGCTTTCCCTCCAGCTTTAATCTGATTTAATAGTTGAGTTTCTATTCTACTGGATCTGCAATCAAGAGAAAGCACTCGGCCATGCAGCACCCTCTCCATCATTTGAATGGAGCTGTAAGTTGGAGGCAAAGGTCACTCACCATCAGACACTAATATCAATCATATGTCTGCGTGCTTATGGGTAGAAGAATATGGAAATGCCACAGATAATCGCAAGACTTGCAGGCAAAGTAGTGGTTCGCTGAAGGAAAATGACTTAAGGGCCAGCCAAAATAAAGATAAGACTTCAGGTCTGAATGTCAATCATTTTCCTTCAATAAACCACTAGACTACATTATTTACAGGTCTGGTGAGTGTAAAGAATATGTCTTATTTTCCATAATTTGAGATGAACACTAAGTGAAAAGAGGTTTTATGGAATGTCAAATGTGAAGTGTATTCTGACATCTTGTATGGGTATGTTGCATCAGTTTGCTTTGCCTATCTTCGTATGCAATAAGACTAATGATAGCCATCAAAATCATAGCAAACACTAATAACACCAATAAGTTTACGATGTGTTAAATTTGAAATCAATAATGCTTATCCATTATAAAAGTATATGTCACAGAGTATATTCATAAAATATGGTTTTTTTTACTCATTTACTACATTTGATCATAAATTATAATTTTAATTTTAGAATTTCCAATTCACTAAATGTTAATAGATAAATCATATGAAATACAAATTAACTGAACATTTTAATTAAAAAGTCTGAAAGATAAAATCAGAATTCTACTTTAATCCACTTATCAGAGAGCAGTGTATTGTGGGAGCTTGGGGACAGTTACACAGTTAGAGGTGCAGAGCACAAAAAAGGACATGCAGAACAAGTATCATTTTTGCTTTCACTTTGGGTGTGAATGGTAAAAAATGACGTGCAAATGAAAAAGTATGTCAAAGAAGGCATTGAGAAATGTAAAGAGTTTTCCACTTCGAACAATGCTTTTTTTTATTGTAAGGATCAACTAACAGTTAGCTTATCACACCAACACCCAAAGACCAGATCTATGGTGAAACAAGTGGTGACAAGTGTTTGATTTCCCTGCAGCACCACCACAGGGAATATGAAGTGTTACACAGGTCTTGATTACATCAATGGCCAAGTCATGTAATGCATGGATATTCTGGGGCTTCCAAGATTATGTATGTTCTTTGCAAAAGCTCTCTCCTCTAGCTAATAGATAAAGCTACTGAGTCCACCCCCTCTATTTCTTAATAGGGTATTTTACAAACTTTTTATGTAGATTTGAAATTTGAAATATTAAAAAAAATGAAAGTTCTTGTAAAGCGCTCATGCATTGAACAGATAAAATCAAGAAATATGGTAATATTGTAGACTGTGGGGGAGATGTATCAAAACTGGTTTAAAGTTAAGTAGTTGCTTAGAGCAACCAATGAGATTGTACCATGTATTTTTCTAGTTGTTAAGCAAAACAAAGTCCTGCTATAAGCAGGTTTTCATTCCTGTGAATGATAACTTGATACTCTCATATTGAAAAAGTGGTTGAATGAGAATTAATTTATATGCAAATCACCTAATAACTAGAGATGAGTGAGCATACTCGCTAAGGGCAAATACTCGAGCGAGTATTGTCCTTAGTGAGTACCTGCCCGCTCGTGAGAAAAGATTCGGGTGCTGGCGGGGTGAGCAGTGTGTTGCGGGAGTGAGCAGGAGGGAGCGGGGGGGGGGGGGGCAGAGAGAGATATATCTTCCCCCCATTTCCCCCCACTCTCCCCCGCTGCTCCCTGCCCGAATCTTTTCTCACAAGCGGGCAGGTACTCTCTAAGGACAATACTCGCTCATCTCAACTAATGACCCATAATTACATTATAATCATGACATACAGCAGTTACATATTGAATCTAAAAGCCTAGCCTGCTTTATCTTCAGCTATGGCTCTGGGTGTAACGTATACTGTATACTTATACCATTAAAGTCTCCCTTTTTACTTAAGTAGTTTACTGTATTAAGTCATCTAATGGATCCGTCCTTTAAAGTGGTCTGGAACCCTCTAATGTATGTACATGACTCGTTATTTATGATTCAGAAAACCAGATTAAATTCAGGGCTATCCCAATATATGTTACCAGGAGGAAAAAACCCTTGTGTAGTGTGAAATGTTATTATTTTCTAAAATGACTGCTCCAAAAGCAGGCAAAACAGTGTTGTGATGACAGGTGCCCTTTAAAACGATGGTATTGCTCCTGCCATAGACTCTTCAAAAAGTTTATGCAATCGTGATTAAATATTTACCCAATGTATTGCCATTAAAAAACGTAACTTTTTCAGATGAAATCATCTGCAAGTATAACATGAGTAATTCTCCTTTAAAAGAAAAGTTATTTTTTTTACAAAGAGTGATACAGTGTGTATCCTTGTTATTAATACTGCTGTACCTCCATGATTGAGAGAAGGCTGAAGGGGAGGCAATCCTTTGACATGGTGTAGAGCAGAGATTTCATGAAATTCAGATGAGTTTGTCTTGGTTCAGACATTATTCTCAGCAGGACCCACTTTGGCAGTTTCATGTTGGAATAGTAAACAGAGACTAGAAAGTGCATCTAATATTCGTACCATATGCTTAGGGAAACATATGCATATGCCTATTGGTGTCTTCGATGTACAGTGAAAGCAATCTCATGAATAAAAATGCATGCAGGGTAGCCTGACTTCAAGATTCCGTTACTCTTGAGTGTGCAGCAAAAAATAACATTTCAAATGAATTATCTTACTGAAGTGTTCTTATTAAATCTACAAAGCATTTAGAAACAGCATCACATTTACAAAATAAACCACAAATGTATATTTCTCCCAATTTAGTAAATCTTATTTTATATTTGAATTTCATTATTTAACATTGTATAATTACTGTTTATAATTGCCTATTATAAACTGCATTATTGTCATTACCTGTAAAGAGTAGAAATGTAATTTTGCAAAAATAATATGCTGCTGGGCTCATGTACCCCCATTTGTGGATTCACAATCTTGGAAAAAATGAACAAACTCATAAACTCTATTCCTCACTTGAACCCTTTCAAGTCTAGAGATTTTTTTTATCCTTTGCGCCCTTCCTTTCCAGGAGCTATAACGTTTTTATTTTTCTATCAATATAGCCATATGAGGCTTGTCTTTTTGTGGGACAAGTTAGATTTTTAATGGTGCCTTTGAATGTATCATATAATGTGATGATAATCATTTAAAAAATTTTAAGAGGGGAAAAAATGAAAAAAAACTAAAACATTTTTTTACAACAGTCATGGCAAAATAAAAATGACATATTCACTTTATTTTGTGGCAATACAAAAAAAAAACACATTTTTTACGAGAGTCATGACAAAGTAAAAACGACATGTTCACTTCAAATTTAGTGTTGACCTTAGTATCTTAGTGGTTAAATGTCCAAGATCAGAGCTCGTTCCCCCCAAAATCATACGATGCACAAAAATAAGACTAAAAACTTCTATTTGAATATTTTTCTTTTTTTTTATGCTCCTCTTTTTTTTGTCTTATTTTTGTGATTATTTCCTTTTGTTTCCTTTGTGGCAATGATTATGATCCATGGTCAATATAATTATATTTTTGTATTCTATTTTTGATATATAGTGCTGTTTTGTGATACTTAATCTCCTAATTCTAATTGCTACATTTCTTTTCTAGATTTTTTTTTAACATTGTTTCAAAATATGGTGTGATTGTTCTCAGTAAGAGAAACCAAGTAATCTTGTAGATATGATACCTTTTAATGGCTAACAAAAATACATGATGTTATAGCGAGCTTTCAGACCTCTTAGGGTCCTTCCCCCTAGGCATAATAGAACATATCTAAAGACGTATTTAATTTATACACATGATCACATAGAAGGGCACAACCATGGCAAACTTAATTTGCACTAGATAAATACCAGAGACAGGATTAGAGAGCACAGTTATGTTGGGATTAATAGCACTTAGGTAAATACCAGGGAAGGATGAGCATAACAGTAAATAATTAGTCCAGTGACTAGGAATGTGAAAGTTTATAGTCTCTAAATTGATGTTAGGGGGTCAACACCAGGCCAACGTATAACTACTGCTCTAGGTAAGTATATATATATTTTTTATTTTTACACATTTCTGGATGAATTGCAGGGAAGGGCTTATATATTTAACCCCTTCCCGACAATTCATCCCGCGATCGTCGGCAGCCCATTGCTTTCAATGGAGTCGGCTGTATTGCCGGCTCCATTGAATTCAATGGGCTAACATCGTTCTTCTCTGCCACAGCTGTTACAGCTGTGGCAGAGGAGAACGATCTTTACGCTGACAGTGGGGGGGGGGGGGGTGTCTCACTCTTGCCGCTATTGTGGCTTAATAGTGGGACCTGGGAACTTGAGATGCAGCTCCTCGCCTGCCCTATTCGTTTCTGTGTCTTTTCCATCACTTTCTTGTGTTTTGCAGATTTTCACAAATGAAAACCTTAGCGAGCATCGGCGATATACAAAAATGCTCGAGTCACCCATTGACTTCAATGGGGTTCGTTACTCGAAACGAACTCTCGAGCATCACTGAAAGTTCGACTCGAGTAACGAGCACCCGAGCATTTTGGTGCTCGCTCATCTCTAGTTATAAACTTATACTCCCAAATTCTTCTGTGACATTGGGACTTAAAATTGCCTTTAAGAATGATATCTCTCATATGTTGTGTCCATGACTAGAAATATGTTTTGCCACAGGTAATTCTGTCTTTCTCTCTTTAATCACGTGGCAATGCGATCTCAGCCTTGCTTTCCTTTAAGTATGATAACTCTCATATGTTATATGTTGTGTCTGTGACCTTCTGTGACCTTTAAGAGAGAAAGACAGAATCATACCTACAAGATTACTTGTTTTCTCCTACTAATAACAATCACACTTTGCTCTGCTGGCTAACACAGTACTAAACTTTTTTTTTTTCAAAATATGCTAACATGTAAATATATTATTGTCCTTTAGCTCAGTTTTTAAGCGACAGGCTGCAACTATTGCTTAAATATTTGTACTTTTCTTAAAGGGGTATTTGCAGCTAAAACATTTATGACATATCCTGAGGACATGCTGTGGGAGATTTCCAATAGGTTCACCATTTTGTATGTATTTTCTGTTGTCAACTGTGAATATACTGTATTCTGTCTATGGTCAAATCCTTTGGGGGAAGGGAACATCGCCCCCCCCCCACCTCCACAAGAATTGGAGGAGCAGTGCTGTGTGTCCAAGAACTGGTCAAACTGGTTCTAACTGGCAGAAACCTATCTAGAAATGTCTTTGTCTTCGACAAGCAGAGAGGAGAAACAAGATGTTCTTCTCATGAAACCAAATTCAACAATGAACTGAGCGTGCTCACCGAAGTTCCTCCCAGATGGATGACCTCACAAGCTATCTCACAAACAGCTCCCTCTGAGAATGACCTATCAGCACACTAAATAATGTAAGTGTCTCCTAAATTACTTCACTTCCTGTGTTAAGATTTTATTTAAACTTTACGCGCGTGAATAAAGTCAGACTCTTTTGGGACACATGATGTCTGACGTGTGGTCTTTGAAAGGCTCTCCAGGCCTGCACATATTATTTAATTTGAAACACACAGTATATCTGAAATAGCGAATTTTGCGCTAACAAATTTGGAGGCACTGCTGAGATAATGAAGATACAGAGATATGAAGATATTTCATCGTTATCCGGACACAAGGGGACTTCGAAACAGAGACGGACAGATAATGAGCTCAAACAAGGTTGGAGTGTATAAATGCGGTAGAAAGCGCTGCAAGTGTTGCGACAGCATTGGACAAGGAAGGAAAGAGGTTTACTGTAATAGAGAAAAGAAAAGTATAAAAATAAACCAATTCCTGAATTGTTGCTCCCGTTTTATAATCTACCTAATAGAGTACCCATGTAGATTGCAATACATTGGCCGCACCACTAACACTTTAAGTTCCAGATTAAATCAGCATAGGTTTAATATATCCATGGGTTACATGAAATACAGTGTTTCACGGCATTTTGCAATGGAACATCAAAAAAATCCCAAGGACCTGCGCATCCGACCACTAGAACATATCCGCAATCATTCCTTTGCACAACTTAAAGCCAGAGAAATGTTCTGGATTTATAGAATGGATTCGTTAGTGCCGGTTGGATTGAATGAGGTGCTGGAAAAAATATGGGGAACACTACATTACACTAGAATATTAATTTATATGGAGACAATATCTGGTTCTAATTATCATCTGGTAGATAGTGTCAGCGCAAAATTCGCTATTTTCGATATACTGTGCGTTTCCAAATTAAGATAATCTGTGCAGGCCTGGAGAGCCTTCAAAGACCACACGTCTACATCATGTGCCCCAAAAGAATCTCCCTTTATTAAGCGCGGGTAAAACTTAAATAAGTTTCAACACAGGAAGTGTACAGTTACATTATTTAGCGTGCTGATTGGTTGTCCTCAGAGGGAGGTATTTGTGAGGTAGCTTGTGATGTCATCCATCTGGGAGGGACTTCAGTGAGCACGCTCAGTTCATTCTTGAATTTGGTCTCATGAGGAGAACATCCTGTTTCTCCTCTCTGCTGTCCAAGACAAACATTCCTAGATAGGTGTCTGCCAGTCAGAACCGGTTTTACCAGTATTGGAACAATAGGCACTGCTCCTTAAATTCTTGTGGAGGTGTGGGGGGGGGGGGGGGGGTGATCTTCACTTCCCCCAGAGTTTCAGACCATTATAGACAAAATACAGTATATTCACAGTTGACAACAGAAAATACATACAAAATGGTGAACATATAGGATATCTCCCACAATTCCCTCCTTTGTTGTGCGTATTTTCATTCTCCTGGATAGTTTTTCCTTCCTATTTGTGTTCTCGGGCCTTTCCCTACGGCCTACAGGGGACCTTAGCTGTCACCTTCGCCATGAGGCTGCCTCCCGCAAGGGTGACACCACACGCCTGGGCCCTTTCCCTGTCTCTTGCCTTATCCCTTCCTACTGCTGGGTGATATCCAGGATAAGGAAAATACCACACAACACGTTACAGTTTCCCAACGGTATTCTAGGTAGATTGCTCCTGAAAGATTGATCTTTATTCCACGTTTTCTGCATAAGCCACATTGTTCATAGTTTAGATGACATACAACATGTTGAATGTGACTGGCTTTCCAAGGTGTGATCTCAGGTTATATTGTTTGTTACATGTTAACATTGGTCTGATTACACAATATGGCTGAAACATTGGTACACTTACTGCTACCTTATTGTATCTATTGACATTTTTCTGATCTTTGACACATTACCAGGGGCGTAACTATAGAGGATAGAGAGGTTGCAGTTGCACCCGGGCCCAGGAGCCTTTTGGGGGCCCATAAGGCCTCTCTTCTTCATATAGGGAACCCAGTACTATGAGTAAAGCATTACAGTTCAGGGTCCGGTTCCAAGTTTTTCATCGGGGCCCGGGAGCTTCAAGTTACGCCTCTACACATTACATATGAAACAGTATAACTCTCTTCATAGGATGTACGTCTTCTGTTACCCTTATGAGGAAGAAGAGAAACGACAGCCCAATGACCGCAAGGGTCCTACATATCACAAAGGATTATGGGCCACATTTGTCTCCTTCCTTGATTATCTTTATTCAATGTCTGACATGAACCCAAATTAGCTTTTCTTGAGGTTTCACTGTGATCGTAGTGGTTAACAGCACTTGAAAGGATTCTTTGCATTTTGATCTGGAAACACGGAGAATGCACATTTATGAGTGACAGATGATATAACTCCTGATGTTAGGCACTCACATGGGAGGTAAGGCCCTCCTTTTTGGCCTGCAATAAGAATAGGCCTATTACAGCAGCATTACCAAACAAAACCTTCATAGGGACTCAACTTAGTCTTATATTTAGGCGTGGTTCTAACCGAGTAGATGACTAATAAAATGTTTACCTCGATTATTTACTATGACTTCTGGTGTATCCAAATATTCAAAATTACTTTCATAAAACATATTCTTAGGTCATATTTTTGGCGTGTTAAAAAAAATATTTTTATTTTATTTTATTTTTTTATTTCTCAAGCCATGCCTCCAAATAACATGAAAAAAAAGGTCTATGCAAACCAACAACTCCAAACACCTACCTTTGGTAGATGTATGCTATCATTCTGCAGTCACTGATACAGATAGTCTGGCTCGCACCGAGAAGGTACCTTGACCAATTGGCCTGGATTGTAATGGGCGCATATCATGCACCCCTGTACAAACCCTATTGCAGCAGTGTTGAACCCTGGGGTAAGCCAAGCAGAAGACACCATACCACACATTACCTCCTTGGATGAATGGGTTAGGTCAGGGATCAGGTGTGACATCATGGAGTACAGCGTGCAGGGGAGGCACAGGCATTTACCTTTCTGCCAGACCCCAGTAGCATTCCGCTCGCTTTTCCACTCCTCCTTTTTCTTCTTTTGAGGCCTGTTCCTGTAATTCAAGCAACAGAGAAATATCTACACCTGTTTCAGGTGCAAGCAGGTTACCAGCCGTTACCTCATTCAAGGGAAGTCAGGCTGCTGCGGTGCCTGCTCTCTGGTTCCTTCCAGCCTCCGTAGTTGTCTCTTTGGCATAAGCCTGGACTCTGATGATAAGTCACCTGTGCGGAAAGAGCTAAAACCTTGTAGAACAAAGACACTGCTTCTGCATTCTGGATTGGCTTACTCGAGGACCCCATGAAACTTCCACTGTGCCACAAAGGATGTGAAATCGTGTACGATTCCCAATGTGTACCTTACGTCGGTGCAGACACAAACTGTCTTACCTGCAGCCAGCTTACATATTTCAGTGAGCGCCATCATCTCTATTTCCTAAGTAACTGAGTGTCTCAGGAGGAACAGAGTGGTTTTTGTACAATTACCTCTTTCTGTTGGCCACCATTGCATAGCCTGTTTCGCCTGTCCATTTCGTCGATATTTGAACCATCTATGGGTAAAACTCAAGATTTACATTAATCATGGCAGTTACAACATTATTGTTAGGACCCCTCGTTTCTCTTTTCATTAATCTTCCGACAATCATACAATCATGTGCTTGCTATTTAATGTCATGGTCTGCGCCTGCCGCCCCTCCTCTCAACCTTCTGAATTCAGTAAAAGACATGAAACAGCATTTGGAACTATACCCCTCTTGATTGCGATATGTGAGGGTGCTAGCAGGGCAGTCTCATACATAGTTAGTCTGGAAACTGAAAGATGTTTAGTTTGCACTCTATGCAGTATTTAATGACCCCTTGAGGAAGCATGATATTAAGGGGCCCCACACCATCTCTGTTACCTGTACGAAAACATACTGCAAACAGGAGAGGAAATATTGTTATTACAATCTACAACCATAACAACTGCACCAATGATGGTTAACTACTGGTTTACTAAGGGACTGGTATCCCTGATACCATTTGGGATATACTCAATTACTGGCATCCAAAATTTACTTATTTTTTCAAATGTAACTATTTTCACGTAAAATACTGTTGTTAATTGAAAATGAGATACACTCTAAAATAGAACTTTTGTTATTAATTTGACTAAAGTACTTATCAGATGTCTCAAGTACACCATTACCTCGTTTTAGTATCTTAATTCAATAATATTCAAATTAACACGACTCAATATTTTTATATTCTCCACATACTCAAAGAACCTATATATATATATATATACACTGTGGCAATCCTGGACTATTATCTCACACAACTACCCTCCGGAATAAAATTAGATGCCCCTCCTTTGGTCACCTACATTTGTTCAAGTGAGAGACTTAACATGGAGTCTAAGAGTGACCTTCCCTCTATACATTACCACAATATACATATCTATACCAACATCCACTTAAATGGAGACACACTTCTCTCCTAGGCTGGTCTGTGTGGAGGGTGGAGCAAGACCTCTTCCTATTGTTCTTCCCTCCCATCTGCTTACATCACCTCGCTCCACCCCCTGTGGTCTGGCTCAGCATTTGGTCATTCTTGCCTCATTTCCTTTCTAGCCACCGGACAGTATAAACACCATATAACACAATCTAACTCTCATACGGGCCCTTCATTTATACACAAACTCACACTCACTGGGGTTTTCACTCACTCATATACAGACTGATAAGTATCTCATGTGAAGTAGAAACTGGGATTGTATTTACCGTACATAGAACTTCCCATATTGAACAAAGTATATATATATAAGAAAACTCTTATGTACCGCGGTTTTTACATATTTTGTTCAGAATAGGCTATCCAATGACAAACACAATACAACTTATGCCCATTTCCACCCACATACTTATATTCACCACTCCAGATAACAACCATTATCACCGTTCATTGTTAAACCTTCAACCTTTCTCTTAACTCATTGACTTGCTTTTTCCTTTCCCATTTTTGTGTGTCCATTTGTGTTTACAAACATCATCTCATTGAATTTGCTTGCGAGTCATACTTTGATTTTTCCCACACCTCACGACACAGGTCTGGCTTACCACTAATAAGCACTTACAATTTCACCCCTGCCCATCTTGTCGTAATTGGAAAAATCCTTAATTAATTGAGATTCTCTACTCCTGCACCTCATGGCACAGATCTGTACTTTTGGCACCACATTGTGGAACCTCAACATCCTGCTTGGCCAAGCCATAATCGGAGCAGAACCTCTGGCTAGCCCACATCTTTACTCCAAGCCCAAATTCCCTTGAGTTGAGGTATGCCAACATGGCAAATACAAGCATTCCATGTGCACCCCTCCCCCCACATAACAAAGGGAGACCTCATCAACCACATGTTGAACAATGGAAACTCTCTCACTGCATGGACACTCTCAGCAACTTTACTCACTACTATAACCTTCAGCTAAAATTGTATATATAAACTTTCCTTTTTGCTTTCTTTTAACAAGTTATACTACACTTTCTTTGTTCCTTATTAACCTGCACAGTCTGTTCACACCATTCACTACTACAGAGACAATACAAAACCCCCCCATAGCTCACACCTTCTTTACACTCAGGACATTACTTCACAGACAACATTAAAACCACACAGTATATCTACTTGATTGTTCTTTTGATACAGACTTATCATATTTCAACTCACCCGGCCTGGGGCGGATCATAGCAGAGAGGGAAAGATGATACAGGTATAAGAATAGCTTATTACCTTGTTTGAGCTCATTATCTGTCCGTCTCTGCTTCGAAGTCCCCTTGTGTCCGGATAACGATGAAATATCTTCATATCTCTGTATCTTCATTATCTCAGCAGTGCCTCCAAATTTGTTAGCGCAAAATTCGCTATTTTCGATATACTGTGCGTTTCCAAATTAAGATAATCTGTGCAGGCCTGGAGAGCCTTCAAAGACCACACGTCTACATCATGTGCCCCAAAAGAATCTCCCTTTATTAAGCGCGGGTAAAACTTAAATAAGTTTCAACACAGGAAGTGTACAGTTACATTATTTAGCGTGCTGATTGGTTGTCCTCAGAGGGAGGTATTTGTGAGGTAGCTTGTGATGTCATCCATCTGGGAGGGACTTCAGTGAGCACGCTCAGTTCATTCTTGAATTTGGTCTCATGAGGAGAACATCCTGTTTCTCCTCTCTGCTGTCCAAGACAAACATTCCTAGATAGGTGTCTGCCAGTCAGAACCGGTTTTACCAGTATTGGAACAATAGGCACTGCTCCTTAAATTCTTGTGGAGGTGGGGGGGGTGATCTTCACTTCCCCCAGAGTTTCAGACCATTATAGACAAAATACAGTATATTCACAGTTGACAACAGAAAATACATACAAAATGGTGAACATATAGGATATCTCCCACAATAGGAATAGAGATTATGTAAATTATGATAGTAGTTCGATTTGTATATATTTATCTTTTTTATTAGTATATTTATTTGTTAAAAAATTTTCCTTCATGTTTATTTATGTAGTTATTGGTGAGAATAGGAATAATGCTATACTTATTACATATGCAGTATAAATACGGATACAGATAATCTATTTTTTAACTTCTTGAAATTCTATGAACAATGTCTTGAAAAAAATGAAGTTTAATATGTATTGATTCATTATACACAATTATAATTGTTTTAATGTAGGTACACTGCTATTTAGCGTCGTTTCAATGTATTTTTATCAGCCGGAGTCCGGAGTTTAGCACGTACGGACACTGCTACATAAACTGCGTAGGTTTATACGTAGCTACGTAAATGGCGTAACTTCATCGAACCGTCATATTTAATCCCCCGATGCTTGATCAACACGTCAGCGAGGGAGAGACTGGTGTCCCACGATGCAGGCTCCGGACTCCGTCACTATGAAATGTGAGTAACCCTCTAAATAGTGATGTTTGTTTCAATTTGTCATGCTTGAAAAAAGGCACTGATATTAGTGCCGAAACGCGTTGCAAGACTTTTATATTTTTTTATGTACAATCGTACAATTAAATATATTTTACCACATACTGTGGAGACTTGATAGTTTCCCTTACTGGATTGCAAGACCCCGAAAAAAGAGCGCAGGAGGATTTTTCTATTATAGTTGTATCGACAAGCAGAGAGGAGAAACAAGATGTTCTTCTCATGAGACCAAATTCAAGAATGAACTGAGCGTGCTCACCAAAGTTCCTCCCAGATGGATGACCTCACAAGCTATCTCACAAACACCTCCCTCTGAGAATGACCTATCAGCACACTAAATAATGTAAGTGTCTCCTAAATTACTTCACTTCCTGTGTTGAGATTTTATTTAAACTTTACGCACGTGAATAAAGTCAGACTCTTTTGGGACACATGATGTCTGACATGTGGTCTTTGAAAGGCTCTCCAGGCCTGCACATATTATCTAATTTGAAACACACAGTATATCTGAAATAGCGAATTTTGCGCTAACAATGCCATACATGTCTAATCTATCTGGAGAATTGAGGTCCCATGACCTGCCAAGTGAGTTTGCCACCAGTGGTAACATCAAGGCAGAGAGTGAATAGAGAGGTTGTCATACCTGTATGCCGCTCCCCCAATTATGGAAATAGCCAAGAACATTGCTTTCCATATAAGTGCAGGTCCAAAAGGAAGGGCTTACACCTACCAGATATTTATCCATATTTACGATATGCCATAAATTTTGGAATCAGTAATAATAACCCTTTAAGATAAATACAGTTATTCTAACCATAATCAGTATTGATTTGTAAAAGTATAGCCATATTATTGCTATAATTCTATTTATTATGTCAGCATTGTAGGCAACATCTATCAAGTACATTCAGACAATGATTTTCAATTATAGCCAGACTCATATATATCAAGTAGGCGTCTAGTAAATTTGAAATTATCTTGTTTATTTCTGTACTCTCGGGTGTATATAAAAAAACACCTGAAAGAACACAAGACCATGGTTATCAAATATTCTATTATGCAGTGCACCTTAGATTGGTTCCTAAAATGAGGAGTATTCACATGGCATGTAATATATTTGAGAGCATGAATTTAGAGTAAAGCTTTGATGCATGGGGCATGTAATTAAAGCAGAACTAAAAAATGTAATAGTTGTGCTTATGTTGCAAATAGTAAAATTCTACCAAACAGTATATTAAATATAAGGGAATGAAAGATATTAATGTTTGGAATTACCAAAGATATAAAAAAGAAACAAGTAGAAAAACGTTAAGAGGCCATCTTCAGAAATATGTATTTATTGTTCAAATGCATCTAAAGTGAAACATCTTTGCAAATAATTTTAATTAACAATCTCCCATGTCTACAGCTTTTATTGAGAGCTATATATCTCTATGGTAACATACTGCAAACTATGAGTAGTCTAATCATGCAGTGAGATAGCCATCCTCTACTAATTATCCTCTATTTGGTAAAAATGCTTAGGGTTAGCAAAAAAAGGAAAAATTAGAATCATAGAATTATAGAATGGTGGAGTTGGAAGGGACCTCCAGGGTCATCGGGTCCAACCCCTTGCTCAATGCAAGATTCACTAAATCAACCCAGAGAGATATTTGTTCATCCTTTGTTTGAAAACTTCCATTAAAGAAGAACTCGCCACCTCACGTAGTAACCTGTTCCACTCATTGATCACTCTCACTGTCAAAAAGTTTTTTCTAATATTTGATTTGTGTCTCCTCCCTTTCAGTTTCATCCCATTGCTTCTGGTCTTTCCTTGTGCAAATGAGAATAGGGCTGATCCCTCTGCACTGTGACAGCCCTTCAGATATTTGTAGACAGCTATTAAGTCTCCCCTCAGCCTTCTTTTTTGCAAGCTAAACATTCCCAGATCCTTTAACTGTTTCTCATACGACATGAGATGCAGACCGCTCACCATCTTGGTAACTCTTCTCTGAACTTGCTTCAGTTTGTCTATGTATTTTAAAAGTGGGGTGCCCAGAACTGGACACAGTCTTTCAGATGAGGTCTGACTAAGGTAGAGTAGAGGGGGGTAATTACATCTCGTGATCTAGACTCTATGCTTCTCTTAATAAATCCCAGAATTGTGTTTGCCTTTTTGGCTGCTGCATCACATTGTTGACTCATGTTCCGTCTATGATCTATTAGTATACCCAAGTCTTTTTCACATGTGCTGCTTAGCCCAATTTCTCACATTCTGTGTCTGCTTTTTTTCATTTTTCTTGCCCAGATGTAGGACTTTGCATTTCTCCTTGTTAAAAAACATTTTGTTAGTTGCCGCTCACTGTTCAAGCTTTTCTAGATCTTTTTGAATACTCTCCTTCTCTTCCCTAGTGCTAGCTATCCCTCCTAGATTCAATACAATATGTGTTGACAAACACATTGTTGAATCTCTGCTTATTGCGAGCTTTGAGGTCCAGGGGGCAGCTACATGTATGTAAATGTGCAAGTACTCTGTCCGAAACGTTGCTAGTCTACAACTCTTCATGAAACCCAAAAGTTAATCTTGTACAGTAAAGCTTGGATTGTGGTTCCTTTTCTGTGTGTTTAAAATTACTGAACGTCCTTGGTCTAAACTTGCTCACAGTAGCACTAATGTTTATCATCCAAGAGACCAGTGTGGCATTGGGCATTGTTGGCTTTCATTTCATTGGAAGCAATTGCTTTTCAAGGAAGCATTCATGCATTCACTTATGCCAGTTTTATTGTGGGTGTTTACCGTGATTATGTGGATCTTACAAAAACGATATGTGTGATACACCATTTGTTTGCTGAACTATATCAAAGTCACAGCTTCAACTAAGGTATTAGGTTTAAGTGACATCTGAAAATGGGAAAACTGAAAAATCCCTTTAAGTATTTTAAAACTATCAAGTGTAATACCACTTATTAAAATGTAATTATAAAAAATATTTTGATTTTTGTGTTTGACATAATTGTTTGCTATTAAGTCTAAAATTATAACCTAAATTAAAAAGTGATGAAAAAAGTATTAACCAAAAAGAACACCTGTAGCTTGAAATGTCTGAACACATATTATTTGGTACTTGATGTACAATGCACAGTTTATATATAGATCTGTACAAGTAATGCCCAGCATGCCCCAGTCTCTGTGTGTGACTATATTAGTAGTACTGAAAATGTATTTTTCATTATAAAATACAACATTATAAACGTATACATATATATCTAGATTTCCAAACCATTTTACTAGAAATAGCATTACGAAGAATATACTTCCGAAATGTCATTTTTGTCCCAGGCTGTTCTGTTTCACAATAATTCCCTATTGGCAAACCTGTTTTCTGAAGGTCCCAATTTAATTTATACCTTTGCGAAACTAGGGGAGATTGGGAAATGTGAATTATGGAAGCCTGTTTCTCAGCGTCTGGAGGATGACTGGGACCTGCGCTGATGAATATCATGATCTCCATCACATCAACAGTTCCACAGGGGAAGGAAGATGGTGTGTTCAAAAGATGAATATCTTCACTTAGCTAGGCAGCTGTCATTTTTCTTAATTATGCCTGCATTTGAGAGAATGTGGATGCCTGCTTCAAAAGAACGTTCTGTGAAACTTTGTACCTCGAATACAGTGGCTTAGATATAAAGGCAAAGCATTTTTTAAATTGCAAAGCTATGGTGTTAGCATAGCAGAGGAGACCCATGCAATAATATGGCACATGTATTCTTTTTTCAATAATGCACACATGTGGATTTACATATACACAAGGAAATACAACAGAAGCATACAATAAAACAATCTGTGTGTTATGTCTCCATAGGTCAAAGTTATACATTTTACACCAGAAAGAGATTAGAGAGGTAAACAAGAGGCTCAAGAGTTGGTGTAGGAAGGAGGGGTTCTGGTTCCTGGAGAACTGGGCTGACTTTGCTGTTGGCTATAGGCTCTACCATAAGGATGGGCTGCATCTCAACGGGGAGGTACAGCTGTGCTGGGGGAGAAGATGGCTAGAAGGTTGGAGGAACCTTTTTAAACTAGGGAAAGATGAGAGGGCAATAAAAGAGAGGGGAAGACAGTAGAGATGAGCGAGCACCAAAATGCTCGAGTGCTCGTTACTCGAGTCGAACTTTCAGTGATGCTCGAGAGTTCGTTTCGAGTAACAAACCCCATTGAAGTCAATGGGTGACTCGAGCATTTTTGTATATGACTGGTGCTCTGCTAAGGTTTTCATTTGTGAAAATCTTAGCAAATCACCAAAGTCATGTAAAAAACACAGAAATGGATAGGGCAGGCGAGGAGCAACATGCAGGGCTGTATTTCGGGTTCCGAGGTCTCACTATTAAGCCACAATAGTGGCAAGAGTGAGCCCCCCCCCCACTGTCAGCATAACGATCGTTCTCCTCTGCCACAGCTGTAACAGAGAAGAACGATGTTAGCCCATTGAATTCAATGGAGCCGGCAATACAGCCAGCTCCATTGAAAGCAATGGGCTGCCGGCGAGCGCGGGATGAATTTTTGGGAAGGGCTTAAAAATATAAGCCCTTACCTGAAAAAGAAAGATTTTAGTGTAAAAAAGAATAAAAATGCAGGCATTCTCTTCAATGGAGCCGCGGCTGCTGCCGGCGACTCCATTGAAGGCAATGGTCCGCTGGCACACCTGAATTCTTTTTCAGGGAAGGGCTTTACATATAAGCAATTCCCTGGAAATGAATTAAAAGTGATTTAAAAAACAAAAAAAAATAGATACTCACCTCCCTTCAGCTGCCGGGGCACAGCCGTGTCTTCTCCTGCTGTCCCCTGCACTGTGGTGCTGAACTGCTGTTATTCAGCTGAGAGCTGCGCTGAGCCAATCAGAGGCAGCATTCACTCACCCATTCATGAATTCATGAATGGGTGTGAGTGAGATCTGCCTCTGATTGGTCAGGCTGTGACCAATCACAGGCAGCTCATTCAGCAGGCGGGGATTTTAAATCCCCGGCTGCTGAATACTACAGAGAGCAGTTCAGGAGAACTGCCAGCTGGCCGCAGCTGAACTCCGTCTCCCGGCAGGTGAGTATATATATTTTTTTTATTTTTACACATTTCTGGATGAATTGCAGGGAAGGGCTTATATATTTAAGCCCTTCCCGAAAATTCATTGTGCGATCACCGGCAGCCCATTGCTTTCAATGGAGCCGGCTGTATTGCCGGCTCCATTGAATTCAATGGTCAGTGCTCGTTTAATCGAGACGAGCACCGCTTGGTGCTCGTCTCGAGTAACGAGCATCTCGAGCACCCTAATACTCGAACGAGCATCAAGCTCGGATGAGTATGCTCGCTCATCTCTAGAAGACAGTATAAACAGTGACTTGGGACTAAGTAATGAAAATAGGGGTGGAGTGGTGGGAGGGGTTAGTACAGTTAGACCTGGCATAATAGTTCATAGGGATACATTTAACATAAAATATAACAAAAACATTCTAAACTGTATAGTGATTAATGCTAGAAGTTGGACTGATTTACGATGTATGTCTCCACTCTGTTTGTCTGTCGTTTTAAGTTTCTAAGTGCAAAACAGTCTCAAATTTCTGTGAAATTTATTTAGATCAACAGGAATGTGTTCCCCTCCCCTCTACATCTGTATGTTATAATTATGTGCCATCCTAACTAGTTTCATTCAATAGCCTGACGAAGAGGGCGATATCCCCGAAAGCTTGCTTGCTGTAACATCATGCATTTTTGTTAGCCATTAAAAAGTATCATATCTACAAGATTACTTGGTTTCTCTCACTGAGAACAATCACACATTGCTCTACTGGCTAACACGGTACCAAACCATTTATTCGTTTTGTAAATAACTAAATTACCTTACCCAATCTATAGAGGACCCAATTAGCGGGGCAGCCATTTTGGACATAATAGTAGCCAACAGACCTGACAGAATAACGGGGTGAAAGTTGAAGGGCAACTGGGAGCTAGTGTCAATAATATAATAGATTTCCACTTGTCTTTCAAAAAGGAGTTTTATTGGGTAGATATGAAGAAACCAAACTTTAGGAAGACAAAGTTCAATCAGCTCCGAGATGCCCTTAACCTTACTGACTGGGACAATAAAAATAGGAGTACAGACAATAAATAGAAAATGTTTAAAAAGTTCTTTAATACTTACTGTTAGTGGTTCATTCCTAAAGCCTTATTTACACGTACAGATGATTGCTTAAAATTCGTCAGAAACTGACAGTTTTGAGCGATCATTTTCAATTAGCTACTAATGGCCTATCAGTAAAGCTAACTAGCTTCATTTTCATGTATTTAGAGAACAGCAGGTGGTCTGTTCTCTAAATACATCACTATTGTTCTCCAGTGGGACAGCAGCAGAAAAAATGTTAACAGCACTGCCCGGGGAGAACTCAGTGTGAGGTCCTTCTTATCAAGGAAGACGGATTTTAAGCTGAGCTGAACTCAGTGATGAATGAAAACTGCATGGTAAGTGTACGATGGGCACACATTTACAAGCAATGATTATTGCTCAAAGGATGGCTTTTGAGCGAATTTTCAGCGATAATTGTTGTGTAAAAGGACCTTTACAGGTATAAAGAAATTAGAAAGAGGAGTGTTGAAGTAATTATCTAAATTAAGTGATTACTTTAACAGGAGTTAAACCAACCCTAAACTGTTCTGCAGATCAGGCCCTAAAAACATTAAAACAGACATGGCATACATCCCAGGGTTCTAAAGGTATTAAATAATGTGATAGACAGACTGTTGTTTGTTATATTTAAGGACTCAATAGCGACGGGATCTGTTCCACTGGATTGGCACATCAGCAATGTGGTCTTTGAATATGGTGCGGTAAGAATGTGCAGAATGTGGTTCGGTCAAAAAGTGAACCTGGAAACTTCAGTCTTACTTCTATTGCCGGTAAAATGTTTGCAGGGTTTCTAAGAGATGCTATCTTGGAGTACCTCAATAAAAATAGCTGTATAACTCCATATCTGCATGGATTCATGAGGGGTGCTCCTTTCAAACTAATCTGATTAGCTTCTATGAGAAGGTAAGTTCTAGGCTGGATCGGGAAGAGTCATTGAATCTTGTATATGTGGACTTTTCTAAAGTGTTGGTCACTGTTCCGCATGAAAGGCTGGTATATAAAATGAGAATGTTTGATCTGGTTGAGAAAGTGTGTTTGTGGGTAAGTAACTAACTCACTAATAGAAAGTAGAAGGTGATGATTATTAATGGTACATACTCTGATTGGGTCACCATTACAACTGGGATACTACAGGGGTCAGCATTGGGCCCTATTCTTTTTAATATATTTATTAATGGCCTGGTAGAAGGATTGCACAGTAAAATAGATATATTTGCAGATGATACAAAACTATATAAAGAGAGGACAGAATGTGATTGTAAATGGATCTGAATAAGTTGGAGGTTGGGCAGAAAAGTGGCAAATGAGGTTTAACACTGATAAATGTAAAGCTATGCACATGGGTAGGGAAATAAATGTCACCATTACACCTAAATAGGAACCATTGGGCAAAACTGATATGGAAAAGGACTTGAAGATTTTAGCTAACTGTAAACTTAATTGGAGCACTTAGTGTCAGGCAGCTGCTGCCAAGGGAAATAGGATCATAGGTTGCATCAAAAAAAGGTCTAGGGGCACATAATGAGAACATTGCTCTTCCACTTTACAAGTCACTGCTCAGACTAGACAGCAAATATTGTGTACAGTTTTGTGCACTGGTACTCAAGAAGGACATATCAGAACTTGAGCAGGTTCAAAGGCAGGCAACTAAAGTATTAAATGGAATGGGCGGACTACAATACTCAGGGAGAGGATATCAAAATTGTGGTAATTTAAGTTTAGAAAAAAGACGGCTGAGGGGCGACATAATAACTATGTATAAATTAATATATCAAGGGACGATACAGAGATCTCTTCCATCATCTATTTATACCCAGGACTATGGCAGTAACAAGGGAGCACCGTTAGATGAAAGAAGGTTTCTATACCAAGATACAATGGGGTTCTTTACTGTAAGAGCAGCGAGATTATGGAACTCTCTGCCTGAGGGTGAAGTCACACGAACGTATATCGGCTTGGTTTTTATGCCGAGCCGATATACGTTGTCCTCGTGTGCAAGGGGGGGAGATGGAAGAGCCAGGAGCTGGAACTGAGCTCCCGGCCCCCGCTCCGCCTCCTCCCCGCCCCTCTGCACTGTTTGTAATGGGAAGAGGCGGGGCGGGGCTAAGTTCCGAGAATTAGCCCCGCCCCGTCCCACCTCTCCCCATTGCAAATAGTGCAGAGGGGCGGAGAGGAGGCAGAGAGGGGGGCGGGAGCTCAGTTCCTGCACTTGGCTCTTCCATCGTCCCCCCCCCTGCACACGAGGACAACGTATATCGGCTCGGCGTGAAAACAGAGCCGATATACGTTCGTGTGACTTCACCCTGAGGACGTGGTGATGGCAAAAAAAAAGGTCATTAGTGCTTGTGCAATGCATTTATACAGGCAGAGAACACCACTGGATCGCAAGTTTTTGCTGGGTTCTCACTCAGTGCTTTACAGTCTGTGATAACGAAAAGTGAAGGAACAGTTAATGATCTTTTTGCATTTACACAGGACATTTCTGGCTCATTATTATTTGCTTGAACAAATTTCTTGTGTTGCAGCAGTTTGGTGTGTCAAAGTTCTCTGAGTTCTAGTTCTAATTTCACTGCATCTATGTTGCTTTGCTCCCTTATTTCTTCATCTTAGCTTTTTGTTTGTAGATTACCTTTTAAATTGACAATTGTAGGGATTCAACAATTCAGACTTGTCTCCCTTATAAAATTTACTTCTTGTCTTACTGTTGCCCAAGCCTTATTTCTGATATTTACTCTACTGTACTGCACCACTGATTGGACACCCCAAAGAGCTGATTCATTTTCTGATGTTCTGCTCTGCACTTGTGATTTTCTCCTCTGCAAATATTTGGGAACAGTAGTGTCATTAATTAAAACCCATGAACTTGTGTACTTGCATACTAATTGGTTCTATGTTTTTCTATGGTTTGTCTACCTTTTGAGGTCTATTTATCTATGCCCTTACCTTGCATCTAACATCAGCTCATTATAATTTTGATCTAAATAGGATGCCACATTATATACTGTAGGTTGCACTAGCACTTTAGGAATGTTTTACATACATGTTATTGCATTCTATTGAATATTTTTTGTTACTAATTATTATCAAATCTGTTTTCTCAGATCAGTTGTATTACAGGTTCTCTGGAGCTTTCTTGCTCAGGTATGAGGAATTGTGCTGGCTGTGTGTGTGTGTGTCTCCAGTCAGCCAATCCCCCCTTGGTCAATACACATAAACGCTGTCTTCCAGGTGTGGGTGTGCTCACCTTTCTCTATACTCATTCTCTCTCTGTGTGTGGTGTGAGCAGGTTTTATGTGTAGTGGCTGCAAGAAAGAGACTAGTGGTACACCCAGGTGCTGTGACATGGCCCGCTAGCTTCCATATTTTGGCCAGAATGTCAACAAATACCTGGTATTTATAGTATTAACATCTGCTATTAGTTTTTGCATATTGGCTTCTGAATGGTGTGATTATGGCTCTGTGTCTTCTTATCTTGCCCAGTTGACCCTGTCGGTGGTGGCATGTGTATGTGTTCTAGCCTGGGTGCGTGGGTTCCTAGGTAACATTCGGGTGGGCCCAGTGGTAACTAGCCCACACAAATGTAACAATTATGGTGTAATTGCTTAGGCTCGGATTTGCCTTCTTGGCAGTTCATATTTCACTGTTAGTTTACATGTGCCCTTTATGTCCTTATTGTGGGATTTTTTTCCTTTGTGGGCCATGTCTTTGTTGTTATTAATACTTTTTAATATTGTATGTGTCTTTTCTCACTTTTGAATTTTGTACTAAATTTCTGAAATAAAACATCTGTATGTTTCTGCAGATGTGTCTACTTGTTTTATGGCCAGCTTCGTACTACAACACATCTTAACAGCACCCCTCTTGTAATTTGCAGTGCCTACCATGCTTATATTTATTGATAAAAACCTAAATATAATCAAATATTCCTGGACCCTCCCCTTCTGTGTTACAGAGGAACCTTATAATCAGGAGTGCATTTCCCTCTGACACAGAAAAATGAACTTTTCCCTGTAATGTAAGGAGCTGCAAGACCTGCTCATATGTACTGACTGAGAACAGGATATAGATTCCCAACACACAGCAGGACTATAAGATCCCTAGGACATTCACATGTTCTTCATCCAATGTTGTGTACCTAATCCAGTGCAGTGAATGTCCTGTTGTAGGGCTTTATATTGGGAGAAACAGGACAAAAACTGAGAGCCCGGATGAGATCTCATCACCACACAATTAGAGAGAGAAAGACCGAATTACCTGGGGCAAAACAATTTTTGTGCTCATGGACACAACATAGAGCAGATGAGAGTTATCTTACTAAAGGGCAACTTCAAGTTGCAGCGTCACAGAAGAATTTGGGAGTATAAATGTACTGCCATTTTTGATACCCTCAAGAATGGAATGAACCTTGGAGGGGGGTTCTTGCATTAGTGGAGAATATGAAAGGTCTGAAGGAGGTCAAGAGGGGTATCTTTAAGTAGAGCACCCTGTAGGGGGGGGGTGTAGAGACACTTGGGGGTTGAGTGGAGGGATGGCATTGTCTATCCCCAAGGAGAGCACACAGAAGGGGTGCTATACCCAATCATTGTTTTACAGACTTTCTAAAAACTCATACATTAACTTAAAGTAATGCTGCCATCCAATAGGTGGCACTGCAGAGGTATTTTTCCATTTTCCTTGTTTGCAGGTCTGAAGTACAGATTTACATTCCTTTCATATTCCTTGTCACTGGACTGATTATTTACTGTTAATGTTAATGCTATAAATCCCAACATGTCTGTGCCCTCTCACCCTCTGTCTCTGTATTTATCTAGTGCAAATGAAGTTCACCATGTTCGTGCCCTCCCAAGTGCTCATGTGTATTTATTAAATACATCTGTAGTAGAGATGAGCGAGCACCAAAATGCTCGGGTGCTCGTTACTCGGGACGAAATTTTCGCGATGCTCGAGGGTTCGTTTCGAGTAACGAACCCCATTGAAGTCAATGGGCGACCCGAGCATTTTTGTATATCGCCGATGCTCGCTAAGGTTTTCATTTGTGAAAATCGGGGCAATTCAAGAAAGTGATGGGAACGACACAGCAATGGATAGGGCAGGCGAGGGGCTACATGTTGGGCTGCATCTCAAGTTCACAGGTCCCACTATTAAGCCACAATAGCGGCAAGAGTGCCCCCCCCCCCCCCCCGCACTGTCAGCATAAAGATCGTTCTTCTCTGCCGCAGCAGTAACAGCTGTGGCAGAGAAGAACGATGTTAGCCCATTGAATTCAATGGAGCCAGCAGTACAGCCGACTCCATTGAATTCAATGGGCTAACATCGTTCTTCTCTGCCACAGCTGTCACAGCTGTGGCAGAGAAGAATGATTTCTCTTCTATATGTTCTCAATGGTGTCGGCGCTGCTGCCGCCGGCCCCATTGAGCGCATATAGAGAAGAGAACAGGAATCGCAGATCGCAGATAGGTGCGATCTGCGATTTCTGTTCTATAATTTATCGGACGAGCGCATAAAAAGCGCTCATGTGTCCGATAAAAATTCGCCAGACGCATGTGCAAATCGCGCGAAAAACGCCCGTCTGACTAAGGCCTTAGTCAGACGGGCGTTTTTGCGCGCGATTTGCGGATCGCATGACGGATGCGCATCCGCAAATCGCGTGACCGGTGCCCGAAAATCGGGTGGAGCTGTCCAGCGCATTGCATTCAATGGAGCCGGCAATACAGCCCGCTCCATTGAAAGCAATGCGCTGCTGGCGAGTGTGGGATGAATTGTCGGGAAGGGCTTAAATATATAAGCCCTTCCCTGCAATTCATCCAGAAAAGTGTTAAACTAAAAAATATATACATACTGACCTGCTACCGGCAGCCGGAGTTCCGCGCGGCCGTCCTGCAGTGGGTGTGAAGGGGGTGTGAGTCAGATCTGCCCCCTGATTGGCTCAGCGCTGAGCCAATCAGGGGGCAGGTCTGACTCACACCCCCTTCACACCCACTGAATGGGTGTGAGTGAGACCTGCCTCTGATTGGCTCATCGCTGAGCCAATCAGGGGGCAGGTCTGACTCACACCCCCTTCACACCCACTGCAGGACGGCCGCGCGGAACTCCGGCTGCCGGTAGCAGGTCAGTATATATATATTTTTTAGTTTAACACTTTTCTGGATGAATTGCAGGGAAGGGCTTATATATTTAACCCCTTCCCGACAATTCATCCCGCGATCGCCGGCAGCCCATTGATTTCAATGGAGTCGGCTGTATTGCCGGCTCCATTGAATTCAATGGGCAAACATCGTTCTTCTCTGCCACAGCTGTAACAGCTGTGGCAGAGAAGAATGATTTGTCTTCTATATGTTCTCAATGGGGTCGGCGCTGCTGCCGCCGGCCCCATTGAGCGCATATAGAGAAGAAGGACCGTTGGGGTTCTTGAAGCCTAAAATCACTCCTAACACTCTCCCTATAGCAGCCCCGGCATCAACAGCACTTTCCCTCAGCTAAGTGAGAACGCATCCGTGGCGAGCCGTGGGCCGGCAGATTTTAATACTCGGGTGACACCTAATCTCGCCAGCCACTCACTGCAGGGGGGTGGTATAGGGCTTGAACGTTGCAGGGGGAAGTTGTAATGCCTTCCCTGTCTTTCTATTGGCCAGAAAAGCGCGCAAATTTCTCAGGGAAGAAAATGAAAGTAACTCGAACATCGCGTGGTACTCGTTACGAGTAACGAGCATCTCGAACACCCTAATACTCGAACGAGTATCAAGCTCGGACGAGTATGCTCGCTCATTTCTAATCTGTAGTTTTGTTCCATTATAAGCCTGAAGTGATTGTTCCCAGCAAGAAAAACCAAGCAATCTTGTAGATATGATACATTTTAATGGCTAACAAAAAGGTATCATATCTACAAGATTGCTTGGTTTTCTTGCTGGGAACAGTCACACTACGGCTAACACCGTATCAAACTTTTTTCATCATTATTATAAGCCTAATGGTGGCTTTTTTAGGGAAAAATGGTTAACAATTTGTCCTCCTTTTACAATGCTATTTTATAATGTAGGTTGCTCAAATAATACTATTTACCACAAAAATTAATCATCTATTTTTCTTGTGTCTTATGGCATCACATACATGCATATTGATGTACTAGGGAAGGCAATGGCAAACCACCCCGCAAAAACAGTCTGCCAAAGAAACATCATAATGTGACGTCACCCTACGAGTCAGGCATGACTCAATGCTTGCACCTGGGGACTTTACTTACATGCATATAGTGTTATGTATAACATTGCTATAGTGCGGAACACAAACCCTATTTTAGCAATTAATAGTTTTCTCCTTAGCTTCATAATCATCCAAGTACAGAAATTATTTTTCATAAAGGCACAAAAGCAGATTGGGTCTCAATAGAAGAGAGTAAAATTGGTGGCTGGGGGTGTTATGCTTCAAATTATTTTATACTTTTCATAACCATACATTCTGTGTGACAGGGATGTATAAATGCTGAGCAAAACATGTCCTTACCACGCAAGATGTCTAAAATTAGTGTACGCGTTTGCAGAGGTTTACACTTTTTTGAGGAAGGACAGAGTTTTATTTCTTTATACTTTTATTTTTTTCACTTCTTTTGTACACAGTTTACTGTATATATTTATTTATTTTCCTTTTCACTATGGGAGCAAGTATTAGCAGGGAACACATTATCTATGTGTTCCCTACAGTTCCCAGATATAGATCACTTATAGCAGCGATTAGAGATGAGCGAACGTACTCGTCCGAGCTTCATACTCGTTCGAGTATTAGCGTGTTCGAGATGCTCGTTACTCGTGACGAGTACCACGCAATGTTCGAGTTACTTTCAGTTTCATCTCTGAGACGTTAGCGCGCTTTTCTGGCCAATAGAAAGACAGGGAAGGCATTACAACTTCCCCCTGCGACGTTCAAGCCCTATACCACCCCCCTGCAGTGAGTGGCTGGTGAGATCAGGTGTCACCCGAGTATATAAATCGGCCCCTCCCGCGGCTCGGCACAGATTTATTCTGACAGAGATCAGGGACAGTGCTGCTGGTGCCAGAGCTGCTATAGGGAGAGCATTAGGAGTATTTTAGGCTTCAAGAACCCCAACGGTCCTTCTTAGGGCCACATCTAACCGTGTGCAGTAGTGTGGCGGCTGCTTTTTGCAGTGTTGCACTTTTTTTTTTTTTTGTATATCGGCCGTGCAGTGCATTGCGCCCTGCAGTAATTATACATAGTCCAGGGCCAGTAGTGGTGGTGAGGTAGGGACAGAAGACATATATTTATTGAATATAGGCAGTGGGCCTTTCCAAAAACATTTGGGAAAAAAAATCTATTTGGGCTGCCTGTGACTGTCCTCAGTGTACTGGGTCTGTGCTGGGTGTAGTTGTCCTCCTAATTCATACGCAGCCAGCTAAGTGTTACAGCAGGCTTGCGCAAAATTATTTCCTGGCTCTGTGTTGGCTATTACATCACCACTGTATTCCAGTCCACAGTGCAACAGTCTTCAGTTATTTTACATTATCCAGGGCCAGTAGTGGTGAGGCAGGTACAGAAGACATATATTTATTGAATATAGGCAGTGGGCCATTCCAAAAACATTTGGGAAAAAAAATCTATTTGGGCTGCCTGTGACTGTCCTCAGTGTACTGGGTCTGTGCTGGGTGCAGTAGTCCTCCTAATTCATACGCAGCCAGCTAAGTGTTACAGCAGACTTGCGCAAAATTATTTCCTGGCTCTGCTGTGCATTCCGTAAGCGAAGTCAGCCTCCAACCACAGGCCAATAAGCGGCACATTTAATTACAGCGTTCTGTTTCTACACTACTGGTAATACACCATGCTGAGGGGTAGGGGTAGGCCTAGAGGACGTGGACGCGGGTGAGGACGCGGAGGCCCAAGTCAGGGTGTGGGCACAGGCCGAGCTCCTGATCCAGGTGTATCGCAGCCGACTGCTGCGGGATTAGGAGAGAGGCACGTTTCTGGCGTCCCCACATTCATCTCACAATTAATGGGTCCACGCGGTAGACCTTATTTAGAAAATGAGCAGTGTGAGCAGGTCCTGTCGTGGATGGCAGAAAGTGCATCCAGCAATCTATCGTCCACCCAGAGTTCTGCGCCGTCCACTGCTGCAACTCTGAATCCTCTGGCTGCTGCTCCTCCTTCCTCCCAGCCTCCTCACTCCATTACAATGACACATTCTGAGGAGCAGGCAGACTCTCAGGAACTGTTCCCAGGCCCCTGCCCAGAATGGCCAGCAATGGTTCCTCTCCCACCGGAGGAGTTTGTCGTGACCGATGCCCAACCTTTTGAAAGTTCCCGGGGTCCGGGGGATGAGGCTGGGGACTTCCGGCAACTGTCTCAAGACCTTTCAGTGGGTGAGGAGGACGATGACGATGAGACACAGTTGTCTATCACTCAGGTAGTAGCAATTGGAGTAAGTCCGAGGGAGGAGCGCACAGAGGATTCGGAGGAAGAGCAGCAGGACGATGAGGTGACTGACCCTACCCGGTTTGCTACGCCTACTGAGGACAGGTCTTCAGAGGGGGAGGCAAGGGCAGCAGCAGGGCAGGTTGCAAAAGGCAGTGCGGTGGCCAGGGGTAGAGGCAGGGCCAGACCAAATAATCCACCAATTGTTTCCCAAAGCGCCCCCTTGCGCCATGCCACCCTGCAGAGGCCGAGGTGCTCAAAGGTCTGGCAGTTTTTCACTGAGAGTGCAGACGACTGACGAACAGTCGTGTGCAACCTGTGTTGCGCCAAGATCAGCCGGGGAGCCACCACCACCAGCCTCACCACCACCAGCATGCGCAGACATATGATGGCCAAGCACCCCACAAGGTGGGACGAAGGCCGTTCACCGCCTCCGGTTTGCACCGCTGCCTCTCCCCCTGTGCCCCAACCTGCCACTGAGATCCAACCCCCTCTCAGGGCACAGGCACTACCGTCTCCTGGCCTGCACCCACACCCTCACCTCCGCTGTCCTCGGCCCCATCCACCAATGTCTGTCAGCGCACCGTTCAGCCGTCGCTAGCGCAAGTTTTGGAGCGCAAGCGCAAGTACGCCGCCACGCACCCGCACGCTCAAGCGTTAAACGTGCACATAGCCAAATTTATCAGCCTGGAGATGCTGTCGTATAGGGTTGTGGAAACGGAGGCTTTCAAAAGTATGATGGCGGCCCCGCGCTACTCAGTTCCCAGTCGCCACTACTTTTCCCGATGTGCCGTCCCAGCCCTGCACGACCACGTCTCCCGCAACATTGTACGTGCCCTCACCAACGCGGTTACTGCCAAGGTCCACTTAACAACAGACACGTGGACAAGCACAGGCTGCCCACAGGCTGCCCACTATATCTCCCTGACAGCACATTGGGTGAATTTAGTGGAGGCTGGGACAGAGTCAGAGCCTGGGACTGCTCACGTCCTACCCACCCCCAGAATTGCGGGCCCCAGCTCGGTGGTGGTATCTGCGGCGGTGTATGCTTCCTCCACTAAACCACCCTCCTCCTCCTACGCAACCTCTGTCTCGCAATCAAGATGTGTCAGCAGCAGCACGTCGCCAGCAGTCGGTGTCGCGCGGCACGGCAGCACAGGGGTGGGCAAGCGTCAGCAGGCCGTGCTGAAACTACTCAGCTTAGGAGATAAGAGGCACACGGCCCACGAACTGCTGCAGGGTCTGACAGAGCAGACCGACCGCTGGCTTGCGCCGCTGAGCCTCCAATCGGGCATGGTCGTGTGTGACAACGGCCGTAACCTGGTGGCGGCTCTACAGCTCCGCAGCCTCATGCACGTGCCATGCCTGGCCCACGTCTTTAATTTGGTGGTTCAGCGCTTTCTGAAAAGCTACCCACGCTTGTCAGACCTGCTCAGAAAGGTGCGCCGGCTCTGCGCACATTTCCGCAAGTCCCACACGGACGCTGCCACCCTGCGCACCCTGCAACATCGGTTTCATCTGCCAGTGCATCGACTGCTGTGCGACGTGCCCACATGGTGGAACTCTACGCTCCACATGTTGGCCAGGCTCTATGAGCAGCGTAGAGCTATAGTGGAATACCAACTCCAATATGGGCGGCGCAGTGGGAGTCAGCCTCCTCAATTCTTTACAGAAGAGTGGGCCTGGTTGGCAGACATCTGCCAGGTCCTTGGAAACTTTGAGGAGTGTACCCAGATGGTGAGCGGCGATGCTGCAATCGTTAGCGTCACCATTCCTCTGCTATGCCTCTTGAGAAGTTCCCTGCAAAGCATAAAGGCAGACGCTTTGCGCTCGGAAACAGAGCCGGGGGAAGACAGTATGTCGCTGGATAGTCAGAGCACCCTCCTGTCTATATCTCAGCGCGTTGAGGTGGAGGAGGAGGAGCATGAGGAGGATGAGGAGGAGGGGGAAGAGACAGCTTGGCCCACTGCTGAGGGTACCCATGCTGCTTGCCTGTCATCCTTTCAGCGTGTATGGCCTGAGGAGGAGGAGGATCCTGAAAGTGATCTTCCTAGTGATGACAGCCATGTGTTGCGTACAGGTACCCTGGCACACATGGCTGACTTCATGTTAGGATGCCTTTCTCGTGACCCTCGTGTTACACGCATTCTGGCCACTAGGGATTACTGGGTGTACACACTGCTCGACCCACGGTATAAGGAGAACCTTTCCACTCTCATACCAGAAGAGGAAAGGGGTTCCAGAGTGATGCTATACCACAGGACCCTGGCGGACAAACTGATGGTAAAATTCCCATCCGACATCGCTAGTGGCCGAAGGCGCAGTTCCGAGGGCCAGGTAGCAGGGGAGGCGCAGAGATCAGGCAGCATGTACAGCACAGGCAGGGGAACACTCTCTAAGGCCTTTGACGCTTGCTGGCTCCCCAGCAAGACTGTGTCACCGCTCCCCAGTCAAGGCTGAGTCGGCGGGAGCACTGTAAAAGGATGGTGAGGGAGTACGTAGCCGATTGCACGACCGTCCTCGGTGACGCCTCTGCCCCCTACAACTGCTGGGTGTCGAAGCTGGACACGTGGCCTGAACTCGCGCTGTATGCCCTGGAGGTGCTTGCTTGTCCTGCGGCTAGCGTCTTGTCAGAGAGGGTGTTTAGTGCGGCTGGGGGAATCATCACAGATAAGCGTACCCGCCTGTCAACCGACAGTACCGACAGGCTTACACTCATCAAGATGAACAAAGCCTGGATTTCACCAGACTTCTCTTCTCCACCAGCGGACAGCAGCGATACCTAAACAATACGTAGGCTGCACCCACGGATGGAAGCATTGTTCTCTATCACCATCAAAAACGTGGACCTTTTAGCTTTATCAATCTGTGTATAATATTCATCTTCCTCCTCCTGCTCCTCCTCCTGAAACCTGACGTAATCACGCCGAACGGGCAATTTTTCTTAGGCCCACAAGTCTCAGTCATATAATTTTTGTAAACAATTTTTATACGTTTCAATGCTCATTAAAGCGTTGAAACTTTCACCTGAACCAATTTTTATTTTAACTCGGCTGCCTCCAGGCCTAGTTACAAATTAAGCCACATTAACCAAAGCGATTAATGGGTTTCACCTGTCCTCTTGGTTGGGCATGGGCAATTTTTCTGAGGTACATTAGTACTGTTGGTACACCAATTTTTTGGGGCCCTCGCCTACAGTGTAATCCAATTAATTTTTTGCCCACCTGCATTACAGCTGACGTTACATCAGCTGTGCTGGGCACTGCAATGGGATATATTTATGTACCGCCGGTGGGTTCCAGGGAGCCACCCATGCTGTTGGTCCACACGGAGTTGTAACTACATGTGTCCACTTCTAAAGAATCCCAGTCTGACTGGGGCATGCAGTTTGGGCCGAAGCCCACCTGCATTTAATCTGACGTTAGCTCTGCTGTCCAGGACACTGCAATGTGACCTGCCTGTGACTATTTATAAAAAACCGCGGTCTGACTGGGGCATGCAGACACCTTGACAGAATGAATAGTGTGTGGCACATAGGTTCCCCATTGCTATGCCCACGTGTGCAGCTCCTGATGGCGGTGGCACAGGATTATATTTCTCATTGCTTCTGTACAGTATTGTGGGCTATCGCCCCGCCCCTTTTAAAGAGGGTCGCTGCCTAGCCGTGCCAACCCTCTGCAGTGTGTGCCTGCGGTTCCTCCTCATGGCAGACGCACTTATAAATAGACATGAGTGTGGCGTGGCATGAGGGCAGCTGAAGGCTGCGCAGGGACAATTTGGTGTGCGCTGGTGACACTGGGTCGTGCAGGGGGGGGCAGCATGTAACCCAGGAGAAGTGGCAGCGGAGTGTCATGCAGGCAGTGATTGTGCTTTGTTGGAGGTAGTGTGATGCTTAGTTAAGGTATGCATTGCTAATGAGGGCTTTTCAGAAGTAAAAGTTGTTGGGGGGGGGCACTCTTGCCGCTATTGTGGCTTAATAGTGGGACCTGGGAACTTGAGATGCAGCCCAATATGTAGCCCCTCGCCTGCCCTATCCATTGCTGTGTCGTTCCCATCACTTTCTTGAATTGCCCCGATTTTCACAAATGGAAACCTTAGCGAGCATCGGCGATATACAAAAATGCTCGAGTCGCCCATTGACTTCAATGGGGTTCGTTACTCGAAACGAACCCTCGAGCATCGCGATAATTTTGTCCCGAGTAATGAGCACCCGAGCATTTTGGTGCTCGCTCATCTCTAGCAGCGATCTGTTGGTAACAACAACCCATTAGGTCACTGTCAGCAGTGATCTGTAGTCACAGATATATAGGAATGATGCACATCACATTCTCTCTGCATGCCTTCAAGCTGGTATGCATGCAAAGGGAAGCCCATTCCCGGCTCTTCATTACATGAGCTGATCATTCCTGTGCTGTCACAGGCTTCTTTATATCTCCTGCTATGGGTATAATTAACAGTTTATGAATCACAAACCATTATCAGGATCTGAACTAATCATTTTCTGATGGTAGCAGGAGCTTTGAAAAAGCAGGAAGTCTGTGATTGCTGCTGGAAGGGGCACCATGAATATACAGTATGTCAGTTTAGAAAATTGGTGTCATAGGGACGTGTGTTCCTGGGGCGCTGGATGTGTTCCTCTCTAGGGTGAAGCCTTGCAGGGCTGACAGACATAGCAAGATTCTTGGTAAATAAAACTGTAATCTTCACAGTAACAATAAACAGGAACAAAACTTGAATCAGACATGCATCGGGAACAGGACATGGAATCACAGCAGAAACTGGCAAGGTAGGATGGAGCAGGAAACAGGACATATGAACCAACATAGATACTGACCAGCAAGCAAAGACTGAAGAAACAGACACTGTATATATCTGTTAAGAAAATTGCAGATCGATGTATCAGTTAATTGTTTTTGCTAATATATTGTAGACTAGAAAGGTATTATTGTATCTTGACGCCACTGGAAGCCAGGGGTGTGACAGGGCTTTGATAGAGGGATGGCCCTGTCACACCCCTAGATCCAGATTGGCTCTTTGTGAGTGTGCAGTTCCGTCCCACCAGCTATCTAACTCACCACCCGGCTGCTCCGTCGCCTGTTTTTGCGGCTGTTTCTTTGCCTCTTTGTGCCCCTCCATTAGCTGCTGCTGTCTTGTTCCAGTGGCGGGGTGCCTTGGCTGTGGCCGCTACTGTCTTGTTTTAGTGGAGGGGTGCCTCTGCAGTATGGCTGCTCCCACGACTGCAGCTGTCTTGTACCGCTGGAGGGGTGTGTTGCCAACAGCAAAGCGGGGAACATGTGGGAGCCGACAGCGCACCGGACACCTGAGGAAACCGACCCGTCAGAAATGAAGAGTCCTTCGACAGAGCAAGGACAATGCAGTGGCACCTGATCAACAAAGGGTCTTACACTAGGGACAGAAGATTGAAGGGGTCCCTACACGTCTTGCAGTGCACGGGGGAAATGGCCCCAGTGACAGCGCTTGTGATCCGGTGAGCGCACATCTGAGGGTGCCGGGGACTGTAGCAGGCCTGAAGGGGGAACATGGCCACAGGAATAGTGCTTAGCCCATCCGATGATCGCACATGTGAGGGGGCTGAGAACTGTAGCAGGGTAGGAGGGGAAACAGGGCCGCAGGAACAGCACTTCGGGGATCTGTTGAGCAGTAAATCATGCAGTCAAACTAGAGATAGGGGTGTGACAGGGTTGTTCCTCCATGCAAACCCTGTCAACCCCCAAGCTTCCAGTGGCAGCAAGATACAATAATACCAACTAGAAAGATACAGTGTGAAGATCTCAGACCTGAATATGCTTTTGTCTTATCTATGTGAATGTCTGAGGCCTAAATATGATTTTGTCTTGTCTACCACTTTTTGACACAGCTAAACAGGATTTTCTGGGCAGACTGCTAGCAGTACAACTCAGCAAAATTTACTAATCGCATATCCTGTTTAACTGGAACTGCCAATGGAATGTAGTATTGGAATGTGAAAAGTTGTACAATCTAAGATAACATCTCTAAGCAACAATATATGTTTATGTGAAAACAAGTTTATCAGGCATAAAGCCCGCCCTGCGTCATGCTACTATTAGAGATGAGCGAGCGTACTCGGAAAAGCACTACTCGCTCGAGTAATTTGCTTTATCCGAGTATCGCTGTGCTCGCCCCTGAAGATTCGGGTGCCGGCACGGAGCGGGGAGCTGCAGGGGAGAGCGGGGAGGAACGGAGGGGAGATCTTTCTCTCCCTCTCTCCCGCCCGCTCTCCCCTGCTCCCCGCTGCGACTCACCTGTCAGCCGCAGCGGCACCCGAATCTTCAGGGACGAGCACAGCGATACTCGGATAAAGCAAATTACTCGAGCGAGTAGTGCTTTTCCGAGTACGCTCGCTCATCTCTAGTTACTATATAGGTTGTGACATATATAATAAAGGTAGATTGCTTTGCACATAGAACTGTCTGTGTCACTGCTTTCTCACGGCGGCCACCATAATCACCTCTGATTTGGAGCCCCACAGCATATTGACGGAACAATTCAATTTCCATAACAAAAGCATCCTGCTAGTATAAGTAGTGTAAGGGTTAAATGTAACCATTTCTATATACCAGTGAGTATTTAGCACAGAGATAAGAAAATCCTCCCAACCCCCACCCTTGCATTCCTTCCCAATGAAATAATAACTGTGTTATAGTTACGCATTAAAAGGTGTGAACTAATGTTAATCATTTTAGTTATAGCCTATAATGTATTCTTATTCGTTTTGTAGGTATATGCTTTTCTTGTGATGTCATTTATGATATATAAACAACATGCAACTTTGAATACATTAGAAATCATTTGATACCGCATCATGCTGGTGTGATTTGTATTTCTCCTAAGGGCCCATGCTTCAACACGAGATTTGAGATTGTCTTCTCCTTGGTAAACACGCAAATTCTCCTTACAATATCATAAAAGCAAGATTAAAAATTACAAGCAGGTGATAAATAGTGGAGTCCAAAGCAGGAAGGGATTAACTGTTTGTTGACTGTTAATATGTAGCAGAGCCAAAAAACAGAACAGTTGACCTGGCTGGATGAAAGACCAGATAGCAAATAGACTTCATGACATTAACCCCCCCCCCCCCCCCCCCCATCCCACTCCAGGCCCCCCTCAGGGAGTCCTTGAAGAGAAGACTCAGCAGACATGGGCAGCTGATATGAAACTGCAGGCATCTTTGGCTATACACTCAGTACAGGTGTGAGCATCTCTGACTGTAGACTCAGTACTGTAGACACCTTTGGCAGAAGACTTGGAACTGCAACAGATGCCATTGTTGGCTGCAGACCTGGCACTGGAACAGACACCACTACTGGCTGTTACATGTGCTGCTGGGATCTGTAGTTCTAAGCTTCCTAGCAGCATAGAGCTCACAGGGTTAATTGATTAAGCTGACTGAATGTGGTACTTCCTGCTAGCCAATCTCCTGGGTCTGTGCTCACATATAAACCCAGCTCTTGGTCAGTCTCTGTCTGGGGTTCAGGGTGAGCAGTCATGAATCCTTGTCTGTTGAAGTTTGCTCTGTGATCTGTGTCTTGCTGGTTCATGCCTGTTTGTTCATTTATATTCTGTCAGTTTTGTGTAAGCTTGCTGTGTGACCTGTTATCTGTGTCTGTTGCAGCTTGCTGTGTGATCTGTGCCTTGCGGTTCATGTCTGTTTGTACGTTTATTTTGTGTCAGTTTGGTCTGCTGAATTTGTTTGCTATGTCTGCGCTAGGTTGGCCCCTAGGGCCCTCTAGTAGATATGTCTTGCTAGTGTAGGGACTGCAAGATACGAGGGGCCTTGCCAGGGCTTGCAGCTTAAGTTCATTGGCCAATGTACGAACTAACACCTCGCATTTATATTCAGCTTATCATCTGCTATTAGTGTTTGCATTGTGGCTGCTGTATGCTGTGTATTCTGGCTCTGTGTGTCCTGTTGCTCAGTCCCTGTCATGTGGCATGTGAATGCATCCTGTTCTGGTGTGGGGCTCCTAGGATCAGCTAGGGTCCAGATCCGAAGACCGCTGGGCTGCCTTTATTAGGGCAATGTCCCCGCTTAGGTAGGTCCTTGCCATCCTCCCGTGTAGAACAGGGTCAGTTGCCTGAAACCCGTGTGAATACCGTGTGCAACCTGTGTGCGTACCCAGTTCCCGAGCTCAGTTTGCCCACACGATCGTAACACTGGCTGTAGACTTGGCACCAGAACAGATGCCACTACTGGCTGTAGACTTGGGACTTGAACAGACGTGACTGGTGGCTGCAGGCTTGGCATCGCAACAGACACCACTACTGGCTGTAGGCTTGGCACCGAAACAGGTGCCACTACTGGCTGTAGACTTGGCCCTGGAACAGACGCCATTTCTGGCTGCAGGCTTGCACTAGAACAGACGCCATTGGCAATAGACCTGAATCAGCAGCATGTGCCACAGCAGACTCTGGACTAGGCACAGCAGATTTGTTAATTGGTGCTGGAGCATATTGCTGGTGCTACACAGCATTTTCAAAGCACTGTACATACAAGTCCAGAAGGGCCTAACGGAGAGGCTCATAATCCAACAAGCACAGCCGCATAGATCAAAGACCACATAGCAAACAAAGTTCATGACAACTGATACACTGTGGGATGCCATATAGTTATGTCAGGAATGGGTTAATTTCCATTTCAAATATTTTCAATATACTGTAAACATAAAGGAAATTGATTGCTTTCCATAAGACTTTATGATTATTATTATTGGTGTTTTTGTTATTATACAATAGTTATAGTGTTCTCATTCACATAAATACATGTCCTAGGGGAGTTTTTATCTGCATATTTCTATCTCAGACACCCACATGATAGTGCTAGAAGCAAAAGCCATGTGCAAGGGAAAAATGCCACAAAGACATGATGTATGAATCCAGGCTCAGTTTCTTACTACTTGGGAACCGAATGTGTCCATGTCACAGCAACCAGCTTCTGCACTCTGCGGCACATTTTTTCTATAAATCAACAACATCATAAAGGTTGTTGTAGGGTCTAAGAACAATGACCGGAATAGTAAAATTGGCAGGTCTATTATGAAACATCATTACTGCCCAACTTGATGCTGTAAGTGTAATCTATAATGAAATTCAGCATATATCCTCTAACAGTCAGTGGTTCATTCAGTGTCTGGTAAGTCACGTTCCCTAACATCCAAAGGGAAGGAGAGCCTGATGTTCTGAGAGGTAGGTTGGGAAGTGTAAGTAGGCTTCAACAGCGCAACTACAGGGGGTGGACAAAAATATGGAAACACAGTACGAAATGCATGGGATTTTTTCCATTAACACCGAGGTACCCTTTTTACCGCTGCTTGACTGGGAGCTTTCCTGCCAAATGTGTGTTTATTTCCCCTCTTGCCTTGCTCTGGGTGGTTTTAGGAGCCAGCTGATAACAGCAGCTGATTGGCTTAAACCCCTGACCAATGGAAACTTGTTGCTCGGGCACCATGTGTGTCATATTACCTCCACTTAGATTACATGGGATTATAAATCATATTTTAGTAAGTTATGTAAAGACCAATTTTAAGACATGCATTTTGTACAGTGTTTCCATATTTTTGTCCACCACCTGTAGGTGTCTATTTTAGAGATGAAAGGTAATTACTATGTATTCAGTGATGGGCAGCTGACTAAGTTGTTGCCTTGTGTCCAGTGGGGCAGGTTAAATAAACTTGGTCTCTAAATAGGTGATGTGTGGCAAATTAGCAATTCTGGTTCAGACACTCAATCTTAGTACAGGGTTAGTGCTTACTGGGGTAGTTTTATTATAATGAATGCATCTCAGATGATGTACTATGCATCACTCATACATTATTTCAAATGCCTTCTTTTCTAGATAAATCAGCACTTACAGTCAATGGGGAGGGGTCTTCTGTTAGAATTGTGTGCTAATCGAGCTGTCCACCTTCAGTGCAGATTGATGCAGCTAGTGCATGCTCATCAACCCCTCTGCTGTCCTGGAAAAGCTCATATGTTTAAATTTGAGCACCACCACTACGAATATGCATTTCACCAGCCTCTGTCCTCTACTGGCTTGTATAGGATGGGCTCATTGCTGCTCTGTGACGGAGCAGTTTGAATGATTTATTAGGCTTAACAGCGAAAGTTAATATTTAAAATGAAAGTATATATCTGGTACCTTATCTGTGCTTGCTCCAACAGAGATTAGAAGTTAGAAATACTGTAACATCTAAACTCTCAGTAGTAAATTCACAGAAACACAGAGAGAAGGACCTGTCCCCAAACCTGGAAATCAAATACAGCTTCCTAAAATGAAATAGGCGTAAAAATAGAAGTAGGTAAATATAAAAAATTTCAAACATCTTTCATTTTGAGTTACTGGAGTAGACATATGATAATTTCCTAATACCCTGAAACTGTTGGTGTGAATTTTAACCATGGGTTTATGGCTCTTGGACAATGCCCAAGGGCCATATTTTCTGTCCATGTGCTGCTGTCCATATTTTTTATTGATGAAAGACAGAAAGCACATAGATCCATTAAAGTAAAATGGTACATTGTCATTTTTTTCTTTTTGTAGACCGATGCTGCACTCCAAAAAATTGCAGCATGTCATATTTAATAATTCCATATTCACAGACCAAGATCACCCATGAAAATCTACGGGAACTTAAAAAGAAGCAAACATGTGTGCTGTGTTTATTTACGCATGCTACCAGGAGACAGGGAAAACAAAAAGTTATATCAACTGGGCCTTCTTACATTTTTTATTTTTCACGTGTGAAAAACTGATGACACATGGATGGCGCGTGGACATAAAAAATAGACTGCTGTAACAAAAATATACCCAACATGTACATACACAGTGAAATTGATCAATTTCTCATAGACTAACATTGCATACACCCATGTGAATGAGCCCTAAAATGTCAGTCCACCCGTGAGTAAAGGAAATCAAATTTTCTTAGAAAATGAATATTTCTATGTGAAAAAGCTAGTGTCACCATCTGCAGCTGGATTGGAGTCTCAGGTGGTAGCCAGCAAGGGCGGGCAACATGGTTGGTACACCCAGAGGGCAATGCAGTACAGAGTGTTCAGCAGAGATGTTAGGAACAAGCCGGAAGGAGGGACAAGGCCAGGTTTTTATAAAGAGTCCAATCTACAGGATGGAACTAATAAGGCAAACAGGAACAGGGAATAAGGACAAGATTCATCAAAGGAACTGTTCACTGGGGAGAGCTGTCACCTGGAGTGCAGGAAGTCCCAGGTTTGAGTACTGACATCTAGTGAATAACTTGAGCTAAATAGTTTTTTTATGTATTTCTAATTGTGTCTGGGATAAAGGGGTAATAACAAGATAATAAGTTATCCCCTACCCAAAGGATAGGGGATAAGTTGCTTGTTAAGGGTCTCATTGATGAGACCCCTGCTGATCTTTAGAACTTCTCCCCCCGCAAAATGATATCAGAATGAATGGAGAGCTGCCTTAGCGTGCATGAACGGCATTCCATTCATTTCAATATGGCTAATGGAAATACCCAAGTGCTTGTTGGTCAGCTATCTCCGCAGTCCCATTGAAAGTAAGTGAATCGTTAGTGCGCTTGCATGGCCAACGCTTCATTCAGTCTCCTCCTCACTCCAGGGTGCAGTGATCCCTGTTCTCGAGATCAGCAGGAGACCCCCACTGATCAGCAAGTCATAGGTAGAGGATAACGTGTAATCTTGGTACAACCACTCTTATTCGGACAACATCACTTGCTTCATTTGTGCTAGATTTAGAAACATCTACCAATCACTTGAATTAGAAATAAATGAAAGAAATCAATAACTGATACTGGTAAAATATAAATGTTCTTTGATTTATGATTATTGATAACTATTAAATCTAAAACATTTTTTAAATTACAGATGGTCCCCTACTTGCCAACAGGTTCCGTTCCAGCAACCTGTTTGCAAGTACATTTGTTCGTATGTCCGAACAAATGTTTGTATGGAGCGGGATCGCGGGTGGATCCCGCTCCATACTACGTCGGGTGCCAGCTGTTCTTACAGCAGACACCCGGCGGCAGCAGTTCTGACAAGCCGCACCGCTTATCGGAAGTTAACACGTTAAATACTGCTGTCAGAGCGGTATTTAAAGTGTTAACAGTTCCGACGAGTGGCGCAACTCATCGGAACTGCTGTCGCTGGGTGTCTGCTGTAAGAACAGCTGGCACCCGACAATCAGGGGTCCCGTACAGTATCCCGCGATAAGATTACGGGATGCTGTGTAGTTGCTAGGCATCCAGGGGCATTTATCTACATTAGGCTGCATTCACACGAACGTATATCGGCTCGGTTTTCACGCCGAGCTGATATACGTCATCCTCATCTGCAGGAGGAGGGGGGGATGGAAGAGCCAGGAGCAGGAACTGAGCTCCCGCCCCCTCTCTGCCTCCTCTCCGCCCCTCTTGATAGGCCCTCTGCATAGGCAGCCCTAAAGGCCCTTCAGAAGGACCTCAGCTGCCTAGCAACAGCACAGTGTCCCGTGATCTGACCGGACAGGCTTCTCAGGCTTGATAGAAGCCTGTGTGGTCCTTGTACAGTATAATGTAATGCCATAGCATTACATCATACTGTGCAGGACAGATTGTTTGCATCTTGCAAAGTTTGTAACTCGAACGTTCGCAAGTTGGGGACTATCTGTATTTGTTACCCTTTCTTTATAGAAGTTTCACCCTTTCATTGCCTCAATGGAAATCTACTTAAAGGGTTAAACCAAAAATCTATGTGCAAGTTGTGTCAATGCTTGTCTGCAATCAACACCTGTTCTGTCTCACAATAGACAAAAATTATTCACACAACCAATGGCATCTTAGAAACAACCTATAAGCTTATTAAATGTCAAAGGAATTGTTAAAAAATGTCTGCATTTGTTTTCCCGTGATGGAAAAAAAAAAAGCTGCTATCGGTAAAATGGGAATATGGAATGGAAATAAAATGTAACAGGAAAAAAATACATACATTATGTCTTGCCGAGCTTTGATATATATCACCATAGCAACAGTGTTTCTCTAGGACTGGGAATCCCGCCAAAACATCTTGATGTCCACACGTTTTATGTGATGATAAAGGTAATTTTTGCTTTCCACTTAAGCTGTGTGGCTGTTAAAAACACCTGAAAAGATGCATGAAGAAAGTGAGAGGAAGAAGCCCAAAGCTGCTGGAAAAGCGTGCAACAGATTGATGAACAATTTTGCTGTGAGCGGCTCTGCTTTCCCAATTGACAAAGATTATGCTATGATGCTCAGCATTGCTAAGCATTACTGGAAGTGAAGCAACGATGAACCTTATTTGATATATAGCAGAAAGATTATTTTGAACTTGAATAAAATGGAGTAAAATGCATTTGAATACTAAGAGATAATCTGATCTGAAATCATTGTGTTAAACAGGTGTATTATCAGGTGGGCTTTTGTTTTTTGGAAACTGGGGTGTAACTACCAAGTTAGAGATCATGTAGCCCAGCCAGAGGCATAACATGAAGCTCTTGGGCCCCAATTTTAAACTTCCAGAATCTGAGATTTCTTTGCCTCTGGCGGCTAGAGCAGTAGCCTGGCTTTGAGTAGTCAGCTAAGCCACAGCCTTAAAAATATGTATGTGCAGATTAAAAGCCCAATAGTGAGGTGTTACGCTCGTGTGGGCAAACACACACCGGGCCTACATGAACATGACCCTGAAAAGGTTAAGGACCATCGGGAACAGTGTCAGGAAACGGACTCAGACTGGATGTACTGGCAGAAGACACAAACAGGAACCGACTGACGACACACACTCACCATTCATACCTGTACACATAAGCAGATGTTATAGCCATAAAAGTATGAGATATTGGTTTGTATATTGGCCAAAATACTTAAGCCCTCAAGCTGCGATCAAGACTCTTTGTTCTCTTGCGGGTCCCTATGCTTGCAAGACAACTGCCCCGAAGCTGCAGGTAGAATGGAAGGACCCTACCTAATAAGCAAGGCGATCACCTCGATAAAGGCGGCCCCACTCTGGAACCTTGGTCTTGACTATCCCTCAAGGGTTAATACATGGAACCAGAACAGACTGGAACACAGAACACAAATCACACAACACACCACACTAGGGTTAGCATGCCAGACACACAAGCACATAGAACAGGACAGTTCACTCCTTATATCTAGTCACCTGCACAGTCATACAGAACATGACACTGTTCACACCATATACGCAAAACAGAGCTATCCTCACCTAATGTCTGGCCATCTGGCCAAACACTGGACATGGCACTGTTCACCCAACAAACACATGTACAGGCATGCAAAACCAACAAACCCTAGTGTGAAGGGAAACCAGTGTCCTCTTGCAGAGGGAGGATATTTATCTGCAAACAGACCAGTGGTGATTGGTTAGCAGGAGAACACCACACCCAGCCAGCTCAATCATTCCACAGCTGTGGGGCTGTGCTGCTAGAAACCTATGTGGTGCAACAGATCCAAGCCAGCACAACCCTTACATGAGGTCAGTAAAAACACACATTGGCTGTAACCAAGGGGTTTTTAACATTCATTTGTGATGGTTGTGTCCAAGTGGGGCCTTATTCCAAATATTGCTATAATTACTTGTTATATCACTGGTGAAAAGGCTTAATTGGTAAAGCCTATAAAATTAAGGACAGAAGGTTATCTTCTGTAATCTATTCATATACTTGATACTCTTTCTTATTTTCACCTTCACTCATTATCAGCTATAGAAGTAATCAACATTATGGAAGTAATTGCACATTTATGTACAGTAACTTCTTAATGAAAAATGTACGTATTTGTAATCTACCTGGTATAACTGAAATGTAATGGAATTTGGTTACTCTGATGCTTTCACTTACTATTTGTAGCCTACCTACCTATACTGAGTCAATGACCAGGGAACAAGTGTGAGGCTCTAAAGACAATCTCACAGTGTAAGTCTGTGTTGAACTGTACTCACACCAAGGAACATTGTCAGATATGATCAACTCGGATGAGGAGGCTCATATGAAGGATCCAGGTGAGGTTTATTTCAGACTGAAATTTTTGCGGATGTGTAAGGACACGTTAGACAGGCTGCCAATTCCCTTGTGTATTTCTTTATATTCAATGAAATAGTCTGCCACAAATGTGCTTCTTCTTATCGTAATTTATACATACAGATAAGAGATACTGGCACTTTAATAATATGGCCATATTTTTGTAGTCAGTTACTGGTTCATCTGCAATGGCCAACTGGTGGATTTATTGAATTAAACTAAGCCCAAAAAGTTAATTTGCCTACAAGACTGTTCATAAAAAAGAAAAACTGACAGTATATAATGCAGATTTTAAGAAATTGTTGCTATTGGCGGTTTCTGCCAAGTTCATAAGTAGAATGTTTCTGCATCACTAAGATGTGGCTCCAATGGTCTCCCTCAATCTCACACCATTTGTAACTGTGCAATCCCTGTGACAGGTTGCACTTCATCAAGTAACCTCCATCGTTAAGGAAATGAGCAACACTAGGCACACTCCTAAAGGTAACTACCACTACCCCACCTCACAAATCTGATGAGATGTTATGGAAGTACACAAACCATCAGCAGGTAAAAAGATGACTTTTTTACTAAGTATAAGCAGAAAAGGTCAGAAGATGAGGTAAGAAAACTTATGGCAAGGGACCCAAAGAAAAGAGGGGCTATTGTCATTAGAGCCCAACTGCAGGGAGATAACAAGAACAGACTTAGAAATGTGAACACTTTACAATAACAGCAATATGACAATAATTAAAATCAGAAGTCCTGGTACATGACACTACCCTTTTCTTACGCTTTCTAGTATTGCTACAGTTTCTAAGCTTTCTGTTAGGTGGCCTTGATGCCCATACTGCTAATGTAGACGTTTTCATTTTGGCACTAGACAGAGGAGTATAGATTCTATATCTATATATTATCTTGAATGGTCCAACTACACATTAATTACTATAGCAATTAACATTACTGTCCCTTTTTTATTTTTCTCTATAAGATAATTTTGAAAGAGAGGCAAAGCAATAGCACTTTTGATGATGTTCATTGTCCAGGTGTATAGCTATATGGGAAAGAGGAGGAAAAAAGAGAGACAGGTGGAGCAAAACCCGTACAGCAATGTTAATTGTGAAGGATGAATCTACATATTGGTGAAAAGAGTAGAATGATATCTTCAATGGCAGTGGTGCTGTCTGACCAGATGATGCACCACCTGGGTGGGAGGAATCGAACAAGAGAATAGGACTAAAAGCTGGCAGTGGAGGAGGCACAACACTCCAGGTTAAAGCATGTAGGAAGGGACCAAAGGTGTGGAAAACGTCTCCTTTCAGGCGTGCTCTAAAAACGTATCTCTTCAGGGAGCCATACTATATCCCCTAAACCAAACCCCTCTGTACTTCGCCTGATAACATTTTCCCTGTCCTAGTAATTGCCATCCCTGCTAGCCGCTATCAACCGCCCCCTGCAGTCATACTGATTCAGCCACCACATGGCTTAAGTCTGACCATTGTACATCCCCAGCCCCTTTAGCTTCTGTATCACCCCATTATCTGCAGTATGTAAGCTGGTTGGAGCAGGACCCTCACCCCTACTGTCTCCATCAATTGATTACTACATGTAACTGTAGTTTTTGTATTTTTGTACTTTTGTCTTTCTGTATCTCTCTGTTTTTGTGAGCGCTGCGGAATATGTTGGCTCTATATAAATAAAGATTATTATTATTTTTATTATTATCATCAATATCTTATGTACTTATCTTGGTTCTGGTACTGTAGTCACTGATGTTAGTTGTAATACCATATTTATTGAGCTTGATACTGTATTTACTTACTGAACTGTTCTGGTTTGGGCATGGTACTATCTTGCTGCTTACGCAAATCAAATACAGTGAATGCAGACTGCTCATCAGTGTTATATATAACTTTTTGCCTATGACAGATGTTTGGGGGATGAAGGGGTGTCAAGAAAATTTGCATAGGTTGCCCTCTAATCTAAGGCTAGCCCTGATTCCATGCTTATACAATAATTGATGCATACACTTTTTGACACATTCATACATTTTTCTACTAATATCAGCTGCAAGTATGGACATTGACTTACTGTATGATTGTAAAAACCTGGTCTTTAAGTTTTCAAGTCATGCTTTATATAGCTATAACCAATAATATAGGTCATATTTTTATTTTTACAATTTTTATTTTCTCATTGGTCGCTTGAGCTTATTCATCTGTGGATGTGTAAGGTTCAGTGAAACACATTCTCATGAAGGCTGCAAAGTCAAGGAGAAAAAACTCAGTTTCTGCCAATTGCTACGCCTTCTGTCCAAGTTTCAGTCAAGCGTTGTTTCTTTCCATAATGCATTATGTATCTTAAACAAACAAACAAACATATCTAAGTCATTCATCCATAGGCTTTCTGATCTAATTTTAACCCTCTAAGGAATCATGCTAAATCACATCCAGATGACGTCTGGCCATTGACTATACTCTGCTTCGAGGTTTATCAGCCACTCTGAGAATACTATGGCTTAAAGAAAGAAATACTTATACTTTCAAACTTTAGTACAGGATGAATCATTTTTCTGTTTTCTTGTTTTCTTCTCTCTTCGCTAATCCGGGTGCTGACAATTAATCTTCAAGGTCTGAAAAACCAAAAGAGAAAGAAAATCTTCCTCTTTTCTAAGTGAGATAACCAATGACAAAGTCATATAACACCAGCATAAATATTATAGCAAGGACATTGAAAGGCGTGAGGAGTAAATTTTATGTGCAGTAAATATCAAAATGTGTTTAAAGGAGAAATTCAACTGAAAATTATTTGCTGACATCCAATAGATATGAGTCAGAAGATTTATGAGTTCTTACCAAAAGTGATTTCTAGAACAGAGGGGCTGCGGCTCTCTACAGAAGGTCTGAACCTCTTCGGCCCTGTTCTGAAGTTTCAGTTAATATCATTCTAAGGAATGCTTAGTTGGTTTGAATAGCTGTCTATTTAAAGAGAACATGTCTTGGGATAAAGCCAGCTTTTGCTGTAGTCCCGCTGACTGTATCCCTGTTTTTTTCTATACTCAATCCCAGATGGGCTCTTCTTAGGTCCAACTCCCAATGCTGTCAATATGCCAAGTTGGCTGTCTCCACTACTCAAATGGCAATAGGTCAAAGTTGGACTGTGCATCACTAGCCTGTCAATGAATCCTGCCAAGAACGAAGTCGTTAATCTCCACCTCTGTCCTGATTAGGAATGGCCAAGGAGGTAAGGTATATTAATAGTTCTGTTTATCACTACACTTCCATATTGCAGTATAATACATAACTATTAATAATTGTATAGTAGGCATTAGAGATGAGCGAGTATACTCGATAAGGGCAATTGCTCGAGCGAGCATTGCCCTTAGCGAGTACCTGCCTGCTCGAGACAAAAGGTTCGGGTGCTGGCGCGGGGGAGCGGTGAGTAGTGGCAGTCAGCAGGGGGGGGGGGGAGAGAGAGATCTCCCCTCCGTTCCTCCCTGCTCTCCCCCGCAGCTCCCTGTCTGCCGCCAGCACCCGAACCTTTTGTCTGGAGCGGGCTGGTACTCGCTAAGGGCAATGCTTGCTCGAGCAATTGCCCTTAGCGAGTATGTTCGCTCATCACTAGTAGGCATCGAAGGACTTTAGATCCTATCAAAAATGGCTGGGGGAATACCTGGTCTTTGGCTATAGCAATCAATCATAGAGCAGAAAAGTTTAAAATAAGAAAACTGGGCTCTGATTAGTTGCTATTGTCTACATTGAAAGTTCTTCATTTTGGCAGTTTTCATTAGAGAAGCTTTTCATGTGTATAGTGTTTAAAACATAAAATAATAAGGACCGTAATATGGCTCCTTGACATTTGTAAAAGATTCCGTTACCTTGGGGCCTCCATGATCTTGGGGCCTTAACCTCATATTTCCCACCTGTATTTCCCAAACAAGATTTGGGAGTTTGTAAAGTTTTGGGATATACCTCCAATCTGGGGCGTAGCTAAGGACTCATGGGCCCAGGTGCAAAAATTTATCTTGGCGCCCCCCAACTTCTCTTAGCCCCTTAACGCAGTATCACAACTTAAAGCTCCTGGGCCCCAATGCAAAACCTGTAACAGGATCCCAACTATAATGCTTTATTCATAGTACTAGGCTCCCTATATCGAGAAGAGAGGCCTTATGGGCCCGCTAAGGCTCCTGGGCCTGGGTGCAACCGTATCCCCTGCATCCTCCATAATTACGACAGTGCCTCCAATATAATATAAGCCTTCAGAAGAGGTAAACAAGTAGCTTATAAAATCTTGTTACTAAGGTGGATGTCCCCATCAATTTAATCTTTATGATGCAAGATAACTCCAATCCTGATTGTTTAACCCCATTTGACTCAACAGTTAAGGGATGAAAAGCATCTAAGTGGTTTACCAGAGCAAGTAAGCTTCCTCTATTAGCTTATTGGCATTTCTGTACCACTGCAGTACTGCAATATATTATGGGATCACAACTTCAAGTCCTCTAATGCAAATAAATTAACTGCTACAGACACAAAGACATTGATAAAATTATAGTTTTTATTTCTTTTTTCCAACATTAACACAACCTAGGAGCAAGAAATATAAACCAGCAATCTCCTCGTTATTAGTTGCTAAGATCATTATAATGAATAGAGTTTTGTATACTATGAAAAACATTACTGAAAGGTCATAGGTGATTTTCCTAATCCATCCTGTATGTGAGAACAAAGCTTCTTATCTACTCTGCCACATTAAACATTCTTGCAACAAAGAGCTTCCCTATCAAGAGGGCCTTCAGAAAAAAGCAGGTTGACACATTACATACCTAACTCTATATAATAATGTCTGTCATCACTGTTTGTACTTTAATAATGGCTTTTACAAGCTCGCTAGTGAATGTTAAGGGCCAATATTCATAGCTACACTGTAAGTACATTATGTACAAAGTCTATCCTCTTCTATATGTGTTTGTACTAGTTAAATACAAGCTCATTTGAGGTTAACGTTAATGTGATAGAATAGGTCATATGTAGTTGTTATATATAGTCAGTTATTTTTAAAATATGTCACTATGAAACATTTCCACTTTTTAATTCACTGACTGCCTACTTACCTTAAACTAAATATTCTTTACTATGATTTTCAATATGCCAATATAAAACAGGCAAAGTCACTAAAAATTCTACCAATATTATGGTAAAAAAAACATCCCAAATGTTACCAATAATGATGAATCATTTACTTATAATCTTTGTTTGCATCTTTAGATATTTTGTGAGCTGGGCCATTTAAAGGCAGTGAACACATTGGCACAGATTTTTTTTTATTGTCCATGTGCTTCCTGAATGGAAAATTATGCTACTTTCTAAAAAGTTTTCATTAAAAATTTGCTACCATTTTGCTGTTGTAGAGTTTGTGTAGCTCCTTCACATAGCTAGCTGTCCTGCTGAGTCTGATATAGATCCTATAGCACAATGTTTGGCTCTGGCAATGTTCACATTTTATGCCTATTTTGGACATATACTTTTGGAGGATTCTCAATGTATACTTTTGAAGGAAGGTTGCAACAAATCAAACTGTATAGGCATACAGTGATATACATCACCCATATACCCTCTTGCCCTCTCTTGAGCTTCAATAACTTAACTGTCCACTGATAGGTATTGCTTGAACTAAGCAGTCAGAGTCCTGGCATAAAACATCTATCAAGATATGGACCATTATCACTTAAACTAAGCAGTCAGCATCCTTGGACAGAGCACCTGTCTATATATAGTTAGGAGCATATCCTTTCCATGTCCTGAAAGTGGTGAGTGCAGCACTGGAGTTGTTTAGTCACTGTAGGTCCTTCTTTTATGCTGGGCATTGCTCCTCTCTGGGAGCAATCCTGCAACCCAATAATATCAGCATTGATCGCTGGAGGATTTGAGGCTTTGAGTGTGAAATGAAGTCTTGAGTGGTGGTAAATCATATAGACTGTGTATCAGTGTACAAAGAGAGTCTAAAAGAGACTATTAAGGTGATCAAATACTTCAGCAGCAGTCAGTGCAAGAGAGAAAATCCCACATAGGTTGTAGAAGAAGGAACAGGAATGAAGCTATGCTGAGAAAAAGTGAAAGCAGCAGTATCCTGGACATACAAACCTCACATTCAGCATGTATTACAGGGAGGGATGTGTCCATAGAAGCCAAGTCTAAAAGTAGGAGCAGTTTGCATACTTCATATCAGGAGTTGCGAAAATGAATGAAGGGATGAAGATTGCAGATTTAAACTTATGGTAAGGGGTATATTGCTGATCGGTAGGGATCTCACCACTGAGACTAGGCCAATCTCAAAAACAGGAGACCCATGTTACTAATCCTCCTCACTGTGGGGTTACTGCACCCTCTGCAGTGAGGAGGAGGCTGAATGGACCACTGGTCATGCAAGCACATTGGCACTCCTTTCACTTTCTTTGGGACTCCCGAGATACGCAAGTAGCAAGTGCCCAGGTATTTCTGCCAACCCTACTGAAAGGAATGGAGTGCCGACTGTGCATGCTCGGCCAGCGTTTCACTCAGTCTGATGTAACTGCGGGAGGAGAAGTAGGCCCTGCAGTGCCAGGCAAATAGGACACGGGACACCCATTCTTGATATCAGTGGGGGTCTCAGAGGTGAGACCCATACCAATCAACACGTTATCTCCAAATCCGTGGATAGGGGATAATTCAAAATCTTGTTATAACCCCTTTAAGTGATTTCAGAATAAAATGTTCATTCGGATAGAACATCCAGAAAATGGGGTCCCAATAGTTTTGAGAACAAAAGGTGGCCACTTGTGTCCAGTAACATTCCATTAAAATCATTAGGACTATTAAAAAACCAAGGGGGCTCTAAATATCTTACACTACCTTTTATGTCAGACTGCTTTCACGTGGCAGCATTTTGGTCAGTGTTTTGTTTCAGAATTTCTAAGCGAAAACCAAGAAAGGAATCTACAGAAAAAAAGCGTAAAGGAAAGATTTGTACTTCTTCCATTTATTGCACCCACTCCTGGTTTTGGCAACCAGGAAATACTGAAAAAAATATAAGATCAATATACGGCATATTGTACAACTTCACAAATAACAATGATGATTTTTTTATGAATTCATAACCTTCATTTCAAGAAAAGCAGGTTAACATATTAGAAACTAAACTATTTACAATGATATCCAGCATTATTGCTTGCATTTCAGTAATGGCTTTTACAACTTAGCTAGTGAGTATTGATGGCCATTATTCATAGCTACACTGCAAGTACATCATGTACAAAGTCTCCTCTCTATTTATGCTCTATGTTTTGTGCTAGTTAAATATGAGTTTATCTAAGGTTGACATTCATGCTAAAGAATAGCCCACGTGCAGCTTTATACAGTCCCAGCTATTTTTAAAATATGTCACTATGAAACATTTCCACTTCTTAATTCACTGACTGTTTACCTACTCTAGGCCAGATATTCTGTACCAATATTTTCAACATGACAATGTAAAATAAGTGAAGTAACAGAAAAGGCTATGAATACAAAGCTAAACATGATGAAAATACTTTAAAAATATCTTTAAAAATATGTTATGAGGGCATATTTTGCTTACACCCTCATATATATATATATATATATATATATATATATATATATATATATATATATATATATATTAGAGATGAGCGAGCGTACTCGGAAAAGCACTACTCGCTCGAGTAATTTGCTTTATCCGAGTATCGCTGTGCTCGTCCCTGAAAATTCGGGTGCCGCTGCGGCTGACAGGTGAGTCGCAGCGGGGAGCAGGGGAGAGCGGGCGGGAGAGAGGGAGAGAAAGATCTTACCTCCATTCCTCCCCGCTCTCCCCTGCAGCTCCCCGCTCCGTGCCGGCACCCGAATCTTCAGGGACGAGCACAGCGATACTCGGATAAAGCAAATTACTCGAGCGAGTAGTGCTTTTTCGAGTACGCTCGCTCATCTCTAATATATATATAAAACTTTATATGTGTGATTATAGCAAAAGGAGAGTTTGTTGCATAGAACTGACCTCCTGAACAGGGGCTGTGGTATCCTGCCAGGCCACCTCTAGCTTGGATGTAGAATGTCATATGGGGGAAAAACTAACAGGTTCCGTATGGTATTTTGCAACATATTGGTCCACATTTGCTATAACTGAACCTCCAGATGGTGCAAACTCGTATTCTGTCAAAGATGGTCCCATACATGTTCTTTTGCAATAAATTTGATGACCTGGAAGTGTGGCAATGTTGTGGAGGCTTTCCTGTGACATCCTTGCTATGAGCAGTCAATCATTATTTTGCTGGAAAACGCCTCTTGAAAGCCCTGCATGAGAGATAACACATGTGCCTGCAGGATGTAAGGAACATATCGCTGAGCTGTCATTTTCCCTCATACCACTACTAGGGGTGACCGACTCTCATATGCAATGGCCCCCTAGACCATTACATCAACACTGGGGGCAGTGTGCAGCTCCACAGCAAAGGCAGGATTGAGGCACTCACCCCTAGTTCTCCAGACATGAACAGGCCATTGTAAGTGCCGAAACTAAACCTGGATTCATCACTGAAGACAACCACTTCGTAGTCATGTAGTTTCTTTGTTCACGACATCGTCACTTAGCGAGGGGAAGTCTTATATTGTGGAGTGACTGGTACCCAACTTTCCAGGGCTCTGCATGTCAACCGGGCAAGCGACCATCACCTGTCACAACTCTATAACAGTACACCTAGCCCTGTACTCAATATTGTTGAGATTGCAAGCTTGAAGTTGTTAGGATACCGGCTGATTTGTTCCCATCTTTCCCAGGCTTCTGCATGCTGATCTAGCGCACTCTAGAGCTCTACAATGCTCACACAATACATGCTGCCACCACCAACGTTCACGGGCATTGGACCCGAATGCTAGTTACCCACAATTATGTATTTAGAGATATGGTTTCGTGTTAACACAGACGAGGTTCACTAATTAATTGAAAGTTTAATTCTAAAAAGTAGTAGTGCTTATTTAGAGAAAACTACAAAAATGATGTTATAAGATAATAGGCAAGAGACACACATATGATATTACAGACAGCAAAATAACAAGGATTAAAATGAAGATGGTTACCATTCTTTGTTGAGGGTTACTGGGCAGTCCTTATGTATAGTGACCTCCAAGGGGCTGACCCTGTGCACACATCCCTGCACAATTTTTAAACCCTCAGTGAGGTAACCCCCCTTTAGCTCCTTACAGCCCACGTGGTGGTTTGACTCACATTGGAGCACATAATCCCTGAAATCCATATTTCCTTCATAACTGTGTGCATGGGATCCATAAAGAAAATATCCTCTCATGATTTTACATACGATTTGAGTCTACACACGAGTATCCTCGTGTACATACTTTCCCAGATATGCAGTTCTGGGTGTTCTGAGCATCCCGCAAAGATAAGGGTCCTTGCATCTTATTCGTGGTGATGCAACATTTCACAAAATATCCATGTCAGCGGCTGTGGTGTACAGATCAGTCATATGTTCCAAATTACATTGTTTCTTTGTCCAAAGCGAAATCTCTTTGTTTTAATTTTGGCTCCAGCTAACTGATCTCGGCAGTTACCCGCAACTGTCAGCTATCATAAACAATTAATGGCTGCCAGGTATAGAGCGAATGCGGCTCCTGAGCCTCCTCAATACACATTTTAGGACTATGGGATGTTTATAGTCGTTCTGAAGTTCTGAAGTGGCTAAAAGGGTCACAGCACTTAAAATGAACACTCCACCGTCTTCTTTAGGGCTCCCACACATTTGCGATTGCGTTTTTTGTTAATGCGATTGTCAATGGGACTTTCTAATGTTAAAAACGCAACGCAATGCACCAAAAACGCAGTTGCGTGCATTGCGTTTTTTTACAATAGAAAGTCCCATTGACAATCGCGTTAACAAGAAACGCAATCGCAACTCTGTGGGAGCCCTTAGTCTGTGATGTGACATTGATTGGTTACATCACATGGACAGTGAGTGCAAGTAGATCTGATTTGCCATACATCGTTTTGACATCTGATGGCAGCACTTGAGGTTTTCACCCCACCAATCGGGATCTTGTCTTCACTGTGGGGTCTAGAAGCCATTATTCACAGAAGTAGTCACAATTCTTTTACAGCTGATGCTAAAGAAGTCCAAGGCATGGCACCTTAGGGTGTGTACAGAGACATAAACAGGAGACTTAGCCAAGGTCAGGGAAGGCAGTCTAAACTTCAGTAAAGGAGTCAGCCAAGAGATCCAGGCTGGCAGAATAGGTGCATTACGGTAAATAGTCTTAGTCAGGCAGCTGGAAGAGAGAGTAATCCAACAAACGTAGCTGAGGTCATGGATGGAGAAGTCAGAATAGTCAGGAACAAGCAGGAGTCAGAAAGCCAGTAGAGAACACAAACAACTGATGAGATTTTAACAAGTGGAACAAAATTACTTAGGAGGAGGATTTCAGCTGGATGTCTGCTCGCAAGTCCCATTCGCAGTTCAGTTTGTTATGATGTTCGGCATGTATGCATGCCCCCCCAATTCTTTCCCTCCAGTCCTTGTTTGGTTTGCATTCGTGTAGACTGTTGTTTCCATGGACCGCACAGACGAACATAGTGACCATCCTCCTATTTGCTTTCATTCTGGCGGTGGTGTGTAGTACTCTCAGGATGAACGTCACATTAGGTTTATTTGCCAAATTTATAAACTTTCAGTTTACAAAGAAAAGCAATCAAACAAGAACAATTTAAATAACTCCCCACAGATTATATAACTAGTGGTTTCTCCAAATTCAACTGAAGATCCCTCTTTTATTGACTACTGTAGTCTCAGAATTATTCAACTATTGTAGGAATCGAGCAATGATACAGCTGTAACTCCCTTTAAAATATCCTTGTGGCTGCAATGTTCAGACCAGTCATAATTTCCAAATTACATTTTTTCTTTGTCCAACGCGAAGTTTCTTTGTTTTAACTTTGGCTCCAAAACAGTTATCAGAGCTAGTTGAAACCAGCTACACAAGGGGGAGGAGAATTTATTGGCTCATGAAGGGACAATTCTTGTTCTTATCTTCTAATGTAAACATTTCAGTATCCAGCTTTCCTAGATACTGAAAAGCATTCAACCCTTCCACCTACAAGCTACACAGAAGTGTTGCAAAACCATGTGGGACTAAGATAGCCGCGTCATAGGCTAACATAAAAATGGGTGCTGAGTAGAGATGAGCGAACGTACTCGTCCGAGCTTGATACTCGTTCGAGTATTAGCATGTTCGAGATGCTCGTTACTAGAGGTGAGCACCATGCGATGTTCGAGTTACTTTCACTTTCATCTCTGAGACGTTAGCGCGCTTTTCTGGCCAATAGAAAGACAGGGAAGGCATTACAACTTCCCCCTGCGACGTTCAAGCCCTATACCACCCCCCTGCAGTGAGTGACTGGCGAGATCAGGTGTCACCCGAGTATATAAATCGGCCCCTCCCGCGGCTCGCCACAGATGCATTCTGACAGAGATCAGGGAAAGTGCTGCTGATGCCGGAGCTGCTATAGGGAGAGCGTTAGGAGTGATTTTAGGCTTCAAGAACCCCAACGGTCCTTCTTAGGGCCACATCTGACCGTGTGCAGTACTGTTGAGGCTGCTTTTAGCAGTGTTGCACAATTTTTTTTTTTGTATATCGGGCGTGCAGAGCATTGCGTCCTCAGTCTGCAGTCATTGTACAGAGTATAGGGCCCGTACTGGTGAGGCAGGGAAAGAGATATACAGGCTATATAGGCAGTGGGCTTTTTCAAAAAAATTGGGGAAAAATACTATATATGAGCTGCCTGTGACTGTCTTCAGTTTACTGCATGTCTGCTGGGGGTAGTAGTCCTAATTAATACGCAGCTAAGCGTTACAGCAGGCTTGCGCAAAATTGTTTCCTGGCTCTGCTGTCTCCGTTACATCACCGCCGTCATCCCGCCAGAGGGAAACAGTATACATTATATTATACGCTGCCTACAGTATCTATCTGCTGGGGGTAGTAGTCCAAATTTATACGCAGCTAAGCGTTTCAGCAGGCTTGCGCAAAATTGTTTCCTGGCTCTGCTGTCTCCGTTACATCACCGCCGTCATCCCGCCAGAGGGAAACAGTATACATAATATTATACGCTGCCTCCAGTATCTGTCTTCTGGGGGTAGTAGTCCTAATTAATACGCAACTAAGCGTTACAGCAGGCTTGCGCAAAATTGTTTCCTGGCTCTGCTGTCTCCGTTACATCACCGCTGTCATCCCGCCAGAGGGAAACAGTATACATAATACTATACGCTGCCTACAGTATCTATCTGCTGGGGGTAGTAGTCCTAATTAATACACAGCTAAGCGTTACAGCAGGCTTGCACAAAATTGTTTCCTGGCTCTGCTGTCTCCGTTACATCACCGCTGTCATCACGCCAGAGGGAAACAGTATACATAATATTATACGCTGATAACAGTATCTGTCTGCTGGGGGTAGTAGTCCTAATTAATACGCAGCTAAGCGTTTCAGCAGGCTTGCGCAAAATTGCTTCCTGGCTCTGCTGTCTCCGTTACATCACCGCCGTCATCCCGCCAGAGGGAAACAGTATACATAATACTATACGCTGCCTACAGTATCTATCTGCTGGGGGTAGTAGTCCTAATTAATACACAGCTAAGCGTTACAGCAGGCTTGCACAAAATTGTTTCCTGGCTCTGCTGTCTCCGTTACATCACCGCCGTCATCCCGCCAGAGGGAAACAGTATACATAATATTATACGCTGCCTACAGTATCTGTCTGCTGGGTGTAGTAGTCCTAATTAATACGCAGCTAAGCGTTTCAGCAGGCTTGCGCAAAATTGCTTCCTGGCTCTGCTGTCTCCGTTACATCACCGCCGTCATCCCGCCAGAGGGAAACAGTATACATAATATTATACGCTGCCTACAGTATCTGTCTGCTGGGGGTAGTAGTCCTAATTAATACGCAGCTAAGCGTTACAGCAGGCTTGCACAAAATTGTTTCCTGGCTCTGCTGTTTCCGTTACATCACCGCCGTCATCCCGCCAGAGGGAAACAGTATACATAATATTATACGCTGCCTACAGTATCTGTCTGCTGTATCAGCTCAGCATTTTAAAAAAAAAGAAGCAAAATACTTAAGGCCTACTACTGGCCTTTGGCCACTTGACTGCTTCTGCGCTGTGAATTCCACTAGCTCAGTCATACGCACCTACGTCTCACTACAGGCGTGCGGAAAATTGTTTCCTGGCTCTGCTGTGCGTTCCGTAAGGGAAGTCAGCCTCCAACCACAGGCCAATAAGTGGTACATTTAATTACAGCGTTCTGTTTCTGCACTACTGGTAATACAGCATGCTGAGGGGTACAGGTAGGCCTAGAGGACGTGGACGCAGGCGAGGACGCGGAGGCCCAAGTCAGGGTGTGGGCACAGGCCGAGCTCCTGATCCAGGTGTATCGCAGCCGACTGCTGCGGGATTAGGAGAGAGGCACGTTTCTGGCGTCCCCACATTCATCTAACAATAAATGGGTCCACGCGGTAGACCTTTATTAGAAAATGAGCAGTGTGAGCAGGTCCTGTCGTGGATGGCAGAAAGTGCATCCAGCAATCTATCGACCACCCAGAATTCTGCGCCGTCCACTGCTGCAACTCTGAATCTTCTGGCTGCTGCTCCTCCTTCCTCCGAGCCTCCTCACTTCATTACAATGATACATTCTGAGGAGCAGGCAGACTCCCAGGAAATGTTCTCGGCCCCTGCCCAGAATGGGCAGCAATGGTTCCGAATCCTCTCCCACTGGAGGAGTTTGTCGTGACCGATGCCCAACCTTTGGAAAGTTCCCGGGGTCCGGGGGATGAGGCTGGGGACTTCCAGCAACTGTCTCAAGAGCTTTCAGTGGGTGAGGAGGACGATGACGATGAGACACAGTTGTCTATCACTCAGGTAGTAGTAATTGCATGAAGTCCGAGGGAGGAGCGCACAGAGGATTCGGAGGAAGAGCAGCAGGACGATGAGGTGACTGACCCCATCTGGTTTGCTACGCCTACTGAGGACAGGTCTTCAGAGGGGGAGGCAAGTGCAGCAGCAGGGCAGGTTGGAAGAGGCAGTGCGGTGGCCAGGGGTAGAGGCAGGGCCAGACCGAATAAACCACCAACTGTTTCCCGAAGCGCCCCCTCGCGCCATGCCACCCTGCAGAAGCCGAGGTGCTCAAAGGTCTGGCAGTTTTTCACTGAGAGTGCAGACAACCGACGAACAGTGGTGTGCAACCTTTGTCGCGCCAAGATCAGCCGGGGAGCCACCACCACCAGCCTCACCACCACCAGCATGCGCAGACATATGATGGCCAAGCACCCCACAAGGTGGGACGAAGGCCATTCACCCCCTTCGGTTTGCACCGCTGCCTCTCCCCCTGTGCCCCAACCTGCCACTGAGATCCCCCCCCCTCAGGACACAGGCACTACCGACTCCTGGCCTGCACCCACACCCTCAACTCCGCTGACCTCGGCCCCATCCACCAATGTCTCTCAGCGCACCGTCCAGCCGTCGCTAGCGCAAGTGTTTGAGCGCAAGCGCAAGTACGCCGCCACGCACCCGCACGCTCAAGCGTTAAACGTGCACATAGCCAAATTTATCAGCCTGGAGATGCTGCCGTATAGGGTTGTGGAAATGGAGGCTTTGAAAGGTATGATGGTGGCGGCGGCCGCGCGCTACTCAGTTCCCAGTCGCCACTACTTTTCCCGATGTGCTGTCCCAGCCCTGCACGACCACGTCTCCCGCAACATTGTACGCGCCCTCACCAACGCGGTTACTGCCAAGGTCCACTTAACAACGGACATGTGGACAAGCACAGGCGGGCAGGGCCACTATATCTCCCTGACGGCACATTGGGTGAATTTAGTGGAGGCTGGGACAGAGTCAGAGCCTGGGACCGCTCACGTCCTACCCACCCCCAGAATTGCGGGCCCCAGCTCGGTGGTGGTATCTGCGGCGATGTATGCTTCCACCACTAAACCACCCTCCTCCTCCTCCTCCTCCTATGCAACCTCTGTCTCGCAATCAAGATGTGTCAGCAGCAGCACGTCGCCAGCAGTCGGTGTCACGCGGCGTGGCAGCACAGCAGTGGGCAAGCGTCAGCAGGCCGTGCTGAAACTACTCAGCTTAGGAGAGAAGAGGCACACGGCCCACGAACTTGTGCAGGGTCTGGTAGAGCAGACCGACCGCTGGCTTGCGCCGCTGAGCCTCCAACGGGCATGGTCGTGTGTGACAACGGCCGTAACCTGGTGGCGGCTCTGCAGCTCGGCAGCCTCACGCACGTGCCATGCCTGGCCCACGTCTTTAGTTTGGTGGTTCAGCGCTTTCTGAAAAGCTACCCACGCTTGTCAGACCTGCTCGGAAAGGTGCGCCGGCTCTGCGCACATTTCCGCAAGACCCACACGGACACTGCCACCCTGCGAACCCTGCAACATCGGTTTCATCTGCCAGTGCACCGACTGCTGTGCGACGTGCCCACACGGTGGAACTCTACGCTCCACATGTTGGCCAGGCTCTATGAGCAGCTTAGAGCTATAGTGGAATACCAACTCCAACATGGGCGGCGCAGTGGGAGTCAGCCTCCTCAATTCTTTACAGAAGAGTGGGCCTGCTTGGCAGATATCTGCCAGGTCCTTGGAAACTTTGAGGAGTCTACCCAGATGGTGAGCGGCGATGCTGCAATCATTAGCGTCACCATTCCTCTGCTATGCCTCTTGAGAAGTTCCCTGCAAAGCATAAAGGCAGACGCTTTGCGCTCGGAAACAGAGGCGGGGGAAGACAGTATGTCGCTGGATAGTCAGAGCACCCTCCTGTCTATATCTCAGCGCGTTGAGGAGGAGGAGGAGCATGAGGAGGATGAGGAGGAGGGGGAAGAGACAGCTTGGCCCACTGCTGAGGGTGCCCATGCTGCTTGCCTGTCATCCTTTCAGCGTGTATGGCCGGAGGAGGAGGAGGAGGATCCTGAAAGTGATCTTCCTAGTGAGGACAGCCATGTGTTGCGTACAGGTACCCTGGCACACATGGCTGACTTCATGTTAGGATGCCTTTCTCGTGACCCTCGAGTTACACACATTCTGGCCACCACGGATTACTGGGTGTACACACTGCTCGACCCACGGTATAAGGAGAACCTTTCCACTCTCATACCCGAAGAGGAAAGGGGTTCGAGAGTGATGCTATACCACAGGACCCTGGCGGACAAACTGATGGTAAAATTCCCATCCGACAGCACTAGTGGCCGAAGGCGCAGTTCCGAGGGCCAGGTAGCAGAGGAGGCGCGGAGATCAGGCAGCATGTACAGCACAGGCAGGGTAACACTCTCTAAGGCCTTTGACAGCTTTCTGGCTCCCCAGCAAGACTGTGTCACTGCTCCCCAGTCAAGGCTGAGTCGGCGGGAGCACTGTAAAAGGATGGTGAGGGAGTACGTAGCCGATCGCATGACCGTCCTCGGTGACGCCTCTGCCCCCTACAACTACTGGGTGTCGAAGCTGGACACGTGGCCTGAACTCACGCTGTATGCCCTGGAGGTGCTTGCTTGTCCTGCGGCTAGCGTCTTGTCAGAGAGGGTGTTTAGTGCGGCTGGGGGAATCATCACAGATAAGCGTACCCGCCTGTCAACCGACAGTGCCGACAGGCTTACACTCATCAAGATGAACAAAGCCTGGATTTCCCCAGACTTCTCTTCTCCACCAGCGGACAGCAGCGATACCTAAACAATACGTAGGCTGCACCCGCGGATGGAAGCATTGTTCTCTATCACCATCAAAAACGTGGACCTTTTAGCTTCATCAATCTGTGTATAATATTCATCCTCCTCCTCCTGCTCCTCCTCCTGAAACCTGACGTAATCACGCCGAACAGGCAATTTTTCTTAGGCCCACAAGGCTCAGTCATATAATTTTTGTAAACAATTTTTATACGTTTCAATGCTCATTAAAGCGTTGAAGCTTGCACCTAAGCCAATTTTTAATTTAACTGGGCTGCCTCCAGGCCTAGTTACCAATTAAGCCACATTAACCAAAGCGATTAATGGGTTTCACCTCACCTCTTGGTTGGGCATTGGCAATTTTTCTGACGTACATTAGTACTGTTGGTACACCAATTTTTTGCGGCCCTCGCCTACAGTGTAATCCAATAAATTTTTTGCCCACCTGCATTAAAGCCGACGTTACATCACCTGTGCTGGGCACTGCAATGGGATATATTTATGTACCGCCGGTGGCTTCCTGGCACCCACCCATGCTGTCGGTCCACACGGAGTTGTAACTCCATGTGTCCACTTCTAAAGAACCCCAGTCTGACAGGGGCATGCAGTGTGGGCCAAACCCACCTGCATTAAACATGACATTACCTCAGCTGTGCTGGGCACTGCAATGGGATATATTTATGTACCGTCGGTGGGTTCCAGGGACCCACCCATGCTGTCGGTCCACACGGAGTTGTAACTGCATGTGTCCACTTCTAAAGAACCCCGGTCTGACAGGGGCATGCAGTGTGGGCCGAAGCCCACCTGCATTAAACATGACATTACCTCAGCTGTGATGGGCAATGCAATGGGATTTATTTATGTACCGCCTGTGGCTTCCTGGGACCCTCCCATGCTGTCGGTCCACACGGACTTCACAATAGGGAGTTGTACCTGCCTGTGTCTACTTATAAAGAACCCCAGTCTGACTGGGGCATGCAGTGTGGGCCGAAGCCCACCTGCATTGAACATGACATTACCTCAGCTGTGGGTAGGGCAATGCAATGGGATATATTTATGTACCGTTGGTGGGTTCCAGGGAGCCACCCATGCTGTCGGTCCACACGGAGTTATAACTCCATGTGTCCACTTCTAAAGAACCCCAGTCTGACAGGGGCATGCAGTGTGGGCCAAACCCACCTGCATTAAACATGACATTACCTCAGCTGTGCTGGGCACTGCAATGGGATATATTTATGTACCGTCGGTGGGTTCCAGGGACCCACCCATGCTGTCGGTCCACACGGAGTTGTAACTGCATGTGTCCACTTCTAAAGAACCCCGGTCTGACAGGGGCATGCAGTGTGGGCCGAAGCCCACCTGCATTAAACATGACATTACCTCAGCTGTGATGGGCAATGCAATGGGATTTATTTATGTACCGCCTGTGGCTTCCTGGGACCCTCCCATGCTGTCGGTCCACACGGACTTCACAATAGGGAGTTGTACCTGCCTGTGTCTACTTATAAAGAACCCCAGTCTGACTGGGGCATGCAGTGTGGGCCGAAGCCCACCTGCATTGAACATGACATTACCTCAGCTGTGGGTAGGGCAATGCAATGGGATATATTTATGTACCGCCGGTGGCTTCCTGGCACCCACCCATGCTGTCGGTCCACAGGGACTTCACAATAGGGAGTTGTACCTGCCTGTGTCTATGAATTAAAAACCCCGGTCAGGTTGGGGCATGCAGTGTGGGCCGAAGCCCACCTGCATTTAATCTGACGTTAGCTCTGCTGTCCAGTGCACTGCAATGGGATACATTTATGTACAGCCGGTGGGTTCCACGGAGCCACCCATGCTGTGGGTGCACACAGAATTCCCATTGCGGAGTTGTACCTGCCTGTGACTATTTATAAAAAAACGGGTCTGACTGGGGCATGCAGACACCTTGACAGAATGAATAGTGTGTGGCACATAGGTTCCCCATTGCTATGCCCACATGTGCAGCTCCTGATGGAGGTGGCACAGGATTATATTTCTCATTGCTTCTGTACAGCATTGTGGGCTATCGCCCTGCCCCTTTTAAAGACGGCCGCTGCCTAGCCATGCCAACCCTCTGCAGTGTGTGCCTGCGGTTCCTCCTCATGGCAGACACACTTATAAATAGACATGAGGGTGGTTTGACATGAGTGCAGCTGAAGGCTGCGCATGGACACTTTGGTGTGCGCTGTGGACACTGGGTCGTGCGGGGGGTTGGGCAGCATGTAACCCAGGAGAAGTGGCAGCGGAGTGTCATGCAGGCAGTGATTGTGCTTTGTTGGAGGTAGTGTGGTGCTTAGCTAAGGTATGCATTGCTAATGAGGGCTTTTCAGAAGTAAAAATTGTTGGGAGGGGGGGGCACTCTTGCCGCTATTGTGGCTTAATAGTGGGACCTGGGAACTTGAGATGCAGCCCAACATGTAACCCCTCGCCTGCCCTATCCGTTTCTGTGTCCTTCCCATCACTTTCTTGAATTGCCCAGATTTTTACAAATGGAAACCTTAGCGAGCATCGGCGATATACAAAAATGCTCAGGTCGCCCATTGACTTCAATGGGGTTCGTTACTCTAAACAAACCCTCGAGCATCGCGAAAATTTCGTCCCGAGTAACGAGCACCCGAGCATTTTGGTGCTCGCTCATCTCTAGTGCTGAGACACACACAGAATGTCTGACAGGCTACAGCCTCCACATCACAATATATATCTATCCATCTCATATCTTTAACTATTTATCTGGTATAAGTATGTCTACCTGTCTAGTTATCTATCTATCTATCTATTAGAGATGAGCGAGTGTACTCATCCGAGCTTGATGCTCGTTCGAGTATTAGCGTGTTCGAGATGCTCGTTACTCGAGACGAGCACTACGCGATGTTCGAGTTACTTTCACTTTCATCTCTGAGACATTAGTGCGCTTTTCTGGCCAATAGAAAGACAGGGAAGGCATTACAACTTCCTCCTGTGACGTTCAAGCCCTATACCACCCCCCTGCAGTGAGTGGCTGGGGAGATCAGGTGTCACCCGAGTATATAAATTGGCCCCTCCCGCGGCTCGCCACAGATGCATTGACATAGATCAGGGAAAGTGCTGCTGATGCTGCTATAGGGAGAGCATTAGGAGTTATTTTAGGCTTGAAGAACCCCAACGGTCCTTCTTAGGGCCACATCTGACCGTGTGCAGTGCTGTCAAGGCTGCTGTGAGCAGTGTTGCACCTTTTCTTTGTTTTGTATATCGGGCGTGCAGAGCATTGCGTCCTCAGTCTGCAGTCCTTGTACATAGTATAGGGTCAGTATTGGTGAGGCAGGGAAAGAGATATACTGTCTATATAGGCAGTGGGCTTTTTCAAACAAATTTGGGAAAAATACTATCTTTGGGCTGCCTGTGATCGTCTTGAGTGTACTGCGTCTCTGCTGGGGGTAGTAGTCCTAATTATTACGCAGCTAAGTGTTACAGCAGGCTTGCGCAAAATTCTTTCCTGGCTCTGCGTTGCCCGTTACATTACCGCCGTCATACCGTCCAGAGGGAAACAGTCTGCAGTCCTTGTACATAGTATAGGGCCAGTACTGGTGAGGCAGGGAAAGAGATATACTGTCTATATAGGCAGTGGGCTTTTTCAAACAAATTTGGGAAAAATACTATCTTTGGGCTGCCTGTGATCGTCTTGAGTGTACTGCGTCTCTGCTGGGGGTAGTAATCCTAATTATTACACAGCTAAGTGTTACAGCAGGCTTGCGCAAAATTCTTTCCTGGCTCTGCCTTGCCCGTTACATCACCGCCGTCATCCCGTCCAGAGGGAAACAGTCTGCAGTAATTTTACATAGTATAGGGCCAGTACTGGTGAGGCAGGGAAAGAGATATACTGTCTATATAGGCAGTGGGCTTTTTCAAACAAATTTGGGAAAAATACTATCTTTGGGCTGCCCGTGATCGTCTTGAGTGTACTGCGTCTCTGCTGGGGGTAGTAATCCTAATTATTACGCAGCTAAGTGTTACAGCAGGCTTGCGCAAAATTGTTTCCTGGCTCTGCGTTGCCCGTTAAATCACCGCCGTCATCCCGTCCAGAGGGAAACAGTATACATATATACGCTGCCTACAGTATCTGTCTGCTGTCTCAGCTCAGCTTTTAAAAAAATAGAAGCAAAATACTTAAGGCCTACTAGTGGCCTTTGGACACTTGACTGCTTCTGCGCTGTGAATTCCACTAGCTCAGTTATACGCACCTACGTCTCACTACAGGCGTGCGCAAAATTCTTTCCTGGCTCTGCTGTGCGTTCCGTAAGCGAAGTCAGCCTCCAACCACAGGCCAATAAGCAGCACATTTAATTACAGCGTTCTGTTTCTGCACTACTGGTAATACACCATGCTGAGGGGTAGGGGTAGGCCTAGAGGACGTGGACACGGACGAGGACGCGGAGGCCCAAGTCAGGGTGTGGGCGCAGGCCGAGCTCCTGGTCCAGGTGTATTGCAGCCGACTGCTGCGCGATTAGGAGAGAGGCACGTTTCTGGCATCCCCAGATTAATCTCACAATTAATGGGTCCACGAGGTAGACCTTTATTAGAAAATGAGCAGTGTGAGCAGGTCCTGTCGTGGATGGCAGAAAGTGCATCCAGCAATCTATCGACCACCCAGAGTTCTACGCCGTCCACTGCTGCAACTCTGAATCCTCTGGCTGCTGCTGCTCCTTCCCCCAGCCTCCTCACTCCATTACAATGACACATTCTGAGAAGCAGGCAGACTCCCAGGAACTGTTCTCGGGCCCCTGCCCAGAATGGGCAGCAATGGTTCCTCTCCCACCGGAGGAGTTTGTCGTGACCGATGCCCAACCTTTGGAAAGTTCCCGGGGTCCGGGGAATGAGGCTGGGGACTTCCGGCAACTGTCTCAAGAGCTTTCAGTGGGTGAGGAGGACGACGACGATGAGACACAGTTGTCTATCACTCAGGTAGTAGTAATTGCATGAAGTCCGAGGGAGGAGCGCACAGAGGATTCGGAGGAAGAGCAGCAGGACGATGAGGTGACTGACCCCACCTGGTTTGCTACGCCTACTGAGGACAGGTCTTCAGAGGGGGAGGCAAGTGCAGCAGCAGGGCAGTTTGGAAGAGGCAGTGCGGTGGCCAGGGGTTGAGGGTGGGCCAGACCGAATAATCCACCAACTGTTTCCCAAAGCGCCCCCTCGCGCCATGCCACCCTGCAGAGGCCGAGGTGCTCAAAGGTCTGGCAGTTTTTCACTGAGAGTGCAGACGACCGACGAACAGTGGTGTGCAACCTTTGTCGCGCCAAGATCAGCCGGGGAGCCACCACCACCAGCCTCACCACCACCAGCATGCGCAGGCATATGATGGCCAAGCACCCCACAAGGTTTGCACCACTGCCTCTCCCCCTGTGCCCCAACCTGCCACTGAGATCCAACCCCCCTCTCTGGACACAGGCACGACCATCTCCCGGCCTGCACCCACACCCTCAACTCCGCTGACCTCGGCCCCATCCACTAATGTCTCTCAGTGCACCGTCCAGCCGTCACTAGCGCAAGTGTTTGAGCGCAAGCGCAAGTACACAGCCACGCACCCGCACGCTCAAGCGTTAAACGTGCACATAGCCAAATTGATCAGCCTGGAGATGCTGCCGTATAGGCTTGTGGAAACGGAGGCTTTCAAAAACATGATCGCGGCGGCGGCGGCCCCGCGCTACTCGGTTCCCAGTCGCCACTACTTTTCCCGATGTGCCGTCCCAGCCCTGCATGACCACGTCTCCCGCAACATTGTACGCGCCCTCACCAACGCGGTTACTGCCAAGGTCCACTTAACAACGGACATGTGGACAAGCACAGGCGGGCAGGGCCACTATATCTCCCTGACGGCACATTGGGTGAATTTAGTGGAGGCTGGGACAGAGTCAGAGCCTGGGACCGCTCACGTCCTACCCACCCCCAGAATTGCGGGCCCCAGCTCGGTGCTGGTATCTGCGGCGGTGTATGCTTCCTCCACTAAACCACCCTCCTCCTCCTCCTCCTACGCAACCTCTGTCTCGCAATCAAGATGTGTCAGCAGCAGCACGTCGCCAGCAGTCGGTGTCGCGCGGCGTGGCAGCACAGCGGTGGGCAAGCGTCAGCAGGCCGTGCTGAAACTACTCAGCTTAGGAGAGAAGAGGCACACGGCCCATGAACTGCTGCAGGGTCTGACAGAGCAGACCGACCGCTGGCTTGCGCCACTGAGCCTCCAACCGGGCATGGTCGTGTGTGACAACGGCCGTAACCTAGTGGCGGCTCTGCAGCTCGGCAGCCTCACGCACGTGCCATGCCTGGCCCACGTCTTTAATTTGGTGGTTCAGCGGTTTCTGAAAAGCTACCCACGCTTGTCAGACCTGCTCGGAAAGGTGCGCCGGCTCAGCGCACATTTCCGCAAGTCCAAGACGGACGCTGCCACCCTGCGGACCCTGCAACATCGGTTTAATCTTCCAGTGCACCGACTGCTGTGCGACGTGCCCACACGATGGAACTCTACGCTCCACATGTTGGCCAGGCTCTATGAGCAGCGTAGAGCTATAGTGGAATACCAACTCCAACATGGGCGGCGTAGTGGGAGTCAGCCTCCTCAATTCTTTACAGAAGAGTGGGCCTGGTTGGCAAACATCTGCCAGGTTCTTGGAAACTTTGAGGAGTCTACCCAGATGGTGAGCGGCGATGCTGCAATCATTAGCGTCACTATTCCTCTGCTATGCCTCTTGAGACGTTCCCTGCAAAGCATAAAGGCAGACGCTTTGCACTCGTAAACAGAGGCGGGGGAAGACAGTATGTCGCTGGATAGTCAGAGCACCCTCATGTCTATATCTCAGCGTGTTGAGGAGGAGGGGGAGGAGGGGGAAGAGACAGCTTGGCCCACTGCTGAGGGTACCCATGCTGCTTGCCTGTCATCCTTTCAGCGTGTATGGCCTGAAGAGGAGGAGGAGGAGGAGGAGGAGGATCCTGAAAGTGATCTTCCGAGTGAGGACAGCCATGTGTTGCGTACAGGTACCCTGGCACACATGGCTGACTTCATGTTAGGATGCCTTTCTCGTGACCCTCACGTTACACGCATTCTGGCCACTACGGATTACTGGGTGTACACACTGCTCGACCCACGGTATAAGGAGAACCTTTCCACTCTCATACCCGAAGAGGAAAGGGGTTCAAGAGTGATGCTATAGCACAGGACCCTGGCGGACAAACTGATGGTAAAATTCCCATCCGACAGCGCTAGTGGCAGAAGGCGCAGTTCCGAGGGCCAGGTAGCAGGGAAGGCGCAGAGATCACACAGCATGTACAGCACAGGCAGGAGAACACTGTCCAAGGCCTTTGATAGCTTTATGGCTCCCCATCAAGACTGTGCCACCGCTCCCCAGTCAAGGCTGAGTCGGCGGGAGCACTGTAAAAGGATGGTGAGGGAGTACGTAGCCGATCGCACGACCGTCCTCCGTGACGCCTCTGCCCCCTACAACTACTGGGTGTCGAAGCTGGACACATGGCCTGAACTCGCGCTGTATGCCCTGGAGGTGCTTGCTTGTCCTGCGGCTAGCGTCTTGTCAGAGAGGGTGTTTAGTGCGGCTGGGGGAATCATCACGGATAAGCGTACCCGCCTGTCAACCGACAGTGCCGACAAGCTTACAATCATAAAGATGAACAAAGCCTGGATTTCCCCAGAGTTCTCTTCTCCACCAGCGGACAGCAACGATACATAGGCTGCACCCTAAACAATACATAGGCTGCACCCGCGGATGGAAGCATCGTTCTCTATCACCATCAAAAACGGGGACCTTTTAGCTTCATCAATCTGTGTATTATATTCATCCTCCTCCTCCTGAAACCTCACGTAATCACGCCGAACGGCCAATTTTTCTTAGGCCCACAAGGCTCAGTCATATAACTTTTGTAAACAATGTTTATACGTTTCAATTCTCAATTCAATAAAGCGTTGAAACTTGCACCTGAACCAATTTTTATTTGAACTGGGCTGCCTACAGGCCTAGTTATAAATTAAGCCACATTAACCAAAGCGATTAATGGGATTCACCCGCCCTCTTGGTTGGGCATGGGCAATTTTTCTGAAGTACATTTGTACTGTTGGTACACCAATTTTTTGGGCCCTCGCCTACAGTGTAATCCTACTAATTTTTAGCCCACCTGCATTAAAGCTGACGTTACCTTAGCTGTGCTGGGCACTGCAATGGGATATATTTGTGTACCGCCGGTGGCTTCCTGGGACCCACCCATGCTGTCGGTCCACACGGAGTTGTAACTCCATGTGTCCACTTCTAAAGAACCCCAGTCTGACTGGGGCATGCAGTGTGGGCCGAAGCCCACCTGCATTAAACCTGGTGTTAACTCAGCTGTGATATGCAATGCAGTTGGATATATGTATGTACCGCCGGTGGCTTCCTGGGACCCACCCATGCTGTCTGTCCACACGGAGTTGTAACTCCATGTGTCTACTTCTAAAGAACCCCAGTCTAACAGGGGCAAGCAGTGTGGGCCGAAGCCCACCTGCATTAAACCTGACGTTACCTCAGCTGTGATGGGCACTGCAATGGGATATATTTATGTACCGCCGATGGGTTCCAGGGAGCCACCCATGCTGTCGGTCCACACAGAGTTGTAACTCCATGTGTCCACTTCTAAAGAACCCCAGTCTGACTGGGGCATGCAGTGTGGGCCGAAGCCCAGCTGCATTAAACCTGATGTTACCTCAGCTGTGGGTAGGGCAATGCAATGGGATTTATTTATGTACCATCGGTGGGTTCCAGGGAGGCACCCATGCTGTGTGTCCACAGGGACATCACATTAGGGATTTGTACCTGCCAGTGTCTATGTATTAAAAACCCCGGTCAGACTGGGGCATGCAGTGTGGGCCGAAGACCACCTGCATTTAATCGGACATTACCTCAGCTGTGATGGGCACTGCAATGGGATACATTTATGTATAGCCGGTGGGTTCCAGGGAGCCACCCATGCTGTGGGTGCACACAGAATTCCCATTGCGGAGTTGTACCTGCCTGTGACTATTTATAAAAAACCCCGGTCTGACTGGGGCATGCAGACACCTTGACAGAATGAATAGTGTGTGGCACATGGGTTCCCCATTGCTATGCCCACGTGTGCAGCTCCTGATGGAGGTGGCACCGGATTGGATTTCTCATTGCTTCTTTACAGCATTATGGGCTATTGCCCCACCCCTTTTAAAGAGGGTCGCTGCCTGGCCGTGCCAAGCCTCTGCAGTGTGTGCCTGCAGTTCCTCCTCATGGCAGACGCACTTATAAATAGACATGAGGGTGGTGTGGCTATGAGGCCAGCGTGTGGCATGAGGCAGCTGAAGTCTGCGCAGGAACACTTTGGTGTGCGCTGTGGACACTGGGTCATGCGGGGGGGGGGGGGGGGAGGGTTGGGCAGCATGTAACCCAGGAGAAGTGGCAGCAGAGTGTCATGCAGGCAGTGATTGTGCTTTGTTGGAGGTAGTGTGGTGCTTAGCTAAGGTATGCCTTGCTAATGAGGGTTTTTCAGAAATAAAAATTGTTGGGAGGGGGGGGGCCCACTCTTGCCGCTATTGTGGCTTAATAGTGGGACCTGGGAACTTGAGATGCAGCCCAACATGTAGCCCCTCGCCTGCCCTATCCGTTGCTGTGTCGTTCCCATCACTTTCTTGAATTGCCCAGATTTTGACAAATGAAAACCTTAGCGAGCATCGGCGATATACAAAAATGCTCGGGTCGCCCATTGACTTCAATGGGGTTCATTACTTGAAACAAACCCTCGAGCATCGCGAAAAGTTCGTCTCGAGTAACGTGCACCCGAGCATTTTGGTGCTCGCTCATCTCTACTATCTATCTATCTATCTATCTATCTATCTATCTATCTATCTATCTATCTATCTATCTATCTATCTTCTCATATATCATCAGATGGGCAATGGTGGTTGTTCTCATTTTAGATCACTTCAAACACCCATCCCTGTCACCTAGTAAGGGGCGAATTCAAGGGGGAAGGATGTCAGTGCAACTTTCCTAGTGTCCTGAATGGCAGCTGATTGGTAATGGACAGCTGGGGGACACTTTATTAATCTCTTTATATTACAGACACTATTGCAAGTAAAGGTAATGGTGGGTGGGTGTCAAAGACAGTACACGTGATGGGCACTTTGAGACTAAATGTCCTTCAGTCAAGTGTCTGGAAATGGAGGCTTATTACGTTGGTACCATCTATCTCTGGATGGCAGGCAATGAAACAATTGGAGCTGCCCATGCTTGTCGGATGATCAGGCAATCTGCTCTACTGGTGGCCTGTCAAGGGCATTCTGAGCTCGGTTGCCCTGTGTGCATGCCATCACTCATCCTTTGGTCCAAACACCTGCTAACACCTCAGGTCAGAATGGTCCAAAAGATAAGCAATTCATCAATACAACCATACAACTTCTCACATTCCATTAATGCACCTGCTCTCAAGCACTGTTAACTGAACAAAACCTCTGACTGCATTGTAGAGGTGTCTAGTGGTCTATATATATATGGCTACTGCAATATGGCACAGTCTCTGATTAGTCCACTTAGCTGTAAAGCAGTGGTCTTATCAGTCAGTTTTTAGACCAGCTCCCCTTGCTCTGTTAGTTGCCAGTATAAGGCTAGCCTTTCTCCTGGGTTGCTGCTACATTTTTTTGCTGCCGCCTCCTTTGTGTAGCCATTTTGGTAAATGACTGGTTTTCTTCTAAAAACAACTTTGCTACTACTCCCAGAATATGATAGATGATCATTGGTGGATGGAATACTTCACCACACATGTCAAGCTCCCACACTCCCAGGAACTGCACTTCTCATCTCTGGGCACTCTCTTATTACACCATATTTCCTCTTTTTGACCAGGCTGTAACTCCTTCCTTGGCTGTCTTTGCCAGGACCCTGGTGCCTTCTGGTTTGGAATGCCTGATCAAGATGTTGCAGAAACATCTCTGTGTGTTACAGAGCCACAATATCAATGATTATCACAAATCAATCTGAAAAAAATCAAGATAACCTTAACATCTATTCAATGGCGATCTGACATGAAATGGCATGGTGTAGCCATCATCAAGCTACCTTTAAACTTTTATGCTTTGACAAGCTATGCACTCAGTTATGAACTGGACATTGTGTTTTTATTTTAGACAGACTAATTGCTAAGAATATACTGTTTAGCAATTACAGTCTTTAACATGAGGTTGTCAGCCATCAACTATACCAATCTGATCTGCTACTCAAAGCCAATGAGGTTCTAAGGATAGAGAATGGATACAGAGTTTTGCTGAGACTGAAACTCAGCACTTCTACAGAGTTGCATAGATGAACTTGTTGACACCCATTGTATTGAAAACCATTTCTAGTTATGCTTTTCAAAACAGTGAAAACATACATATCTAGGCATACTACCTGAACACATGCCAAAGGGTACCCTTTTGGTCTATATTGGGCATATTATAGGCTATGATATGTTTGCTATATATAGGGACATTTTCCTGGTATATATGCTAAATGTGCACTATAAAGATGGAATGAGCAGAACCTTACTTACACAAGAGCATTAATTTAACTTTCCAAATTAGCAATGATATATCTACAACTAGTGAACACTTGGTTTACTAAGTCAGTTCATATAACATAATATACAGTACATAAACTAAATACTACAAACACATCTCTATTTTCCTTTTGTCGAACTTTTATGTTGCTTTGTAAAAAATTAGTTGTCATATCCTTTCCAGCTAGATGATCTGCACTTCCATATGGTAAGTCACTACACTATCCATCTTGTACAGCTGAATTGTAGGGGCCTGAAGATCTTCAGAAAAATGACATCTTTTTTACTCCATCTGTCACAAGCTGCAGAGTCCTGAGTATGTTGGTAATTGTCTTTCAATGGATAATGTTTTGGCAGCAGCGGAGAGAATATTCCTGCATCATTTCCTCTGCGAAAACAGGATTTATAAACATTTAGGGGATAAAATAATATTATTCATCATTCCATGGCTCACATACTAAATGCAAAGATGTGAGTAGCTCCTAAAAACTTTGTTACCACCATGTAAAATAATATGGGGATCACAGGTACAAATGCATTAGACAATTAATTAAAAGCTGCAGTTATATCATAAACAGCATATCTTTTTCGATTTTCCATGGACATAGCCATATGAGGGTTTGTTTTAAGCGAAACAAGCTGTATTTTTTAATGGTACTATTTAATGTACTTTACAATGTGTAGATAAATATTGTGATGTTGTAATATTTTGAACTTTTACTTACATGGTAGTACCAGATATGTGTTTTTTTTATTTATAGTTTTTTACTTGAAAAATGTGAAATAGGAGGTTGGCACTTTTAATATTTTTTTTAATTTTTACCTGTTAAAAAACTTAAATTATTAAATCTTTTTTTATACTTTTATTTAGTTCCCACAGGGGACTTGGACTTGTGATCATCTAATCATTTGGAATATACACTGCAATACTGCAGTATTGTAGTATATAGCCATCTTTAATGTTGCCTATGAAGCTCTGTCACAGGCAGGGCTTGATAGGCATTTATGCATGGCAACCCCGGGAACCTACAGTAGGCTCTGGGCTGTCATACTAGCCCATCCACATCCACTGATCACACTGTGGGGGGGGGAGGGGGTGACAACAGTTTGCAGGGAGGAATCTTTCCACCCCACTGACTGTTTAGATGAGTGGTCAACTTTGACCGCCGTACCTAAACAGTTAACTACCACGATCAAAGCTAACTGATCACCACAGTTACCAGCAACTGTCGGCTATCATAAACAACCAATAGCTGCCAGGTATGGAGCGAATGCGGCTCCCGAACCTGCTTCATACAAATTTTAGGACCATGGGATGCTTATAATCGTTCTGAGGTTCTGAAGTGGTTAAAAGGGCCACAACACTCAAACAAACACTGCGCCCTCTTCTTTGGTCTGTGATGTGACATTGATTGGTTACATGGACTTTCCATAGCTCAGTCCCATTGAAATTGTCAGTGAGTGGATGTAGATCTGATTTGCCATACGTCGTTTTGACATCCGATGGCAGCACCTGAGGTTTTCACCCCACCAATCGGGATCTTTTCTTCACTGTGGGGTCTACAAGCCATTATTCACAGAAGAAGTCTCAGTTCTGTTACAGCTGATGCTACACAAGACCAAGGCATGGTACCTGATGGTGTATACAGAGACATAAACAGGAGACTTAGCCAAAGTCAGAGGAGGCAGCCTAAACTTCAGTAAAGGAGTCAGCCAAGAGATCAGGGCTGGCAGAATAGGTGCATTACGGTGAACAGTCTGAGTCAGGCAGCTAGAAGAGAGAGTAGTCCAATAAACGTAGCTGAGGTCATGGATGGAGAAGTCAGAATAGTCAGGAACAAGCAGGAGTCAGAAAGCCAGTAGAGAACACAAACAACTGATCAGATTTTAACAAGTGGAACAAAATTACTTAGGAGGAGGATTTCAGCTGGATGTCTGCTCGCAAGTCCCATTTGCAGTTCGGTTTGTTATGATGTTCAGCATGTATGCATGTTCCCCATCCCAATCCTTTCCCTCCAGTCCTTCTTTGGGTTGCATCCATGTAAATCGCTGTTTCCAAGCCCCGCATGGACGTAACATAGTGACCAGCCTCCTATTTGCGTTGATTCTGGGAGAGGTGTGTAGTACTCTCAGGAGAAACGTCACATTAGGTTTATTTGCCAAATTTATAAACTTTCAGTTTCCAAAAAAAACCAATCAAACAAGAACAATTTAAATAATTCCCCACAGATTATATAACTAGTGGTTTCTCCAAATTCAAATGAAATTGCCACTTTTATTGACTACTGTAGTGTCAGAATTATCCAACTATTGCAGGAATCGAGCAATGATACAGCTGTAACTCCCTTTAAAATATTTGCTGAACTATCAAAGCAATAGAAGCACAGATTACAAATTCTGATGCTCAACATAAAGTTAAATAACAATAATGAAGAAAATGAGTATATTATTATACAGCAGACATGATATATGTGTTGCCACCTGGTTCCTCGGGCTTGTATGCCTAGAATCTGTAATCCTGTAATACCACTTCAGCTTGTGAACTCTCATTTGTCTTCTCTATTGTGCTCGGCATTGCATGCTCTCAATACATAAGAGCAACCTTTCTCCTTTTCTCATTCAATTATGTCTGTATTCTATAATATGTCCTTTATAGTTGCAATAATAGCGAACTGATCTAGTTGCTTGATATACTAACACCTTAAAGAACAATAATCATTATAATACAAAATCCTCTATGGGTTCCCTGTGTGGAAATGGCCTTATAGTCATTAAATGGTTTTTCGAAACTGTCTGAGATATTTGAAAATGCCATTTGTTAGCAGTAATATTATCCAATGAGGTGGAAAGTCAAGAAAGAAAGCATAAGTAGAAAAATATATGTAAGGAGCAAAGGTATAAACGGTATATAGCGAGGGCAGACAGAGAGGTAATGGATTCACAATGACACTGCTCAGTACTGCTGTATAATGTCCTCTATGCTGCTAATTCTGTGATTGAGATATTGGTGGGGGAGCAGAAACTCCTCTTTTCTATATATACTCTCTATGGGAGACATCATAATATCAAGACTCCAGGTATGCTGGAGCTGAGCTCAGGGAAAACTGATGATTAGAAATTGAACCTACCGAAAGGGAAAAAAAGGAAGGATACAAGTCATATAATGGCCAGAAACAATATTATTCTTCATTTACACACATGGCAGCTTATTCTGAAAAGTTGGATGAAAGTGTAGGAGTGATGTAATAGACAGTTATTGTTATAGAGACTGGTAACTGAGGTGCCAACACAGTTCAGTTCCATAATTAAAAAAGAGACTGCTGCTAATGATTATTAAAGGAGTTTTTCAGGCATAAAATAGAATTTATGAAAATGCTGAAATGCAGGAAGTAACATCTAAGTAATGGTAAGCTGTACCTTTTATCTGCTGATCTGGATCCTCATCTTCATCCTGTGCAGCCGCTGATCTGGCATTGTGTTTACATGCATCACTTTCACAGTGAACACACCAACAGACTGTTACCTATAACTCCCAGCATGCATAGAGCTTGTCTCCCTGCCAGCACTGTAGTTCTGCCCACAGCTCACAGGTCCTACAATGTACCAGCACCAACCTCACTCTCATTCAGAGTGTCAGAGAGAGCCTGCTGTAGTAGACAGACCAGACCTTTCAGTACTTTGAGCTGCACATGAGCAATACAGGATGAACTGGATGGACATTTGTCTTTTTTCAGCCTCGCATACTATGTTACTATGTAGATGTGTCCAGCCTAAACCTTTCTTGAATCGCATTGTTATACAATTTGTCATGTTTTTCTTATGGAAGTCTATCAGAGATGAATGGTCGGCAGCTTGAAAAAGACTGTTGAGGTCGAAACGTAACTGGTTGCCTTTTCGTTATGAGAGAATAAAGCCTGATCCATTGCTTTGCACCACTTTGTGCTGCCAAGTATCTGTTTGCTCCTTGAACTGTTTCGGGGGACAAGGTTTTCGGTCCCTGTCTTGGCTTTATGTGCCGGTCTGTCCTGCCGGGGGTGGGCTGCTGTGTGGTGCTGCAGGTGTGGTCTTTTTTGCTTTACTGGATGGCCGGCAGATGTCTGACAGATTGCATCTTCTAATGCATTTGTTAGGTATATATTTTTTCATGTTTGTATAACATCTTGTGTTATATATCTTGGGATATGTCTTATTGAGAGTCAAGTTAAGGAAGGACACATTTGTGTATTGCAGGTTGTCACTGTTAGGGCGCCCACCCACTGGCGTTTGCGTTTTCCGCGGGGAAAAAACGCAGCGTTTTCGCCGCGCTTCCCGCGATTTTTCCGCGCGCTTTTCGCGGCGTTTTCGCGGCTTTTCCATTAATTTCCATTGACTTTCATGGGTGCATTAGGAGAAAAATAAGGACACATATGCAACTGACAGTTCCTATGTTAAAAACGCAAACGCAACGCAAAAAAAACGCCAGTGGACAGGAACACATGTTATCTCTATGCCTGTGCAGGAAAAACGCAAAACGCAAAACGCAGGTAAAAAGACGCCAGTGGGTGCTCGCCCTTAAAAAGGGATCTGCTGCATCACTTTCATTAAGGAAAAAGTTAATTGCTAGAGATGAGCGAGCACCAAAATGCTCGAGTGCTCGTTACTCGGGACGAAATTTTCGCGATGCTCGAGGGTTCGTTTCGAGTAACGAACCCCATTGAAGTCAATGGGCGACCCGAGCATTTTTGTATATCGCCGATGCTCGCTAAGGTTTTCATTTGTGAAAATTGGGGCAATTCAAGAAAGTGATGGGAACGACACAGCAACGGATAGGGCAGGCGAGGGGCTACATGTTGGGCTGCATCTCAAGTTCCCAGGTCCCACTATTAAGCCACAATAGCGGCAAGAGTGCCCCCCCCCCCGCACTGTCAGCATAAAGATCGTTCTTCTCTGCCGCAGCAGTAACAGCTGTGGCAGAGAAGAACGATGTTAGCCCATTGAATTCAATGGAGCCAGCAATACAGCCGACTCCATTGAATTCAATGGGCTAACATCGTTCTTCTCTGCCACAGCTGTAACAGCTGTGGCAGAGAAGAATGGTTTCTCTTCTATATGTTCTCAATGGGGTCGGCGCTGCTGCCGCCGGCCCCATTGAGCGCATATAGAGAAGAGAAAACGAATCGCAGATCGCAGATAGGTGCGATCTGCGATTTCTGTTCTATAATTTATCGGACGAGCGCATTAAAAGCGCTCATGTGTCCGATAAAAATTCGCCGGACGCATGCGCAAATCGCGCGAAAAACGCCCGTCTGACTAAGGCCTTAGTCAGACGGGCATTTTTTCGCGCGATTTGCGGATCGCATGACGGATGCGCATCCGCAAATCGCGTGACCGGAGCCCGAAAATCGGGCGGAGCTGTCCAGCGCATTGCATTCAATGGAGCCGGCAATACAGCCCGCTCCATTGAAAGCAATGCGCTGCGGGCGAGTGTGGGATGAATTGTCGGGAAGGGCTTAAATATATAAGCCCTTCCCTGCAATTCATCCAGAAAAGTGTTAAACTAAAAAATATATATATACTGACCTGCTACCGGCAGCCGGAGTTCCGCGCGGCCGTCCTGCAGTGGGTGTGAGCAGCGCTGAGCCAATCAGGGGGCAGGTCTGACTCACACCCCCTTCACACCCACTGCAGGACGGCCGCGCGGAACTCCGGCTAGCGGTAGCAGGTCAGTATATATATATTTTTTAGTTTAACACTTTTCTGGATGAATTGCAGGGAAGGGCTTATATATTTAAGCCCTTCCCGACAATTCATCCCGCGATCGTCGGCAGCCCATTGATTTCAATGGGCAAACATCGTTCTTCTCTGCCACAGCTATTACAGCTGTGACAGAGAAGAATGATTTGTCTTCTATATGTTCTCAATGGGGTTGGCGCTGCTGCCGCCGGCCCCATTGAGCGCATATAGAGAAGAAGGACCGTTGGGGTTCTTGAAGCCTACACTAACTCCTAACACTCTCCCTATAGCAGCCCCGGCATCAACAGCACTTTCCCTCAGCTAAGTGAGAACGCATCTGTGGCGAGCCGCGGGCCGGCAGATTTTAATACTCGGGTGACACCTAATCTCGCCAGCCACTCACTGCAGGGGGGTGGTATAGGGCTTGAACGTCGCAGGGGGAAGTTGTAGTGCCTTCCCTGTCTTTCTATTGGCCAGAAAAGCGCGCAAATGTCTCAGGGAAGAAAATGAAAGTATCTCGAACATCGCGTGGTACTCGTTACGAGTAACGAGCATCTCGAACACCCTAATACTCGAACGAGTATCAAGCTCGGACGAGTATGCTCGCTCATCTCTATTAATTGCATATTGTGTCCAAGTCCATTTGTTGCTAGTCTACCTGCACCTTCCAGCACTTTTTCCTGCAAACTGGCAGCTACAAAACTATCCACCTTGCTGCTCAGCTATTCTGACAGTGCATGACAGCATACCATGGCCATCCAGTCCTCTATATGCACCTTGGACTACAAAGTATACAGACAATGTGAGGCACAGTAAAATACAGCATGATATATCACATACACACAATATACAAGGGGTGGACAAAAATATGGAAACACTGTACAAAGTGCATTGGATTTAATCATTAGTACTGAGTTGCCCTTTTGACCCCTGCTTGGCTGAGAGGCGTTGTGCCAAATTTGTGTTTACTTCACCTCTTGCCCTGCTTTGGGTGGTTTTGGGAGCCAGCTGGTAACAGTAGCCGAGTGGCTTAAACCCCTGACCAATGGAGCCTTGTTGCATGAGTAGATGGTAAAAACTGCCCAGCAGCATCTGTGTCATATTACCTCCACTTAAAATTGGTCTCTACATGTCTTAATGAAATATTATTTATAATCCCATCTAATTTAAAGCTGTTTTTCATGAAAAATACTATTGATGACCTATTCTCAGGATAGGTCATCAATAGTTGATCGGCTATTAATCCGCTTGAGACCTGACTGATTAGCTGATTGTGCGCCTGCTGACAGCGCTGCAATTACACAGGGGTCGGAGTGGAAGCAATGGAAGTCTCTGCTCCGACCTCTGTGTAGTGGCCAATGTAGATAAGGAAGATGGCAGCATTCATGGTGCGATTAAAAATTGCTTTTAATTCTTCCAAACGATAAAACAACATTTCGACCCTTGCGAGGTCTTTTTCAAGTATAAAATTTACACCCACATGCAACATTTAAATACAGACATCAACCAATCACAGTAAGGCTCATACCCATATGGTACCGCCCTCCACAAACTAGACACAGACATTTCTTATCAGCAATTACTGACCACATTATTATACTTTTCTCCCACTGTTGTCATCATGGCGATCTCCCATTGAGGACCTCCATCATCGCGTACTAACTTGTCCCGTAAGCTAGGACATCGCCTATAGGACATAATTGGTTGATTCCGAAATTCCTTCACATTATTTGTCAACTGTAGAATTGGCCAATGGGTTTTCAAAATCTTTGAAACCCGTCTGCTCACTGGGCAATAGGTTGACACAAACGGTATCCGTTTGAGTGTCTCATCTTTACGTTTTGACACATGGAGCATCTCCTGTATCCAGCTTTAAAGTTGTGCTGTTGCCATCTTTCCTGTTTACTCTGTGTAGTGGCCAGCGCTTGTAACTGCAGGAACAGCTCACACTGATTTCAATGAGAACCATGCCTGCAGTTACAAGCACTGGCCACTACACAGCGGTCCGCGCAAAGACTTCCGCTGCTCAAGCTCTAACCTCTGTGTATTTGCAGTGCTGACAGCATCCGCCTGCTCAGCTAATCAGATTCGCAAGTGAAAAACCACAGTTGATCAACTGTTGATGACCTATCCTAAGGATAGGTCAACAATAGTATTTTTCCAGGAAAACCCCGTTAAGGAATGAATTTTATGCAGTGTTTCCATATTTGTGTCCACCTCCTGTATATACATAACAATAATAGTATAACACCAATAAAGCATTATATCAAAGTGGTAAACCTAGAGTCTTTTACAGGGAATAGGATGCTTTGCTGACTCTTGTCCACCATCAAAAGCACCTACAATAGGCAAATGAGCATCAGAACTGAAGCACGAAGCAAAGGACAGTGACCCAGTGTGATGAATCGCATTTTCTTTTATAATATGTAGATAGTTGGTTGTGTGTGCATCACTAACCTGGGAAAGATATGGCACCAGAATGCACTATGAGAAAAGGGCAAGCCGGAAGAGCCAGTGTGATGCTCTGGGCAACGTTCTGATGGAAAACCTTTAGCCAAGGGCTTCATGTCAATGTTACATTGACATATACCACCTACAGCACCCAAACATTTTTTTACCAGTGGCAGATGCAAGATTTTTAAGGGGTGTTCACAGCCATGAACATGTGAATACACATGGAAATGTACACACAAAAAGTCAGTGACCTCATAAGTAATGCCACTGAAAGCACTACTACAAACCCACACAGCTCTAGATGTTGTAAAGTGCAGGTGAGTAGCTCAGACCTGTATGTATTCCATATGGTGCCGTGTTCTCCCCTGGATAAAGAAAATGCTACCAGAGAAGAATACAGTAATGTGATAACATTCATTGGAGTATTCAGCATTTTTATTTGTCACACATTTAAACAGTACAAATATATACTGCTAAAACCCATGCATGCCACAGCCTGGTACACTGAGACCCTGACAGTGTATGGCTTTGCAAATACAGTCAGCTGAAGCTGCACTGTTTGTTTCTCATCCCCATCATAGCCTGCATCTAACTCTCTATTTGCGTTTCATTGCCGTTCGAGATGTCTTCCAGTAGTTTCATGCTTGGTGGTTGAGCATCCATAGCTCCTCCAGCATTCTACACTATGACTTTTCTTGATCCTCCTTACCTCAAAGACAGGTCTCAGTAATGAAGAAACATCTTGTGGATTTAAGGGCATGCCTTTTCTTGGGTCTTTTCCCAGGCATCATTTTATGTTTGCAGAACCCATAAGATACTGAAACATAAAAAAAACACAACTAATCCAATAATACAGGATGATTCAAAACTCAGGACCACCCGTAATATCTTCTATATAAAAATAGATACAAGCAGGAATCTTTGTAGACCACGTAGATGGTTGGGGGGAAACTTTTTGGCACTATGATGGCTATCTTGGTAGCAGCCATCTTGGATTCAACCCAAGAAACTTCAATGGAAAGGGAAACATGGAATACATGATTTAAGGGTGGAATTGCAATGATTTTTTTCAATACCTGGGACCATGAGTCATGGTTGATGTCATGTTGAGTGTTAATAAAGTTGTTATTTTGAATTATGTCGTATAGAAAACACATAATGCCTTTTCATGCACCAGAAGATGTCATTAGCAATCCAGGACAGAAATAAGATCTTTCTAAAATTCACGTGAGGTGGCCGAGGTTTTCAATCAAGAACATCCAGGAAGACAGCCACTAAGTGCACAAACTGTCAGGAAACTGATTCAGAAGTTCAGAGAAACTGGTTGTGTCCAAGACAAGCTGAGAACTGGTTGTTCCAGCAGCATTTCCTATCTATTGTTGTCCACCTCAGTGCTAGCTGTTTCCACAAAAAAGCACCAGAAAGACTGATACTGGAGCATGCTTCCACAAGACCAACTGTCATAAAGATCCTCAAGAAACACAAATGGCACCCACACAGACTGCAGCTGCAACAGAAGTTGTGTGAAGATAACAGGGTGAAGAATCTTTACTCAACTTGTTAACTAACACTAGTTTTCAACCAGTACTCAGTATTCTCAAACAGTTTTTGGTTAACCAGTAGCTGTCTTCTTTGTGACTTGTCTCAATGTCAAGGACCTTCTTCAGGCCTGTAAAGACTCTTCCCTTGATGATCTGTCTGCTGTTTCTCTTTATAGACTCTTATTAGAGTTGAGCAAACATACTCTGCCGAGCTCGTTTGAGCATTAGCGTACTCGATGGTGCTCGTTACTCGAATGAGCATCAAGCCGTGTTCGACCCAACCCCAGTTTTTGGCTCGTCCCCGCCGGGATGGAGCGTGCGTCATTGGCAAATTTTTTGGCTGGCTGGCTGTCGGGCGAGAGGGAGAGAGAGAGAGAGAGAGAGAGAGAGAGAGAGATTGCTACCACATACACAAGCAGACAGATAACTGTGATAACTAACTATAACTACATCTTCAACATAGGACAGCAGAATGCAACTTAGGCTCTGTTCACATAAAAGCCATACATTTGTTTAGCATGGGAGTCCATGAGTGACATATGGCACCGTGTGCCAATACAGTGGTATGCATTGAAGCCTTCCATTGGAGGTATACATTGTGCAGTTCTTCAAGGTAATATAGACATGGGAGATATAACTGTACTATTTAAGGACTGATGGTCCCTTCACACGAACCAAGTCCACAGCTTGATGTGACAAGTATGTTAAACAGTGCTTGTTTCATTTTCTTTAACATGGTCCGAGAATCAGCTTATGCAAACAAAAGATTCTTTCTACAATCAATTGTCTCCATAGGTTGCCCATATATGTCCCTGTTCACATGGGGAAAAGTACCACCAATCAGCGAGCATTTTTGTGCTCACTGAAACTGAATGATTAGCCGATGAACTAGCATTCACTCATCTGTCCACTGATTGTTGGTCCCTTTACACTTATAAAAGGATCTTAGTGCAATTTGTCATGCAGATTTCTTTTATGTTTTTGATCAGCAACTGTAAACTAAATTTGTTTTCTCTACATTTTTGGACTGGAAGCAATTTTAGTGTGGCAAAAGACCAATTGGGAAGTAGATTAGCCCAAAGGAATAAGTATTAAAACCAGCGCATTTGTGATATGCTGACCATTTTACCTAATCTAAAATATCTTCACAGTTTAAATCTTATTTTTATTCTTGCTGTGGGAAAAGCAAAGAAAATGAATCAACACCAATGATTGATGAAGTGCTGAGGCAGAGACTTATGAAGCTGTCAAAGTGCTTATGACACAGAAGGACATTTACATATAGAATGCCAGCTTTAAACCCAGGAACATCTTGTCTCATTTATTTGAATGCACTTTGGAAAGAAAGAAAATAGTGATTTTACAAGTCTGCATGTGTCCCGTGTAATTTTCAAATATCATAGGCCTACTGTGCATTATGTGAACAGTGTGGTTATGATCTGCCAACTAAAGCAATGTGCACACAATTTCATCTGACAACTTTTCTTGTACTACTGGTTACATTTGCAGAAAACTCACATCATAAAAGGTACTTTTTGCAACAATCATTTTTGGCAATTCCACTCAGATTACTAAATAAGACTACCTCTATATTGGACAACTGTTGGGCGCTCAAGTTCACTGCGAAGAGGCAGAGCAAGCCAGAGATCTCTTCTGGCCACCCGCCTCCATTCAGAGTAAATAGGGAGTCGTTCATAGATGAACACCGGCATGCTTGCACAGGCAAAAAGCTGCTTGCTTTTCAGGTGAGCTGAAAACCAAGTGACTCTGACAAGTGAAGGATTTCTTACACTCTTGTTGGGTTCAGTGTTTACTCGGGTGACTGTCGACCCATATAAAAGTTCCCTAAGAAGATAATTGGGAGCTAAATAGGGATGAGCGAGTATACTCGCTAAGGCACTACTCATTCGAGTAATGTGCTTTAGACGAGTATCTCCCTGCTCGTCCCTGAAGATTCGGGGGCCGGCAGCGGGCAGGGAGCTGCGGGGGAGAGCGGTGAGGAACGGAGGGGAGATCTCTCTCTCCCTCTCTCCCGCCCGCTCTCCCCTGCTCCCCGCCGCAACTCACCTGTCAGCTGCGGCGGCTCCCAAATCTTTAAGGACGAGCAGGGAGATACTCGGCTAAGGCACATTACTCGAGCGAGTAGTGCTTTAGCGAGTATACTCGCTCATCCCTAGAGCTAAAGCTTCAGCAGTAATAAGAAAACAATAACCCAGAACAGTTAGGTAAGGGCACAATTTTTTATTGTTTGACCAGAATCTTTCTCTAATTCTGAAAAAAACTTCAAAAACATGTCATTTAATATGCCCCTCTACATCTACACAATTTTTAACTCTATCCTCTGACCTAGTTTTTTAGCTATCACAATTTGACTCTTGTCAAAGTCACTCAGATCTTTGCAATTGCCCATTTTTCCTGTTACCAACCTATCCCCTTCAAGAACTGACTTGCCACATCTGTCTCCTGAGATCTGTGGTACTACAGGTTCTCTGGAGTTGTCCTGCTCCGGTCTGGGGGATTGTTATAGTTGGGTGTGTGTGTGTCTCCAGTCAGCCAATCGTACTAAAAGCTGTCTTCCTAGGTATGGGTCTGGTCAGCTTTCTCTGTTCTCAGTCTCTCGTGTTGTGTGAGCAGGTGTGGTGGCTGCAAGAAAGGTTTGTGTCTTGTGGTTTTGTTTGGTTATGTTGTTGGACTCCTGGTTAGTGTAGGGACTAGCGCTATTGCCAGTAGCCATGACGTGGCCCGCTAGCTTCCATATTTTAGCCAAAATGACAACAAATACCTGGCATTTATAGCATTAACATTTGCTACTAGTGTTTGCGTATTGGCTGCTGTATGGTGTGATTTTAGCTCTATGTGTCTTCTTATCCTGTCCAGTTATCCTTGTCAGTGGTGGCATGTGTATGTGTCCCAGCCTGGGTGTGTGGGTTCCTAGGGGCAGCAAGGGCCCAGATCCAAAGACTGCTGTGTCGCCCCCTATTGGGGTGATGTCCCTGCTCAGGTAGGTCCATGGTCATCTTCCATTGTAGAAGATAGAAAGAGGTATTAATCGGTGGTTGTTTCACCTGATGTTCCCTATCCGGGGAAAATTCTTGTGGACCCGGTGCTCACCACCCCACATGAGCGTAACATGACTGTTCCCTTGCTGACTACTATATCCTACCCTTTGACAGGTGCCATTGTAACAAGATAATTAATGGTATTCATTTTATTAATCAGTGGTTTTAATATTTTATCTAATCAGTGTTTAACAAGTCAAAATGTGAGCAAAAGATTATTATTAATTAGAATTAGGCCAGTGACACATGACCAGATTTGAATAGCGGAATCAGTGATTGTCACCCATGCGGATAATCCACAGTATTCAGCATCCATTGAAAGAATAGAACATTTGCATGTCCACTTACATGAGCGGACAGTGATTGCAATTTCCACAAGCGGAAATAAGATCGCTGCATGTTCTATTTTGTGCATTCTATGGAAGCTATCCATCCTACAGCCCATCCGCAATTGACATTGCGGATAGCTCATGGGTACCCCCATCACCACCTAGCGACGGCATGGGGAAAAAAAAATTTGTACTGCACATGACCGACCGTGAGCCGCCACGCTCATCCACAATACACAAAAGACCAGGTATGCAGGGTCGTTGGCCGGGGACAAAGGCAGATTATGCTAAAGGCTCCTGCATGCAGAATCCGACCCATCATTGTGCAGCCGGCCTTCACAGGCTCATGCCCACGGCTGTGACGGACTTTGTCAGTGGAATATCACAGCGAAGACCATCACAGCGCCCCCCAAAGACCCCATACTCACCTCTCCGGATCTGCCGCTCGAGTCCTGTCCGGTGTGCATATGCAGTACAGCGCATGACGCACCGGCAGTGGGTAATGACGCGGACGGCGGACGCGTAATCACACGATACTTCTGCTGTGCTCACAGTGGAAGTATCTCATGACGGCCAGCTTCCATTGACTGCAATGGAAGCCCACCACACATTTTTCCGCGGAAATTAGAACATGCTGCAATTTCTTTAACGCTGCGGAATTCCACAGTAGAATTCCACAGCATGAACATTGAGCTATTAGGTTCAATAAAACCTAATAACTGTGGGGTAACGCCGCAGATTTCCGCAGCAAAAATTCGGCCGTGGGCATTAGCCCTAAGAATGATCTTTTATTTGTACCTGTACTTTTTTAATTATTTTATTGTTATTATTATTATACATTTTTGTTTACAAGCGATATTACACTAGTAGTGTTGAGCGAACACCAAAATGTTCGGGTGTTCGTTATTCGGAACGAACTTCCCGCAATGTTCGAGGGTTCGTTTCGAACACCGAACCCCATTGAAGTCAATGGGCGACCAGAGCATTTTTGTATTTCGCCGATGCTCGCTAAGGTTTTCATGTGTGAAAATCTGGGCAATTCAAGAAAGTGATGGGAATGACACAGAAACGGATAGGGCAGGCAAGGGGCTACATGTTGGGCTGCATCTCAAGTTCCCAGGTCCCACTATTAAGCCACAATACCGGCAAGAGTGCCCTCCCCCCCTCCCAACAACTTTTACTTCTGAAAAGCCCTCATTAGCATGGCATACCTTTGCTAAGCACCACACTAGCTACAACAAAGCACAATCACTGCCTGGATGACACTCCGCTGCCACTTCTCCTGGGTTACATGCTGACCAACCGCCCCCCCTCCCCCCACAGCGCACACCAAAGTGTCCCTGCGCAGCCTTCAGCTGCCCTCATGCCACGCCACACTCATGTCTATTTAGAAGTGCGTCTGCCATGAGGAGGAACCGCAGGCACACACTGCAGAGGGTTGGCATGGCTAGGCAGCGACCCTCTTTAAAAGTGGCGGGGCGATAGCCCACAATGCTGTACAGAAGCAATGAGAAATATAATCCTGTGCCACCACCATCAGGAGCTGCACACGTAGGCATAGCAATGGGGAACCTATGTGCCACACACTATTCATTCTGTCAAGGTGTCTGCATGCCCCAGTCAGACTGGTAATATGCACCTTTACAGTAACCGCGTTGGTGGTAATGTGGTGGTGACTGCGGACCTAGTAGCACGGTTGTATTTTGTTGGTTTTCGGAATGCGGCCAGGATTAAGTGGGCCGTGGCGGGGGGATGGTGTGGGGGCTCTCTTGTTGTGTCGGTAAAGGTGAAATTCTTGGACTGCCACCAGACGAACCAATGCAAAGACATTTGCCAAGAATGTTTTCCCTGTTGGAGGAGGAGGGGGATGTTTTTGAGGCACTACGTGTCCTCTCCACGTGTCCGTGGTTATATGCACCTTTACAGTAACCGCGTTGGTGGTAATGTGGTGGTGACTGCGGACCTAGTAGCACGGTTGTATTTTGTTGGTTTTCGGAATGCGGCCAGGATTAAGTGGGCCGTGGCGGGGGGATGGTGTGGGGGCTCTCTTGTTGTGTCGGTAAAGGTGAAATTCTTGGACTGCCACCAGACGAACCAATGCAAAGACATTTGCCAAGAATGTTTTCCCTGTTGGAGGAGGAGGGGGATGTTTTTGAGGCACTACGTGTCCTCTTCACGTGTCCGTGGTTATATGCACCTTTACAGTAACCGCGTTGGTGGGAAATGGCCTCGCCGCCATTATGTCTTTGGGAAGCCTCTGTTTCCACACCCCAGAGACATACCATTAGCAGCGGTATAGGCAGAGCCCAGAATTCGTAACATTTCAGCCGTAGCATTAGGACAGACCCCACTAACATATCACTAGCAGCATTATAGGAGGAGCGCAGTCTTCGTTCCATGTCAGCAATAGTAGCACTCAAGACAGGCCCCAGTAACAATTCCGAAGTAGCAGTATAGCGGGAGCGCAGTCTTCATTCCATGTCAGCAATAGTAGCACTCAAGACAGGCCCCAGTAACAATTCCGAAGCAGCAGTATAGCGGGAGCGCAGTCTTCGTTCCATGTCAGCAATAGTAGCACTCAAGACAGGCCCCAGTAACAATTCCGAAGCAGCAGTATAGCGGGAGCGCAGTCTTCGATCCATGTCAGCAATAGTAGCACTCAAGACAGGCCCCAGTAACAATTCCGAAGCAGCAGTATAGCGGGAGCGCAGTCTTAGTTCCATTTCAGTAGCCTTAGTATAGCCAAGACCCAAGTTACATTTATGTAGCTAAAGTGTAGGCCAACCCCACACACCTTTCTGTACCATGAGTGCAGGCGAAGAACATACAAATTGCTATGATTACACTGTAGGTGAGGGCCCCAAAAATTTGGTGTACCAACAGTACTAATGTACCTCAGTAAAAATTGGCCATGCCCAACCAAGATGGCAGGTGAATCGCTTTGGTTAATGTGGCTTAAGTGGTAACTAGGCCTGGAGGCAGCCCAGTGTAACGAAAAATTGGTTCAAGTTAAAGTTCCAACGCTTTTAAGCGCATTGAAACTTATAAAAATTGTTCAGAAAAATTATTTGAGTGAGCCTTGTGGCCCTAAGAAAAATTGCCCGTTCAGCGTGATTACGTGAGGTTTCAGGAGGAGGAGCAGGAGGAGGAGGAGGAATATTAGACACAGATTGATGAAGCAGAAATGTCCCCGTTTTGGATGGTGAGAGAGAACGTAGCTTCCATCCGCGGGTGCAGCCTACGTATTGCTTACGTATCGCTGCTGTCCGCTGGTGGAGAACAGAAGTCTAGGGAAATCCAGCCTTTGTTCATCTTGATGAGTGTTAGCCTGTCGGCACTGTCGGTTGACAAGCGGCTACGCTTATCTGTGATGATTCCCCCAGCCGCACTAAACACCCTCTCCGACAAGACGCTAGCCGCAGGACAAGCAAGCACCTCCAGGGCATACAGCGCTAGTTCAGGCCACGTGTCCAGCTTCGACACCCAGTAGTTGTAGGGGGCAGAGGCGTCACCGAGGATGGTCGTGCGATCCGCTACGTACTCCCTCACCATCCTTTTACAGTGCTCCCGCCGACTCAGCCTTGACTGGGGAGCGGTGACACAGTCTTGGTGGGGAGCCATAAAGCTGGCCAGGCCCTTAAAGACTGTTGCACTGCCTGGGATGTACATGCTGCTCGATCTACGCACATCCCCTGCTACCTGGCCCTCGGTAATGCGCCTTCTGCCACTAGCGCTGTCGGCTGGGAATTTTACCATCAGCTTGTCCGCAAGGGTCCTGTGGTATAGCAACACTCTCGAACCCCTTTCCTCTTCGGGAATCAGAGTGGGCAGGTTCTCCTTATACCGTGGATCGAGCAGTGTGTACACCCAGTAATCCGTCGTGGCCAGAATGCGTGCAACGCGAGGGTCACGAGAAAGGCATCCTAACATGAAGTCAGCCATGTGTGCCAGGGTACCTGTACGCAACACATGGCTGTCTTCACTAGGAAGATCACTTTCAGGATCCTCCTCCTCCTCCTCCTCCTCCTCCTCCTCAGGCCATACACGCTGAAAGGATGACAGGCAATCAGCCGGTGTACCGTCAGCAGCGGGCCAAGCTGTCTCTTCCCCCTCCTCCTCATCCTCCTCATGCTCCTCCTCCTCCTCCTGTACGCGCTGAGAAATAGACAGGAGGGTGCCCTGACTATCCAGCGGCATACTGTCTTCCCCCTGCCCCCGTTTCCGAGCGCAAAGCAGCTGCCTTTATGGTTTGCAGGGAATTTCTCAAGATGCATAGCAGAGGAATGGTGACGCTAATGATTGTAGCATCGCCGCTCACCACCTGGGTAGACTCCTCAAAATTACCAAGGACATGGCAGATGTCTGCCAACCAGGCCCACTCTTCTGAAAGGAATTGAGGAGGCTGACTCCCACTGCGCCGCCCATGTTGGAGTTGGTATTCGACTATAGCTCTACGTTGTTCATAGAGCCTGGCCAACATGTGGAGCGTAGAGTTCCACCGTGTGGGCACGTCGCACAGCAGTCGGTGCACTGGCAGCTTAAAGTGATGTTGCAGGGTGCGCAGGGTGGCAGCGTCCGTGTGGGACTTGCGGAAATGTGCGCAGAGCCGGCGCGCCTTTCCGAGCAGGTCTGACAAGCGTGGGTAGCTTTTCAGAAAGCGCTGAACCACCAAATTAAAGACGTGGGCCAGGCATGGCAGGTGCGTGAGGCTGCCGAGCTGCAGAGCCGCCACCAGGTTACGGCCGTTGTCACACACGACCATGCCCGGTTGGAGGCTCAGCGGCGCAAGCCAGCGGTCGGTCTGCTGTGTCAGACCCTGCAGCAGTTCGTGGGCCATGTGCCTCTTATCGCCTAAGCTGAGTAGTTTCAGCACGGCCTGCTGACGCTTGCCCACCGCTGTGCTGCCACACCGCGCGACACCGACTGCTGGCGACATGCTGCTGCTAACACATCTTGATTGCGAGACAGAGGAGGAGGAGGAGGGTGCTTTAGTGGAGGAAGCATACACCTCCGCAGATACCACCACCGAGCTGGGGCCCGCAATTCTGGGGGTGGGTAGGACGTGAGCGGTCCCGGGCTCTGACTCTGTCCCAGCCTCCACTAAATTCACCCAATGTGCCGTCAGGGAGATGTAGTGGCCCTGCCCGCCTGTGCTTAACTACGGACACGTGGACAAGTGGACCGTGGCAGTAACCGCGTTGGTGAGGGCGCGTACAATGTTGCGGGAGACGTGGTCGTGCAGGGCTGGGACGGCACATCGGGAAAAGTAGTGGCGACTGGGAACTGAGTAGCGCGGGGCCGCCGCCTCCATGATACTTTTGAAGGACTCAGTTTCCACAACCCTATACGGCAGCATCTCAAGGCTGATAAATTTTGCTATGCGGACGGTTAATGTTTGAGCGTGCGGGTGCGTGGCGGCGTACTTGCGCTTGCGCTCCAACAGTTGCGCAAGCGACGGCTGGACGGTGCGCTGAACTACACTGCTGGATGGGGCCGAGGACAGCGGAGGTGAGGGTGTGGGTGCAGGCCAGGAGACGGTAGTGCCTGTGTCCTGAGAGGGGGGTTGCATCTCAGTGGCAGGTTGGGGCACAGGGGGAGAGGCAGGGGTGCAAACCGGAGCCGCTGAACGGCCTTCGTTCCACCTTGTGGGGTGCTTGGCCATCATATGTCTGCGCATGGTGGTGGTGGTGAGGCTGTTGGTGTTGGCTCCCCGGCTGAGCTTTGCGCAACAAAGGTTGCACACCACTGTTCGTCGGTCGTCAGGCGTCTCTGTGAAAAACTGCCAGACCTTAGAGCACCTCGGCCTCTGCAGGGTGGCATGGCGCGAGGGGGCGCTTTGGGAAACAGTTGGTGGATTATTCGGTCTGGCCCTGCCTCTACCCCTGGCCACCGCACTGCCTCTTGCAACCTGCCCTGCTGATGCCCTTGACTCCCTCTCTGAAGACCTGTCCTCCTGAGTAAGCGTTGCACACCAGGTGGGGTCAGTCACCTCATCGTCCTGCTGCTCTTCCTCCGAATCCTCTGTGCGCTGCTCCCTCGGACTTACTGCCCTTACTACTACCTCACTGCAAGACAACTGTGTCTGATCGTCATCGTCCTCCTCACCCACAGAAAGTTGTTGAGACAGTTGGCGGAAGTCCCCAGCCTCTTCCCCCGGACCCCGGGAACTTTCGAATGGTTGGGCATCAGTGACGATAAACTCCTCTGGTGGGAGAGGAACCGCTGCTGCCCAATCTAAGCAGGGGCCCGAGAACAGTTCCTGGGAGTGTTCCCGCTCCTGAGCAGGTGTCATTGTAGTGGAGTGAGGAGGCTGGGAGGAAGGAGGAGCAGCAGACAGAGGATTCGGATTTGCAGCAGTGGACGGCGCAGAACTGCGGGTTGACGATAGGTTGCTCGAAGCACTTTCTGCCATCCAGGACAGGACCTGCTCACACTGCTCATTTTCTATTAACCGTCTCCCGCGTGGACCCATTAATTGGGCGATGAATGTGGGGACGCCAGAAACGTGCCTCTCTCCTAATCGCGCAGCAGTCGGCTGCGACACACCTGGATCAGGAGCTCGGCCTGTGCCCACACCCTGACTTGGCCCTCCGCGTCCTCGGCCGCGTCCACGTCCTCTAGGCCTACCCCTACCCCTCAGCATGCTGTATTACCAGTGATTTGATTTCACAGGCAGCTAATAAATTGGCGCAAGACTGCAGGCCAAATATAATTTTTTCCCTTTTTTGAAAACGAAAGTCCCCACTGCCTCTAGTGAATGTATAATCTAAGTTTAATAACTGTGCTGTTTTCCTGCTAATGTGTCACAGAACGTGAGGGTAGCAGAGTTATTAACTGTGGCAGAGCAGGTATTTTTTTTCCCAATTAAGGAAAGCAAATGGCGAAGCCAGCAGTAAACCGTAGCTGGGTGCGTCTGATTTTTTAACGTTGTACACGCAGCTCACACGTGTCCACCGCCCTTAGGACGGACAGAGGCAGGACAAATAGAATTATTTTCCGTTTTTTTGCACCAAAAGGCAGCACTGCGTATATTCAATGAACATGAGAAGTTTAATAACTGTGCTGTGTCCCTGCTAATGTGTCACAGAACGTGAGGGTAGCAGAGTTATTAACTGTGGCAGAGCAGGTATTTTTTTTCCCAATTAAGGAAAGCAAATGGCGAAGCCAGGAGTAAAACGTAGCTGGGTGCGTCTGATTTTTAAACATTGCACACGCAGCCGACACGTGTCCACCGCCCTTAGGACGGACAGAGGCAGGACAAATAGAATTATTTTCCGTTTTTTTGCACCAAAAGGCAGCACTGCGTATATTCAATAAACATGAGAAGTTTAATAACTGTGCTGTGTCCCTGCTAATGTGTCACAGAACGTGAGGGTAGCAGAGTTATTAACTGTGGCAGAGCAGGTATTTTTTTTCCCAATTAAGGAAAGCAAATGGCGAAGCCAGCAGTAAACCGTAGCTGGGTGCGTCTGCTTTTTAAAGGTTGCACACGCAGCCGACACGTGTCCACCGCCCTTAGGACGGACAGAGGCAGGACAAATAGAATTATTTTCCGTTTTTTTGCACCAAAAGGCAGCACTGCGTATATTCAATGAACATGAGAAGTTTAATAACTGTGCTGTGTCCCTGCTAATGTGTCACAGAACGTGAGGGTAGCAGAGTTATTAACTGTGGCAGAGCAGGTATTTTTTTTTCCCAATTAAGGAAAACAAATGGCGAAGCCAGCAGTAAACCGTAGCTGGGTGCGTCTGATTTTTAAAGGTTGCACACGCAGCCGACACGTGTCCACCGCCCTTAGGACGGACAGAGGCAGGACAAATAGAATTATTTTCCGTTTTTTTGCACCAAAAGGCAGCACTGCGTATATTCAATGAACATGAGAAGTTTAATAACTGTGCTGTGTCCCTGCTAATGTGTCACAGAACGTGAGGGTAGCAGAGTTATTAACTGTGGCAGAGCAGGTATTTTTTTTCCCAATTAAGGAAAGCAAATGGCGAAGCCAGGAGTAAAACGTAGCTGGGTGCGTCTGATTTTTAAACGTTGCACACGCAGCCGACACGTGTCCACCGCCCTTAGGACGGACAGAGGCAGGACAAATAGAAATATTTTCCGTTTTTTTCCACCAAAAGGCAGCACTGCGTATATTCAATGAATAATAACTGTGTTGTGGCCCTGCCTACACAATTCTTTCCCTGCAGTATCAATGGAGGGTGCAATGCTCTGCAGAGGCGATTTTGAGAAGCAAAAAAAAATGCAGCACAGCTAACAGCAGCCAGCACAGTACTGCAGACGGTTAAATATGGCCCTAGAAAGGACCGTTGAGGTTCTTGAAGGCTACACTCACTCCTAACACTCTCCCTGCCTATGCAGCACTTCTGTCCCTAATGCCGGGTGCAACGCTCTGCAGAGGCGATTTTGAGAAAAAAAAAATTGCCACTGCTAACAGCAGCCAACACACAGCTATCAGTGGCCCTAATAAGGACCTTTGGGGGGTCTTGAAGCCTACACTAACTACCAATTCTTTCCCTACAGCAGCTCCGGTACAAACAGCACTGTCCCTCATCTAACTCACCAGGCATCTGAGGCGAGCCGCGGGAGGGGCCGACTTTTATATTCGGCGGACACCTGATCTCCCCAGCCACTCACTGCAGGGGGGTGGTATAGGGCTTGAACGTCACAGGGGGAAGTTGTAATGCCTTCCCTGTCTTTCAATTGGCCAGAAAAGCGCGCTAACGTCTCAGGGAAGGAAGTGAAAGTAACCAGAACACCGCATGGTGTTCGTTACGAATAACGAACATCACGAACACCCTAATATTCGCACGAATATCAAGCTCGGAAGAACACGTTCGCTCATCTCTATACACTACATATTTATGTAACAGCGCGATCTAAAATAAAAAAAAAATTGAAAGCTTAATTCATAAACCATATTCAATTTCTTTCTCCTTTAACAGAATACCAATTCAGGAAGATTTAAAGAATTTGCTGTATAAATCTGCTGTAACATACAAAACTAATTTAGTGAGAGAGAAAGAAAACTTGATTGAATATCTAGATCTTTGTTTTGACTCGCAGTACCGTGCTCTAAAAAGCTTGTGAAGCTACTTTCAGCAATAACAGAACTGCCATCGTGCATGACAAGCACTAAACGCATATGGTTTTGGAACAAAACAGCAAGTCTTTGCTTGACCTTGCTGGGCTGTTGAGAACACTCAGCAAATGGCAATGGATGATAATTAGGTAATGCAGACTAAATTCAGAACATAAAAGTATGAAAGATATGACATGGACCACCAGGTATATCATTGTCTAGCCTGCATAACTAGCTTCTATTATTATTTTCTACTCTCCTGCCTCATCATACCGCTTTCCCCTCCAATATCTCCCATGATTAAACCCTATAATTAGCCAGTAAAAATTCATTGAGGAGTGTCTTGTAACCCCTGTTGGAATGGGGCATAAACGGAACTGAGCAGAGAATATTAAAGTTTCTTAGTAGCTGAGTTAGCAGTGCTGCTTTGCCCATTTAGTGGATTTATCGTTTGCAAGCCACAAGATCTCACATTTAAATGCGTGTTAATAATTCTGTCATCAAAGACAACGACCTTCTCCAGCCGTTACAATATACGATTTGGCTGCTGGGAAAAACATCCATTTGGTTTCTGCTAGTCAAGGGAAAAAAAAATAAAAAAAAAAACAAAAGGAAATAAAAAGCTTCCGAAAAAGTATCTGAGATTTTTTTCTAAAGGATATAAAAGTGTTGAAGGGTAAATGTTTAAATGTCAATATGACGCCTTTTAACCATATGTTTGATTCCAAACAGCAAGCCTTGTGGGAATAAACCAAAAGAAACCAATAAAAATTTTAGTGCACAAAACTCTCTTAAAAGTAAATTACTCCATTGGACCTTGCACTCACCCTTATAAAATTAACTTCAATGCAACTGTCTTCATGTATCAACCAATGCCAAGGTTAAAGGTTCAGTTCCAAATACTTTTACACTCCTTTTACAGCATGGACATTCTTTGAATACTACAAAAGAACGTTATGATGAATGAAATCAGGAAAAATCTGTGATGTAGGCATCTTGTGGCATACGCATCATTACCTAGGAGCAAAGAGGAAATAATGGCTTTACTTTTGATGAATGCTACAACAGCATCTGGTGACCATAATATGGTAGTAATATCAATCTATGTATCTATTTACATGGGAGTATTTTTCACAGTTGTGTTTTTTAATGCAATATGCGCTACTTTTGCCCATATTGCATGAAAAATACGTCCATTACAGCTCTATGGAAAGTGATTAAAAATACGGAAGCATCCATATGTCATTAGTAGGATTATCAATATCCAATCTGGATCTGTGCCTCCATATTTGAATTCATTGGCAACATTTTCTGTTGGGCGCATATAGATCCATGGCAAATACAGATCAAATACTGATAATACTGATGACATCAGGTCTAATAGCATTTGCAACACATTCCTATTTTGGATTCATATTTCGGACGTGTTATGTTTGTATTTTTGAGTGAAAAGAATACAAAAAATTGCAAGCATTTCTCGCATGATACCTAATTGTTTTTACTGCCACTTTCTTTTATTCGCATGTGCATTTTTTCTTTGTCTTTTTCCCTATAAAGATGCCTCTGGAAAAATAGCAGAAAAATCATCATGCATAGAGCATGCTGCAATTAGCAAAAAAAATGCCATGGACCCAAAAAACACACTTTAAGACCTTATTTACACGACCGTATATATGCGGTTAATTTGGCCACATCAAAAATTCGCGACCATCTGCAGCATTGGATTTCAATGTATTCATTCAGATGAGAGATTTTTAGGCGCGCTGTGAAAAATAGGACATTGGCGTCTGGAAACGGCAACCGATTTTATACGGCGTGTGAAAAGATAGGCCTTGCACTATCTTTTCCCGAGATACACTGGAAGCTCTTGTAGACTTCTATGGGAGCTGAGAAAAAAAGCAGGGGGAAGAACTTAACATGAGTCCAACGCTGAACTCTCATTATTACACCCCTCTCCGGCCCTTCTGTTACAATCAAAAATTTCAAATTTCGACTCATCAGTCCAACGCACCTGCTGCCATTTTTCTGCACCTCAGTTCCTATATTTTTGTGCATAGTTGAGTCATGTGGCCTTGTTTTCATGTTGAATGTCTGGAGTTTTGGCTACAATTATCCATAAAGACCACTTCTGGACAAATACTTTCACACTCATTTTACAGCATGGATATTCTTTGAATATTACAAAAGAATAGAGATGAGCGAGCGTACTCGGATAAGCACTACTCGCTCGAGTAATGTGCTTTATCCGAGTATCGCTGCGCTCGGGTCTGAAGATTCAGGTGCCGCTGCGGCTGACAGGTGAGTCGCAGCGGGGAGCAGGGGAGAGCGGGCGGGAGAGAGGGAGAGAGAGAGATCTCCCCTCCGTTCCTCCCCGCTCTCCCCTGCAGCTCCCCGCTCCGTGCCGGCACCCGAATTTTCAGGGACGAGCACAGCGATACTCGGATAAAGCAAATTACTCGAGCGAGTAGTGCTTTTCCGAGTACGCTCGCTCATCTCTACAAAAGAACATTATGTTGAATGAAATCATGAACAATCTGTGATGTAAGCATCTTGTGGCATACTTAACATTACCTAGGAGCACAGAAGAAACAATTGCTTTACTTTTGATAAGTGCTACAGCAGCATCTTCGTTGAACAATAGGTTGGGTGGACCTCGGTCACTCTGGTTTCTACTATTTCTAAGCTTATGGCACTGCTACTGATTTGGAAGGAAATTTAGCATGATGTGTCTTTCATCTGCTGCACTAAGTTTCCTTGACCAACCTCTGCATCTACGGTTTTCAACTGTGCAAGTTTGTGCTTCTTCAAAAGAACTTAAACAGCACATCTTGAAACCCCAGTCTGCTATGAAATCTATGCCTGGGAGAGACCCAACTGATGCAGTATAACTACCTTATGTCTTGTTGCTGTACTCACTTTTGCCATGGTCTATGACATGTGACATAAAACTGTCTTCCACAATCTCGCCTTTGTAGCAGAGTTTGGCTGTTCCTCACCCAGTTTTGGGACTTCTACACAGCTGTTTCTGTTAATAACTGTATTTCAAGCTACATATGAAAATAATGATCATTGTCACCTGTTTGGTATAATTGGCTAATCATACACCTGACTTTAATCCTACAAAATCCCTGTCTTTATACAAGTATACCTAGAATTGATGCTGTTTGAAAGCAAAGAGTGATCACACAAAATATTGTTTTGATTTGGATTGTTTTTTTTATAGATTTACTTTTCAATATGTTAATTGACAAAATAATCTAATACTTTTTTGAAAGCATTATTACTAGAGATGAGCTCTCTCTCCCCCCACTACCCCCCGCTGCCCAACGCTCACCCCCGCCGCCCCCCCGAGCACGCTCGGACCAGTAAGCAGTTACTCGAGAAGAGCGATGCTCGCTCAAGTAACGGCTGTATTCGAGTGTGCTCGCTCATCTCTAATTATTACCTTGCAGCATCTTTCCACACCTGCCTAAAATCTTTGCACAAAACTGTATATATACATCTCAGAGGCATTTTCCTATTTCTGGTATTTTTGCTGCAGGAAATAGACAGCTCTGTACACTGCACAGTGGCCCATGTTGGTACTATAGGCTGAGCCCTATTTACTTCAATAGGACTCAGCTTGCAGTACCAATCCAGGCCACGATGTACGGAGTCGTTTGCTTCCTGCATCAAAACAGCTAGAAGTGGGACAGCCCCATTAGTATGGATATTTATGCCATAGAGCAAGAGGGGGTTAAAAATATAATTTGAGTAAAAATGATTGCATGACTAAATACAGAGGGGATTTCAATATGGGCCAATACTGACATTTTTTCAACCTTTAATTTGACTGTCTATCACTCATTTCTTGTATATAAGTATTCCATAATCTACTTGGGTAATAAAAGGTTGCACCAGTGTTATTACCAATCAAACAGTAGTCCCAAGTTGATAAACTGTCCTGCTGGCCATAGCATCGTCGATGGGCTGGCTAGATGGAAATCCAATTTAACATTTCAGCCATATTTCCCAGGAAATACTCCAATAAGTAAGCTATGGCTACCATGTTTCATATAATGAATTTAACTATGCGTGAATACCAAACATGATATGCAACAGATTATTATCTTCGCAAATATTCGATTCAGTGGGTACCGAGGGTCGCACAGTGGCAGAAAAAAATGTGCTGCATCTGTGGTACACTCACAGTTTTGAAAATATAATTGCCATTGAGCTGGGACCTTGAAATGACCCATTATCCCCATTATTGATTTTTTTTACTTTGTCCCATCTCATTGGAGGGAAATCACAGTCAGCACGTCTAGATGATATGTATTGGAGGCAGGATGGGATGCAGTGGTGGAGGGATATAAACAATGGACATCCCTTTGTAACTTTGTTATCATTACAACATAGGACTTCCTTGCTGGTTCAAAAAAAACAAACAAGGGAAATCAAAGACCCCTCCTATATAGGTATGAAAGGCAGTGGAATGAATATTGATGAACTTGGCAGGAAATACACTTAACCATCTGCCTAGATCCACTCAACTTTCCCCTGTCCAGAAAGGAGGCAGCTTGGCACGCAAAGATGGGTGACGATGTACCAGTATCATTTCATCACACAAAAATGATTTTGTTGCACCAATCTCTAAATAAATAAGCTCATTTTAGGCCCTTCAAATATCAAGTTCCTATATGAGTGAGAATGCCATTATACTAAATGCAGCTCTCCTTTAATTAATAGATACTGATTCCTATCACTGTGTGTTCGCCTTCTACTATTATGTTAGCAAAGAATACAGTGTATATGGTTATTTTGTTTTTTTTTGTTCTGACAGATTCATTCTGTCCTTTGCAAAAGCATTATCTTTTAAATCACACAGTTTAGAGTAGCCAATCTGAAACAACTTCATAATCGTGATAGTGATTATATGATGATGGTGGGGATGATTATATCAAATGGAATGTCCTCTAAAATCTAGACGGAATATAGAACAGCTCAATTAAAAATACTCAATGTTGTGTCTCTAAATTGTTCTCTAAAGAGAATGTGTAATCACAAAACTACCTATTGTATAAACCACATTTTTACAGAATTTTTGGTGATTTTTCTTTAAATTTTTGATGTTATAATTAGAGATGAGCGAGCATACTCGTCCGAGCTTGATGCTCGTTCGAGTATTAGGGTGCTCGAGATGCTCGTTACTTGAGACGAGCACCACGCGGTGCTCGTCTCGATTAAGTGAGCACTGACCATTGAATTCAATGGAGCCGGCAATACAGCCGGCTCCATTGAAAGCAATGGGCTGCCGGCTAGCGCAGGATGAATTTTCGGGAAGGGCTTAAAAATATAAGCCCTTACCTGAAAATCATCCTAAAATGTGTAAAAAGTAAAAAAAAAAATATACTCACCTTATCCCGGCAGAACGATGTTAGCCCATTGAATTCAATTGAGCCAGCAATACAGCCGACTCCATTGAAAGCAATGGGCTGCCGGCGAGCGCGGGATGAATTTTCGGGAAGGGCTTAAATATATAAGCCCTTCCCTGCAATTCATCCAGAAATGTGTAAAAATAAAAAAATATATATAGTCACCTGGTCCCGGCAGACGGAGTTCAGCTGCGGCCAGCGACAGTCCTCCTGAACTGCTCTGAGCAGCTGTGAGTAGTATTCAGCAGCCGGGGATTTAAAATCCCCGCCTGCTGAATGAGCTGCCTCTGATTGGTCACAGCCTGACCAATCAGAGGCAGCTCTCACTCACACCCATTCATGAATTCATGAATGGGTGAGTGAATGCTGCCTCTGATTGGCTCAGCGCAGCTCTCAGCTGAATGACAGCAGTTCAGCACCACAGTGCAGGGGACACCAGGAGAAGACGCGGCTGTGCCCCGGCAGCTGAAGGGAGGTGAGTATCTATTTTTTTTGTTTTTTAAATCACTTTTAATTCATTTCCAGGGAATGGCTTATATGTAAAGCCCTTCCCTGAAAAAGAATTCAGGTGTGCCAGCGGACCATTGTCCTCAATGGAGTCGCCGGCAGCAGCAGCGGCTCCATTGAAGAGAATGCCTGCATTTTTATTCTTTTTTACACTAAAATCTTTCTTTTTCAGGTAAGGGCTTATATTTTTAAGCCCTTCCCGAAAATTCATCCCGCGCTCGCCGGCAGCCCATTGCTTTCAATGGAGCCGGCTGTATTGCCGGCTCCATTGAATTTAATGGGCTAACATCGTTCTTCTCTGCCACAGCTGTTACAGCTGTGGCAGAGGAGAACGATCTTAATGCTGACATAATTTTAAATTTTTTTATTTTTACACATTTTAGGATGATTTTCAGGTAAGGGCTTATATTTTTAAGCCCTTCCCGAAAATTCATCCCGCGTTCGCTGGCAGTCCATTGCTTTCTATTGAGCCGGCTGTATTACCGGCTCCATTGAATTCAATGGACTAACATCATTCTGCTCTGCCACAGCTGTTACAGCTTGCCACTATTGTGGCTTAATAGTGAGCCCTCGGAGCCCGAAATGCAGCCCTGCATGTTGCTCCTCGCCTGCCCTATCCATTTCTGTGTTTTTTTACATGACTTTGGTGATTTGCTAAGATTTTCACAAATGAAAACCTTAGCGGAGCACCAGTCATATACAAAAATGCTCGAGTCGCCCATTGACTTCAATGGGGTTCGTTACTCGAAACGAACTCTCGAGCATCACTGAAAGTTCGACATCTCTAGTTATAATTCATATTTTAAAAAAAATCCTACAGTTTTTACGCTAATCACTAAGCCTATTAATAACCTGACACTTGCTGTTCTATAGAGAAAACTTTTCAGCAGTCATCTCATTATCATCACAGGCAGGATTACACTGAAAGGTGTACTATATATAGATAACACAGTCTTCCATAGAAGTCAATGATTTCTGCTGTAAAGCCTATCTCTAAATGCATATCAAATCTGCAAAGCATATCTCTACAGCCCATGGCAGCCCCATAGACATGTACAGATAATAGAAAAAAAATCTACATTGATAAAATTAAAACAACTTATAAAAATGTAATATGTTTCATTATTTGGTTTTAATTAGTATAGAATGCGCCTATAACACAGCTTCATTTTATCATCTGCTTTATATAATATAGGCACTGAAACACATCAGTATTATACCTCTGTGAAAAAGCAAAAATGTTAAATATTGGACTGATAATTCAATTTTGTATGCAATCTGCTGCAGGATATAGGCAAATTGATGCAAAGATAAACCTACCCTGCCCTAAACAGTGCGGTACTATTATGTTGCTGCAGCAAGGGACTTAGCATATAATGCTGTAATAGCGTTGTGCAATGATGGGGTGGACTCGGCAGCTAAATGCCTTCCATCAGCAGCAGGTGGCAGCTGTAATATACTGCGACAGCTGAGATCGAAAAATAGCTTTGATGCTGATCGTTTAACCATAGATGTCACAGTCAATGCTGAACAGGGCATTTTGGTGGTCAGTGCTTATCATGGGTTGCCATGGCATCCAGGGATCTAATAATGATTCCGTTGGCCATGTGCATATGCTTATTAAGCACTGAAGTAGTCAAGCGATCAAATGTTAAAGTTACAAAGTACAAATGATCAAATGTTAAAGTACAAAAAAAGTTTTATAAAAACTAAAAAATTCCAAGAAATTTATTTTTCACAAAGTGCTTTATGAAAGCTGCTTTATGTTCAAAGTCCGCGGGACCAAAGCTCTGTGCTGTGACAGAGAACCATGATGCTATCCCATTGCCTTCGATGGGGCCAGCGCTACTGCCGCCGCATTGAAAGCAATGGAAGCAGATCACTATCCACTGTTGCGGCTGTGACAGCTGCAGCAGGGGATTCCTTGGATGTGAAACCCATGGATGCTGTCACATCCAGGGGTTTCACCACGTTGTCAATGGGGCTGTTAATAAAAATTAACTCACTTAGAAGGGCTGTCCGGCTCTTCTCCCTGTCCCCGGCAGTCTTCACCTGTATTCTGGTAGCCAGGGATTGAAAAATCCCTGCCTCCAGAAAGTGCTGCCTCTGATTGGCTGAGTGCTGTGACCAATCAAAGGTAGTGCTCAGCTGTCATTCAAGGGTCACATCCAGGGGTTTCACCATGTTGTCAATGGGGCAGCAGCATCGGCCCCATTGAAAATATATTGAAAATATTGCAATCCTCTACCACTGCTATCACAGCTGTGACAGCTATGGCAGGGGATTCCTTTATCCCAGAGGTGACTGCGGGGATGAAAGAATCCCCTGCCATAGCTGTCACAGCTGTGTCAGAGGAACTCATTTTTTACCATTGCTTTCAATGGGGCCAACGCTGCTCCCACCCCAAAGCAATGGGATGAAGGCAACCCCAGCAGCAATGATTTTCAGGGGGGGGGGGGGACTTGAAATATAAGTCCTACCCTGAAAAGCATCCCTAGCTGTTGAAAAAAATAAAAATTAACTCACTTAGAAGGGCTGTCCAGCTCTTCTCCCTGTCCCCGGCAGTCTTCACCTGTATTCTGGTAGCCAGGGATTGAAAAATCCCTGCCTCCAGAAAGTGCTGCCTCTGATTGGCTGAGTGCTGTGACCAATCAGAGGTAGTGCTCAGCTGTCATTCAAGGGCTGAGCGCTGCCTCTGATTGGTCACAGCGCTCAGCTAATCAGAGGCAGCACTCAGCCATTCATTGAATTCAATGAATGACAGCACAAGCCTTCATACACCTCCATCGATGGAAAAATAAAAATATAAATCTCGGAATACACGGATGCAATGACAAACTATTTTGGTAATGTGTTTTTATTTAATGAAACTAGAACAACATTAAAGGGCCACTGCAGCAAAAACCCATTGCTATATCTCTGCCCCTCAGTAACTGATAACCAGCCTCCTGCTGCAATTGCGGGCATAGGTGAAAACAGTGATCCCCGCTGTTTTACTCTTACATGCAGTTATAAATGTTGATCACGGCATGTAAAGGCTTCACAAAGGGAACGAGGAGGGCCAATGGGTTGCGATAGCAACTATACACCATTGCCTCGTCTTTGCCATGGCATATGATCGCTAGCAATAGCAAAAATACAATGCACTACATATGCACTGCAATGTATTATCATATCAATTATGCGATTGCGGGTTCAACTAACCTATAGGGACATTGAAAAATGTGTAAAAAAATGTAAATCGTAAAGAAAAAAAGTGTAAAAAAAATAGTAGCAAAAAAACACCTTTTTTGCCCACTTTCCCCTCTTTAAAAAATAAAATAATTTTAAAAAATGCACTTCTTTGGTATCTCCAGATCTGTAACTACTTGTACAATGAATTGAAGAAACTATTTATCATGCACGGCAAATATAGTTTAAAAAAAAAACTGAGTCAAAACACTTATTTTGTTCATTTTGACTCCCCAAAAAATGGAATAAAAGTGTTCAAAAAGCCATTTGTATTCCAAAGTGATACTAATAAAAGCTGCAGCTCGTCACACGAAAAAGCCCTCACATGGCCATGTCAGCAGAGAAATAAAAAACGTTATGGCTTTTCAAAAGTGGAGATGAAAATCCCCTCAAAATTGTTGCGTCCTTAAACCCAAAATAGGCCATGTCCTTAAGGGGTTAAATGTGAAGTCCTTGACTCCTATTTGGATCAAATTGTGTGAGCTCAAGAGAAGTAAGTCTCTTGCTGTAATGTGAAGAGACCAATCTTAGTTAGATCAAATATGCAATAAGGCTCTTGAATCCGGACATTTCCTTCAGTTTTTTGTGCCTTTTTGACAACCTGCATAGCAAAACATCCTTAAGGATCCATGAAATGGACCATAACATTATAGTAACATAGTATGTAAAGACAAAAAACATGTCCATCCAGTTCAGCCTATTACTCCCCAATGTTGATCCAGAGGAAAGCAAAAAAAAAAACCCAATGAGTTCGAAGCCGATTTTCCCCATTTAAGGGAAAAAACTTCCTTCCAGATTCCAATCTGGCAATCTGAATAATCCCCGGATAACCGACCCTTCTGAAGCTATCAATGATTATAACTAGAGATGAGCGAACCTACTCGGCCACGCCCCTTTTTCGCCCGAGCGCCGCGATTTTCGAGTACTTCCGTACTCGGGCGAAAAGATTCGGGGTGTGCCGTGGGTGAGTGGGGGGTTGCAGCGGGGAGTGGGGGGGGGGGAGAGAGAGAGTGGGGGCTCCCCCCTGTTCCCCGCTGCTACCCCCCGCTCCGCCATGCCTCCCCCCACCCCCCGGCGCCCCCCGAATCTTTTCACCCGAGTACGGAAGTACTCAAAAATTGCGGTGCTCGATCGAGTAATTACTCGAAACGAGTATATTCGCTCATCTCTAATTATAACATATAATACTGTATAGAGAGTGTAAATCAAAATATATGATGGGAACAAAGCCTTAGAACTTTACAATTATAGTTAAGTATGGCAGTAATGCAGTATTGAGTTTATCTTGCTGACTGCAGAGTAGTGCTGTATCTTTGTCATTGCTTATGCATTGCAGTCACGGCAGATTTACACCTACACATTAGATGATAAGTTGACTAACTTTGTATTTTGAGAATAGTCTGTGAAAGTTGTTGGGAGAAAAAAAATGATAGCACTGAATCATAATTTGGCGTGCAAGTTAAATTGTGTCCGTTGATTTTGAGAATGTCACGTATCATCAAAGACATTATTACAAAGCTCTCAAGCATGCCTTTTTTTTCTTCTGTTGAGGGATGCTTATCTGAGCTAATTATTTTGTCATTCTCCTTGTAAGAATTTTTACCATCTTACCCTCTGATTCAAGGGTTAGGAATAGAGATGAGCGAGCGTACTCGGAAAACCACTACTCGCTCGAGTAATTTGCTTTATCGGAGTATCGCTGTGCTCGTCCCTGAAGATTCGGGTGCCGGCACGGAGCGGGGAGCTGCAGGGGAGAGCGGGGAGGAACGGAGGTAAGATCTTTCTCTCCCTCTCTCCCGCCCGCTTTCCCCTGCTCCCCGCTGCGACTAACCTGTCAGCCGCAGCGGCACCCGAATCTTCAGGGACGAGCACAGCGATACTCGGATAAAGCAAATTACTCGAGCAAGTAGTGCTTTTCCGAGTACGCTCGCTCATCTCTAGTTAGGAACAATAAAGGAAATACAAGAGTGGGTGTATAAAAAGTGGGTTCATATTGTATTAACTGTAAAGTCACTGTTACATTTCTTATGGGATTAAAATGAAGATAGATGCGCAAAGACATGAAAACAATGCAATACAATTTCCTTATAGTAATAAATTCTTACAGCATTTTATAATTCTTTAAAGGAGTATTCCCATGTCAACCAATGATGGCTGAGATGGGAATAGGCATTTGTATGTTATGTTGTTCCCATAACTCCCTTTCACTTCTATGAAAACAGCTAAGAACAACAAGTTCACCTGTTTCTGTATGCCAGTGGCCATGGTTGTGAGACTAGATACGGTTAGTTGACCCATGTTCTGACGAAAAGTGTCAGTCCCTGAAGTGGGACCCACATCTCCCCTGTGGATATGCCATAAATGCCTAAGATTGGACTACTGCTTTAAAATTTCAGGCAACCCAGTGATGTCATAGTTACTCTACATGGACACTCCATGCACCCAGGTCTCTACCTCCAGTCAGTGTCTCCTTTTCACTTATGTATCTCCACAAGTAAGTTCAGTTTCTGGTAAGTTTACCCTCCCAAGTAATGGCCCATTTACACTCAATGATTATCGCTAGAGATGAGCGAGCATACTCGCTAAGGGCAATTACTCGATCGAGCATTGCCCTTAGCGAGTACCTGCCTGCTCGGAAGAAAAGATTCGGCTGCCGGCGGTGGACGGGGAGCAGCGGGGAAGAGCGGGGAGGAACGGAGGGAAGATCTCTCTCTCCCTCTCTCCCCCCCCCCCCCCGCTCCCTCCTGCTCACTGCCGCAACTCACCTCTCACCCGTGCCGGCACCTGAACCTTTTCTTTCCAGCGGGGAGATACTCGCTAAGGACAATGCTCGATCGAGTAATTGTCCTTAGCGAGTATGCTCGCTCATCTCTAATTATGGCTCAAAATTTATTCAAACTAGGGAAAGCGAGCGATAATCGTTACATGTAAACGCAAAGCCATCATGCAATATTCGTTCAATTGTCATTGAGTTTTAGCCTGCATAAACAATTGTTGTTAGGTTGTTCGCTTGTCATTAGGTTTAAACGTCATTCGTTCTTTCAAACAACTTGAGGGGAGCGGTGATTGTTTGCCCAGCTTTTTCTTCGCACTAATTAAAAACCTCCCACCTAGAGATTCTTTGCATATACACATGCCTGCTTAAGCAAACAAGATATATAGTGTTTACATAGCTGACAAAGGAAATGGTGAGGATTTCAAACAATTATCTTTATATGTACAACATTTGAAAGCAAAAAAGTTGTTGAGTCGTTCATTTGTTCGTTTGTTCAAACGACAATTGTTGCCTTTAAACAGTCCTTTAGTTCTCTATGGATCAGTTCACCCTGGTAATTCCCTCTTTTTCTGAGCCATACATGGATCTTTTAAAATCCGTTTTGTTTGGCTACACCTACCTGTTGTCCTCTGGCTTGGAGACACCTAGTCTGACCTTCATCAGAGAGGGCTTTCACCTTGCAACATAAAATAGAAGAATAATGGTGCCCCATTGATTTTAATGACAGCTGTGTCTGCAGTTGCAAGCAACAGCCACTACACAGGGGTGGTAGCAGGGGCTTCCTCTTCAACCCCTGTGTATCCCGGCATTGACAGCATGTGCCTGTCACCTGAATGACTGGGGTCCAGAGCAGTAGACCCTAGTCAATTAAATATTGATGACCTATCTTGAGGATAGGTTATCAATAGTATTTTGCGTGGAAAACCCCTTTAATTCACTATTACTAACAATACAGTTTCCTGCGGATGCAGATTATTGCTGTAAATTTCTAGTAGAAATAGAATTTAAATGCATGAGCATCCCTGAAGACCTAAGAGTTACCTGTTGTTTCTAAAAATATAGAATTCTTTTGAAAAGTGTCAAAAGTTTCAGAGTTGTGCTGGCTGCTGGCCAAACTATACTATAGTGACTCAATTTAAGGAAAACTAGTGAATGCTGCATTTCCAAGCAAACAAGCAGCTATTTAAAAAAATCTAAAAATCATTTCCAGTTGTCTATAATATTACAGTATGATAAAGAAAAGCTATATTTTTTTCAAAATACTGCAGAAACCAAAGCAGAACAGCAACATAAGTCAGATCCCATACACAGTGCCATCTTAATGGATGGGCCTGATGAGCACTTGCCCGGGGACCCCCCAAGCATAGGGGCCCCATACTAGTCTATTTTTGTTAACATTTCAATGCACCTTGTATCATATATGATAATGTTGTGCAGTGGGATATGAACTTGGCTCCAATCTATCTATGCCATGTGTAAAGACTATAATTTTGTCACTTTCTGTTTCACTTTCAAATTATCCGTAATTCCTTCAGTAAGTGACCCATAATTCCTATTGTAATTTATCTATAATTTCTATAATAATAAGAGAGATTTACCACCAAATGAATGTGTGGCTCATCTTGTGAAGCGTAGTACATCATCTATTTACTTTCTAGTGTAAAGTAGCCTGGCACTATGAACTACAGACTGTCACTTTTACATTGCTTCGTGTTACGTCCAACCTGGATGCGCTTGCAGATCTACCAGAAATGCAAATAAACGACAAAACAAGAATGAAACAAAAATATGTGAAAAACTGTCTATGCAAACAAACACTGGAAAGGGCCCAACCTAAAAGCAGAGTAATCGCTCTGATAAGGACAGCCCTGACTGCGTACCTCGGGCCCTAGCTGACCATACATGGGGAAAAGAAACAAAAGCAGAAAACCAAAATAACAATGCAAACAAATGCAGTCCTTAGCTTTAAGCTACAGCAAGTAACTGAATGATGCAGCAGTAACCTTCTGACAGCTAGCCCAGTTCGGGAGAGACTGAGAATCAACCGCAGTTCAGCTCAATCTCTAACCAGGCTAAATAGCTCAAGTAATCATCCCCAGGTGCGACCAAGCACGTCACACCAAATACCACACCCACTGAGCAAGATGATGTAGAAACATCCCCAAACCCAGCACTGGACTATCAGCTAGGTGGCAGTCTCAGAACCTCCACAACACTTTGAAAAGATATTGAAAAGCTATATAGTTTTGTAACATACTTACTATATCAGTTCTTCACAGTTTTATCTATGCTTGATTCCAATCTGTCCAGTAGATAAAAATCTGTCCTGCTCATATAATGAACACACATGTAGAGGACTCATTACACTAAGCATATGTTCATATGGGCTAAAACTGTCAAAACCATGCCAGATTTTTCCAACGTGGATCTGGCAGTTTATTTTACAGCAGAACATAAAGCTAAACCTTGGAGTTCTGCTATGGATTTCTATACGAATCTGCATGCAGATTTAGCCCCAGTCAATGGGGAAAATTGCCGTGTGGCACCCAATGCGGTCTCTGTGCAGATTTCACACAGAAACTGTGCCAAGAAATGACAAGCCAATTCTATTTTTTCACAGAATTGCACCATAAAATATCGATATTTGCAGATGATATGAAATTATACAAGATAATTAATACAACGGAGGACAATCTACGGATGCAAGTGGACAAAGATAAACTGGAGGCTAGGGCAAAAAAATGGCAAATGAAGTTCAACATTGATAAATGTAAATTTGTGCACATCGGCAGAAGAAATGTATGTCACCAATATACACTAAATGGGGTACTGCTAGGAAAAAGTGATATGGAAAAAGATCTGGGGAATACAAGTTGACTGTAGACTTAACTAGATCAATCAATGCCAGTCAGCTGCGGCAAAGGCAAATAACAGCAAGGGACGAGAACATTATTCTTCCACTATATAAGGCACCTGTCAGGCCTCACAATGAATACTGTGTACAGTTCAGGACACCGGGGCTCAGGAAAGATGTTCCAGTGCTTCAGGGGGTTCAAAAAAGGGCAACAAAATTAATAAATGGAATGGGAGGATTAGAATACCCAGAAAGGCTATCTAAATTGGGATTATTCACCCTGGAAAAAAGGGTTAAACGGTGACTAAATACATTAGGGGACAATACAAGGAACTCTCCCATGACCTGTTTATACCCAGGACTGCGACGGTAACAAGAGGGCATCTTCTACAGTTAGAGGAAAGACATAGAAGGGGGTTCTTTATTGTAAGAGCAGTGAGACTGTGTAACTCTATGCCTGAGGAAGTGGTGATGGCAAAATTGATAAAGGATAGAGATGAGCGAGCATACTTGCTAAGTGCAATTACTCGAGCGAGCATTGCCCTTAGCGAGTACCTGCCCACTCGGAAGAAAAGATTCAGGTGCCGGCGAAGGTGAGCGGTGAGTTGCGGGAGTGAGCAGGGGGGAGCGGGGGGGGGGGGGGAGAGAGAGGGAGAGAGAGATCTCTCCTCCGTCCCCCCGTCCCCCACTCTCCCCCGACGCTACCCGCAGGCACCCGAATCTTTTCTTCCGAGCAGGCAGGTACTCGCTAAGGGCAATGCTCGCTCGAGTAATTTCCCTTAGCGAGTATGCTCGCTCATCTCTAATAGAGGAGTTTAAGAGGGGACTAGACATCTTTTTAGAGCACTACAAAATTACAGGATATAGACATTAAATAACTAGAATGGTTGATGATCAGAGTATCTTCTGACTGACAGTCTTGGAGTCAGGTAGGAACCTTTTCAAATGTTGATTGCCATTATGGATTCGGGAAGGAATTTTTTACCCCAAAAATAAGGGATAAATTGGCTTTTACTTCATTAGTGTTCTTTTGCCTACCTCTGGATCAGCAATGGGGTGGAAACAGGCTGAACTGGATGGACATTTGTCTTTTTTCAGTTAAACAAACTATGTTACTATATTACAATGCAGATATCTAAATCCGTGTATGGAAAAACCCCTGCCATATAATTTATGGTGCAGATTTTCATCGAATGATAAAATGGTGTGGATTCTATGGAATTTGCAGCCAAACTATGCCATTTGAATAGAGATGAGTGAGTATACTCGCTAAAGGCAATTGCTCGAGAGAGCATTGCCTTTAGCGAGTATCTCCCCCGCTCGAGACTGCAGGTTCAGGTGCCGGCGCGGGGGAGCGGTGAGTAGCGGCTGTCAGCAGGAGGGAGCAAGGGGGAGAGAGGGAGAGAGAGATCTCCCCTCTGTTCCGCCCCGCTCTCCCCCGCAGCTCCGTGCCCGCTGCTGACACCCGAACCTGCAGTCTCGAGCGGGGGAGATACTCGCTAAAGGCAATGCTCGCTCAAGCAATTGCCTTTAGCGAGTATACTCGTTCATCTATACATTTGAACAATGCTTTACAGTACAGTCATCAGAAGTGAGTCTTGTAATATCATGTACCGGACAGGTTTTTATACCCTGGGAGTCATCAATAAGGATCATACTGTATATTATATGCAAAGAAATGTTGAAAACTGCCAGAAGTTGTTGTGGAAGTATATTGGATAATTGTATAACTTTTTATCATACAAAGAAAAAACTATATTGGATGAAACTTTAATAGCCCTTTAAATTACACCAGTACCTTTTCACATCCAAGCATTTATGATCCTTAATACTTTATACAACTTGAAGGAGACGAAAAAAGGAAAGAGAACAGTGGCAGAGAACGTGTGAATCAATTTATTTGTAATTTATAAAATGTGTACATTTTTTACTTTCCTTAGGTAGACAGAGCAGAAAAGCTTGGGCTTTAATGGTTTATAGGAGATCAAGAACTTAACCTTAAGGACTTCAATGGGAAAAGCAATAATCATAGGCCCATTTGCTGTTGCTTCTCTCGGAACAAGCAAATCCACTCATTCAATGCAGATAAAAAGGATAAAGATGTCGTTGGGTGACATGCTGCTGTGAGGAACTTGAATGTTCATTACCGAGTCATCAGACTGCAGAATCGATTTCATTTTCACAGAGTTTATAGCAGTTCAAAGCTTGGTTAGCTTTAGTCTTTCAGTACTTACTTTGTGTTTCTAGTCAGACATCAAAGAAGGGGAGGTATTAGAGGAGGTCAAAAAAGCACTTAGAAAAAAAAGACAATGGGGAATAGAGGCATTTAAAGTCTAACACCATCAATAAATGTGTATGTGTCTATACTGTACAAAGCATATTTATTCATCTATTTGATGCTGTGATTGCGGTTATTAGGATAAGAGGTATTTCCTCTTATGAAATGTTAACCTGATAAGGAAACATCTTTTCTGCATGGTAAAAAAAAATGATATAATGAAATGAATTCACGTTTTTCCCTTGTAACTATATGTGCATGCTGAACATCTCTACCCGAAACCAAGAGAAGTAATACAGAGTTGCTCTCACATCACTGATGTAACAGTCTCTACTCTTTTGGAAAAGTTAGATGCATAGATGTGGGAATAGGAAAGAAGACAATAAAAGTCAGCTCTTGCAATCAACATTCCAGCTCGTCCATGTAGACTAGACCAATAACACAGTACTTCGTGCTACGGCTACTATTAGAAATTCATGGGCCCTATACAGCCAAGGAGGTTAGTGACCCCATCTCCAAGAGGTGGAGACAATACTCATAGAGGTTCTGGGGGAGAAGCAAAAACTCTGTGGGGAATAGTGGGCTAGTGGTGGGAAGGGGGCTAGAAGATAGAGGCAACCTCAGAGAGTTATTGTGGAAGGGCAGTGAAGAAACAGGACAGAAGCTCTGTAGAGGAGGTAAACACTAGGAAACAGGAGCTGCGGGAGTAGATAGGGAAGATAAGATGGCATGGTATTTGTGAAAGGAAGCAGGAGACACACTTTTTATCTTCTGCAACCCCTACTTGACACTGTATAGGGTAAACTACAGACTGAGTCCCAGTAGGAGATCTGTTGGTGTGTTGAACTGATGGATTAGTTTTAAAGGATTTATCTGGGACTTTGGAACTTTTTTTCTTATTGTCGATCTATCCTCAGGATAGGTCGTCAATAGATGATTGTCAGGAGGTTGTCGCTCCGAATCCCCACAGATCATTTGATTCCTGGTGCCACTGTCAATATTGTTAGCACTAGAAGCAGATAGTGCTGGCAACTTGCAGTGGCCTGGTCTGGTACTGCAGGCACTGCTCCTATTGATTTTAATGGGAGCTATGCCTGTAATACCACTCTGGGCCACTACACTGTCAGTACTAACAGCACCACCAGGAATCAGCTGATCAGCTTGAATCTCAAGCGACAGACTCCCATAAGTCATAATAATAATAACCTTTTTTATATAGCACATGCATATTGTGTAGTCCTTTACATCACTTCATATTGGGTTTTGCCCCCACTGGGGCTCACAATCTATATTCACCTATCTGTATGTTTTGGAGTGTAGGAAGAAACTGGAGTATTCAGAAGAAACCCATGCAAACATGGGGAGAACATGCGAACTCCAAGTAAATGTTGCAAAGCAACAGTATAAATTAGTGTTTATTAGAAGAAATGCCAAAAGTTCTGAACAAACCATGTAAGGTCCTTTTAGGTGAGCCGAGTTCTTGGTCTGATGTGACAAGTGCCAGTTGACACGTATGTCAATCGACGCTCCTTTCCTTTGCTTTTACTCAGACCTCGAATCTATTTATGGGAATAACTGATTGCTACTACAATAGTTTGCTCCTATAAGAACAGCTATACATCGCTTTGTTATTGGTCCCTTTACACAGTCCAATTGTTTGTCAAACGAACATTCACAGGAACATGCAGGCCGATCGGTTTGTGTGAAAGGCCCTTTACTCTGCTCTCTCCTCCCTTTAATGTTCTTATCAACTGAATTATGATCTAAACTAAGTTTATCTTTATTGTGGTTATTAGTTAGCCGACAAGACCATTCAAGAGAGATAAGGGCTAAGAAGGCGTAGAAAACTGAAATTGCTTATGGCCCTTTTATACGCAGCAAAGAATACACGATTCTCATTTGCCTGAGCGAACATGCTTGTGATGTCATCACCAGCATGCAAATCATAGTTGAGAATCCTTCACTTCTGCTTCACTTCTTGTTCAGTGTATCACATCCCTATGTAAAACAATGAGCATGGATTGCTTAAACACATCGAGAAGTGAACAAGCCAACTATGATTTTAATGTCGGCTGAAACTGAGCGACGAATTCTCGTTCGTCGTTCAGTCATTGGCTTATGGTTAGACCAAACGATTATCGTCCATTTTCATGCGACTTAACCATTTCCAAATGCACCTTTCGGGACATCATTTTCTATGGACTCAAGTAAAAGACCTGTGAGTGGAGATGAAAAAATATTCTAGTCCTCTGTCATTTTCAATAGTTTCCTTAATAAAAAAAATGGATAAAAAATCTTTCTCAGTGCTGGCAGCATGGTCCACCCTAACACCCAAGATCTGCTAGTTTAGCAATTCAATTTCTCGTTAATCAGACATTATATGACGGCTGTTACATGACGAATTAATGAGTTTTCCAGACCAAATGTTGCTAGATTAATTAAATTTTAATGCAGATTTTATACCCATCCATTAAAAAAATGATATCAATTGTTTAACTGAGACAACGGCAAACACATCATCCTGAGATATGGGTTGTTGAGTGTGTATGAGTGTATATTTTTATCCTACTTGGCTCATGTTGATAAAAAGCCTGCAATGAAACTAAATGTTATCCTATTCTTCGTCTGAATGAGTGAATGCTGCCAGTCCTATATTGTGTGTCATTAAGACCTGCAGTCTTGGCAATCTCTCTTTAATACCTCTAGGATTCCTTTTTTCTCTTCACATTGAAGAAAATAACAAGCTTCAAATACCTGTGGACTCGCACAGTACAAGCCGCGGTGATTTAGAAAGGGTTCACACCAGGTATGGCCTTCCTTTTACAAAACATCATTTCCACCACAGAGCACATTTGCAGCACGTAGCAATTAGCAGTACACAAATGAACTAAAAACTCGAGCTACCCCCTGTGTCTAAAATTATGTCTGCATAATAAAACAATTTTCTACAGATTAATGGCGAGCTGGTTGTACAACGTGTTTATTTGGGGCACCGGACATGCATTTCCTCCACACGGGAGAAAAATTGCTACAAAATGGGAAAAAGATCACAAAATAGCCTTTAGAATTTGACAACATTTTCCATTTCAATACAATTTATGGGAGCTTTTCAAAGAGTCAGAACGCTGCAGGATCCTATGTGGTATCTGAGATATGAATGAGTTTGTTCCTTCTAGGTCCTATCAAAACCTTTTCATCACTAATCTTATTTCTCCCTACCCCCACTTGAACAGAGCAGAACTGGATGGCAAGCCATCAATAGTCCCCAGCTTGATTTCCTGTTAATTTTAATGTATTCATTAATTTCAGGAGGAAATAAGCAGCTTCATATCCCCTTTTCGATTCCAGTTCTATGGAGTCGAGAATACATGTGTTCTTATTCTTTATTTTGCCTTTTTTAAGGTAACTGGAGAAAATCATCCCTGAGAACAATGTTATTGATAGCTAACGGTTTCCTTGTTACAGCTCCAGCAGAATGCATAGTGAAAGCAGAGAATTGCAATCATCCACGGCTACGTTATTCCTAGGTAGAGTTAATCTCTGCTCTCTGTCTGGCTGAGATATCGAGTGGATGGCGAGATAACAGCCTTTCATTTCATATCATATCAGCACAGGAACACTTCTATTATGCCCTTCTTGACTTATTTATAATAACTATCCAACACTCCGCCTTGGGAAATATCATTGCTTCCCATGTTTCCATTAGTCGCGCCCCATACACACTGCACATTGTAAAGAACGTGAAACCTCTGTTTGGGTACAAAGGTCTGACTCTTGTAACATGTGGAAATGTGGCAATCACAGCTATAATACAGTAGACTTTATCACAGCCATCTTTAGTTGGACAGCTATTTAGAATCGTATGCTTGTATATTGCATCATACTGTACCCAATGATATGTAGTGCGTTTTTCACTTTGTTGAGTAATAAGCATAGAATAGAGAATTACAAAAGCTAAAATTGCTGTTGATTGTTAAATTAACTCCTAATTTAAACCCAAATTTTTCTACTTTTCTGTTTTACAGCTACTGTTAAAGGGGTTGTCCAGTTGTAAACTATTGATGGCTTATCCTCAGGATAGGTCATTAATAGCTGTTCAGTGGGAGTCCATCACCAGGGACTCCTGACGATCAGCTGTTTGCAGGGACATTCCACTCATGCACTAAACTGATTTCTGCAGGAAGCAGACAGCTCCGTTCCCATTGCAGTGGCCAGACATGGTTTTTCAGGCATTGAAATGAATTGGAACTTTGTTGAAATACTAAGCCTGGCCACTGCAGTGAGAACGGAGCTGTCTGCTTCCTTCGGACGTCTTAACAGTTCACCAATCCAGAACCAGTTCATTGACTGGGATCACACTTAGTGGACCTTACTGATCTACTATTGATTATCTATCCTGATGATAGGCCATAAATAGTTTACAACTGGACAACCCCTTTAAAACTGGTGGTGATCACTAGCACCAGGGCATCCAAGTGGCTAGTCCAGAATATATGGTAGTCGGAAATACACATATAAATCTGTCTTTTTATGATGTGCCTATTTATAGGCACATCATATGCTTTCCGCAAAGTCACTGCACTCAGAATTGATTTACATTACAGCAACTTCAGAACGATCACAAAGAATAGACTGTTAAACCACTAGAGAGAGAAAAAATATGGGGAATGCTACTCATAGACTGAGATAATTGAGTCATAGCAAATGTTAAGGGGCTTTTTAGCATTTTGCAGCAAATGCTTGCTATGATAAAACAGAGCATAGTGGCCACAGCTAACATATAAGGACTAATTCAGGTATGTTTGGCTAGCCTTATATGTCTTACAGTGCGGGCCACATTCACGCCTGCGCAGGTGTTCTGTATAAACTCTAAGCGCCCTGATCACTGAAGCACTGTCATCTCCGGCACGTCTTCTCCCCTGTACTATTCTCCTTCATCTCTTCTGGCTGGGGATTGAGAAATCCCTGCCTCTATGAAGCACTGCCTTTGATTGGCTGATGCTTAGCCAATCACAACCAGTGTTCGAAGAACCAATCACAGCCCTTCATTGAGCACTGGTTCTGATTGTCTCAGTATCAGCCAATCACAGCCAGCGCTTCCAGGAGGCAGGGATTTCTCAATCCCAGGCCAGAAGAGATGAAAAACAGTGCCAGGGACTGAGAAAAAGATGCAGCGGAGCCTTGGACAGTTCTTCTAAGGTGATGTATACTTTTTTGTACATTTTTTTCTGCAGCTAGGGCTTATTTTTCAAGCTATTTGTAGCACCACATGTGACTTTATAGTGCAACACAATCATGGTATAAAAACCATAGCGATATTGCATGGACCAGCATGCGATATTGCTGCGATTTTCTCACAGTGAAGCTGTGTTGCCCATGTAAATGAGTCCTTAATAGCATTCTTTCTTACTACAATTAAAAAGATTGCCATTCCGTGGGTGATGCTCAATTCTTAGCAATCCTGAACTAGGAATTAGCATAAACTAGTCAAGACCTGTTTAGGTCCCTAATCTAAAAGCTCGACCCTAGTTAGATTGTACATCTTATCAATTTATGCTTACCTCTTGACAACAATATCAAGGTTGTTGATTATTACTATGTACATCTCAGTAGAGTGTTTTTGTTTCTTTTGTATTGAAGGACAATGTTTGTATGCCAAGCTTAGAATTTAGGACTGTTGAATAAAGTACTGTCTCCCATTGGAACAGACCAGTAATAGATTAACAGAATTTATTATCTTACATTAACCAAACTTTCTCTTTGCAACAACTTTCATTAACATTGTTTTCTCTCATGTGCCTATACATTTCCTATTTCAAAAAAGAATGATAGAAATTTGAGTATTGGCTTGATAGAGGCAACTTTTCAGTGTTAATATACTGTCAGCGAGAAATCAATATGTCAACAGTTTCATGGGAGTAAGCAATGATCAGCCTGGGCACAGAAGTTGGGAAAGGTCAAAAAATATGCTGTGTATCAGATGACCTGTAAACCATTGGAAGATGTATAATCACTCACTTGCGGAAAGACTGTGATGTTTTGTATTGAGCTTGCTCCTGAGAGATCAGTCCCTGTGCTAGAGTCATAAAAGGATAAGAAGAAAGTAAAAAAAAAGATATTTTGAAAAGGAAAATTGTATGCATTTAAGGATTGAGGATCAAAAAAAGGTTAAGTTTTCACTTATGGTCTTAAAGGGAACTTGTCACCATTAAAATAATGTCATGTTACAGATCAGGAGGACACAAGCAAATTTTTATATCGTTTTGCGGAAAAAAATCAGAGTGAGCAATCCCAGCTCATTCTGGATTTAGGAGTCTAGTTGGAGATGTCACTCAATGATTGACAGCTCTTCCTATATGAGCTGAGACAGCTGTCAAACACAGATAAGACCACCCACTTGACTCCTACATCCAGGATAAACTGAGTTTAAATGAACAAAATGCAAGTTATATTGAATCTTTCTCACATAACTATATATCAATTTTCTCATCTTCTCCTGATGTATAACATGATGCTAGCAGATCAGAATGCTTGTTCAACTTGCCATTTTACAGTTGGGATACGCTATTGTATATTTTTCTTTTGTTTCTTATTAACCAAAATAGTCCTAAAGCCAACATTTTTTTTCCACTTGCCTTATGTAAAACATTGAAGTAATACTGCTATAGCCATAGTTAGGGTCAAGCACACACTGCTTAGGAGGGGTAACATCACTCCTTAGGGAGAGCACCAAGAAGGGGAGTAAGGAGACCTATAAGGCAATTAGAGATGAGCGAGCACGCTCGGTTAAGGCAGTTACTCGAGCAAGCATCGCTCTTCTCGAGTAACTGCATACTCGTCCGAGCAAATTCGGTGGGGGTGGCGGGGGTGAGAGCGGGGGGGGGGGGGGGGGAGAGAGAGAGAGGCTGGGGTGAGCTGGGGGAGAGAGAGATCCATGCCTCTTTGGGTAATATGCAAATAAGGGAGATGGAAGAGGTATTGTTCCAGCTCCCTTATTTTCTCACACTACTGGAATGCCTATTACATGTTTAGGAGATCTCAATTGTTTTTCTGACCTGCTTCATTTATAGCCTAAGAGGAATTTATCATCTGAAAATTATCTGTAGCTTAAATTAAGTTTTTATTTTAAGCATATTTTTTTAAATGTTCTTGCTGACTTTTATTTTATTTTTCCATATGACCACATATATGGGTACAAAAATCCTAACATCGTACAGTTTTCACTCTAGCACTTAAGCTTCATAATAGGCTGACAGTTCTTGCACAGCAGCTTCATGGACCATAGACTCAATAGACAGTAGGGGACTCATTGACTTCTATAGTAGAGTTTTCTAGACATCTTCTGTGACTTGTATAGCGATCATTCTGCAAGGAGGCGAAGGAGATGAGCTGTAAACATCACTTATTGTGAATGGTGGATCTGTAGGTACATTCCAATTCTCTAGGTGATACTCACACTGGGTACTATTGTACCTTGTCACCACTGGAAGCTAGGGGCTGACAGCCTTAGCTGCAGTAGACGCCCCTTGTCCCGCCCCTAGCTTTCCATTGGCTCATGGTATAGCACCAACTTTGTTAACCCATGGTGAAAAAAGACACACCATGACAAAGGGGGAGACTGAGACTGGGTGTCAGCGGTGCGATGGAGGGTGACTGCGGCCTCACCGAGGATACTGACAGCAGAGCTGGGGGGGCCCTGGGCTGAGATACTGCAGCTCCTATGGTGAGACAAAGAGCAGGGCCAGCGGCACAGCTGCACAGAAGCAGATCATGCAGTGGTAATGTGAGGTAGGTTCAGGGCTGAGGGGCCGCCCGGGACTCCCAGCACCGCAAGTTAGTGGCAGCCGCTCACTGTTCCCGTCCGCCTCACAGCGCTGCCACTGTGTCGGGATACACAGTGTGTTGCTCGCTCCCCTGGGCGTTACTGCTGAATCTTTTCTCTCAATCGACGTATAGGGGCATGACAGGGTCGTTCACTTCTGCTAACACCTGTCACACCCCTAACTTCCAGTGGTGACAAGATATAACAGTACCCTCGCACTATGCTCAAGCTGTGCTTTAACTATGTAGTACAGTATACAGGCTTAGAAATCTTGAAAAACACTTTTCTAGAAACTTTTACCCCTGTTGCATACACGGGCTGATTATGGTCCTCTCTACAAATGCACACTAATTATTCTGCATAGCATAATACTGTAATAGTGTTGTAAATGACAAACAGGCTGTTGACAATGTGTTAAAGCCCAAATGGTCAAACCATCCCTGGTCTGTTGTTTTTTTTAAATGTGGCTAATTTCACGAGCCAGACTGCCAAGAAATAGAAGTTTTCATACAAAATAGTACATAACTGTTTTCAAAGAAGTGGAGAAATTGGATTTAACCAGGGTAGAGAAAATGAGTCTAATGCATAACTGTAATAAGTACATCAGAGCCCAGAGACACCCAGGTCTGTTATCCTGAACTACAACCGCTTTTCAGAACAAAAAGCCACTTTGGCACAAACAAGAAATTTCTGTTACTGAATATCAACTACATTCTAGCAAAGAGCTGCTCATTTGAATGACTCTTTGTATGAAATATGAATTCCACATAACGTTAACCCCTTAAGGACCAGATTATTTTGTACCTAAAGTACCAGACACTTTTTAGGGATTTTACCCATGTGGTGGTTTAACTGCTCTATTTTGTTCCTTCAGCTACCAAAATTATTTTTGCTGCATTTTTTTCTGTGACATATAGGGATATTTTTTTAATATTTTATCACTGCCTTTTTTCTGTTTTTATTTTTATTGGGGGTAAATAGCTTAAATAAAAATTTTAATATTTATAGTTGTCTTTTTTTAAATTAGTATATTTATGCTAAAATAAAGTATGAGAATGGGTTCCTCATTTTGTTTTGGACATTTTGATATATAATATGTTTGGTCTCGGATTACAGAGCGCATACGGCAACGGTTTTGGTTGGCGTCGGTTTTAGGTTATTTCCTTTTTTTATGTATATAGTTTTATTCTATTCTGTAATTTTTTTTTTACTTCTTTTTGGAATTATTTTTTTTATCATCTATGTCCCCCATAACGTCATATAACACCTCTGGGGGTCATTCACATGGTCTTTTTTTTTATTTCACACTCTGAGGCCTCGGTCACACGGGCGTTTTTTCCCGCGATTTGCGGATCGCATGACGGATGCGCATCCGCAAATCGCGTGAATTCATGAATGGGTGAGTGAGTGCTGCCTCTGATTGGCTCAGCGCAGGGACCAATCAGGGGCAGCTCTCAGCTGTCATTCAGAATGACAGCTGAGAGGTGCTTCTGATTGGTCCCTGCGCTGAGCCAATCAGAGGCAGCACTCACTCACCCATTCATGAATTCATGAATGGGTGAGTGAGAGCTGTCTCTGATTGGTGAGGCTGTGACCAATCAGAGGCAGCTCATTCAGCAGGCAGAGATTTTAAATCCCCGGCTGCTGAATACTACTCACAGCAGTTCAGGAGAACTGCCGGCCGGCCACGGCTGAACTCCGTCTGCCGGGACAAGGTGAGTATATATTTTTTTTTACTTTTTACACATTTCTGGATGAATTTCAGGGAAGAGCTTATATTTTTAAGCCCTTCTCGAAATTCATTGTGCGATTGCCGGCAGCCCATTGCTTTCAATGGAGCCGGCTGTATTGCCGGTTCCATTGAATTCAATGGGAAAACATCATTCTTCTCTGCCACAGCTGTTACAGCTGTGGCAGAGGAGAATGATTTGCCTAGTATATGTTCTCAATGGGGTCGGCGCTGCTGCCGCCGGCCCCATTGAGCGCATATAGGGAAGAGAACAGGAATCGCAGATAGGTGCGATCTGCAATTTCTGTTCTATAATTTATCGGACGAGCGCATAAAAAGCGCTCATGTGTCTGATACCATTGCAAGGCAATGGTTTTATAAAATCGCACCTCGCATGCGCAGATCGCACGGGAAATCGCCCGTGTGACCGAGGCCTGACACTGTAGCTGGGGCATTCATAGGAACCCCAGTTACAGGTAGAAATATCACTCTGTAGCGACAATAGTCACTGGCAGAGCTGATCAGGGTTTGCTAGGACCCTGCAGCTGTAATGTAACAGGGGGGACTCGTGATCACCGGGTCACGTAGTGGAAGAAACACTTTCACTTTTTAGTACGTAGCGCTCATTGAGCGCTGTGTACCTGGGAAAGGAGAGGGCTGAAGTGGTTAAAAATCGTCAATAATGTATCAATACATACATATTTTTATCCATATTATATTAAAATAACATAGGCAAGATGTCTTGATCTCAATAAAAACAAGTATGAAAAAAAGATGCTGAATGGAGTTGAAAGCAAACAATATAGATGTAAGGCAATATAACAGCATCTTAATTATGAAATATAACCAGGAACATGTAATGAGTTAGCATGGCCAGAATATTGCTTTTTAGTATTATATTACAGTGATGCAATTAATATTTCCTGTTTTGTTTTAATTTGTGATGCTGATCATCAATACTAATATATTCTAATGTTTACATGACCTCAAGGACATATGCTTGTTTTAGTTCATAAAATTGTATTTCCATTTAGTTACTTGTAGGGTATACATAGGGTATGTAGGGTTACATGTAGGGTATATGAATATCCCGTCAATATATCCTACTAGGGTATATAAATGTCATAGAGTGTATTCCCCTTTTTAGGACCCTCCGGTATTAGTGTATCTTGACGCCACCTGAAGCTAGGGGTTTGACAGGGGGAACACCCCTCTCACACCCCTAGCTTCGGATTGGCTCAACAGCTGTACCCTGGATTTGCGGCAGAAGCCGACGGGGCTCAGTGAAATAGCCTATGTTCTGTTTCCTCCACATCTCTGGTCCCCGCTCGCGATGTTTACTCCCCCCCTCCCCCCCAGCTGCCCTGCAGGCTACAGCGCTGCACTTAAAGGCTCATGTCCCCCTGTCTGAGCTCTGTGGTCGGCCGATCACGCTGCTCACCTCACCACCGCCTCCTCTGCAGCCTCCGATGGTGCACTTACAGGCGTTCCTCAGCTCCCCTCTGCCTCTACTTCTCCGCGCTGCACCGGTCTCTTACGGTGGCTCAGTGCCTCCACTCCCTAGTCCTGTGCAGTGTGCCGCTCTGTCACCCGCTACACTGCACGCTGGATGCTCCACCGCTGGGTTCCGGACTCTGAGGTGGGTCTCCCTTGTGTTCCGCTGCAGCCTCTGCCCTTGGTATGCTGCTCCCCACCGCCGCTGTGCCTCCCCACTCCTCCGGCCCTGCAGTGCCAGCCCTCAGAGAAGGCTTCCGTCGCAACAAAAACAGCACCCAATGCAGAGACCAACGAGGCTGCCGGCTGGTGAGTAACACTGCTGCGGGGGCACGGCCCCACACGGTGACTAACAGCCAATAAGGAGGTAGGGGTATGACAGGACCATCCTTCTATGTAAGCCCTGTCACACCCCTACCTTCCGGTGGTGTCAAGATACACTAATACCAGACCCTCCTCTATGTCGCAGAATGGAGAGCTGCTCAATAAGAGCATTCATTCAGTAATATTACATTTCACTTGAAATACCTACCACAGCTTTGCCTGCCAAAATTAGCTGTTTGACGAGATTGGGGCTCGGAGCGATGAGCCCTGCATTCTCAAAGGGGTTATGTATGCTTTTTGAATGGTGTCTTTAGGCCTCCTTTACACAGGCGACAAAGTCGCACGATTTTGTCGCATTGCTACAAATCGCATGTATGAGAAGCCCATGCTTTCCTAGGAGTTCCTTCACACATGCGATATTTTGTAGCATGCAACAATCTGACACAAAAACCTCACGGGTCCGGCAATATGCCCGCGACACATGAAGTTTTGTAGCCCATGTTTCCCTATGAAGCCTTCCTCCCTGTTGCATCGCATCGCATGAAAACGCGATTTTCATGTGGTGCAATGCAATTTTGACAGTAGGAAATCTTACTTTTAAAGCTGTAATCTAAGCCCTAGCTGCAGGGAAAAATAAAAAAAAGACATACATCACCTTAGAAGCGCTTTCCGACGCTGCTGCAACTTCTCCCCGGGTCCCGACACTGCTTCTTTTCTTCATCTTCTTGCCAGTAATTGAAAAATACCCGTCTCCTGGAAGCATTGGCTGTGAACCAATCACAGCCATTCATCGAGCACTGGCTGTGATTGGCTAAGCGTCAGCCAATCACAGCCAGCGCTTCTAGCAGCCGGGGATTTTTGAATCCCCGGCCAGAAGATGAAGAAGAGTGGGAGAGGTGATGTATATATATTTTTTTCTTTTTTCTTCAGTTACAGCTTATTTTCGGGGTAGGGCTTATATTTCAAGCCCTCCCCCCTTCCTAAAAATCCTCGCATGTGATGCTACAAATTCGTGCGACATTGTAGCATCACATGCAACTTTGTAGCGCTACATAATTGCAGTATTGCCACGAGAAGACGCAGCGATATCGCACAGTGCAGCGATGTGATATCGCTGCGATTTTCTCGCGGCAATGCCGTGTCGGTCGCCCGTGTGAAGGAGGCCTTAAGGGAAGAGACAATAAGCAAAAGAGCACTATTACCATTAAAATGCATTCAGATAGCTAAACTATGAAAGCAGTTGCGGATCTTAGCACAACCCCTTTAGAGTTTTTTTGTTTGTTTTTTTTTTTTAAAGCTTCCCAAAGGTTCAAAATTTTCTGGTTTGCAGTTTTTTGCAATCCTGTGTACCAAAATATATCATACCAGAGATCTCCTGGAGCTGAAATTGGTCATGTTATCTTCTTCTTACTAGTTTTCTATCATGTCAGTAACCTTATTCTGAATTACCCAGAGCAAGAACTAAAGTAGACTTTGTTTCTCCCACAGATCCAACTTTCCCTTCAACTTCTTGGTACTTTGTTGGCTCAGAACTTCAGCCCATACTGGTTGTTTGTTAGATAATTCTCTAAGTTAATAACTGGTATCTTGCTAGGGGTTAGAAAGTGAAGGAGGAGGTGATAGTCTTATAGTTGGCAATCCGCATCACAACTATACAGACAGACACAGCACCAAGGGCTGGGGTGTCAGAGCTAAGTGCATTACAGGAAACCTTCTGCACACTGAAGAGGGGCAAACATTCCAAAACACCTTTCTGCCTATGATTTTATTGCTTGGTTTCCTATTTCCAAGCATTGTTTTAAAGACTTGTTTAACCCTTTCCACTCCAATGCCTGACCTGTTCCGACATCATGAGCTTCCTCTATAGCTCCGATGTCACAACAGGTCCACAACCGCAGTGCAGGAGTGCATCTGCACACGCTCGTCAGACACATTGGGTGCAGATGCACTCCTGCACTGGTCCTCGTCAAGGACCCACGAGAAGAAGGCAGACAGGGTTTTTAATGCCATCTGCCTTCACCTTTACACAATACATAGCATGCAATTAGCACTATGTAATGCAGAGAGAATGCATAAGTAACACTTCCGCATTCCGCCAGGCGATCATGACACTGCCAGGAGCCTCCTGGTCTCAGCTGTTACTCACACCCTAGGTCGGGAGGGTGAAGAGAGAATGTGAAAGTATTACTTCCGCATTCCCCCGGCGATCATGTGACCACTGGCATCCTCCTGATCTCGGCTGTCAAAGATCAGGAGGGTGAAGGGAGAATGCCGAATGGGCATTCACATAAATTGGAGCTGGGGAGAATGGAGGGTGGGGGATGGATTGGAAAGGGTTAAAAAGTCTTGCATTGAGTTAAAGAAATGCTGTCATCCAATAGGTGGCACTGCAGAGGTATTGTTCCGTCTTCCTTATTTGCATATATTACCCAGAGAAGAATGCATGGCCTTTTAAGTCTCCTCACTCACTTCCTAGGTGTCTCTGCACCCCATCTGGGTGCTCTCTTTGGGGAGAGACAATTCCCCCCGACCCACTCACTTACAAGGTGTCTCCACACACCTTCTGGGTGAAGGAGAGATGACACCCCTTTCAACCCACGTAATAGGTCTCTCACTAGCTGTTCCAGAAACCTACTGCATACTGATGAGGGGCAAACACCCCGAAACTGCGGTCTGTGTATGATTTTCTGTCTTGGTTTCCTATTCCCAATCATTGTTTTAAAGACGTGTTTTAAAGAGTTGTACATTGATTTGCAGGAATGCTGCCATCCAATAGGTGGCGCTGCAGAGGTATTGTTCTATCTTCCTTATTTTCATGTCCAGGAAACACAAACTTACATAGTTTGAACACTTGATATGGGTGATAAAGTAGTGAAATCTAGAATCAAACATGTAACTACGGACTCCAGATTGCTGGAGTACATTGGTGTAAGTTTATAACAACTTTCTGTCTAAAGGTGATTTTGTGCGTTTCAGGAATGAACTAACAATTCTATAAAAAGATTCTCCAGGAAGAAGATTAGAATTGATTTCAGCTTTGAGGAACTCCATGTTTCCACATTTCTATGCATAGGTATTTACTGAGGAAATCACAAAGAGGTAATTTTCAAAATATGACATTTGGGGCTGCTAGATGTGAAACTAACAAACTATATGTAAAGGGAAGCTGCATTCTTGTTTTTTCATGGATAAAGCCCCCTTATTTATAATTCAATTATTTGACAAGGAACTCCCCTACAACTACATTATTCTCTAAAATGTTATCCTGAACTCTTCCCACTAATTAATGTTGATCTCACTCCTGATACAATCTGACTTGGATAACATTTTCAGATAACTTATTTTAGGCATCAAATTTTGAATTCTGGGTGCCATTATGACATAGTCTAAAAGTGATATCTTGTATATATGTCATTGTAGAACTTTCCTCGATAAAACCATTGACTTGATTAAACGTTGTGTATATATATATATATATATATATATATATATATATATATATATACACAGTGGGGGGAAAAGGTATTTAGTCAGATACCAATTGTACAAGTTCTCCCACTTAAAAAGATGAGAGAGGCCTGTAATTGACATCATAGGTAGACCTCAACTATGAGAGACAACATAAGAAAACACATCCAGAAAATCACATTGTCTGATTTTTAATGAATTTATTTGCAAATTATGGTGGAAAATAGGTACTTGGTCAATAACTAAAGTTCATCTCAATACTTTGTTATATATCCTTTTTTGGCAATGACAGAGGTCAAACGTTTTCTGTAAGTCCTCACGAGGTTGCCAAACACTGTTGCTGGTATGTTGGCCCATTCCTCCATGCACATCTCCTCAAGAGCAGTGATGTTTTGGGGCTGTCACTGGGCAACACAGACTTTCAACTCAATCCAAAGGTTTTCTATAGGGTTGAGATCTGGAGACTGGCTAGGCCACTGCAGGACCTTGAAATGCTTCTTACGAAGCCACTTCTTCGTTGCCCTGGCAGTGTGCTTGGGATCACTGTCATGCTGAAAGACCCAGCCACGTTTCATCTTCAGTGCCCTTGCTGATGGAAGGAGGTTTGCACTCAAAATCTCACGATACATGGCCCTATTCATTCTTTCATGTATATGGATCAGTCGTCCTAGTCCCTTTGCAGAGAAACAGACCCAAAGCATGATGTTGTCACCCCCATGCTTCACAGTAGGTATGGTGTTCTTTGGATGCAACTCAGCATTCTTTCTCCTCCAAACACGATGAGTTGTGTTTCTGCTAAACAGTTCTACTTTGGTTTCATCTGACCATATGACATTCTCCCAATACTCTTCTGGATCACCCAAATGCTCTCTAGCAAACTTCAGTCGGCCCCGGACATGTAGTGGCTTAAGCAAGGGGACAGGTCTGGCAATGCAGACTCAGTCCCTGGCAGCGTAGTGTGTTACTGATGGTAGGCTTTGTTGCGTTGGTCCCAGCTCTCTGCAGGTAATTCACTGGGTCCCCCCCGTGTGGTTCTGGGATTTTTGCTCACCGTTCTTGTGATCATTTTGACCCCCATGGGGTGAGATCTTGCGTGGAGCCCCAGATCGAGGGAGATTATCAGTGGTCTTGTATCTCTTCCATTCTCTACTTATTGCTCCCACAGTTGATTTCTTCACACCAAGCTGCTTGCCTATTGCAGATTAAGTCTTCCCTGTCTGGTGCAGGGCTACAATTTTATTTCTGGTGTCCTTTGACAGCTGTTTGGTCTTCACCATAGTGGAGTTTGGAGTGTGACTGCTTGAGGTTGTGGACAGGTGTCTTTTATACTGATAACAAGTTCAAACAGATGCCATTACTACAGGTAATGAGTGGAGGACAGAGGAGCCTCTTAAAGAAGAAGTTACAGGTCTGGGAGACCCAGAAATCTTGCTTGTTTGTAGGTGACCAAATAGTTATTTTCCACCATAATTCGCAAATAAATTCGTTAGAAATCAGACAATGTGATTTTCTCGATGTGTTTTCTCATGTTGTCTCTCATAGTTGATGTCTACCTATGATGTCTATTACAGGCCTCTCTCATCTCTCATCTTTGTAAGTCTCTCTCTCTATCTATCTATCTATCTATCTATCTATCTATCTATATATATATATATATATATATATATATATATATATATATATTTTTGTATTATCAGATTCAACAATGGTTGATCTACATTAATGGTCATGGCAATGGCCAAACAAAGAAGCATTTTGGCGCAAAATTACTGACTTCTCCGCAAAACATTTAACAACCTATTTTAAGCCTATGTGGGCAATTTCTGGATTAAAACATTGACATTACCCCATGAGATGCTGGTTGCAGAATGCTTTTATATCTGATATCTGCAGCAGAAGTAAAGACCATTCTCCACACCTGGACCCAGCCATCCCCGCTCAAACTGTTTTTGGAAAAATTCTCATTCCTAATGAGGATGAACTAGGTAGAAGTTTTGTTCAAAAAAGTGACACATGTCAACGTTTCTTTGGGAATTGTGAAAGGTTTATTGCAATTCTACCTAGACATAAGTGCTTTAAACATGATTCCAGGAAGGTATTTTGCTGAAAGATGCACCAGCCCCTCTTGACTAATGCCACCAATATTCATTGATGAGGTTGAAGCGTGTCACATGTCACAGGGGCTGATCTGGCTTAGATGGATGGGTCCTTTGCCAGATTAGTTATCTTGTCTGAATGTTGTGAAAGAGAAAAGGCAACAAGTATTGGAACTTGGACTCAATGATAAAATGATTGGACTTCTTTCTCTTTTTAGGCATGGTATATTACTCACCCCCAACTTAGCCAAACCTATTGTATCCCCCCTCCCTTCCTTCCAATTCCTCTCAAAGGATATTTAATAATTTACATGGCACATTAAGTATTTGCTTCACTTACTGTAAAAGTGTTCTATCCTTGTTTGAAGTGCCCAGGCTCTGATAGTTATGGACTTGTGTGGCATTTATAAATCCTTGTCTTAATATGCAATATCTAAATACGAACTTGTTTGAGGGGTTGCAAATAGAGATGAGCGAGCACCAAAATGTTCGGGTGCTCGTTACTCGGGACGAAATTATCGCGATGCTCGAGGGTTCGTTTCGAGTAACGAACCCCATTGAAGTCAATGGGCGACCCGAGCATTTTTGTATTTCGCCGATGCTCGCTAAGGTTTTCATTTGTGAAAATCGGGGCAATTCAAGAAAGTGATGGGAACGACACAGCAACGGATAGGGCAGGCGAGGGGCTACATGTTGGGCTGCATCTCAAGTTCACAGGTCCCACTATTAAGCCACAATAGCGGCAAGAGTGCACCCCCCCCCTCCCAACAACTTTTACTTCTGAAAAGCCCTCATTAGCAATGCATACCTTAGCTAAGCACCACACTACCTCCAACAAAGCACAATCACTGCCTGCATGACACTCCGCTGCCACTTCTCCTGGGTTACATGCTGACCAACCCCCCATCCCGAACGACCCAGTGTCCACAGCGCACACCAAAGTGTCCCTGCGCAGCCTTCAGCTGCCCTCATGCCACGCCACACTCATGTCTATTTATAAGTGCGTCTGCCATGAGGAGGAACCGCAGGCACACATTGCAGAGGGTTGGCACGGCTAGGCAGCGACCCTCATTAAAAGGGGCGGGGCGATAGTCCACAATGCTGTACAGAAGCAATGAGAAATCCAATCCTGTGCCACCTCCATCCGGAGCTGCACACGTGGGCATAGCAATGGGGAACCTATGTGCCACACACTATTCATTCTGTCAAGGTGTCTGCATGCCCCAGTCAGACCGCGTTTTTTTATAAATAGTCACAGGCAGGTAGAACTCCGCAATGGGAATTCCGTGTGCACCCACAGCATGGGTGGCTCCCTGGAACCCACCGGCGGTACATAAATGTATCCCATTGCATTGCCCATCACAGCTGAGGTAATGTCGTGCTTAATGCAGGTGGGCTTCGGCCCACACTGCATGCCCCAGTCAGACTGGGGTTCTTTAGAAGTGGACACATGCAGTTACAACTCCGTGTGGACCGACAGCATGGGTGGGTGCCAGGAAGCCACCGGCGGTACATAAATATATACCATTGCAGTGCCCAACACAGCTGAGGTAATGTCGTGCTTAAAGCAGGTGGGCTTCGGCCCACACTGCATGCCCCAGTCAGACTGGGGTTCTTTGGAAGTGGACACATGCAGTTACAACTCCCTGTGGACCCACAGCATGGGTGGGTGCCAGGAAGCCACCGGCGGTACATAAATATATCCCATTGCAGTGCCCAACACAGCTGATGTAACGTCAGCTGTAATGCAGGTGGGCTAAAAATTAATTTGATTACACTGTAGGCGAGGGCCCCCAAAAATTGGTGTACCAACAGTACTAATGTACCTCAGAAAAATTGGCCATACCCAACCAAGAGGGCAGGTGAAACCCATTAATCGCTTTGGTTAATGTGGCTTAATTGGTAACTAGGCCTGGAGGCAGCCCAGTTAAAATAAAAATTGGTTGAGGTGAAAGTTTCAACGCTTTAATGAGCATTGAAACGTATAAAAATTGTTTACAAAAATTATATGACTGAGCCTTGTGGGCCTAAGAAAAATTGCCCGTTCGGCGTGATTATGTGAGGTTTCAGGAGGAGGAGCAGGAGGAGGAGGATGAATATTATACACAGATTGATGAAGCTAAAAGATCCACGTTTTTGATGGTGATAGAGAACAATGCTTCCATCCGCGGGTGCAGCCTACGTATTGTTTAGGTATCGCTGCTGTCCACTGGTGGAGAAGAGAAGTCTGGGGAGATATAGTGGCCCTGCCCGCCTGTGCTTGTCCACGTGTCCGTTGTTAAGTGGACCTTGGCAGTAACCGCGTTGGTGAGGGCGCGTACAATGTTGCAGGAGACGTGGTCGTGCAGGGCTGGGACAGCACATCGGGAAAAGTAGTGGCGACTGGGAACTGAGTAGCGCGGGGCCGCCGCCGCCATCATACTTTTGAAAGACTCCGTTTCCACAACCCTATATGGCAGCATCTCCAGGCTGATAAATTTGGCTATGTGCACGTTTAACGCTTGAGCGTGTGGGTGCGTGGCGGCGTACTTGTGCTTGCGCTCCAACACTTGTGCTAGCGACGGCTGGACGGTGCGCTGACAGACATTGGTGGATGGGGCCGAGGACAGCTGAGGTGAGGGTGTGCGTGCAGGCCAGGAGACGGTAGTGCCTGTGCCCTGAGAGGGGGGTTGGATCTCAGTGGCAGGTTGGGGCACAGGGGGAGAGGCAGCGGTGCAAACCGGAGGCGGTGAACGGCCTTTGTCCCACCTTGTGGGGTGCTTGGCCATCATATGTCTGCGCATGCTGGTGGTGGTGAGGCTGGTGGTGGTGGCTCCCTGGCTGATCTTGGCGCGACAAAGGTTGCACACCACTGTTCGTCGGTCGTCTGAACTCTCAGTGAAAAACTGCCAGACCTTTGAGCACCTCGGCCTCTGCAGGGTGGCATGGCGCGAGTGGGCGCTTTGGGAAACAGTTGGTGGATTATTCGGTCTGGCCCTGCCTCTACCCCTGGCCACCGCACTGCCTCTTGCAACCTGCCCTGCTACTGCCCTTGCCTCCCCCTCTGAAGACCTGTCCTCAGTAGGCGTAGCAAACCAGGTGGGGTCAGTCACCTCATTGTCCTGCTGCTCTTCCTCCGAATCCTCTGTGCGCTCCTCCCTCGGACTTACTGCCCTTACTACTACCTCACTGATAGACAACTGTGTCTCATCGTCATCGGCCTCCTCACCCACTGAAAGGTCTTGAGACAGTTGCCGGAAGTCCCCAGCCTCATCCCCCGGACCCCGGAAACTTTCCAAAGGTTGGGCATCAGTGACGATAAACTCCTCTGGTGGGAGAGGAACCACTGCTGCCCAATCTGAGCAGGGGCCCGAGAACAGTTCCTGGGAGTCTGCCCGCTCCTCAGAATGTGTCATTGTAATGGAGTGAGGAGGCAGGGAGGAAGGAGGAGCAGCAGCCAGAGGATTCAGAGTTGCAGCAGTGGACGGCGCAGAACTCTGGGTGGACGATAGATTGCTGGATGCACTTTCTGCCATCCACGACAGCACCTGCTCACACTGCTCATTTTCTAAAAAAGGTCTACCGCGTGGACCCATTAATTGTGAGATGAATGTGGGGATGCCAGAAACGTGCCTCTCTCCTAATCCCGCAGCAGTCGGCTGCGATACACCTGGATCAGGAGCTCGGCCTGTGCCCACACCCTGACTTGGGCCTCCGCGTCCTCGCCCGCGTCCACGTCCTCTAGGCCTACCCCTACCCCTCAGCATGCTGTATTACCAGTAGTGCAGAAACAGAACGCTGTAATTAAATGTGCCGCTTATTGGCCTGTGGTTGGAGGCTGACTTTGCTTACGGAACGCCAGGAAATAATTTTGCGCAAGCCTGCTGTAACACTTAGCTGGCTGCGTATGAATTAGGAGGACAACTACCCCCAGCAGAGACCCAGTACACTGAGGACAGTCACAGGCAGCCCAAATAGATTTTTTTCCCCAAATGTTTTTGCAAAGGCCCACTGCCTATATTCAATCAATATATCTCTTCTCTCTCTGCGTCACCGCTACTGGCCCTGGAGTATGTCAAATAACTGCAGAGCGTTGCACTGTGGAATGCAATACAGCGGTGATTTAACAGACAACACAGAGCCAGGAAATAATTTTGCGCAAGCCTGCTGTAACACTTAGCTGGCTGCGTATGAATTAGGAGGACTACTACACCCAGCAGAGACCCAGAACACTGAGGACAGTCACAGGCAGCCCAAATAGATTTTTTTCCCCAAATGTTTTTGCAAAGGCCCACTGCCTATATTCAATCAATATGTCTTCTGTCCCTCCCTCACAATATATGTGTTCTGTCCCTGCCTCACAATATATGTCTTCTGTCCCTGCCTCACCACTACTGGCCCTGCACTATGTCTAATTACTGCAGGGCGCAATGCTCTGCACGGCCGATATACAAAAAAAAAAAAAAAAAAGTGCAACACTGCAAAAAGCAGCCTCCACAGTACTGCATATGGTTAGATGTGGCCCTAAGAAGGACCGTTGGGGTTCTTAAAGCCTAAAATACTCCTAACGCTCTCCCTATAGCAGCTCCACCAAGACAGCACTTTCCCTCCTCTATGTCAGAACGCATCTGTGGCGAGCCGCGGGAGGGGCCGATTTTTATACTCGGGTGACACCTGATCTCACCAGCCACTCACTGCAGGGGGGTGGTATAGGGCTTGAACGTCACAGGGGGAAGTTGTAATGCCTTCCCTGTCTTTCTATTGGCCAGAAAAGCGCGCTAACGTCTCAGAGATGAAAGTGAAAGTAACCTGAACATCGCGTGGTACTCGTCACGAGTAACGAGCATCTCGAACACGCTAATACTCGAACGAGTATCAAGCTCGGACGAGTACGTTCGCTCATCTCTAGTTGCAAACCATTAATAATGTTAAAAAAAAACATTTAAATATAATTTTATAAGTCAATTTTGTAAGGAAGGCAGGAAGCAGCAGCCATATTAGCTGTGACTTTTGAATTATCATATCAGAACCTGCCATTTAGTCAGCAGGTTTGATCAACAACAAAGTTAAGCTAATTGAAATATTACAACTAATGTTGAGCGAATAGTAACAATCTATATATCTGGTTGAACATTGATATACATTTTGTGAAACCCAAATGGTTCATTTTTGCGAAACTCACTAAAACGTCTTTGTCTAATGTAGCTCAGTGATTACCACCATTGTAGCACTGGGGGCCTTGTCTCATAGATTGAAATCCAACCAGGGACAAGGTCTGCTTGGTCAGATTTGAGGCTAAGACCCCAGCGCTGCAAGGCAACAGTGCTAATCTCGGAGCTTCTTCTGCTTTCTTTCTTCTCCTCTTCCACCTTCTCCTCCTCCTCCACCTACAGGAGAACAGAAAACACAAACTTCATGCAGAGTTGTCCTTTGTCATATTTAAACTAGGACACCAATGCTGCAAGGCAACAGTACTAACCACTGAGCTTCTTCCTTTGGAGAAGGAGAAACACAAACTTCATGCAGATGTTGTCCTTGGTCAGATTTAGACCCAGGACACCAGCACTGTAAGAGAACAGTGCTAACCACTGAGTCACTGCGTTTCTTTTATTTTTTTTCTTCTTCTTCCTGCTCCTCCAAAGGAGGAAGCTGAGAAGAAACACAAAATACAAACTCTATGCAGATGTCCTTGGTCAGATACAAGGCAAGAGTGCTAACCACAGAGCCCCCATACGTTTTCTGCCTTCTTCCTCCTCCGGAGAAGGATAAAGAATAGAGATGAGCGAACGTGTTCGTCCGAGCTTGATATTCGTGCGAATATTAGGGTGTTCGGGATGTTCGTTATTCGTAACGAACACCATGCGGTGTTCTGGTTACTTTCACTTCCTTCCCTGAGACGTTTGCACGCTTTTCTGGCCAATTGAAAGACAGGGAAGGCATTACAACTTCCCCCTGCGTCGTTCAAGCCCTATACCACCCCCCTGCAGTGAGTGGCTGGGGAGATCAGGTGTCCGCCTAATATAAAAGTCGGCCCCTCCCGCGGCTCGCCTCAGATGCCTGGTGAGTTAGATGAGGGACAGTGCTGTTTGTACCGGAGCTGCTGTAGGGAAAGAATTGGTAGTTAGTGTAGGCTTCAAGACCCCCAAAGGTCCTTATTAGGGCCACTGATAGCTGTGTGTTGGCTGCTGTTAGCAGTGGCAATTTTTTTTTCCCCTCAAAATCGTCTCTGCAGAGCGTTGCACACGGCATTAGGGACAGAAGTGTTGCATAGGCAGGGAGAGTGTTAGGAGTGAGTGTAGCCTTCAAGAACCTCAACGGTCCTTTCTAGGGCCATATTTAACCGTGTGCAGTACTGTGCTGGCTGCTGTTAGCTGTGCTGCATATGTTTTTTCTTCTCAAAATCGCCTCTGCAGAGCATTGCACCCTCCATTGATACTGCAGGGAAAGAATTGTGTAGGCAGGGCCACAACACAGTTATTATTCATTGAATATACGCAGTGCTGCCTTTTGGTTGAAAAAAACTGAAAATAATTGTATTTGTCCTGCCTCTGTCCGTCCTAAGGGTGGTGGACACGTGTCGGCTGCGTGTGAAACGTTTAAAAATCAGACCCAGCTACGTTTTACTCCTGGCTTCGCCATTTGCTTTCCTTAATTGGGAAAAAAAATACCTGCTCTGCCAGAGTTAATAACTCTGCTACCCTCACGTTCTGTGACACATTAGCAGGGACACAGCACAGTTATTAAACTTCTCATGTTCATTGAATATACGCAGTGCTGCCTTTTGGTGGAAAAAAACAGAAAAAAAAACTATTTGTCCTGCCTCTGTCCGTCCTAAGGGCTGTGGACACGTGTCGGCTGCGTGTGCAACGTTTAAAAATCAGACGCACCCAGCTACGTTTTACTCCTGGCTTCGCCATTTGCTTTCCTTAATTGGGAAAAAAACTACCTGCTCTGCCAGAGTTAATTACTCTGCTACCCTCACGTTCTGTGACACATTAGCAGGGACACAGCACAGTTATTAAACTTAGATTATTCATTCACTAGAGGCAGTGGGGCCTTTCGTTTTCAAAAAGGGCAAAAATTATATTTGGCTGCAGTCTTGCGCCAATTTATTTCCTGCCTGTGAAATCAAATCACTGGTAATACAGCATGCTGAGGGGTAGGGGTAGGCCTAGAGGACGCGGCCGAGGACGCGGAGGGCCAAGTCAGGGTGTCGGCACAGGCCGAGCTCCTGATCCCGGTGTGTCGCAGCCGACTGCTGCGCGATTAGGAGAGAGGCACGTTTCTGGCGTCCCCACATTCATCGCCCAATTAATGGGTCCACGCGGGAGACGGTTATTAGAAAATGAGCAGTGTGAGCAGGTCCTGTCCTGGATGGCAGAAAGTGCTTCGAGCAACCTATCGTCAACACGCAGTTCTGCGCCGTCCACTGCTGCAAATCCGAATCCTCTGTCTGCTGCTCCTCCTTCCTCCCAGCCTCCTCACTCCACTACAATGACACCTGCTCAGGAGCGGGAACACTCCCAGGAACTGTTCTCGGGCCCCTGCTTAGATTGGGCAGCAGCGGTTCCTCTCCCACCATAGGAGTTTATCGTCACTGATGCCCAACCATTCGAAAGTTCCCGGGGTCCGGGGGAAGAGGCTGGGGACTTACGCCAACTGTCTCAACAACTTTCTGTGGGTGAGGAGGACGATGACGATCAGACACAGTTGTCTTGCAGTGAGGTAGTAGTAAGGGCAGTAAGTCCGAGGGAGCAGCGCACAGAGGATTCGGAGGAAGAGCAGCAGGACGATGAGGTGACTGACCCCACCTGGTGTGCAACGCTTACTCAGGAGGACAGGTCTTCAGAGGGGGAGTCAAGGGCATCAGCAGGGCAGGTTGCAAGAGGCAGTGCGGTGGCCAGGGGTAGAGGCAGGGCCAGACCGAATAATCCACCAAGTGTTTCCCAAAGCGCCCCCTCGCGCCATGCCACCCTGCAGAGGCCGAGGTGCTCTAAGGTCTGGCAGTTTTTCACAGAGACGCCTGACGACCGACGAACAGTGGTGTGCAACCTTTGTTGCGCAAAGCTCACCCGGGGAGCCAACACCAACAGCCTCACCACCACCACCATGCGCAGACATATGAGGGCCAAGCACCCCACAAGGTGGGACGAAGGCCGTTCAGCGCCTCCGGTTTGCACCCCTGCCTCTCCCCCTGTGCCCCAACCTGCCACGGAGATGCAACCCCCCTCTCAGGACACAGGCACTACCGCCTCATGGCCTGCACCCACACCCTCATCTCCGCTGTCCTCGGCCCCATCCAGCAGTGTAGTTCAGCGCACCGTCCAGCCTTTGCTTGCGGAAGTGTTCAAGCGCAAGCGCAAGTACGCCACCACGCACCCGCACGCTCAAACGTTAACCGTCCGCATAGCAAAATTCATCAGCCTTGAGATGCTGCCGTATAGGGTTGTGGAAACTGAGTCCTTCAAAAGTATCATGGAGGCGGCGGCCCCGCGCTACTCAGTTCCCAGTCGCCACTACTTTTCCCGATGTGCCGTCCCAGCCCTGCACGACCACGTCTCCCGCAACATTGTACGCGCCCTCACCAACGCGGTTACTGCCACGGTCCACTTAACAACGGACACGTGGACAAGCACAGGCGGGCAGGGCCACTACATCTCTCTGACGGCACATTGGGTGAATTTAGTGGAGGCTGGGACAGAGTCAGAGCCTGGGACCGCTCACGTCCTACCCACCCCCAGAATTGCGGGCCCCAGCTCGGTGCTGGTATCTGCGGAGGTGTATGCTTCCTCCACTAAAGCACCCTCCTCCTCCTCCTCCTCCTCCTCCTCCTCTGTCTCGCAATCAAGATGTGTTAGCAACAGCATGTCGCCAGCAGTCGGTGTCGCGCGGTGTGGCAGCACAGCGGTGGGCAAGCGTCAGCAGGCCGTGCTGAAACTACTCAGCTTAGGCGATAAGAGGCACACGGCCCACGAACTGCTGCAGGGTCTGACACAGCAGACCGACCGCTGGCTTGTGCCGCTGAGCCTCCAACCGGGCATGGTCGTGTGTGACAACGGCCGTAACCTGGTGGCGGCTCTGCAGCTCGGCAGCCTCACGCACGTGCCATGCCTGGCCCACGTCTTTAATTTGGTGGTTCAGCGCTTTCTAAAAAGCTACCCACGCTTGTCAGACCTGCTCGTAAAGGCGCGCCGGCTCTGCGCACATTTCCGCAAGTCCCACACGGACGCTGCCACCCTGCGCACCCTGCAACATCACTTTAAGCTGCCAGTGCACCGACTTCTGTGCGACGTGCCCACACGGTGGAACTCTACGCTCCACATGTTGGCCAGGCTCTATGAACAACGTAGAGCTATAGTCGAATACCAACTCCAACATGGGCGGCGCAGTGGGAGTCAGCCTCCTCAATTCCTTTCAGAAGAGTGGGACTGGTTGGCAGACATCTGCCATGTCCTTGGTAATTTTGAGGAGTCTACCCAGGTGGTGAGCGGCGATGCTACAATCATTAGCGTCACCATTCCTCTGCTATGCATCTTGAGAAATTCCCTGCAAACCATAAAGGCAGCTGCTTTGCGCTCGGAAACGGGGGCGGGGGAAGACAGTATGCCGCTGGATAGTCAGGGCACCCTCCTGTCTATTTCTCAGCGCGTACAGGAGGAGGAGGAGGAGGAGCATGAGGAGGATGAGGAGGAGGGGGAAGAGACAGCTTGGCCCGCTGCTGACGGTACACCGGCTGATTGCCTGTCATCCTTTCAGCGTGTATGGCCTGAGGAGGAGGAGGAGGAGGAGGATCCTGAAAGTGATCTTCCAAGTGAAGACAGCCATGTGTTGCGTACAGGTACCCTGGCACACATGGCTGACTTCATGTTAGGATGCCTTTCTCGTGACCTTCGCGTTGCACGCATTCTGGCCACAACGGATTACTGGGTGTACACACTGCTCGACCCACGCTATAAGGAGAACCTGCCCACTCTCATTCCCGAAGAGGAAAGGGGTTCGAGAGTGTTGCTATACCACAGGACCCTTGCGGACAAGCTGATGGTAAAATTCCCAGCCGACAGCGCTAGTGGCAGAAGGCGCAGTACCGAGGGCAAGGTAGCAGGGGAGGTGCGGAGATCGAGCAGCATGTACATCCCAGGCAGTGCAACAGTCTTTAAGGGCCTGGCCAGCTTTATGGCTCCCCAGCAAGACTGTGTCACCGCTCCCCAGTCAAGGCTGAGTCGGCGGGAGCAGTGTAAAAGGATGGTGAGGGAGTACGTAGCCGATCGCACGACCATCCTCGGTGACGCCTCTGCCCCCTACAACTACTGGGTGTCGAAGCTGGACACGTGGCCTGAACTAGCGCTGTATGCCCTGGAGGTGCTTGCTTGTCCTGCGGCTAGCGTCTTGTCGGAGAGGGTGTTTAGTGCGGCTGGGGGAATCATCACAGATAAGCGTAGCCGCTTGTCAACCGACAGTGCCGACAGGCTAACACTCATCAAGATGAACAAAGGCTGGATTTCCCCAGACTTCTGTTCTCCACCAGCGGACAGCAGCGATACGTAAGCAATACGTAGGCTGCACCCGCGGATGGAAGCTACGTTCTCTCTCACCATCCAAAACGGGGACATTTCTGCTTCATCAATCTGTGTCTAATATTCCTCCTCCTCCTCCTGCTCCTCCTCCTGAAACCTCACGTAATCACGCTGAACGGGCAATTTTTCTTAGGGCCACAAGGCTCACTCAAATAATTTTTCTGAACAATTTTTATAAGTTTCAATGCGCTTAAAAGCGTTGGAACTTTAACTTGAACCAATTTTTCGTTACACTGGGCTGCCTCCAGGCCTAGTTACCACTTAAGCCACATTAACCAAAGCGATTAATGGGTTTCACCTGCCCTCTTGGCTGGCCATGGCCAATTTTTACTGAGGTACATTAGTACTGTTGGTACACCAATTTTTTGGGGCCCTCACCTACAGTGTAATCATAGTAATTTCTATGTTCTTCGCCTGCACTCATGGTACAGAAAGGTGCGTGGGGTTGGCCTACACTTTAGGTACATAAATGTAACTTGTGCCTTGGCTATACTAAGGCTACTGAAATGGAACTAAGACTGCGCTCCCACTATACTGCTGCTTCGGAATTGTTACTGGGGCCTGTCTTGAGTGCTACTATTGCTGACATGGAACGAAGACTGCGCTCCCGCTATACTGCTGCTTCGGAATTGTTCCTGGGGCCTGTCTTGAGTGCTACTATTGCTGACATGGAATGAAGACTGCGCTCCCGCTATACTGCTGCTTCGGAATTGTTACTGGGGCCTGTCTTGAGTGCTACTATTGCTGACATGGAACGAAGACTGCGCTCCTCCTATAATGCTGCTACTGATATGTTAGTGGGGCCTGTCCTAATGCTACGGCTGAAATGTTACGAATTCTGGGCTCTGCCTATACCGCTGCTAATGGTATGTCTCTGGGGTGTGGAAACAGAGGCTTCCCAAAGACATGATGGCGGCGAGGCCATTTCCCACCGACGCGGTTACTGTTAAGGTGCATATTACCACGGACACGTGGAGAGGACACGTAGTGCCTCAAAAACATCCCCCTCCTCCTCCAACAGGGAAAACATTCTTGACAAATGCCTTTGCATTGGTTCGTCTGGTGGCAGCCCAAGAATTTCACCTTTACCGACACTACAAGAGAGCCCCCACACCATCCCCCCGCCATGGCCCACTTAATCCTGGCCGCATTCCGAAAACCAACAAAATACAACCCTGCTACTAGGTCCGCAGTCACCACCACATTACCACCAACGTGGTTACTGTTAAGGTGCATATTACCAGTCTGACTGGGGCATGCAGACACCTTGACAGAATGAATAGTGTGTGGCACATAGGTTCCCCATTGCTATGCCCACGTGTGCAGCTCCTGATGGCGGTGGCACAGGATTCTATTTCTCATTGCTTCTGTACAGCATTGTGGGCTATCGCCCTGCCCCTTTTAAAGAGTGTCGCTGCCTAGCCGTGCCAACCCTCTGCAGTGTGTGCCTGCGGTTCCTCCTCATGGCAGACGCACTTCTAAATAGACATGAGTGTGGTGTGGCATGAGGGCAGCTGAAGGCTGCGCAGGGACACTTTGGTGTGCGCTGTGGGGGGGAGGGTGGGGCGGTTGGGCAGCATGTAACCCAGGAGAAGTGTCAGTGGAGTGTCATCCAGGCAGTGATTGTGCTTTGTTGTAGCTAGTGTGGTGCTTAGCAAAGGTATGCCATGCTAATGAGGGCTTTTCAGAAGTAAAAGTTGTTGGGAGGGGGGGGGGGCACTCTTGCCGGTATTGTGGCTTAATAGTGGGACCTGTGAACTTGAGATGCAGCCCAACATGTAGCCCCTCGCCTGCCCTATCCGTTGCTGTGTTGTTCCCATCACTTTCTTGAATTGCCCAGATTTTCACACATGAAAACCTTAGCGAGCATCGGCGAAATACAAAAATGTTCTGGTCGCCCATTGACTTCAATGGGGTTCGTTGTTCGAAACGAACCCTCGAATATCGCGGGAAGTTCGTTCCGAATAACGAACACCCGAACATTTTGGTGTTCACTCATCTCTAATAAAGAAGTAAGAAGGCATAAGACGCACACTGGTTTTGTAGTTAGCAATGCTACCATGTAGCGCTGGGGTCAGCATGGAGTTTGCATACTGTGTTTCTTCTTCTTTTTCTTCTTCCTCTTCCAGAGTAATAAGAAGGAACAAAAGATATCAGAAGAAGCACAGTGCCTCTGTGGCTAGCACTTTTGCCTTGCAGCACTTGGGTTCTAGGTTCAAATTTGGCAAAGGACAATATCTGCCTAAAGTTACTATGTTATGTTTGTACTTCTTTTCCTCCAGAGAAGGAAGAAGAAAGAGGAGGAAGAAGGCAGAAAAAGCACAATGGCTCAGTAGTTAGTAGTGTTGTCTAGTAGTCCTGAGGTCCTAGTTTTTATATTTGACCAAACAAATGCTGTCCTTGGTTAGAGTTGAACCTAGAGAGCCTAGGACCCTAGAACTGCAAAGCAATGGAAACAAAGAAGTAATTTGGACCCAACTGAAGTTAATGCCGAAATTCAGCAAGTTAGCTGTACCAGACTTTTCAGAAGTTCGCTCAACACTAGTTACAATCAATATGGCTTCAGTTGAAATGCTCTGTGGAGTGGATACCACCTTGTCAAACAGATAACCCAAATGTTGGTTTATTTGTATGAGAGGCAAGTGAGTATTTGTAAAACTGTCATCATAAAAATTCTTGCAGTGGGTCCAGTAACCACACTCACTAATGGTTGAAATGTATCATCTGTTGATGGAAGATAAACAAAAATATTTAATAGTATAAACATTAGTAACAAAAAGGATGGATGGCTGTCTTTTTGGTGAATTTAGAAAGCGTAAACTAAACTTCCACTGATCAAGTAGATCATTTTTTTATCATTTTAGTAAATTCTTGATTTTTTTTAAAAACATTAATGGTTCATAGAGCGAAGGAAATCTTTGTTATCAATATGGCATTTTATTGACTAACCCTATATTCTTTAAATGCGCTAAGCAGTAGTATTTTAAATTATGTATTGCGTAACAACCCAAAGTATTTTAAAATGAGATATTGAGGAAACAACACTTATGGCTCAGTCAGACAAGCATTTTTATTTATTTTTTTTGTGCACCCATGTATGCAAAAAAAATGCGCTCCACTCATGTTAAAAATTTGTATGACTGAAGCTCTGTGCCCATTGTTTTCAATGGGGCTGGAGCTACTGCAGCTGGCCCCATTGAAAGCAATGGGATGCAGGCAACTCCCGCAGTGATTTTCAGGGAAAGGCTTGAAATATAAGCCCTTCCCTGAAAATCATCCCTAGCTGCTGTAAAAAAATCAACTCTCTGCCACTGTTGGGGCTCTGCACATCTTCTCCGTAGATCCCCGACACTGTTGTGAAGCTCTTTCTCCTGGACGGGCTGCATCTGTTGGGCTGAGCGCTTAGCCAATCACAGGCACCGCTCAGACATTCATTGAATGGCAGCTACGTGCTGCCTGTGATTGGTCACAGCACTCAGCCAATCAGAGGTAACATTAAATTAAATGAATGGCTGAGTGCTGCATGTGATTGGCTGAGTGCTGTGACCAATCACAGGCAGTGCTCAGCTGTTATTCAATGGGTGAGCGCTGCCTCTGATTGGTCACAGCATTCAGACAATCAGAGGCAGTGCTTTCTGGAGGCAGGGATCTTTGAATCCCCGGCCACCAGAAGACATATGAAGACTGCCAGGTACGGGAAGAAGAGACACATAGTGCTTCTAGGTATTTTATTTTTTTTACTACAGCTAGGGATAAGTTTCAGGGAAGGGCTTATATTTAAAGCCTTTCCTCGAAAATCACTGCGGGGGTTGCATGCATCCCACTGATTTCCATGAGGCCGGCGGCAGCAGCGCTGACCCCATGGAAAGCAATGGGAGAACATAGCGTTCTTTTGCCACAGCTGTCACAGCTGTGGCAGGGCATTCTTTTGTCCCCATGGGGAGTCCCCTCATCACTGAACACTGTGACAGTGCTGTCACAGTGTTCCGTGATGAGCGGACTCCCCGTGGGGATTCTTTATGCGCAGAATGGATCTTCCCAGTGCACAGATGTCCTATCTTTTGCAGGTGCAAGTATTTTGCACCTGTAAAAGACGGACATGGGAACACAACATAGGGAACCAAGGGTTCTATAAGATGCACTTTTTTGCGAACATAAGCGCGCACAAAAAACTTGTCTGACTTCGCCCTTAAGTTTAAGCCAGTGTGTTTTCCTTTTCGTCATTTATTGCTTTGTCACAATGTGTCCCTGACTATATGGATACCAACCATTCAACAGGATACATCTTTCAGTGTACGGAGATGTGCCAGCTATGATGGCTCAGTGCCTCTGGCAAACAGTTGATCGTCAAGGAAGCTAGATGTTGCACCCTCACCCATAGGATATGTCATCAATTTTTTTAACCCCAGAAAACCCCCTTTAATGAAGTAATAAAATTCTTATTGCTTGCAGGCACCGCTTGGAGCAACTTTGATGAGATAATGAGATTATTCTATACTGTTTTTACCCTTAACTTCATAATAAAACAGTGTGCAGTAGGGTGCTTATCTCTGCCTGGTGGCGTCTGCAGGCAGCCTAAATTTTATTATTTAAATCATTTTCTATGCAGACAATTTTAGCACCATTTAGCAGAGAAACTGACCTCTCAGCGCTGTAAAGATACATTACGAAATAAAAGGTGTTTATCTAGGACTAGAAAAAAGAGCCCGCTGTTTTGCTATTTTTCCACAGTGCTACATCTATCCAAGGCATGTGTTTGATATTAGAGATCATAAAAGTCAAAAACTGTATCAAAAGCATTGTTGAATTCCGAAAGCTCCATTTACCTAAAACATAACTTTTATTGCTGCATTAAAAAGTCATTGTTTATTACCAACTAGTTGTGATAAAAGCACATGGTGAAAGCAAGGCAAAAAACATCAAGGACAAGAGAAATAGAAAGAACCTTTTCCCCCCAATAACTAATATAGGTAGCAATCCGGTTGAGTAGAAGAACTAGAACTCAGGCATTTCTTTCCGCAGTGGAAGATCTTGCTTTGGGCACACTCGTTTGCTTTATGAACTTACTAGCTTACCTGTCGTGCATTGCTGCGAAGACAGACAGACATTCATTTGTTTTTATATATATAGATAACAACCAATCACAGCGCAGCTTTCATGTTAGCTCAGCAGTATAATATATAACAACCAATCACAGCACAGCTTTCATGTTACCTCAGCAGTTTAAGGAATAGCAACTAATCACAGCGCAGCTTTCATGTTACCTCAGCGGTATAATATATAACAACCAATCGCAGCGCAGCTTTCAAGTTACCTCAGTGGTATAATATATAACACCCAATCACAGCACAGCTTCCATATCACCTCAGCAGTATAAGGAATAGCAGCCAATCACAGCACAGCTTTCATTTTGCCTTAGCAGTATAAGAAATAGCAACCAATCACGGCACAGCTTTCATGTTACGTCAGCAGTATAAGAAAGAGCAACCAATCACAGCACAACCTTTTATGTTCCCTCAGCAGTATAAGGAATAGCAACCAATTCCAGTGCAGCTTTCATTTTACCTCAGCCGTATAAGAAATAACAACCAATCACAACACAGCTTTCATTTTACCTCAGCGGTATAAGACATAGCAACAAATCACAGTGCAGCTTTCATGTTACCTCAGCAGTATAAGAAATAGCAAGCAATCACAGCACAGCCTTTTATGTTTTCTCAGCAGTATAAGGAATAGGAACCAATTCCAGCGCAGCTTTCATTTTACCTCAGCCGTATAAGAAATAACAACCAATCACAGCACAGCTTTCATGTTATCTCAGCGGTATAATAAAATAGCAAAGAATCACAGTGCAGCTTTCATGTTACCTCAGCAGTATAATATATAACAACTAATCACAGTGCAGCTTTCATGTTACCTCAGCAGTATAAGAAATAGCAACCAATCACAGCACAGCTTTCATGTTACCTCAGCAGTATAATATATAACAGCCAATCACAGTGCAGCTTTCATGTTACCTCAGCAGTATAAGAAATAGCAACCAATCACAGCGCAGCTTTCATGTGACCTGAGCAGTATAAGAAATAGCAACTAATCACAGTGCAGCATTCATTTTACCTCAGCGGTATAAGAAAAAGCAACCAATCACAGTGCAGCTTTCATGTGACCTGAGCAATTTAAGGAATAGCAACCAATCACAGTACAGCTTTCATTTTATCTCAGCAGTATAACAACCAATCACAGTGCAGCTTTCATGTTACCTCAGCAGTATAAGAAATAGCAATAAAATCATGATGCTGCTTTCATGTTGCCTCAGCAGTATAAGAAAGAGCAACCAATCACAGTGCAGCCTTTATGTTCCCTCAGCAGTATAATATATAACAACCAATCACAGTGCAGCTTTCATGTAACCTCAGTAGTATAAGATATAAAAACCAATCACAGCTCAGCTTTCATGCTAACTCAGCAGTTTAGAAAGTAACAACCAATCACAGCGCAGCTTTCATGTTAACTTAGCAGTATAAGAAATAGCAACCAATCAAAGCACAGCTTTCATGTAACCTCATTAGTATAAGAAATAGCAACGAATCGCAGCACAGCTTTCATTATGCCTTGGCAGTATAAGAAATAGCAACCAATCACATTGCAGCTTTCATGTTACCTCAGCAGTATAAGGAATAGCAACCAATCACAGCGCAACTTTCATGTTACCTCAGCAATATAATATATAACAACCAATCACAGCGCAGCTTTCATGTTACCTCAGCGGTATAATATATAGCAACCAATCACAGCACAGCTTTCATATTACCTCAACAGTATAAGGAATAGCAACCAATCACAGCGCAGCTTTCATGTTAGCTTAGCAGCAGAAGAAATAGCAACCAATCACAGCGCAGCTTTCATATGGTGATTGATAAAGGCTATTGCATAGCCGAAATGCGTTGTATACCCCGAATAAACGTTGTCTCTTTGGTACTAGACGGACACGATTTCATTTCTACAAGCTGACCAGGCTCTTAGGGGTGTCATCTCACTGACACCCCTACGAAGTAAGTCCTTCTCTTTGCTGTATCCTCATATCTGCTTACTGGAGCACTGGGGTTTTTTTGTTTGTTTTATAGCGCAGCTTTCATGTTACCTCAGCAGTATAATATATAACAACCAATCATATTGCAGCTTTCATGTTACCTCAGCAGTATAAGGAATAGCAACCAATCACAGTGCAGCTTTCATGTTAGCTCAGCAGTATAATATATAACAACCAATCACAGCACAGCTTTCATGTTACCTCGGCATTCCCAATATCCAGCAATTGTCTTGCGAAACGTTTGTCAGATGCATCATTTTGTAGTTGAACACGCATCCCGTTGCTCGTAATGCCTTTTGCTTTCGTGCTTGTAATGGAAATCAAATGATCTTTGTCTGGGGGGCATAACTGTCGACGATGCCCGCAGACGCTCCACCTATCGTAGTTTAGATAGACTATGCCAGTAATCTTTGCAGGACTGTACTCAACAACTTCCCAAAGTTTCATGGCGATCAGATGATTGGTGTAGTAATGCATAAAGGGCAGACAGACAGACATTCATTCATTTTTATATAGATAGATTTCCAGCACTTTTATCAGGGTCTCTTTTGATTGGTCAAATGATACTGCAGCTCATTACTAGAGATGAGCGAGCACCAAAATGCTCGAGTGCTCGTTACTCGAGTCGAACTTTCAGTGATGCTCGAGAGTTCGAGTAACGAACCCCATTGAAGTCAATGGGCGACTCGAGCCGGCTGCAGTCCTCCTGAACTGCTCTGAACAGCTGTGAGTAGTATTCGGCTGCCGGGGATTTAAAATCCCCGCCTGCTGAATGAGCTGCCTCTGATTGGTCATTCAGCTGAGAGCTGCCCCTGAGCCAATCAGAGGCAGCACTCACTCACCCATTCATGAATTCATGAATGGGTGTGAGTGAGATCTGCCTCTGATTGGTCAGGCTGTGACCAATCAGAGGCAGCTCATTCAGCAGGCGGGGATTTTAAATCCCCGGCTGCTGAATACTACTCAAAGCTGTTCAGAGCAGTTCAGGAGGACTGTAGCCGGCCGCGCTGAACTCCGTCTGCCGGGACCAGGTGAGTTTATATATTTTTTTATTTTTACACATTTCTGGATGAATTGCAGCGAAGGGCTTATATATTTAAGCCCTTCCCGACAATTCATCCCGCGATCGCCGGCAGCCCATTGCTTTCAATGGAGCCGGCTGTATTGCCGGCTCCATTGAATTCAATGGGCTAACATCGTTCTGCTGGGACAAGGTGAGTATATTTTTTTTTTTACTTTTTACACATTTTAGGATGATTTTCAGGTAAGGGCTTATATTTTTAAGGCCTTCCCGACAATTCGCCGGCAGCCAATTGCTTTCTATGGAGCCGGCTGTATTGCCGGCTCCATTGAATTCAATGGTCAGTGCTCGTTTAATCGAGACGAGCATCTCGAGCACCCTAATACTCGAACGAGCATCAAGCTCGGACGAGTATGCTCGCTCATCTCTACTCATTACCATTCAAGTGAATAGAGCTGAAACGCAATATCCAACACAATCTATAGACGGACGTGGTGCTTCTTTCTGGAAAAAAATAAGACCCTTTTTTCTACTCCTGGGCAAACCACTTTTACCCTTTCCAATCCACTGTCGGACATCTAAAGACATTATGATTTAAGGCTGTACAGCTCCGATGTTGGTAGACATCTGTCGGGGTTCTCATACCGTATATTGCCAGCCTCTCTGCTGTCGGAACCTATCCAGCATGTCACCTCATGCAGTACTGGCTTTAGCCAGCAGATAGTGCCGTTTTATAATGCAGAAAAAGAGTAAGCCCCCTAGGAAAACCAGGATACAAATTGGATTGGAAAGGGTTAATCAGTTGATAATGTTGGATCTAAAAGCGGTGTAGTGTTTAAAGCTGGACATTTACGTTTACCTATTCTAAAAATCCTAACATATTTTTAATTTAGTTAAACTCTAGGAAGTAATTCAGAAGAATTACTATTTTTATGATCAACATTAGTGAACAGTCCAACCCACATGGAATGCTTTGAAAAGCTTATTCATTATATAGTTAGGAGTAGGTTCTAGAATAAGGTAATCTTCCAAGTAATAATGCCCAATACCAATAATATTAGTATCTCAATCTGAAACTTGTAATGAGAATAACTATTGTACTGCTTGCCTCTGAGAATGCAAGTAATTGCGTTGTTATGATGCCCCAATCCCACTGATATTTTCTATTGGTTCCTTTTGAATATAACTGAATGCTATGTAAATAATTATTCTTGTTAACATATATGGAATGCAATGTGCATTCAATTAAATCGATTTAACAAAATAAGTAAATGCAATGTTACTAAATGACCTATTAATCTTACATTTTGTTGGAGCCACTGCTTAGACTAAAATCTCAGTATAGGGCATCAATAGCAGATTAGTTGGGGTCCACTACTCAGAATCCTTGCCAATCAGATGATTGAAGAGGCTAGGTTGCTCAGATGAGCGCTGCAGCCTCTTCTCAATCCTGTGACATCATTCATATGGAGAGCAACCCTATTCCATTCAAGTAGATCAGATTGAGCTGTTACACCTGGCACAGCCATTATGAAATGTACAGTATTGTGCCTGGAATGCAATAAAGTGGCTACAGCACTCAGCCAAACACCAAAGTCCCTTCAGACAGCTGATCAGCGGGGTTCCTGAGTGGCGGAACCCCAATAATTTTATATAAATGGCATATCTTGATCATAGGTCATCAGTATCTCAGTCCTAGAAGACTCTTTGACCCTTTACACAAGAGGATGTAAGTTTATGTCCTATCTGTAGGGTACTCAATGTAACAGGACATAAAATTACATGCTGTGAATGGCATGGGCTCAGAAGTGAGTCTGCGCCATTCCGCAGTGAAGGCAAGCTGTGACCTCTCTTAACCCCTTTCATGCCACAATCAATGTACATCGTGGCATGTAAAGGGTTCACAGCGCACTCCCTCTGTGATCTCATTGGCACTCCATACTGTAGTCATTGAGGTCCCATGGCTTACCATGGAAACCAGCTTACCATGGACTGTGATTGCTATTGTGAAAGATACTGCATTAGGCCTTAGTCAGACGGGCGTTTTTTCGCGCGATTTGCAGATCGCATGACGGATGCGCATCCGCAAATCGCGTGACCGGTGCCCGAAAATCGCCCGAAAATCTGCTCCTAGCCGCGTTTCATTAGAAACGGGTCGGAGCTGTCCAGCGCATTGCATTCAATGGAGCGGCAATACAGCCCGCTCCATTGAAAGCAATGCGCTGCGGGCGAGTGTGGGATGAATTGTCGGGAAGGGATTAAATATATAAGCCCTTCCCTGCAATTCATCCAGAAAAGTGTTAAAATAAAAAATATATACATACTCACCTGCTCCCGGCAGCCGGAGTTCCGTGCAGCCGTACTGCAGTGGGTGTGAAGGGGGTGTGAGTCAGACCTGTCCCCTGATTGGCTCAGCGCTGAGCCAATCAGGGGGCAGGTCTGACTCACACCCCCTTCACACCCACTGCAGGCCGGCCGCGCGGAACTCCGGCTGCCGGGAGCAGGTAAGTATATATATATTCTTTATTTTAACACTTTTCTGGATGAATTGCAGGGAAGGGCTTATATATTTAAGCCCTTTCCGACAATTCATCCTGCGCACGCCGGCAGCCCATTGCTTTCAATGGAGGCGGCTGTATTGCCGGCTCCATTGAATTCAATGGGAAAACATCGTTCTTCTCTGCCACAGCTGTTACAGCTGTGGCAGAGAAGAATGATTTGTCTTCTATATGTTCTCAATGGGGTCGGCGCTGCTGCCGCCGGCCCCATTGAGCGCATATAGAGAAGAGAACAGGAATCGCAGATCGCAGATAGGTGCGATCTGCGATTTCTGTTCTATAATTTATCGGACGAGCGCATAAAAAGCGCTCATGTGTCTGATACCATTGCAAAGCAATGGTTTTATAAAATCGCCGGACGCATGCGCATGCACAAATCGCGGCAAAAAACGCCCGTCTGACTAAGGCCTTACAGTACAGTGGTACTGTAATGCATTATAGTGATCATAGCTTTTATGGTTCAAGTCACCTACAGGGGCATAAGAATAAATAAAAATAGTGTAAAAAAAACCCCCCAAAAATAACAAAAAACTATTTTGTGCATTTTCCCATTTGAATTTAAAAAAAAACATATTTGGTATTATCTAGAGATGAGCGAACGTACTCGGATAGGCACTACTCGTCCGAGTAATGTGCCTTATCCGAGTACCTCCCCGCTCGTGCTGAAAGGTTCGGGTGCCGGCACGGAGCGGGGAGCTGCAGGGGAGAGCGGGGAGGAACGGAGGGGAGATCTTTCTCTCCTTCTCTCCCGCCCGCTCTGCCCCGCTCCCCGCTGCGACTCACCTGTCAGCAGCGCCAGCTCCCGAACCTTTCAGCACGAGCGGGGAGGTACTCGGATAAGGCACATTACTCGGACGAGTAGTGCCTATCCGAGTACGTTCGCTCATCTCTAGTATTATCGTATCCATAACAACTTGTACAATAAATAGAACACACTATTTATTCTGCACAGTAGAAACCACAAAAAATTTATGGAGGCAAAATGCTTAGTTTGTTCATTTTTCCTCCCCAAAAATGCAATAAAAGTGATCAAAATGGTACTAATAAGAACTACAGCTCGTCACACAAAGAAACAAGCCCTCAAAGAGGTCTGTCCATGGAAAAATAAAAAAGGGGACTTTGAATGCAACGATATAACAAAAAAACAAAAAAGCGTTTTTTATTGTTTAAAAGTGGGAAAAAAACACAAAATTAAATAAAACTAAGTATCATCCTAATCGTAGCTGTCCGCAGAAAAAAAAAATTATCATGTCAGTTACGCCGCATAATTAACAGTGTAATAGAAATGGCGGAATTGATGTTTTCTCTCCCTGCCCTACAAAAACCATTAATGTGAGTTGTAGAATGCATTATATGCGCCTGAAAATGGTAACATTAAAAACTACAGTTTGCCATACAAAAAACAAACCCTCATATGGCCATGCTGACGGAAAATTAAAAAAGATACGCCTTTTGAAAAGTGGAGATAAAATTCCCCCAAACATCAAGTCCTTATGGCCAAAATAGGTCTTAAAAGGGGGTCCTTGATCAAGTCGTTAAGGGGTTAATATGCTAATTGTATACTGTAGATTGCTCACTGTCAATAACTTCTGCACCAGATTATTAGAATTTGTACACTATCCGATACAAGGAATTTAGTCGTCAATTTTGTTCTTACGGTTTTGCAGCATTATAAAGTAACATCCGCCTGTATTTAGTATCTCACATTAATTATTTATTGAAGTCTTTTTCCTCAAAGATTTTTACATTTACAAGCACAACAAAGCAGCGCACAGAATTCCTTATAAACTGTGTTCGATTCCACTGTGTCACCTTTGTGCAGTGACTTCCTTCTTATACTCTGCTGTGATCACAAAGCACCCGAGTAATTAACTCATTCCAAATGAACAGTCAGGGACACTGCACGTGTGCATTGCTATGTCCCAGGAAACTCATTACAGGAAAGAATTACTTGAATTAATTAGCTAGCTGTTAAAGACTGTCCATTGTTACAATGCATCAATGAACTGACAGTCAAAACAATCCATGCAAATAGCCCACATTTTAAAGTTTATGTAGTTAAATATTTTTAGGATTCTGTTAATACCAAGATTTTGTAGATTTACAAAGAATCAATTTTAAAACCAAAAAAGAATTACTACAACAAAAGGAAAAAACGTGTATACAATGACAACCTATTATTGTTCATGCAAAGTATAGTGAATAGGACATTATATATCAAGCATAGCCAGCTAACTGCCTTTTGGGAGCTAAAATAATGGCTGGTGTTCAGGAGTCACAAACGCCTGATAAGATGTGCAGCAGCATTTTTTTCAGTTGTAAAACCCAACTCCAAAAACAGCTTTAGTTATCACCTAAATACAAAACTTTGTTATGAATGTTTAGCCCTAGTGAAAATAAAGAAACTTCTCCTGTTACATCCATGCAGGCCAAAGAAACAACTACCTACATTAATGCAACCCAAATAAGGGCCTGGAGGGAAAGAATATGCGCTCAAACACCAACATCATACATAAAACCGACATGCATACCAACAATCACAAAGACAACAGACCCAACAGCAACACTAGAGGCCAAATACTTACCAATAGTTCTGATAGACAAAGACAGATGTAATTGCTAATACGTACGTACGAAGTATTGGTTTGTATTTTGGCCAGAATCTGTAAGCTCAGAAGCCCGCATCAAGGGTCCTCGTCTTGTGAGTCCCTACTCTAACAAGACATCTAAAACCACAAAAAAAGGAACGCTGCCTACAACTGGGGAAATCGTCCCAATAGGGATGGCTCCAAGCTGGCACCTAGGGGCCTGACTGGCCCTAGATGGTAACAAGCAGGAACACGAGGTAGGTGAAATACAAGAAAATACACAATGAACAGGACAGTATACACCAAGTGTAGTCAACACCTATAGACATACACAGAACACAACCTTGTTTACACCAAGCAACTGCACCATAAAAGGAACACCACACAAAACACAATATTGTTCACATCTAATATAGTGCACACCTTCAGATATACATAGAGCAAGTCATTGTTCACACCTAAAGTCTGCGTTAGGTTGTGCTTCTGGGATCTGTAATACTATAGGTTACCAGGAGCACATTCCCACAGGTGTGGCAAGATTGAGCTGGCTTGATGTGGTGTTCTCCAGCAAGCCAATCATTTCTGATCTGCTGCCTATAAATATCAGCCCTCTGGCTGGAGGGAGCTGGTGTTCCTCACTCCCTTTTGTATTTGCATTCATGGTGGTTGCTCTGTGGGTGTGAGCTGCTATGTGTTTTGTGTGTCTGAGCTGGTTCCCAGATATGTGGTGTGAACAGTCCTGTTCAGTTGTGTATGCATTCCATGCAGAGTTGGTGTAAACTGTGTCCTGTGCTGCTTGGATCATTTACCATCTCTGGATTAGTTAGGTCCTTAGGTTTCAGTGTGGGGTCGTTCCTATTGGGATGATTGCCTTGCTTGCAGGAAGGTTTCCTGGGGTTAGTTGTCTCATTAGCGTAGGGACCCACAAGACAACGAGGACCCTTGAAGTGGGCTTACTGGTTTAAATATCTTGGCCAAAATAGGGACGAATATCTCCTACATCCTATAGTTATTACATCTGGCTTGCTGTACAGGTATGCAGGTGAGTGTTTTGAGCGTTTATCAGTCGTTGGTTTATGTCTGTCCACGTGGGTTGAGTCAGTCCCCCAGTTTTTGCAGTTCTCGTAGTTCTTGTAAGAAGTGGAGGTAACAGAATGCATACGTATCTGGTGGGAGGTATGCATAGTGATGGAGAGGTCAGGTGTCCAGACCATCTTCAGGGAAGGTTGGGAAAGCAACTCAAACTAGCAGCATGCATAATACCAAACAACAAATACTGAGTGGGAAAGGAATAATGGATAAATGACTAGTACCCTCTAGTAAGAAAGGCTGGTATTTATATGCACAAGACCGCTGGTGATAAGTTGTCTGGAGAACTCCACACCATCATCCAGCCAAATCAATTATACCTGCAGCAGTGCGCTCCTGAAATCCCATAGAACTACAGGTCCTAGGAGCACAAAGTGACACCTCCATACATTGGCTGCAGAATAACTACACAGTGGTGCTGCCTTACAAATATTTGTGTGTAATACAATGCCAATAATTCAGGCCAAATAGTAGTATCACAGTAATCACGTAACAATCAAACTGCCCACTCCTATAGAATGATATATAAAATTGTGTTAAAAATTGTCTCTCCACGGCATCCTTTGTGGATTCCTGGTGAATTGGATCACATATCTCTTCTAGCAGTACTGCATCATGAGGAAAGCAAAAAAAGAAGCTGAACTCCGCAACAACAAAACTCTGCAAGATTCACAGAGTTTTGTCCTTCCACAAGGTCAAAAAATGGAGTCAGCAGCATGCTTCCTGAATCAGAGGGCAGTAGTGTTGCAGCTTCACAAGTGTCCTCACCTGCTTCATCACTTGATCCTTTTCAAGTAAGCTCTGGTAATTTACCCTTCCACCATCCTCCACGTTTACTTGAGTTCAAAGTGCAGATAGGAGGACCCAAACCTGCTAGACATGGGATTAATGACTTTGGATTCAGGAAGACTGACCTGTATTTTTTTACTCCTCATCTATTTGAATTTTTGCATATATCACTTTTATTAAATCCATATTTGCGATCACCATTTAAGGTCTATTTACATGTAACTATTGTTGCTCAAAGTTCGCTCAAACAAACAAAAGTGTGCAATAATCATTACATGTAAACATGAGCCATCGTGCACTTTTCGTCCACTTTTAGTTTGTCGCTCAGTTTCAGCCCGCAATAAAATAATTGCTGGCTTTCTCATTTTTCGTTACATCTAAACATATAGGAATGTGAAGCCCTGAGCAAGAAGTGAATGAGAAGTGAACAATTTTCAACAATGATCTGCCTGTCTAAACATTCTGCAGGAGCGTGAAAAACTAGCGGTGACATCACTTGCTCGTTTAAACAAGAATTATTCCCTGTAAAAATGGTATTAGAATGTGCTCCATTATTGACAATGCCATCCAGTGTACATCTTGTGCCATGTATGCAGTTCCTGAACAACCGTTTGAAGGTGCATACGGCTGTATGAGATGTAAGCGTGTCACACGTTTGGAAGCCCACATCCCGGATTTAAATGTGCAGCTTGCAACACGGAGATCCATTGGCAACATTGAAAGGAGTTTGCTCTGACCCCCCTCATAACAAAATCTGAACATCCATGGCATAACTGTACATCATGGAGTGTTAAGTGTTAAAAACAACTTAAATACTTACTGTGAACAATTCATACCTTACAGGAATAAAAGGGTTAGGAATAGGAGAGAAGCAATGTGGCTCATTGAAGTATACAGGGCAATAAACAGCAAAAAAGAAAGTGTTTAAAATATGAAAACAAGAAGGCAGTGAAGGAGCACTAAAAATCAATAAGAAAAATATAAATTATGTAAAAAGCAGCAAAGGTAGAGCTAGAAAGACCTATTGCCAAAGAGAGTAAAATTACTCCTAAACTGTTCCTCAATTATATAAATAGTAAAAAGATTAATACTGAAAGTGTTGGTCCGTTAATAAATAATGTAGGAAAATTTGTAGAGGGTGATGAGGAGAAAGCAAATCTATTACATAGTTTTTTTCCTCAAGTGTATTCAAGAGGAAAATGAAATGTCAGATGAGATGCAGAGTAATAAAATAAGGTAAGGTAACGTCCCCTGGTGCAAGCACCCAGTCATGACATCTTTCTACCCCTCAGCAAGCTCGGTGCTCATTTTACTGACCTCGGATGGATGAAAGGCTGAGTCAACCTTGAGCTGGCTGCCTGAACCTCGCAGGGATTGTACTGGCAACCTTCAGATCATGAGCCAGAGCTTAGGACTGCATTTCTACTGACGTAACACTCTGAGCCATACAATAAAGTAAACTGTACACTAAACAGTTTAACCCAGGAAGAAGTGCAGACCCACCTTAAAAAGATTAAAATACACAAATCGCCGGGCCCTGATAGCATACACCCCTCCGATTCTAAGAAAATTAAGTAATGTGTTAGACAGACCATTATTTCTTATATTTAAAGGGGTTTTGTCATTAAAAAATAAAATCTATTCTCACTTGTTCCTCCACAGGCAAATTCCTTACAGCATCTTCTCCTCCCTGAGCATCTGCAGTCCCCCAGGTCACGTCACTTCAAGCCGGCCGGCTTATTATGAAGCCGGCATTCTTTTCCTGAGGTCAGTGAAGGTCATGTCCCTGTGACATAGTGTTCACTGGCTAGGAAGGAGTGCTGATCTATTGCAGAGACAGCATGCATGAGTAGTCTTTGCAATAGCTCGGCACTCATTGCTATGCTGTGAACTGGGATGTAATGTACATTGCCGGGCAGGAAGGAGACTGCCTATGAATGTACATTACCTCACAGGAAGCATAGGAATCAGCCAGCTGGAAGTGAGGTGACCCCCTCTCCCCCCCCCCCCCCCCCCACACACACACACACCACCACCCCTCCCGGGACTGCAAGAGACAGGAGAAGATTAGGGATGTGAGGATCTGGTACATAAACTGATGGGGGAGGAATAGGTAAGTATAGAATCTTTTTTTAATGACAGAATCTCTTTAAGAACTATATAGTGATAGGGTCTGTTTCACTGGATTGGTGCATCACCAATGTGGTGCCAATATTCAAAAAGATCACTAAAAAAGGGAATATCCAGGAACAAAAATCACAGAAAAGCAGACATATACTTACCATTGTACTAGTGCAAGAGGGCAGGTAGTAGCACCACATCCCTCAACATACAAACAGCCAAACTGTTAACTGTTTTAGATGTTTGGCTATCTGCATGTTGAGAGATGTGGCGCTTCTACCTGCCCTCATGTATTAATATATTGGTAAGTATATAGTTAATATTCAAAAAGGGATAAAAAAAATGAACCTGGAAACTACAGGCTACTAATTCTTGCTTGTATTGTGGGTAAAATATTTCAAGGGTTTCTAAGAGACACTATCCTGGAGTACCGCAAGAAAAGTAGCTGTATAACTCTATACCAGCATCGGTTTATGAAGGGTTGTTCTTGTCAAACCAATCTGATTAACTTCTATGAGGAGGTAAGTTCTAGACTGGACGGGGGAGAGTTACTGGATCTTGTACATCTGGACTTTTCCAAAGCGTTTGATACTGTGTCACATAAAAGATTGGTATATACAATGAGAATGCTTGGTCTGGTGAGCATATGTGTAAGTGGGTAAGTAACTGGCTCAGTGATAGAGAGCAGAGGGTGGTTATTTATAGTACATACTCTGATTAGGTCGCCGTTACTAGTGAGGCAAAACAGGGGGCAGTACTGGACCTCATTCTTTTTAATATATTTATTAATGACCTGGTAGAAGAATTGCACAGTAAAATATCAATATTTGCAGATGATACAAAACTATGTAAATTAATTAACACAGGAGAAGACAAAATGTGGTTGCAAATTGATCTGGATAAGTTGGGGGTTGGGCAGAAAAGTGGCAAATGAGGTATAACACTGATAAATGTAAGGTTGTGCGCATGGGCAGGGGAAATATATGTCACGATTACACACAAAATGGGAAACCACTGGGCAAGACTGATATGGAAAAGGACTTGGGGATTTTAGTTAACTGTAAGCTTAACTGAAGCTACCAGCGTCAGGCAGCTGCTGCCAATGCGAATAGGATCATGGGGTGCTTTAAAAAAGGTATAGAGGCACATGAAGAGAGCATTGTCCTTTTCTTTTTAACTGATTAGACAACACATATTGCGTATAGTTGCTGGATGCCTTTCTTGAAAATTTCTTCAGAAGAGTTGTTGATCAAGGGATTATTCCAATTACCAGATTTGGAATTGGGAAGGAATTGTTTTCCTTTAAATTAAGAAAATTGGCTTCTACCTCATTGGTTTTTTTTTGCCTTCCTCTGGTTCAACATTGAGGGGGGAGTAATAAACAACTAGATGAACATAAGTCTTTTTTCAGCCTAACATACTATGGTACTATGTAAGTGCTGCAGCTAATTCTGAAATGGTGAGTGCACATGTTGTATTTGATCAGCAAAACATTATTCAGCAGAACTTGCTTCAGTGTGATCATTCTCTATCCTCCTCCCTCAAACCATTGTTTAAGAAATCTCTTAAAGCCATGTTGCTGGAGTTGAGAACATAACTATAGAAAGAAATTAATGCTGCCTTTAAACCCATATTAGTAGAGTTTACAGCACTGAGAGACAGTACTCACATTTAATATAAAATAGCAGAATTCTCAACAGCTCCTAATAAGTTATTGGATGTAAATAATGCCCCAAAGGAGAAGATAGAAGCACTGGAATTAAAATGTGGCAGATTTAGAAGATTGGTCTTGCTGTAACAATATGTGATTTTATTGCATAACAGCTTGCAGAATATCATACAGATTTCTTTGTTGTGATCTTTGCAGATACTCCTCAAATTGATCTGTTAATAGCAAAAGAACACCGAATACCCAAACCGAAATCTCTGCTTGCATCAACTCCAGAAGATGTTATTGCCTATTTTTATTTCTACCATTTTAAATATAAACTAATGCTAGTTGCTAGGAATATACAAAGCCTTCAAGACAGTTTTAAAGATATTTAGAAGTATAATGATTAGAGATGAGCGAGCACCAAAATGCTCGGGTGCTCGTTACTCGGGACGAAATTTTCGCGATGCTCGAGGGTTCGTTTTGAGTAACGAACCCCATTGAAGTCAACGGGCGACTCGAGCATTTTTGTATATCGCCGATGCTCGCTAAGGTTTCCCTTTGTGAAAATCGGGGCAATTCAAGAAAGTGATGGGAATGACACAGCAACGGATAGGGCAGGCGAGGGGCTACATGTTGGGCTGCATCTCAAGTTCCCAGGTCCCACTATAAAGCCACAATAGCGGCAAGAGTGGCCCCCCCCCCTCCCAACAACTTTTACTTCTGAAAAGCCCTCATTAGCAATGCATACCTTAGCTAAGCACCACACTACCTCCAACAAAGCACAATCACTGCCTGCATGACACTCCGCTGCCACTTCTCCTGGGTTACATGCTGCCCAACCCCGCACGACCCAGTGTCCACAGCGCACACCAAAGTGTCCCTGCGCAGCCTTCAGCTGCACTCATGCCACACCACCCTCATGTCTATTTATAAGTGCGTCTACCAGAGGAACCGCAGGCACACACTGCAGAGGGTTGGCACGGCTAGGCAGCGACCCTCTTTAAAAGGGGCGGGGCGATAGCCCACAATGCTGTACAGAAGCAATGAGAAATATAATCCTGTGCCACCGCCATCAGGAGCTGCACACGTGGGCATAGCAATGGGGAACCTATGTGCCACACACTATTCATTCTGTCAAGGTGTCTGCATGCCTCAGTCAGACCGCGTTTTTTTATAAATAGTCACAGGCAGGTACAACTCCGCAATGGGAATTCCGTGTGCACCCACAGCATGGGTGGCTCCCTGGAACCCACCGGCTGTACATTAATATATCCCATTGCAGTGCCCAGCACAGCTGAGGTAACATCAGCTTTAATGCAGGTGGGCTTCGGCCCACACTGCATGCCCCAGTCAGACTTGGGTTCTTTAGAAGTGGACACATGGAGTTACAACTCCGTGTGGACCGACAGCATGGGTGGGTGCCAGGAAGCCACCGGCGGTACATAAATATATCCCATTGCATTGCCCATCACAGCTAAGGTAATGTCATGTTTAATGCAGGTGGGCTTCGGCCCACACTGCATGCCCCAGTCAGACTGGGCTTCTTTAGAAGTGGACACATGCAGTTACAACTCCCTGTGGACCCACAGCATGGGTGGCTCCCTGGAACCCACCGGCTGTACATAAATGTATCCCGTTGCAGTGCCCATCACAGCTGAGGTAACGTCCGATTAAATGCAGGTGGGCTTCGGCCCACACTGCATGCCCCAGTCAGACTGGGGTTCTTTAGAAGTGGACACATGGAGTCACAACTCCGTGTGGACCGACAGCATGGGTGGGTGCCAGGAAGCCACCGGCGGTACATAAATATATCCCATTGCATTGCCCATCACAGCTGATGTAACGTCAGCTTTAATGCAGGTGGGCAAAAAATTAATTGGATTACACTGTAGGCGAGGGCCCCAAAAAATTGGTGTACCAACAGTACTAATGTACCTCAGAAAAATTGCCCATGCCCAACCAAGAGGGCAGGTGAAACCCATTAATCGCTTTGGTTAATGTGGCTTAATTGGTAACTAGGCCTGGAGGCAGCCCAGTTAAAATAAAAATTGGTTCAGGTGAAAGTTTCAACGCTTTAATGAGCATTGAAACGTATAAAAATTGTTTACAAAAATTATATGACTGAGCCTTGTGGGCCTAAGAAAAATTGCCCGTTCGGCGTGATTACGTCAGGTTTCAGGAGGAGGAGCAGGAGGAGGAGGATGAATAGTATACACAGATTGATGAAGCAAAAAGGTCCCCGTTTTTGATGGTGGTGATAGAGAACGATGCTTCTATCCGCGGGTGTAGCCTACGTATTGCTTAGGTATCGCTGCTGTCCGCTGATGGAGAAGAGACGTCTGGGGAAATCCAGGCTTTGTTCATCTTGATGAGTGTAAGCCTGTCGGCACTGTCGGTTGACAGGCGGGTACGCTTATCCGTGATGATTCCCCCAGCCGCACTAAACACCCTCTCTGACAAGACGCTAGCAGCAGGACAAGCAAGCACCTCCAGGGCATACAGCGCGAGTTCAGGCCACGTGTCCAGCTTCGACACCCAGTAGTTGTAGGGGGCAGAGGCGTCACCGAGGACGGTCGTGCGATCGGCTACGTACTCCCTCACCATCCTTTTACAGTGCTCCCGCCAACTCAGCCTTGACTGGGGAGCGGTGACACAGTCTTGCTGGGGAGCCATAAAGCTGGCAAAGGACATGGAGAATGTTCCCCTGCCTGTGCTGTACATGCTGCCTGATCTCTGCGCCTCCTCTGCTACCTGGCCCTGGGAACTGCACCTTCTGCCACTAGCACTGTCGGATGGGAATGTTACCATCAGTTTGTCCGCCAGGGTCCTGTGGTATAGCATCACTCTCGAACCCCTTTCCTCTTCGGGTATGAGAGTGGAAAGGTTCTCCTTATACCGTGGGTCGACCAGTGTGTACACCCAGTAATCCGTAGTGGCCAGAATGCGTGTAACGCGAGGGTCTCGTGAAAGGCATCCTAACATGAAGTCAGCCATGTGTGCCAGGGTACCTGTACGCAACAAATGGCTGTCCTCACTAGGAAGATCACTTTCAGGATCCTCCTCCTCCTCCTCCGGCCATACACGCTGAAAGGATGACAGGCAAGCAGCATGGGTACCCTCAGCAGTGGGCCAAGCTGTCTCTTCCCCCTCCTCCTCATCCTCCTCATGCTCCTCCTCCTCCTCCTCAATGCGCTGAGATATAGACAGGAGGGTGCTCTGACTATCCAGCGACATACTGTCTTCCCCCGCCTCTGTTTCCGAGCGCAAAGCGTCTGCTTTTATGCTTTGCAGGGAACTTCTCAAGAGGCATAGCAGAGGAATGGTGACGCTAATGATTGCCGCATCCCCGCGCACCATCTGGGTAGACTCCTCAAAGTTTCCAAGGACCAGGCAGATGGCTGCCAACCAGGCCCACTCTTCTGTAAAGAATTGAGGAGGCTGACTCCCACTACGCCGCCCATGTTGGAGTTGGTATTCCACTATAGCTCTACGCTGCTCATAGAGTCTGGCCAACATGTGGAGCGTAGAGTTCCACCGTGTGGGCACGTCGCACAGCAGTCGGTGCACTGGCAGATTAAACCGATGTTGCAGGGTCCGCAGGGTGGCAGCGTCCATCTTGGACATGCGGAAATGTGCGCTGACAAGTGTGGGAAGCTTTTCAGAAAGCGCTGAACCACCAAATTAAAGACATGGGCCAGGCATGGCACGTGCGTGAGGCTGCCGAGCTGCCGAGCCGCCACCAGGTTACGGCCGTTGTCACACACGACCATGCCCGGTTGGAGGCTCAGCGGCAAAAGCCAGCGGTCGGTCTGCTCTGTCAGACCCTGCAGCAGTTCGTGGGCCGTGTGCCTCTTCTCTCCTAAGCTGAGTAGTTTCAGCACGGCCTGCTGATGCTTGCCCACCGCTGTGCTGCCACGCCGCGCGACACCGACTGCTGGTGACGTGCTGCTGCTGACACATCTTGATTGCGAGACAGAGGTTGCGTTGGAGGAGGAGGAGGAGGGTGGTTTAGTGGAGGAAGCATACACTGCCGCAGATACCACCACCGAGCTGGGGCCCGCAATTCTGGGGGTGGGTAGGACGTGAGCGGTCCCAGGCTCTGACTCTGTCCCAGCCTCCACTAAATTCACCCAATGTGCCGTCAGGGAGATATAGTGGCCCTGCCCGCCTGTGCTTGTCCACGTGTCTGTTGTTAAGTGGACCTTGGCAGTAACCGCGTTGGTGAGGGCACGTACAATGTTCCGGGAGACGTGGTCGTGCAGGGCTGGGACGGCACATCGGGAAAAGTAGTGGCGACTGGGAACCGAGTAGCGCGGGGCCGCGGCCGCCATCATGCTTTTGAAAGCCTCCGTTTCCACAAGCCTATACGGCAGCATCTCCAGGCTGATCAATTTGGCTATGTGCACGTTTAACGCTTAAGCGTGCGGGCGCGTGGCGGCGTACTTGCGCTTGCGCTCAAACAGTTGCGCTAGCGACGTCTGGACGCTGCGCTGAGAGACATTGCTGGATGGGGCCGAGGACAGCGGAGGTGAGGGTGTGGGTGCAGGCCAGTAGGCACTCGTGCCTGTGTCCTCAGAGGGGGGTTGGATCTCAGTGGCAGGTTGGGGCACAGGGGGAGAGGCAGTGGTGCAAACCGGAGGCGGTGAACGGCCTTCGTCCCACCTTGTGGGGTGCTTGGCCATCATATGCCTGCGCATGCTGGTGGTGGTGCCTCCCCAGCTGATCTTGGCGCGACAAAGGTTGCACACCACTGTTCGTCGGTCGACAGGCGTCTCTGTGAAAAACTGCCACATCTTAGAGCACCTTGGCCTCTGCAGGGTGGCATGGCGCGAGGGGGCGCTTTGGGAAACAGTTGGTGGATTATTCGGTCTGGCCCTGCCTCTACCCCTGGCCACCGCACTGGCTCGGCCTGTGCCCACACCCTGACTTGGGCCTCCGCGTCCTCGCCCGCGTCCACGTCCTCTATGCCTACCCCTACCCCTCAGCATGCTGTATTACCAGTAGTGCAGAAACAGAACGCTGTAATTAAATGTGCCGCTTATTGGCCGTTGGTTGGAGGCTGACTTCACTTATGGAACGAACAGCAGAGGCAGGAAAGAATTTTGCGCAAACCTGCTGTAACCCTTAGCTGGCTGCGTATGAATTAGGACAACTACCCCCAGCAGAGACCCAGTACACTTGTGGACAGGAATACAGCGGTGATGTAAGAGGCAACACAGAGGCAGAAAAGAATTTTGCGCAAGCCTGCTGTAACACTTAGCTGGCTGCGTATGAATTAGGACAACTACCCCCAGCAGAGACCCAGTACACTGAGGACGGTCACAGGCAGCCCAAATAGATTTTTTTTCCCAAATGTTTTTGGAAAGGCCCACTGCCCATATACACTAAATATGTCTTCTGTCCCTGCCTCACCACTACTGGCCCTGGACAATGTAAAATTACTGCAGGACGCAATGCTCTGCACGGCCGATATACAAAAAAAAAATGTGCAACACTGCAAAAAGCAGCCTCCACACTACTGCACACGGTCAGATGTGGCCCTAAGAAGGACCGTTGGGGTTCTTGAAGCCTAAAATAACTCCTAACGCTCTCCCTATAGCAGCTCCGGCACCAGCAGCACTGTCCCTGATCTCTGTCAGAATGCATCTGTGGCGAGCCGCGGGAGGGGCCGATTTATATACTTGGGTGACACCTGATCTCGCCAGCCACTCACTGCAGGGGGGGTGGTATAGGGCTTGAACGTCGCAGGGGGAAGTTGTAATGCCTTCCCTGTCTTTCTATTGGCCAGAAAAGCGCGCTAACGTCTCAGAGATGAAAGTGAAAGTAACTCGAACATCGCGTGGTACTCATCTCGAGTAACGAGCATCTCGAACACGCTAATACTCGAACGAGTATCAAGCTCAAGCTCGGACGAGTACGTTCGCTCATCTCTAATAATGATCTATCTGCTATCACTCTGGCGAAATGTCACAAATTTAATATTGCCACAAAAATTCTACATGTCAACAAAATCCCCTACAAATAAGGGTTTTCTATGAAATTATTGGTAACAAGAGAGGAGAAGAAACTAGATTTTGACTCTCCTGCCAAGCTGGTAGAGCTTCTCCAGGACTGATAACTCATGAATGTTCCATGGGGTGCATCAAAAGATTCACTTAGAGGAAGGCAAGCTATTAAACTAGAAGATGAATGGGTGACAAAATAAACCCCTTAACCTTCTCCTATTTGTGTGGGTTGAAGGACATGCAAAACTATTTTTTTTACCTTACAGCAATTTATTGTGGTTAAATTCTGTTCAAGAATCACACCTTAATCAGGCAGACATTTTCCAGTTGAGAGGCAAACATTTCCCATATATTCTAGCTGCTACAATAATTACCAAAAAAGGGGAGCAGGAATTGCATTGAAAAATACTTTAGCTTTTTCTCTAATTTAGACCTTCATCAACTCAATGGGAAGATATATTATTCCGGTTTGTATAATAAATAATATAAATTATACTATAGGATTCATTTATTCCCCAAACAAAAAATAAACTACATTTTATCATGCTTTTTTCAAGAAAATCAACCATTATAAGAATAGGTCTGTCCTAATTGTAATAGATTTTAACAGAGTTATATGGCCATCTCTAAACTTGACTGCTTCTAGTTTGACAGATAAACCCACCAATTTATATCAATTGACACAAAAAATGTTCTTGATGTATGGAGCTTGCAACACCTTACTGAAAAAGATTACACCTTTTTTTCACACACGCACAAGACCTACAGTGGCATAGACGTGTTCTTCACTGATGTTGTTTCAACACATAGTATTCCCTAATATTGGTATATTTACCTGGTTCAATCACATGCCAATCTCTCTAATTATTTCTGAAACATATATTAAACCCCCATGCAATTTCTTGGGAAATGAATCATTGCTTTTTACATTACTCTAAATACTTGACCAAAACATTCTCATTATTCATTGATCTTTTTCATAGCAACTGTATGCCTGAAATACAGCCATCCACAATATGCTGTACTCAAAAACTTATATTAGGGGACACATTATAAGCTTAGCAGCTGCAGATGACAGGGAGAAGAACAAGTTAAAACTACATTTCTCAAAAAATACTTAAGCCCATTAAACAAAGTAAAACACTTGCCAGCTATATCAGACATAATACATAACCTCCAAGATCAGTTACATCAACTAGATTTATATAAATATGAACAAACGCTTCAGAGGATTAAATGCAGGTATTATAGTCAAAATAATAAAGCTAGTGCATTATTAGCATCATTTCTCAAATCTAGAGCTGCTAACTCTAAATATATATTATATTTTTAACGCACAAAATGAAAGAATATTCCACCCTCAAACTATAGCAAATACTAAAGCTGATTATTATGCTTCACTTTATAATCTCTGAGATGACCCATCAACTCTCCAACCCACTACTGTCGAGATATCTAACTTTTTTAATTCTGTTTTGCTGCCTAAGGTGTCAGCGCAGCAGTTAGAAACTCTATCTGCCCCTATATCTCTAGCACAAATCGATAGTGCTATCAAGTCACTTAAACCACATAAAACATCTGGCCCTGATGGCTTAACAAATGATTAGTATACAGTTTTTCAATCTGCCTTACCCCCTCATATTCTTTTTCTTTTTAACAACATACAAACAATGGGTAGAATCCCCAAAGAGATGCTACAAGCCACAATTATTACTCTCTGTAAACCAGGGAAAATCCTAGATAGACCTCGAAGCTTCTGCCCTATATAATAACTTAGCATGGACTTAGAAATATATTCAAAGATTTTAGCCACTAGTTTGCTGGATATTTTACCCACTCTGGGTTATCAAGATGAAGTAGGATATGTTAAGGGTAGGTACTCAGTTGACAGTACCCTTAGAATTGTAAACATTATGAATAGAGATGAGCGAACACCAAAATGTTCGGGTGTTCGTTATTCGTAACGAACTTCCCGTGATGCTCGAGGGTTCGTTTCGAACAACGAACCCCATTGAAGTCAATGGGCGACCAGAACATTTTTGTATTTCGCCGATGCTCGCTAAGGTTTTCATGTGTGAAAATCTGGGCAATTCAGGAAAGTGATGGGAATGACACAGTGACGGATAGGGCAGGCGAGGGGCTACATGTTGGGCTGCATCCTAAGTTCACAGGTCCCACTATTAAGCCACAATAGCGGCAAGAGTGGGCCCCCCCCCCCTCCCAACAACTTTTACTTCTGAAAAGCGCTCATTAGCATGGCATACCTTTGCTAAGCACCACACTACCTCCAACAAAGCACAATCACTGCCTGCATGACACTCCACTGCCACTTCTCCTGAGTTACATGCTGCCCAACCGCACCCCCTCCCCCCCACAGCGCACACCAAAGTGTCCCTGCGCAGCCTTCAGCTGCCCTCATGCCACACCACGCTCATGTCTATTTAGAATTGCGTCTGCCATGACGAGGGACCGCAGGCATACACTGCAGAGGTTGGCACGGCTAGGCAGCGACCCTCTTTAAAAGTGGCGGAGCGATAGCCCACAATGCTGTACAGAAGCAATGAGAAATAGAATCCTGTGCCACCGCCATCAGGAGCTGCACACGTGGGCATAGCAATGGGGAACCTATGTGCCACACACTATTCATTCTGTCAAGGTGTCTGCATGCCCCAGTCAGACCGGGCTTTTTAATTCATAGACACAGGCAGGTACAACTCCCTATTGTGAAGTCCCTGTCGACCCACAGCATGGGTGGCTCCCTGGAACCCACCGGCGGTACACAAAAATATCCCATTGCATTGCCCAACACAGCTGAGGTAGTAATGTCGTGCGTAATACAGGTGGGCTTCGGCCCACACTGCATGCCCCAGTCAGACTGGGATTCTTTACAAGTGGACACATGTAGGTTTAACTCCCTGTGGACCCACTGCCTGGGTGGGTGCCAGGAAGCCACCGGCGGTACATAGAAATATCCCATTGCATTGCCCAACACAGCTGAGGTAGTAATGTCGTGCGTAATACAGGTGGGCTTCGGCCCACACTGCATGCCCCAGTCAGACGGGTTCTTTAGAAGTGTACAGATGTATTAAAAACTCAGTGTGCACCTACAGCATGGGTGGCTCCCTGGAACCCACCGGCGGTACACAAAAATATCCCATTGCATTGCCCAACACAGCTGAGGTAGTAATGTCGTGCGTAATACAGGTGGGCTTCGGCCCACACTGCATGCCCCAGTCAGACTGGGATTCTTTACAAGTGGACACATGTAGGTTTAACTCCCTGTGGACCCACTGCCTGGGTGGGTGCCAGGAAGCCACCGGCGGTACATAGAAATATCCCATTGCATTGCCCAACACAGCTGAGGTAGTAATGTCGTGCGTAATACAGGTGGGCTTCGGCCCACACTGCATGCCCCAGTCAGACGGGTTCTTTAGAAGTGTACAGATGTATTAAAAACTCAGTGTGCACCTACAGCATGGGTGGCTCCCTGGAACCCACCGGCGGTACACAAAAATATCCCATTGCATTGCCCAACACAGCTGAGGTAGTAATGTCGTGCGTAATACAGGTGGACTTCGGCCCACACTGCATGCCCCAGTCAGACTGGGATTCTTTACAAGTGGACACATGTAGGTTTAACTCCCTGTGGACCCACTGCCTGGGTGGGTGCCAGGAAGCCACCGGCGGTACATAGAAATATCCCATTGCATTGCCCAACACAGCTGAGGTAACGTCAGCTGTAATGCAGGTGGGCTAAAAATTAATTTGATTACACTGTAGGCGAGGGCCCACAAAAATTGCTGTATCAACAGTACTAATGTACATCCCAAAAATTGGCCATGGCCAGCCAAGAGGGCAGGTGAAACCCATTAATCGCTTTGGTTAATGTGGCTTAAGTGGTAACTAGGCCTGGAGGCAGCCCAGTGTAACGAAAAATTGGTTCAAGTTAAAGTTCCAATGCTTTTAAGCGCATTGAAACTTATAAAAATTGTTCTGAAAAATTATTTGAGTGAGCCTTGTGGCCCTAAGAAAAATTGCCCGTTCAGCGTGATTACGTGAGGTTTCAGGAGGTGGAGCAGGAGGAGGAGGAGGAGGAATATTAGACACAGATTGATGAAGCAGAAATGTCCCCGTTTTGGATGGTGAGAGAGAACGTAGCTTCCATCCGCGGGTGCAGCCTACGTATTGCTTACGTATCGCTGCTGTCCGCTGGTGGAGAACAGAAGTCTGGGGAAATCCAGCCTTTGTTCATCTTGATGAGTGTTAGCCTGTCGGCACTGTCGGTTGACAAGCGGCTACGCTTATCTGTGATGATTCCCCCAGCCGCACTAAACACCCTCTCCGACAAGACGCTAGCCGCAGGACAAGCAAGCACCTCAAGGGCATACAGGGCTAGTTCAGGCCACGTGTCCAGCTTCGACACCCAGTAGTTGTAGGGGGCAGAGGCGTCACCAAGGATGGTCGTGCGATCCGCTACGTACTCCCTCACCATCCTTTTGCAGTGCTCCCGCCGACTCAGCCGTGACTGGGGAGCGGTGACACAGTCTTGGTGGGGAGCCATAAAGCTGGCCAGGCCCTTAAAGACTGTTGCACTGCCTGGGATGTACATGCTGCTCGATCTACGCACATCCCCTGCAACATGGCCCTCGGAACTGCGCCTTCTGCCACTAGCGCTGTCGGCTGGGAATTTTACCATCAGCTTGTCCGCAAGGGTCCTGTGGTATAGCAACACTCTCGAACCCCTTTCCTCTTCGGGAATCAGAGTGGGCAGGTTCTCCTTATACCGTGGATCGAGCAGTGTGTACACCCAGTAATCCGTAGTGGCCAGAATGCGTGCAACGCGAGGGTCACGAGAAAGGCATCCTAACATGAAGTCAGCCATGTGTGCCAGAGTACCTGTACGCAACACATGGCTGTCTTCACTAGGAAGATCACTATCAGGATCCTCCTCCTCCTCCTCCTCCTCCTCCTCAGGCCATACACGCTGAAAGGATGACAGGCAATCAGCCGGTGTACCGTCAGCAGCGGGCCAAGCTGTCTCTTCCCCCTCCTCCTCATCCTCCTCATGCTCCTCCTCCTCCTCCTGTACGCGCTGAGAAATAGACAGGAGGGTGCCCTGACTATCCAGCGGCATACTGTCTTCCCCCGCCCCCGTTTCCGAGCGCAAAGCAGCTGCCTTTATGGTTTGCAGGGAATTTCTCAAGATGCATAGCAGAGGAATGGTGACGCTAATGATTGTAGCATCGCCGCTCACCACCTGGGTAGACTCCTCAAAATTACCAAGGACATGGCAGATGTCTGCCAACCAGGCCCACTCTTCTGAAAGGAATTGAGGAGGCTGACTCCCACTGCGCCGCCCATGTTGGAGTTGGTATTCGACTATAGCTCTACGCTGTTCATAGAGCCTGGCCAACATGTGGAGCGTAGAGTTCCACCGTGTGGGCACGTCGCACAGCAGTCGGTGCACTGGCAGCTTAAAGTGATGTTGCAGGGTGCGCAGGGTGGCAGCGTCCGTGTGGGACTTGCGGAAATGTGCGCAGAGCCGGCGCGCCTTTACGAGCAGGTCTGACAAGCGTGGGTAGCTTTTCAGAAACCGCTGAACCACCAAATTAAAGACGTGGGCCAGGCATGGCACGTGCGTGAGGCTGCCGAGCTGCAGAGCCGCCACCAGGTTACGGCCGTTGTCACACACGACCATGCCCGGTTGGAGGCTCAGCGGCGCAAGCCAGCGGTCGGTCTGCTGTGTCAGACCCTGCAGCAGTTCGTGGGCCGTGTGCCTCTTATCGCCTAAGCTGAGTAGTTTCAGCACGGCCTGCTGACGCTTGCCCACCGCTGTGCTGCCACACCGCGCGACACCGACTGCTGGCGACATGCTGCTGCTAACACATCTTGATTGTGAGACAGAGGAGGAGGAGGAGGAGGAGGGTGCTTTAGTGGAGGAAGCATACACCTCCGCAGATACCAGCACCGAGCTGGGGCCCGCAATTCTGGGGGTGGGTAGGACGTGAGCGGTCCCAGGCTCTGACTCTGTCCCAGCCTCCACTAAATTCACCCAATGTGCCGTCAGGGAGATGTAGTGGCCCTGCCCGCCTGTGCTTGTCCACGTGTCCGTAGTTAAGTGGACCGTGGCAGTAACCGCGTTGGTGAGGGCGCGCACAATGTTGCGGGAGACGTGGTCGTGCAGGGCTGGGACGGCACATCGGGAAAAGTAGTGGCGACTGGGAACTGAGTAGCGCGGGGCCGCCGCCTCCATGATACTTTTGAAGGACTCCGTTTCCACAACCCTATACGGCAGCATCTCAAGGCTGATGAATTTTGCGATGCGGACGGTTAACGTTTGAGCGTGCGGGTGCGTGGCGGCGTACTTGCGCTTGCGCTCGAACACTTGCGCAAGCGACGGCTGAACGGTGCGCTGAACTACACTGCTGGATGGGGCCGAGGACAGCGGAGATGAGGGTGTGGGTGCAGGCCATGAGGCGGTAGTGCCTGTGTCCTGAGAGGGGGGTTGCATCTCAGTGGCAGGTTGGGGCACAGGGGGAGAGGCAGGGGTGCAAACCGGAGGCGGTGAACGGCCTTTGTCCCACCTTGCGGGGTGCTTGGCCATCATATGTCTGCGCATGGTGGTGGTGGTGAGGCTGTTGGTGTTGGCTCCCCGGCTGAGCTTTGCGCGACAAAGGTTGCACACCACTGTTCGTCGGTCGTCAGGCGTCTCTGTGAAAAACTGCCAGACCTTAGAGCACCTCGGCCTCCGCAGGGTGGCATGGCGCGAGGGGGCGCTTTGGGAAACACTTGGTGGATTATTCGGTCTGGCCCTGCCTCTACCCCTGGCCACTGCACTGCCTCTTGCAACCTGCCCTGCTGATGCCCTTGACTCCCCCTCTGAAGACCTGTCCTCCTGAGTAAGCGTTGCACACCAGGTGGGGTCAGTCACCTCATCGTCCTGCTGCTCTTCCTCCGAATCCTCTGTGCGCTGCTCCCTGGGACTTACTGCCCTTACTACTACCTCACTGCAAGACAACTGTGTCTGATCGTCATCGTCCTCCTCACCCACAGAAAGTTGTTGAGACAGTTGGCGGAAGTCCCCAGCCTCTTCCCCCGGACCCCGGGAACTTTCGAATGGTTGGGCATCAGTGACGATAAACTCCTCTGGTGGGAGAGGAACCGCTGCTGCCCAATCTAAGCAGGGGCCCGAGAACAGTTCCTGGGAATGTTCCCGCTCCTGAGCAGGTGTCATTGTAGTGGAGTGAGGAGGCTGGGAGGAAGGAGGAGCAGCAGACAGAGGATTCGGATTGGCAGCAGTGGACGGCGCAGAACTGCGGGTAGACGATAGGTTGCTCGAAGCACTTTCTGCCATCCAGGACAGGACCTGCTCACACTGCTCATTTTCTAATAACCGTCTCCCGCGTGGACCCATTAATTGGGCGATGAATGTGGGGACGCCAGAAACGTGCCTCTCTCCTAATCGCGCAGCAGTCGGCTGCGACACACCTGGATCAGGAGCTTGGCCTGTGCCCACACCCTGACTTGGCCCTCCGCGTCCTCGGCCGCGTCCACGTCCTCTAGGCCTACCCCTACCCCTCAGCATGCTGTATTACCAGTGATTTGATTTCACAGGCAGGAAATAAATTGGCGCAAGACTGCAGGCCAAATATAATTTTTGCCCTTTTTGGAAAACGAAAGGCCCCACTGCCTCTAGTGAATGAATTATCTAAGTTTAATAACTGTGCTGTGTCCCTGCTTATGTGTCACAGAACGTGAGGGTAGCAGAGTTATTAACTGTGGCAGAGCAGGTATTTTTTTTCCCAATTAAGGAAAGCAAATGGCGAACCCAGCAGTAAAGCGTAGCTGGGTGCGTATGATTTAGCAATGTTTTTCACGCAGCTCACACGTCTCCACAGGCGTAAGGACGGACACAGGCTGGACAAATAGATTTGTTTTCAGTTTTTTCCCACCAACAGGCAGCACTGCGTATATTCAATGAACCTGAGAAGTTTAATAACTGTGCTGTGTCCCTGCTTATGTGTCACAGAACGTGAGGGTAGCAGAGTTATTATAACTCTTGGAGAGCAGGTATTTTTTTTCCCAATTAAGGAAAGCAAATGGCGAACCCAGCAGTAAAGCGTAGCTGGGTGCGTATGATTTAGCAATGTTTTTCACGCAGCTCACACGTCTCCACAGGCGTAAGGACGGACACAGGCTGGACAAATAGATTTGTTTTCAGTTTTTTCCCACCAACAGGCAGCACTGCGTATATTCAATGAACCTGAGAAGTTTAATAACTGTGCTGTGTCCCTGCTTATGTGTCACAGAACGTGAGGGTAGCAGAGTTATTATAACTCTTGGAGAGCAGGTATTTTTTTTCCCAATTAAGGAAAGCAAATGGCGAACCCAGCAGTAAAGCGTAGCTGGCTGCGTATGATTTAGCAATGTTTTTCACGCAGCTCACACGTCTCCACAGGCGTAAGGACGGACACAGGCTGGACAAATAGATTTGTTTTCAGTTTTTTCCCACCAACAGGCAGCACTGCGTATATTCAATGAACCTGAGAAGTTTAATAACTGTGCTGTGTCCCTGCTTATGTGTCACAGAACGTGAGGGTAGCAGAGTTATTATAACTCTTGGAGAGCAGGTATTTTTTTTCCCAATTAAGGAAAGCAAATGGCGAACCCAGCAGTAAAGCGTAGCTGGCTGCGTATGATTTAGCAATGTTTTTCACGCAGCTCACACGTCTCCACAGGCGTAAGGACGGACACAGGCTGGACAAATAGATTTGTTTTCAGTTTTTTCCCACCAACAGGCAGCACTGCGTATATTCAATGAACCTGAGAAGTTTAATAACTGTGCTGTGTCCCTGCTTATGTGTCACAGAACGTGAGGGTAGCAGAGTTATTATAACTCTTGGAGAGCAGGTATTTTTTTTCCCAATTAAGGAAAGCAAATGGCGAAGCCAGCAGTAAAGCGTAGCTGGCTGCGTATGATTTAGCAATGTTTTTCACGCAGCTCACACGTGTCCACCGCCCGTAAGGACGGACAGAGGCTGGACAAATAGATTTGTTTACAGTTTTTTCCCACCAACAGGCAGCACTGCGTATATTCTATGAATAATAACTGTGTTGTGGCCCTGCCTATACAATTCTTTCCCTGCAGTATCAATGGAGGGTGGAATGCTCTGCAGAGGCGATTTTGAGAAGCCCAAAAAAAATGCAGCACAGCCAACAGCAGCCTGGACAGTACTGCACACGGATAAATATGGCCCTAGAAAGGACCGTTGAGGTTCTTGAAGGCTACACTCACTCCTAACACTCTCCCTGCCTATGCAGCACTTCTGTCCCTAATGCCAGGTGCAACGGTCTGCAGAGGCGATTTTGAGAAAAAAAAAAATCCCACTGCTAACAGCAGCCAACACACAGCTATCAGTGGCCCTAATAAGGACCTTTGGGGGGTCTTGAAGCCTACACTAACTACCAATTCTTTCCCTACAGCAGCTCCGGTATAAACAGCACTGTCCCTCATCTAACTCACACCGCATCTGAGGCGAGCCGCGGGAGGGGCCGACTTTTATATTAGGCGAACACCTGATCTCGCCAGCCACTCACAGCAGGGGGGTGGTATAGGGCTTAAACGTTGCAGGGGGAAGTTGTAATGCCTTCCCTGTCTTTCAATTGGCCAGAAAAGCGCGCTAACGTCTCAGGGAAGGAAGTGAAAGTAACCAGAACACCGCATGGTGTTCGTCACGAATAACGAACATCCCGAACACCCTAATATTCGCACGAATATCAAGCTCGGACGAACGCGTTCGCTCATCTCTAATTATGAACTATCAAAAAAACTCAGATACCTACTCTGCTTCCTTCTCTTGATGCGGAGAAGGCATTTGAGTTCATTGGGAATACCTAAGTAGAATTCTGGAGTAGCATATGGCTAAATTATAACAGTATATTCTCTCCCATCTGCTGCTGTACTAACTTCAGGATACACCTCTAAAACATTTAATATCTCCAACTACACTCACCTTTAATATTTACTCTAGTCATGGAGCCTCTGGCAGAATGGGCAAGAAATGCAAAAGGTGCATCTCAAATTACTATCGGGGAATAGTGCACAAAATCAGTTTGTTTGCGGACAACCTAATTATAGCCTTTACCAACCCACAATCTTCATTACCTGCAGTGTTAGAAATAATACATAAATTCAGCAGCATCTTTTATTACAAGCTAAGCACCACCAAATATCAAATCTTACGTATGTATGTATATACCTGACTCTATTATTTCCAGTTTAGAAAGCGAATTCTCATTTCCCTGGGTATGAGACTCAACTATTTAGGGATTAACCCCTTAGTGATGGCCCATAGTGTTTTTACATCCTGGCTTTGTGGGTTTTAATCCTGGAGCATATAAAAACATACATCCTCTGAGAATTAAAGCCACATGGGCTGAGGACCGGAGGTAGCCGAGAACCTGGATCTGTCATGGGGGGCCTCGAGAAGTCCGCCCCCCTCTGTCATGTGATTGGCACTATCCAACGGATAGCGCTGATCACATTAAAGTAAATAACAAGTTTTTAAAAGTTAGAGTTTCAGCTCCCCTCATGGATGGATCACCCTGATGATCTGGTTCGGAACGGACCCTCCGGCATCTTCTGCGCATGCGTGCCAAAGGAAAAATGGTTGTTCATGCGCAGAAGAGAAAATCATTGTGAAACATTTGAACTCATCCCTAGCTGGTGTAAAAAATAAAAAATATATATACTCCTCTCTTCGCCTCTATCGGGGCTCTGATTTGGTTGGTTGATGGGGTGGAGTTCAGCCAATCACCAAAAGTCTTGTGCACATAAATACCAGCCCTTCTTACTGGAGGGTGTTGGTCATTTTGCCATTTATCCATTATCCCTTTCCCGCTCAGTACTGGGTGTTTTCTGTTATGCATGCTGCTAGTTTGAAGTTGTTTTCTCCACCTTCTCTGAAGATGGTCTGGAACCTGATCTCTCTGCATGTTATGTTGACACCTTCTCCTTTGCCTTTTATCAGGTGCAGCCTTCAGACATCTGATGTCCTGTATATTGTCAGAAGAGGGATATCTGACACTGTTCCTTTTATGTCAGTTTGGTGACTGACTCTCTTACCCCTATGAGCAAGTGAGGACACTTGAACCAGCTCTTGTTTTATCTATGCATGCATGAAGTTCTCAGTGGGGTTTCCTGCTGTCTGTGAGGTGAGCAGACTTCAGGTTTGAGCAGTAAATTGTTTAGTGTATGCCTGAAGTTGTGGACTACAAGGTCCTGATCAGTGTATGCTTGAAGACACCTGCTGTGAACAGTGATGTGTTCAATGTCTTTTTAAAGGTGTTCAGACATTAGGTGTGTACAATGTCTTGTTCTGTATCTGCATGCATAGTTGATTTTCTTTTGGGTGATGCCTGTGTTTGTAGGTGTGCAGACTCCTGGCAAGTTTTATGTTCTATGTTGTATTTCCCTGGGTCTGTAGGTTAGCAGACACCATATTTTCCTTGTCTGGCGTTCCCACCTGTTACCATCTACGGCGAGCCAGGCCCCTAGATTCCAGCGTGGGGCCACCCCTATTGGGACGATCACCCCTCTTGTAAGCAAAGTTCCCCTTTTGTGGTTTTACGAGTAGGGACGCCCAAGACAAGGAGGACCCATGACATGGGCTTGTAAACTTATGTATTCTGGCCAAAATAAAAACCAATACCTCATACTTTAAAGCAATTTTATCTGCCTATGTCTGTTTGTTTATTGGTAAGTATTTAGGCATCTGTTGTCTTTGTGGTTGTTTGTATCCATGTTCGGTTTATGCTTGAATGTTGTTGGTGTGTGGTCGTGTATGCATGTTCCTACTCTTTTTCTTCCCTCTAGCCCTTATTTAAAGGGGTTGTCCCGCGAAAGCAAGTGGGGTTATACACTTCTGCATGGCCATATTAATGCACTTTGTAATATACATCGTCCATGAAATATGTGCCATACAGAAGTTATATACTCACCTTCCCTGCGCTGGCGTCCCCGTCTCCATGGTGCCGTCTAATTTCAGCATCTAATCGCCCGATTAGACGCGCTTGCGCAGAAGGGTCTTCTCCCTTCTGGTCGGTCCGGGCACGAGCGGCGTTCTGGCCCCGCCCCCTTCTACGTGTCATCGCGTAGCTCCGCCCCATCATGTGTGCCGATTCCAGCCAATCAGGAGGCTGGAATCGGCAATGGACCGCACAGAGTCCACGGTGCACCATGGGAGAAGACCCGCGGTGCATCGTGGGTGAAGATCCCGGCGGCCATCTTGGAGGAAAAGAAGGAAGAAGTTGCAGAGAGGGGATTCGGGTAAGTAAAATTTTTTTTTTTAATTTCAACACATCCCTTGGGTTTGTCCTGCGCTGAATGGGGGGCCTATGCAAAAAAAAAAAATGTTTCGGCGCGGGACAACCCCTTTAAGTTATGCTCATGTAGGCCGTTGTTCCCGTAGCCTGCACGGATGTGACAGCCCTGAGTTGTCTGTTTCCACCCCTTATTCCCACTGATTACTGTACATCTTCTGATATGTTCATATGACAAATCAGGACGTATCAGATCCAACCTTTAAATTAAAATTTTGAAAATCATTTGAGAGAAATGGTGGAGAAATGAAGTTCCATATATAAACAAGAAAAGTTTGCCTAATGAAGAGCTAAGCTCTGTTGATATCTACAGTACATCAGTTTTCAAAGACTTCATCATAGATGCCACTTTTAATAGAAAAAATAGAGCTGCACACATTGCTATTTTCCATTAAAACATCAGACATCCTAACAGAATCAGAATGACCCCACTATACGTGAATGAGCTCAGTCAGATGCCACCGGTGCACATTGTGCAACAGATCATGAAAACAGGACTTAACGTTTCTTATATTTTTTACAACTAATGATTTCTGCAGCGAATAATAGATACCATTTAACCTCATAACACTGCTGATAAATTAGTCCACAGCTCCGTTATAATTTCTCTATAATTACCTTAAAGTTCTGGAACTTTTGCTATTGTGTCATTTTCTAAAGTTTTGTTCTTGAGATCTGCTATTCTGCAATCAATATTACATGTAAATTGGGAGCAAAAGAATCAATGGACTTTTCACCATAGCAAGAGGTTTCTTTCTGCAACATTTTAATGTGCTTTTCACCATTTGTTAACAACAGGCAATCAGCCGTGTTTCTATAATTCCAAATGAATCCAATTAGTGATCACTCTGTCATCAGATCTAATTTTTGCTTGCAATCTTCTCTAAGTCAGTGTTTGCTTATTTTTTCCATTTACTTCTTTATCTCCTCCTGCAGCAGAAATTTTCCCAGGCATGTAATTGCATCTTATCTGCTGACTTAAGCCTAATAATTGCTGTATTTTACCTCACCTCTTTCAAAAAAAACAGCTGGAACTTCATTTTACTTGTCCCTGGTTTGGAATGTAAGAAACAAATACATACAATCCAATGCAAACAAATTAAAAGGGTTTGTTCAGGAGTAGAAAAACACGACTGCGTTCTTTAGAAAACAGTGCTACATTTGTCCACAGGTTGTCTGTGGTACTGCAGCTTCATCCTATTAAATCCAGAGACGGTATTTTTCTAATCCTGGACAACCCTTATAAGATAGAAAGACTGACTCTAGCATTTGGCTCAGGCAATATACACAGCTATAGCAATGAATGAGTAATAAAGATGAAGAGGCAGAAGTAGTATTGGTAGTGAGCAGCACTTAGCACTGATGAGATAAAAACTGGAGCCCAATGTAAGGGCTTATTCACACAGGCGTATATCGTCCAGGTTTTCACGCCCGTCTGATATAAGCTGCCCCTCTGATGCATTGGCTTACAATGTATCAGTGCACAGGGGTGTATTTCCGCGGCGTAAAAGCGTTTGAGTGGGCGCTTTCACGCCGGCAGCAGTAGCTGCATAGATTCCTATGACAAGCCCAGCAAAAAAGAGGTTCGCCTTCAGAGGTAAGGAAAACTTTCGCCTCTATTAATAGTGTTTTAGCATTCAATAAAACCAGGAACGCATTTCGGCCAGCGTCAGACCTTGATCACCCTATGTTACACAGGAGACTGAATCTACTTATAACACCAATGTAATTAAAAACATAGAGAACATATGGGATAAAATTCTGTGTCCTCCTCCTAAATTAGCATAGCATAATGACATGCACGATTGCTGCAGAAGTCCTCCATATACAAAGCATGATTCTTGAGAACATATCCAAATATGCATACATGTTTGAGATACTTATAAAATGCAGTGCGTGGATTTATGGAACAACATTTCTCTGTTGGATTCTATGAAAAACCTATGAGAAACCTTTCCCACATAAAAATTCCTAAACCACAGACATAAGTATTAAACAATAAATATTTTTCATTGCCATTATCTTACTATACATTGGCTCTAACAAATAGATTTGTTTGGTAGCCTATGCCAGCTGCCGGAGAAGGGAGAGAGTTTAGCAGAATGACTGCTAAACTCCCTCCCCCTTCTCTTCTCCTCTCCGCCCCTTGCCGCTGATTGCAATGGAAGGAGGTGGGAGCTGGCTATGTGGAGGGACGGGAGTGTAGCTCCCATTGGAAAAGGCCGTAGGGGAGGATAAAGGAGGTGAGCCCGCGAAGGGGAGGGGGAGGGAAGGGGGAATGTCTTGGCATTGTGGACTCGGTGTATATGCGCCTGGCCCTTTGCCATTCAGGCATTTTTACGGTGCTGGCTGGTGCACGTAAAATGGCTACGGCCGTGTAAATGGGCCCTAAAGCTATACAAAAAAAAATTAATTTTCCACCCCTAACTCTATGTAGATAACCGTATACATGATGGGCACATCCCAGGATCTACCAAAACAAATGTCTATATGGGCCATTAGACATTCTTCCGTATCTGTTCTCAATGCAATAGCAGTCTCAGTAAGTTGGATTCATCATCCAACCAAAGTTTTATATTAATGAGGACTCCTATAGTCCCCTGTTTCTTAATATGATTATGGTAATGGCTGGTGTTATGAGAATTTAAAGGACAACTCCAACTAAAACAAATTTTTCTATCTCTGGTCCCCTCACGTGTCCTCCAGCTGGCTCCCCTGCACTGCTGTCCAGCACTTTTAGCAGGCAGGGATTTAAAAATCCCCACCTCCTGAAAGGGCTGTGCTGATTAGCTGAGCGCTCGGCTTATTACAGTCAGCGCTTAGCTATTCATTGATGAGGAAAGCAATGGGATAGCATCCTGGACTTCTGCCACAGCTGAAACAGCTGTGGCAGAGGATTCCTACATCGCCGCGGTCCCCACAGGAATAAAGGAAACTCCTGACACAGTTGTCACACCTGTGGCAGAAGTCTGCGATATTCTCTCTATATTTGCAATGGGACTAGCGCTGCTGCCGCATCCCAGGGAAAAAAATCGCAAGTGGGTGTGAGGCCTAAATAAACAGCCTACTGGAGTACAGAGGTACAAGCCTCCTAACAAATTAGGTACTTATTTGGCTCTGGAATAGATTTACACTATAGGTTACACCAGTTTCTGTCATAACTTATAGTAATTCTAAGAGGCTGTGGGAGGCCACTCCCCTTCTCTATGCCCCACCCCTTTTCCCTCTACTTTTTAAAAGTGCAAAGAAAAAGTAAAAGTATCAAATCTTGGCACAACACACAGTGTCTGCAAAATTGTAACTTTTATATGCTACTTTCTGCTGTGAACTGTTTGATGAATTTGCCCCTTAGTATTCAAATTTTCCTTAAGGGCCTTTTACACAGTCAGATGATTAGGAAGGAATATTTATGGGAACATTCGTCAGTTTACATGAAGTTGCACCAAATCAGCCTTTCATCAGAAGATCGCAAAGCTAATCTCCAGATACCTGATGGCATGCTAGTAGTTTAGTGGTCCCAATGGTGCCAAAAGGTTGATTTTCAGTAACTTCTGCTCATGCACATCCCTTACTGTATTATAGAAATAGTGTTCCAATCTGATTTACATACACATGAAAGATAAAGCTCCATACCTCAGTCATCATGGATGGCCATGTACTAGTGTGGAGAGGGAGGGGGTTGGTGTTCAGTTTAGGAAGTTTTGGGAAGTGCCTTTATAGTTAAAAGAAAATAGATGGAGCTGTTTCTTTAAATCAGTGGTGAGGGATGGAGAGGCAGGATCAACTTCTTGGCGGACAGAAGTGGGAGGTAAGCACAGCAGCAAGTGCACTAGTGTGAGAGAGAGTGAGCTGACCCTAACAGGGCCACCAGCTGAAGGCTTTCCAGGCAGGCTAAAAAAAAGCAGAAAAGTATTCCTGCATTCCACTTACCAATGCTGGTCAGTCCAGTCTGTTCTACTGCATCACCACGGAACAGCCTGAGGCTTTATTCCCATGAGCGCATATACGCTGCGTTTTCATGCCCGGGCGCATATACAGTACCCATGTGAAGCATTAGTTTCCAATGCAGCCATTCACACGGGCAAATATATGGCGTGTAAATATTCTGGCATTGCGAAAAATAGAATATATGCGCAGCCAGCGCATATACGGTCAGCCAAAACATAGTTCTGAAACTATCTTTTGGCCAATATATGCCGGTGGGTCCCATAGACTTCTATGGGAGCAGGGAAAGAGAAGGCAAGGGGAGGCATTTTTGCTGAGTCCAGTGCTGCGAAAAGCTTACAGGTGCCTCTATATAAACACTGGAAGGCATCCCGAGGTTTTTGGCAGAGCAAGGGTTTTCCGGGGTGTAGCGTTTTTTTTTTGCTAAAAACAACGGTCACAATTATGTGAATGGATGAGAAAACGCTGGCTGTGACCGCGAAAAAAATGCCCATTCAGGCGCTTATATTGAACAGGCGTGAAAACGTAAGAATGCCGACGCCATATATCCACTCGTGGGAAAGAGCCTTGAGTGAGTAAACCCTTTTTACAGGAAGCTAACGATCTCAATAGACTTTGTGTGTGAACTCCAGGCTGAGGCCCACCTGTGACCCGATTGACAGGAAATGCATATCTATCTACGGCCCAACTAAGGCCCTAACATTATAGCTAGTGTTCATTATGTCATGTTGATTTCTGCGACCCAATTAAGGCCTCTGCTAGATCTGTTTTATTAAAAAGAAAGTTGCCTTTAACAGTAAAAATTAGCAAGGCCTTGTCCTTTCAAAGCTACCCTTGGATTGTCCGGATTGTGTATGAAACCGAACGAGTAGATTTAGATTGGTATGGTTTGGGGCATGAAAGTCTCATGGCTCTAGTCCCAACACTCCCTCTATAATATCAGCCCTAGTGCAAACTGACCAGCTAAGTTCAGTGGTGATAGCGGTCTGGGCCGAATCACCAGTCCGCCCCTCTATGGTGGAGGAAGCCCAAGCTAAACTAGGAACAACCCTCCAGTCATCACAGCACCCCACCATTACTGTCCTCCCTTTAATCAACACAGTCCCATGTACTGTCCTCTCACCTGGTCCCCAGTTATCAGACGGTGTCCCCCCCCCCCCCCCCCTTGTGTACTTTCCATTTACACAGCTATACTCAGGCTTCCCCTGTGCAGTAATCATTTGTCCTGTAGTTGACTGTTAATGAGCTGGTGACAGTGGAGTAAACAAGCCTAACATTGATTGCTTGACACTCGGCCAATCAAAGCTATGATTAAGGGCTTAAACAGACAGCACATGCGCTAATACACTCACTACTACGAAGCATATTGAACCAGTGTTTTATTCTTACTCTTCTATCTCCGTGCTATTGCGCGCAAGTTTGAAAAAAAAAAAAACGGGAAGCTAGGTCCTGCCCTATCCTTCTTGCACGTAGAAAAGCAATGTGCGAGAAAGATAGGGCAAGTCCTATCTTTTCTCGCGCGTAGTATAAATGTATGAGAATCTCACCAGTGGAGATGAAACCATTGAAATCAATGGTTTTGTTTAGTCTTGAAAATCACGGTCACAAAATCACGGTCCTATAAAGAAGCCCTAAATTCTATCTGGCTCATCAGTGCACAGCATACTGTCCTGCCCTCCATTTTTCTTACTATATCTTTCCAGTCCTGCTGCTGTTTCCACACCCATATTAGCTGAGCCCCCTGGTGGAGCTAATATAAACTTCATGATTCAGTTGAAAATCTGAATCATGCATCATCGCCAAGGGCTAGTTCCGCCATAGATTATGCACATTGCCATCCTCTTTGAGAAGACCACCCCTATAGAAGACCACTTTTTAATGTAATTTTGGGTGGTTTTCTCAAATAGGGCAATGAAAAGAGAAATATTTATAATGTTATAAGTTATTTGTTATGTATGACTCTTTGAATGTACCGGCACATCTAGCTATAAAGCACAGAAATGATTGGAAAGTTTGCATTAAATAATACAACAGATGGGACAATTAAGGCAAGCAGCATCTGTGCAGCTATTTAATGTATTTCTACTCATATGGATATTGTATACATACAAACATGTATAAATAGAAGGAGACGCTTTCTCCCAAAAAACTCTTTAAGGCATACTAATGTGTGTCTTCAAATCTATCATTTGGCTGCATTGTCAGTCGCAGTGCACAATAAGTGCCTCTTCGAATAATCAAACACAGTCATATAAGCAAAAAAGACAGGGAATGAGCTGTGGATTGCAAACTGCTGTCAGCCTGAACATCCCCAAATATGACGTTTATTGCTGCCAAAAGCCCCTCTCCATTAAAATAACTTCCGCAGAAGATTGAATCTATTCCCAAACGAGACTCTCTTTTTCTCTACAATAAATTGCAATATTTCTGGAAATTTCCCCTGTAGAGTTTGATAAAATGGATCGGGTCTCTAACTTGTTGGTTATTTGCTTTTTCATTAAGGCAAATCTCAGGGCAGTTCACATGTTAGTTTAGCATGCCATAACCATTTTAACCATTGCCATGCATTGTTGGCCTGCGTGACAGTAGATGAGGCGAATACGGTTTTGTGCTTGGCAGCCATAATGCTACATAGAGCTACATAGTTACATTGTGCACAGTTTGAAGCTTCAAATCTGGAAACAACATGGGTACAATCTCATACAATTAGGGCTTCTTCATTTGACAGTTTTTTATGCAATATATCCGCAATCTAGAGATAATAGAACCCATTAATGTCAATTGGATTCAATGTCATGAGCGTGCTACATGCGTGCATTTCATGCATGTGCAAAAAGGTAGGACCTGCTCTATTTTCCTGCGGATTTGCACACGAAGTGCCCCATAGAAATCTCAAATACGCAATCAGTATCTGTGCAAATACTCAATATGCTGCATAAATCAGTGAAGAATAGTAGCCTTATAATTAAAGATGAGTGAGCACCAAAATGCTCGGGTGCTTGTTACTAGAGTCAAACTTTTCGCAATGCTAGAGAGCTCGTTTAGAGTAACGAACCCCATTGAAGTCAATGGGGGACTTGAGCATTTTTCAAGCTGGTAGGGGAGGTTGTGTGAAACACCTGAAAACATGAGAAAGTCATGGAAACACCACAGAAATGGATCAGGAACAGCAGGGGCAGCATGCATGGGCGCATCTGAGGCACCCCGCCCCCACTTTTAAGTCAAATTGGGGGCAAGAGCCTGGCGGTCACCCCCCTAACAATTTACTTGGGACAGACCATCATTAGCAAGGCACACGCGCTGGCACATCTTAGCTAAGCACCACACTAGCTGCAACCAAGGCCAATCACCGCCTGCAGGTGACACCGCTGCCTCTTCTGCTGGGTTACATGCTGGTATTGCTGTCCAACCCCCGCATGAGCCTGCGTCCACAGCGCACACAACATTTTCCCTGTGCAGCGTTCAGCTGGCCTTATGTCACAGGTTCGCTTAATAGTCACACCACCCTCATGTCTATTTATAAGTGTGTACTGTATGAGGAGGAATCGGGGGCACACACTGCAGAGGGTTGGCAGGGCCAGGCAGCGACCCTCTTTGAAAGTATGGGCGATAGCCCACAATGCTGATGAGAATTGATGATAAATTAACGTCCGATCATTATTCCAATCCCGTGCCACGTCCGTCACAAAATTGTCAGGAGCCGCAAACGTGGGCATAAAGGGGACTCAGGTGCCAGCACTTCTACACATCTCCACAATGCAGCAGCGCATACGAACACCAAAGATTGGTTTGAAACAGGAGGTGTCGCAAAAGTAGCCACCACAGGTGTACAGTGACCCTGTGAAAGTCTCATGAAATCTGTTTCGCTTCATGTGAACACTCCAATCCAGTATCTGGGATAACTGTGGTGGTTTGTAACACGAGAGCAAATACATGTCGACCAGCGCTGATCCCCAGACCCCAAGCAGGAGGAGGAGGTAGCATAATAAGCCTGAGAACCCGCAATACTCTGTGTGGGAAGCACGTGAGCGGGCCCAGGGTCAGGCTCGGTCCCAGCCTCCACCTTGTGTGACCCAAGGTGCCGTGAGTTAAATAGCAATGGGAAATCCATGTGTCCCCACATAATTCATTCAGTGTATTTGTGCCAGATAGCTGAACACCACTATGGGAAACCTTTATGCACCCACAGTATAGGCGAACCCCTGAAACATTTATCCGAGAGGGATAGACCAAGCTTTTTTGGGGTGATAGAGGATGCATATTTCTCCTGTTGCAGCTAAAAGAATCTTTAGGATCCACTGCTTTCCACCGGTGGAGAAGAGAAGTCTGGGGAAATCCAGCCTTGTTCATCTTTATGAGTGTAAGCATGTCGGGGCTGGCAGTTGATAGGCCGGTACGCTTATCCATGATGATCCTCCCAGCTGCACTAAACACCCTCTCTGACAAGACGCTAGCGGCAGGACAGGACAGTACCTCCAGGGCATACAGCGCAAGTTCGTGCCCCGTGTCCAGCTTTGAAATGCAATAGTTTATGGAGCAGAGGGATCGCAGAAGACAGTGGTATGATGGCTATGTACTCCCTCACCATCTTTTTACAGTGCTCTCTCTGACTCAGCCTTGACTGGGGAGTGGTAAGACAGTCTTGCTGGGGAGCCATAAAACTGGCAAAGGCATTGGAGAGTGTTCCCCTGCCTGCACTGGACATACTGCCTGATCCCCGAGCCTCCCCTGCTAGTATGCTCTCTAAACTGCGTTTTCTGCCGCTAGCACTGTCAGATGGGAACTTTAGCATCACTTTTTCCACCAGGGCCCTGTGGTATTGCATCACTCTCGTATCCCTTTCCTCTTCGGGAATGCGAGTGGAAAGGTTCTCCTTATACCATGTTTCGAGAAGGGTGTACATGCAGTAATCCATGTTGGCCAGAATGCGTCTATTGCGAGGGTCACAGGAAAGGCAGCCTAACATGAAGCCAGCCATGTGTGCCAGGGTCCCAGTATGCAACACATTGCTGTCCTCCTAGGTGGATGACTTTCAGGATCCTTCTACTCTTCAGCCCATACACACTGAACAGATGAGAAGCAAGCAGTATGGGTACCCTCTGCAGTGTGCCAGCAGTCTCTTCCCCCTCCTCCTCGAAAATGCGCTGAGATATAGACGTGAGGGTGGTCTGGCTATCAAGTGACATACTGTCAACCCCCGTCTCCTGCTCCAACCGCAAAGCGTCGGCCTTTATGCTTTGCAGCGAACTTCTCAGCAGGCAAAGGAGCGGGATGGTAACGCTAATGATGGCCGCATCGCCGCTCACCATTTGAGTTGACTCCCCAAAGTTTCTGAGGACCTGGCAGATGTCTGTCATCCAGGCCCACTCCTCTGTAAACAACTGCGGAGGCTGACTACTACTCCACCGCCCATGTTGCAGCTGGTATTCCACAATTGCTCTACGCTGCTCGTACAGCCTGGCCAACATGTGCAGAGTAGAATTCCAGCGCGTGGGCACGTCGCACAGCAGTCACTGCTCTGCAGCTGAAACCGACATTGCAGTGTCCTGAGGGTGGCAGCATCTGCGGTGGACTTGCAGAAATGTGCACAGATGCGGCGCACCTTGCCGAGCAGATCAGACAAGTGGGGGTAGTTTTTCAGAAACTGCTGAACCACCAGATTAAAGATGTGGGCCAGGCATCGCACGTGTGTGAGGCTGCCAAGCTGCAGAGTCGCCAACAGGTTACAGCCGTTGTCACGCACGACCATGCCCAGTTGGAGGCTCAGCGGTGAAAGCCAGAGGTCGGTCTCCTCTGTCAGACCATGTAACAGCTCGGAGGCTGTGTGCCTTTTGTCACCTAGGCTGATTAGTTTCAGCACCGCTTGCTGACACTTGCCTACCGCTGTGCTGCCACGCCGCGCGCTACCGACTGCTGGTGACATGCTGACACTTCTTAATTGAGAGGTAGAGGTGGTGGAGGAGGGGGGGCTTTGGAGCAGGTGGCATAATACGCCGCAGAAACCAGCACCGAGGTAGGACCCGCTATCCTCGGTGTGGGCAGCACGTGAGCGATCCCGGGCTCTGACTCGGTCCCAGCCTCCTTCAAGTTCACTCAATCTGCCGTCAGGGAGATATAGTGGCCCTGCCCACCAGTACTTGTCCACGTGTTCATCATTAAGTGGACCTTCCCAGTAACCACGTTGGTGAGGGCACGGTTTATGTTGCGGGATACGTGGTGGTGTAGGGCGGGGACGGCACACCAAGAATAGCGCACCACCACCGCCGCCATCATGTTTTTGAAAGCCTTCGTTTTCACAAGCCTGTACGGCAGCATCTCCAGGCTGATTAATCTGGCAACGTGCACGTTTAAAGCTTGTGCATGCGGGTGGGTGGCGGCGTATTTGCGCTTACGCTCCAACGCTTGTGTTAGTGACAGCTGAACGCTGTGCTGAGAGACATTGCTGGATGGAGTGAAGGACCGTGGAGGTGGGGGTCTGGGTGCAGGCCGGGAGGTGCTCATGCCTGTGTCCTGGAAGGGGGATTGGCTCTGTGTGCCAGGTTGTGGCACAGCGGAAGAGGCAGCGGTGTGACCCGGAGGCGGTGAATGGCCTTTGTCCCACCTTGTGGGGTGCTTGGCCATCATATGCATGTGCATATTGGTGGTGGTGGCTCCCCAGATGATCTTGGTACAGCACAGGTTGCCCACCACTGTTCGTCGGTCGTCCGTGCTCTTACTAAGAAACATCCATACCTTTGAACACCTAGCCCTCTGCATGGAGGCTTGCCATGAGGGGGTGCTGTGGGAAACAGTTGGGGAATCCTTTGCTCTGGCCCTGCCTCTCCCCCTGGCAACCCCACTGCCTCGTCCAACCTGTCCTGCTGCTGCACTTGCCTCCCCCTCTGAAGCCCTGTCTTCAGTAGGCTTAGCAAGCCAGGTGGGGTCAGTCACCTTATCGTCCAGCAGCTCTTCCTTCGAATCCTCTGTGCGCTCCTCCCTTGGACTTACTGCCCTTACTACTACCTCACTCACAGACAATTGTGCCTCAACATCCTCATCCACAAAAATCTCTTGAGACAGTTGCCGGAAGTCCCCAGCCTCATCACCCGGACTCTAGGAACTTTCCAAATGTTGGGCATCGGTCACGACAAACTCCTCAGGTGAGAGAGGAACAGTTTTTTCCCACCCAGGGCTGGGACCCGAGAACAGTTCCTGGGAGTCTGCCTGCTCAGAATATGTCATTTTCATGGAGTGAGGAGGCTGGGAGGAAGGAAGAGCAGCCAGAGGATTCAGAGGTGCAGTCCCTAGGCTGGGAGTAGTGGACTGCGTAGAAGACTGGGGGTTCGACACATAGCTGGGCGCGTTATCTGCCATCCATGACAGGACCTGCTCGCACTGCTCTGCTTGTAATAAAGGTCTACCACACAGACCCGCAAATTGTGATATGAAGCTGGGGAGCCTAGAGACTTGCCTCTCTCCTAATCCCTCAGCAGCCCGCTGTGATTCACCCCCACCCCCTAGGAGTTCGGCCTGTGCCCACACCCTCACTTGGACGCCCGCGTCCTCGATCCTTACCCCTACTCCTCATCATGGCAGATTAGGGATAGAGCAGAGCTCAAATAAATTACCCCACTGTACAGCGCTGAGAACTGGGGCTAATTCACTGCACACAGAGACTTGTAGATAGAGGAGGCTCTATGCTGTGATCGGAAGAAATTAAACCGCTGTCCTGCGCTGATACCTAGGGGTCATTTACCGCTTACAGAGACTTGTAGATAAGAGAGGCTGTATGGAGTGGCAGAAAACTATTAACCCAGTCAATAGTTCTGTTAACTGCGCCTACCTCAGGCCCTCCAAGGAAAGGGTATTGTGAAACGCTTTGTACAGGGGCAGAAAATTATAAAGCCAGTGGATAGTGTAAATAACTGCAGCTACTTCACCGCACCTTAGAAAAGGCTATTGTTAGACACTCTGCACAGAGGCAGAAAACTATAAAGCCAGTGGATAGTGAAAATAACTGCAGCTACTTCAATGCACCCAAGGAAAGGGTATTGTGAGACAATCTGCACCGGGGCAGAAAACTATAAAGCCAGTGGATAGTGCAAATAACTGCGGCTACTTCACCACACCCAAGGAAAGGGTATTGTGAGATGCTCTGCAGAGGGGCAGAAAACTATAAAGCCAGTGGATAGTGCAAATATCTGCGGCTACTTCACCACACCCAAGTAAAGGGTATTGTGAGATGCTCTACACAGGGGCAGAAAACTATACAGCCAGAGGACAGTGCTAATAACTGCGGCAACTTCACCGCACCCAAGGAAAGGGTATTGTGAGACGCTTTGCACAGGGGCAGAAAACTATAAAGCCAGTGGATAGTGCAAATAACTGCGACTACTTCACCACACCCAAGGAAAGGGTATTGTGAGACGCTCTGCACAGGGGAAGAAAACTATAAAGCCAGTGGATAGTGCAAATAACTGCCGCTACTTCACTGCACCCAAGGAAAGGGTATTGTGAGACAATCTGCACTGGAGCAGACAACTATAAAGCCAGTGGATAGTGCAAATAACTGCGGCTACTTCACCCAACACAGAGAATGGTATCTGTGAAATGCTCTGCAGGGGCCTAGGGAATATTAGTGTACTGTTTAGCGATGAGACCTCTGCCTAATGCACTGCACACATAGGACAGTATAGCTGAAATGCTCTGCAGTGGCCCAGGAAATATTAGCATACTTTTAGCGATGAAACCTCTGCCTAATGCACTGCACACATAGAACGGTGTGGCTGAAATGCTCTGCAGTGGCCCAGGAAATATTAGAGTACTTTTTGCGATGAGACCTCTGCCTAATGCATTGCACACATAGAATAGTATAGCTGAAATGCTCTGCAGTGGTCTGGCAAATATTAGCGTACTGTTTAGTGATGAGACCTCTGCCTAATGCAATGCACACATAGAACGTATAGCTGAAATGCTCTGCAGTGGTCCGGAAAATATTAGCGTACTGTTTAGCGATGAGACCTCTGCCTAATGCAATGCACACATAGAACGGTATAGCTTAAAGGGGTTGTCCCGCGAAACAAAGTGGGTCTATACACTTCTGTATGGCCATATTAATGCACTTTGTAATGTACATTGTGCATTAATTATGAGCCATACAGAAGTTATCAGAAATTTTTCACTTACCTGCTCCGTTGCTAGCGTCCTCGTTTCCATGGAGCCGTCTAATTTTCAGCGTCTAATCGCCAAATTAGACGCGCTTGCGCAGTCCGGGTCTTCTTCTTTTCTCAATGGGGCTCCGTGTAGCTCCGTGTAGCTCCGCCCCGTCACGTGCCGATTCCAGCCAATCAGGAGGCTGGAATCGGCAATGGACCGCACAGAAGCCCTGCGGTCCACCGAGGGAGAAGATCCCGGTGGCCATCTTCAGCAGGTAAGTAAGAAGTCACCGGAGCGCGGGGATTCAGGTAAACGCTGTCCGGTGTTCTTGTTTAACCCCTGCATCGGGGTTGTCTCGCGCCGAACGGGGGGGCTGTTGAAAAAAAAAAAAAACGTTTCGGCGCGGGACAACCCCTTTAAATGCTCTGCAGTGGCCCAGGAAATATTAGTGTACTATTTAGCAATGAGACCCCTGCCTAATGCACTGCACACAGATAATGGTATAGCTGAAATGCTCTGCACAGGCCTAGATTCTTAAAAAAAAATGGTGCGCTACTGTTCCCAGCCAGCCACAACAGTAATGCACACAATGAGGAGTAGCCCTAAGAAGGACCGTTGGGGTTCTTGAAGAGAGGACCCCTACTCTATCACTTTCCCTATTTCAGCAGCAGCACTTTCCCTAACCTCTGCCAGCATGCTTCTGAGGCGAGCCGCGAGCTGCACCAGCTTAAGTATTCGGCGGTCACCTGATCGGCCCAGCCACTCACTACTCTGGGGGGGAGAGGGCTGGCATGTCACCGCAGGAAGTGGTAATGCCTTCCCCACATGTTTATTAGCTTAAAAATAGGGCTAAACATGCAGGGACGGGAAAAGAAATTGACTCGAGTACCGCATGCTCTTCGTCTCGAGTAACGAGCATTTCGAGTACCCTAATGTTCGAACGAGCATCAAGCTCGGACGAGTGTGCTCGCTTATCTCTACTTATAGTCCACTGAAGGGGGGGGGTGTCATGCGCATATGTGTGACCTGGCCCTTGGTGCGCAGACACATGCACAAATCAACCTCATCAATCTTGTTCACCGCGCAAATATGCATAATTGTGCTGAGGTGAGTTTATTTATGCACACGCTTTTCTGAAGTCACCCTTAGAGCTCCTTCAGAAAAGCTTAAGTGCAGAAATGCTCACGATAGGGTGGCTTTTTGCACTGTGAAGGTCATACAATCATACACGTTTTTTACTGTACTTTCTGCGCTGCCAGGGACCATTCACAGGAAATAAAACATAGAAAAGACAGAGTAAAAATGAACCTATTGAAAACAAGTACGCCTGTATGGGTTAGCCCTTAGGCTGGCTGCACACGGGCGATAGCAATTATTCCGCAAAAAAATTGCAACAAACTCGCATCTTTATTCACTGTAATTTATGAGTGCCAGGGATGCTTTTTTGGAGAATAATTTCACATCACATCGCTGCCACCCGCGATAAAATCATGCAACAAATTTGCACAATTTTTTATCGCATAAGTCAATGGGTCTTTGTAATGTTAAAATCGCATCGTGCGTTTGTAGTGTTGCAATAAAAATAAGCCTCCATATGCTCATTAATATATAACCCTCTGCTTTTACCTAAACGAAGAATACCATCGAAATTGAATAATTTGGATTTTTTATTGAATATATTTTACAAAATGACTACTTTATGTGAAGAACATGTTAAAAAAAAACCCGCTGTCCATGTTTGCTCTCTGTATGTTGCAGCTGCAGTTACTCCGTCTGATGCTGCTCTTAATCAGTCAATAAAATGTCACTTCTCACTATTGTGCAAATATTTTTCCTACATTCCTGTCATAAATGATCTGCATGTTCTCTAAAGCCAGTTCGGAGCTTCTGCGATTAATCCTGCCGGAGTAACAGTTGGGCTGCTCTCACATCTGTGATTGGGGTTCCGTTTTCCTGCTCCGTTCAGGGAGCAGGAAAGGGGAAGCCCCTGAAGGGATCGAACAGCACCCAATGGACTGCATTGACTATAATGAGATCCAATCAGTGTCCACTCAGCTGCCTGGCATGATTTCTTCCAGTATTTTGTGCCGCATCTGAGATGGGACCTTCAACCAGAGGTTCCAGGACAGATGTGAACCCGCCCTTATTCTTACAGCAGTCTTCATCACCAAACTGTATGATTTGGAAATGCATTTACATTTTTCTAATCTGACACTGCAGGGACATGATAGGACCCTGCCTGCTCGCTGTTCGGACAACCCCTTTAAGGGCCCTTTTAAATGGGACGACTAGTTGCGTGCAGATACCCAACAGATTGTTCCGGTGCTTTTAAACAGGAACAAGCATCGCCAGTGTATGGAGGCGGAGCATCCGGTGATCGTTCCGGACCCACCACCTCCAACCACAGTAAACAGGCAGTGGTTCATAAGTGAATGACTGCCTGTTCACATGGGCCGATGCATCATTCAGTTTTCAGTACGCACAAACTGAACGATGAATGAATTCTCGGCGGTCGTCCACGCGGGCCGTATATTTACACGGAACGATAGTCATTCAGATTCCCGCTGGATGAGGGAATTTGACTGATTTATTGGCCTGTGTAATACGGCCCTTATATTAGTTCTCAGTGTGGCCTCAGATGAGCGTATGCACAAATACAATCGCCTCAGCGCAACGTATTTGGGCAGTGACTGAGATTGATTTGTGTGCGTATCGGTGCATAGTCGCGTACTATTTTGCACACACAGGGCCTGTTCATATGTGCGTGCGACACTCCTCTGCCCAGATTTAAACGGCTACTTAGTCTAATGAGGTCGAGATGTGTTCTTTTCAGTGCAGTTTTGCGCACTATATTGTGCATGCATTTGCCCACCTACAATAGTCTCTTTTAGTACGCAAATGCGCAGAAAGACAGAGCAGGACTGATTTTTTCGCTTGCGACCGAAATGCACGTAAATTGACATTAATCTATTCTATTGTATTGTACGCGTATATATTTTGCATGCGCAAAAAAAGCACGCAGATACGTCCGCTGGAAGCTGCGCTTATTGTGAATTCAGTGTTCTGTGGAGTCTTCTAAAGGCCCATTTAGACAGGACGATTGCTGGGCAAACAATGCCCGACACTTATCCCTGTACATACTCGCTGCGGTGCTGCTGCATGGGAGCTTGTATTGCTGGTTCACAGCAGGGCGGCTGCAGGAGATTTCTCTCCTCTCGCTCCCCCGCCCCTCTTCATTCACTTAACATAGCGGTTCTTCAGTACTGACTGGCTACTATTTACACTGAACGATCAGCGTTCAGCTCATCGTCCAGCGTTTAGGCTGCATAAAATAGCCAGCGATACTAGCTCCCGTGCAACAGCATGGGAGCGAGTATATGCAGGAATGAGTGGCGGGCATCGCTTGCCCGGTGCCCATTAGAAGGGTATATTCTGGCCTGGAGGGGTATAGTCTGGCCTAGGCTATTTTACACCCCGGGTATAGTTTGGCCTAAGCCATGATATACCCGGGGTATAATCTAGCCTAGGTCCTTTTAACCCTGGGTATATTCCGGACAGGGGGTTAACTTGGCATAGTACACCGGTCTTAAACCAGCAAAATAGAGCAGATGATGAACAAAAGTAATAATAATACTAGAAAAGTATTACAATAGAGTTCATGTACCCTGAAGTGTGTTTTGGTGCAAAGCCTTCATCTTAGGGTATTTATGCTGCACATGTATATTTATTATCTGATTAGCAGGGTAATACTTTAAATAGAGCTACTATGTCATTAGAACCCCAACCGAGAAGAAGGTTTTGCACCAAAACACGTCGGGGGTAGATATTACACGCAATGTTTTCTACCATTATGTATTTGTATTTCTCCTGAATCATGCTGAAAGTGAGCATATGAGCTTTATATGTTATGTCAATTCTTTGTATTATACATGAATGCAGTATGTGTTTCTGACATAGTACTTTGATAACTAGTTGTAGGTATTGTGTCATCCCTTTGGGTTGATGCTATGCAGTCTTTTCTTTCATTGTGGGTTTGTATTTTTCTTCTAAATGATGCTGAAAATGCTTATGTGCGCACATACACTTCATACGTGTTATAATAAACTATTTATACCATGCAGAAATGTATTATTTGGTTCTTATATTATTCACTGATACTTAGATATAATCTAATAATCTGTGCTATCTAATTATCGTGCTATTTCATCCCTTTTCTGCATTGCTGGGTCATCTTTGAGGGCTCAGTGGGACAAGCAAATTTTAAACGCATGTATAGTTGCGTTTTTGATTTGCATCTATTAGAACCAATGCTTTCCAATGAAAGCAGTCACATGTCCGTTTTTTACATGCAACTAAAATTCGCACCTGCAAAAACTAGGACAGCGTTTCGCAAATGATCCTCAAATTCGAACATATAGTGCGGCCCCATTAAAAGCAATGGGAGAGTATCGCTATTCCTTGCTGCGGCTGTGACAGCTGCAGCAGGGGATTCCTTGGATGTGAAACCCCTGGATGCTGTCACATGCAGGGGCTACACCCTCTTGTCAATGGGGCCGGCGGCAGTAGCGCTGGCCCCATGGAAAACATACGGGGAAGATCATAGTCCTCTGGCACATTGAAACTGTCACAGTGTTCAGTAAAAAGGGGACTCCCTGTGGGGATGAAGGAATCCCCTGCCACAGCTGTTACAGCTGTGGCAGAGGACTACAATGCTATCCCATTGCTTTCAATAGGGCTACCTTTGCTGCTGCCCCATTGAAAACAAGGGGATGAAGCCATAGCTGCCCTAGCTGTCACAGCTGTGACAGGGGAGCGCGATGTACTTCCTATGTTTTTAATGGGGCCTGCGCTGGTAAAACCCCTGGATGTGACAGCACCCAGGGGTTCCACACCCAAGGTATCCTCTGCTGCAGCTGTCACAGCCGCAGCAGGGGATAGCGCAGGGACCGCACTTTATGTGTGAATTTAAAAATGCGTCTGCCGCTTTGGTCACACGATTTTTATAAATGCGTTATGCGAATTATTTCCCGCACCTATACTTGTGGAAAAATGTGCTTGTCTGACTGAGCCCTATATATATTTTTGTAGTGAAGTGTTAACAATAAACTTTGATATATTTTTATATACAGGGTGCTCATAATTAAGGTATTCTTATTCAAAGATATCTAGAGACACATCTACAAGGCATAATTGGACCAAACTTAGTCATAATACTATCCAGAACATGTAGAAGTGATCCAAGTGAGAGAAAAAATCTGAATAACAAAGAGAAGTCATTGCTATAGCTTTTGTTGCAAGGGACAAGCAGCACGTGCTATTTCAAGACAGTTAAACATGGCTCAGTCAACAATGCTGAAAATCCTGTTTCTGGTATTGAGATTTGTAGCTATTTTGGATGCTATTTTGTAGCTATTTATCATCCAGGCCATACAGGGATCACTTCTGTATGTCCTGGATGATATTATTACCATGTTTGGTTCAATTACTTAATTATGATCACCTTATATATTGTGTAGTATCTGTAGCTTACCTGTAGGTATGTATCCTTCATATCTTAACCCATTAGGACCAAGCATGGTAAATATATGGTGCTCAGTCCTGGGTTTTAATCCCTGCTAATAGCAGATGTATGGCACATGATTAAATAATCACTGCGGATAGCAGATGTGTGGCACAGGATTAAAGCCTCTTCTCCAATAAAGCAGGAGTAGGTAGGGTGCTCGACTGTCAGACACTGTCATTCAATAGCTGAGTGCTGCCTCTGATTGATCACAGTGTTCAGCCAATCAGAGGCAGCCCTTTTAGCTGAGAGCACTTCAGAGCAGTGCAGGGAGAAGACCTGGCTGGATGCGCCTGAGCCCTGGCAGCTGCGGAAAGGTGAGTATATATATTTTTTTATTTTTTACACATTTTAGGCATGATTTTCGGGGAAGGCCATTGAATTCAATGGGAGAACATCGCGCTCCTGTGCCACAGCTGTCACAGCTGTGCCAGAGGATCGCGATCTTCACTGTATGTTCTCAATAGGGCCGCGCACAAAGTGAAATCCCTGGATGTATACAATTCTTGTGAATGTGAAAATTGTTTTATTATTATATAATTCTTTTTATTGGGTCTAAATTTTTTCTAAAAAATATAATAAAAATTATAGGATTCATGCAGAAACTAGTCCTACTGTATCTCAAGTAATGTTAGCCTTTTTTATTTATATGGTTCTCTAATTATTTTATTTCTGATAGGTTTGTCAACTAAACCCGGAGTCTCACTGTCCACAAAAAATAGCAAGATCTCTAGGTGACCAATGACGGCTCTTTAAAGGGACTGTATCGTTTATTTTTTCTAATTAACCCCAAGTAGTGATGCAAATCCCAATCTATTTTTATTTCCTGATTGTAGATTTTTTTATTTTAATGACTGTACAAGATTATGGGGTGGCCATCTTGCCTGAGCTGCATTTAACAGCATCTAGAGATGCTTTACAGCAGCCTCATGAGCCCTTCACACAATATATAGGAGTTGACCCATGGACGTCTATGAAAGACTATTCGAGGCATGTTCTGTGAGTTGTGCATCCTCTATTGTCAATGGTGGATCCTGTGTTATCTATATAAAGGTGACACCTTTCATCATAATCCTGCCTACAATGTTCATGAGATGACTGCTGAAAAGTTTTCTCTACAGAACAGAAAGTGTCAGGCTCTTATTAGACTCAGTGGTCAATGTGAAAAAAATAAGAATATTACGATTTTTTAAGAAGCAGATCCAGACATTGAAATGTTAACAAAAAAATCACCAAAAATTCTTTAAAATATGTCTAGCATAGAAACTTGAATTATACAATAGATCATTTTCTATTCCTCCTAAATGCTTCAGGACCTGGTCCAAGAAAAATAGCTCCTATTTTAGTATAGCTACAAAAATTTCCAAGCATCCCCTGCTCGTTTGGTGTTTCGATAGAGATTGTTCCAGAGATCTCTATTCTGGAGAGTGTCCCTTCATCAGACACTGTATTTTAATGTGACATAGGAACAACGTATTATACTTCTGCATTAAGGAGGTCAGATGAATTGTCAAGGACATTTCTGACAACATATTTGCTGACTGGTACCAATAAGAACAAGCAAAACTGTGACAGCAGCTCTGGACTATAATACAGGCTGCAAGGATCAGTAGAAGATAATGTATGTAATGTATTAACAAACTTACTCAGCTCTTTATGTAGATTAGATCTATAAATGTTGTACAATGGTGTCCAAAGATGAAAACTTTCGATATAACTATAAATCATTTGAGTAGGTTAGATTCATGTCCTTTATAAAGCTCCTTTAATAGAGTTATGTCCTGGTAAATTGGACCAAAAAGATGTAGCCAATTTTACAAAATCTAACACTATTTACACTTAGAAATTAACAGTTTTGAAGCTGTATTAATTGACATATTTTTCAGGATTACAGATTTTTCTCAAACCTCCGCTGCAGCAGAACGAAGAAATCTTATAAATACGTAATGTGCAATTGTTAATTTCTTGGAGCTCGCTTGGAACAGTGAATTTAAATATTTATTACGCTATGTTCAGGAGTTTTATATTTTGAATAATGCTTTTTTCTTTTTTTTACTCTACTTTTTTTTTTGCTTATGTTTGAAATTCAATACTTAATTTCCTTGCATTTTAATAAATTAGCTTAAAGGCACTGTAATCTCAATTTTCTTTTAAATGTGTCTAGAACAGGGTAATACATATGCAAACGCGGTTTTATACTATCTTTATGTAAAAGCTTAGAGAATCATGTCAGTATCCCCTATATTTTATTTGTAACCACAATTACAGAAACTGAGTTGCTACTAAAAGCCCTAATACAGTTGTGAATGGGCCCACATTTGTGAAAAACAGTTTTGACGGAAATATCCCTTTAATTAAAAAAAAAAAAAACATGCCGCTTTCATCTCAGTCAGGCAAACAGATAAGCCGTCAATGTTTCATTTGTATTTGGTTCATCTTATTGTAACATACACAATTCTCCATCCTGCAATTCACATCAATTAGTGTACAAACATCATAAATTATGAGTAAATGTACAAGTCTTCATGTAAAAATTGGAGAAAATTGTTCACCGTATGGTCTAAAATTACCTTTAGGAAGTCTTAGGAGTGTTTTCCTCTTTCATAAACAGATTTCAAGCTAGCATTAGTACACAGTTCACCATTTTTCATATCTCTCAAGTGAAAGATTACAATTTACTTTATAAGCTCTTTTTGCTTCTGAAAATTGACATTGTGGATTGAAGTAGCGGAAATTACTGTAAAACTGTGTGGTAAAAAGGAAAAAAGATTTTCTTTAGAACTTTAAATAAATATTAGACATCAACATGTTTGGCAATAACTGGGTACTGCACGAACTAAATGAATGGGTGGTACATGGCACTATCTACGGTAGGTATTCTACGTGTCTCTTCAGGCAATATGTGCGCCATTTATCTGGGCACTCTATAGTCTTATAGCTTTTCCAATATACAGTATAAAGTCAAATAAGAAAAGCTTTCAATCACTAGTGGTGAGTAAGAGAATAGTCCTGGCAGAATTAAAGTGACCATATCCGTTCTCTGACTACCTGATGCAGATTGTGCATAGCATGCATTTTTAGTCTAAGACACTACATGCTCCTCTGACTGGTCAGCACTGCTCGTGTGGACTGTACTGGTCAATCAGAGTAGATGTAGTGTCTCAGGGCCCTTTTAGACACAAGAATCTTACAGTTCTTGATTCCCTGAGCTGGTGACGTCATTGCCAGCTTGTTCGCGCTCGGGCAACCTCTTAACGAGAATCATGCATTTTTTATTCACTTATCATTGAGTGTCTCACATTCCTATGAATGATCAGAGTTTAAACTACCCGACAAGTGAACAAGCTGATTTTTATGCCGGGTAAAACTGAACCACGAACAAGAACCGCATGATTCTCGGTTGTAGTTGACTCATGTTTAAACTGAATGATTATTGTTCAGTTTTGCTTATTTGAATGATTTTCTGAAGGGTAATCATTCGGTATACACTCACCTTCAGACTTATGAGATGTACAAATACACAGTGTGCATCAGGTAGTCAGAAAAGGTGGAACAGCCATCTTTGTTTGTTCAGGACCGGAGGGTTGCTTTAAAGTGTTTTTACCTAAAAATATTCAATAAAGTCCTAGAAAACGACATCTCCCTCTATATATTCTGCTGCCCTTATATAGAGTAGGTTAAGAAAGCTAACAGATTCACGTTGATAGAACTGGAAAAGCTCTATTCATTTCTTTATTCATTAATTTGCCTTGCTTCTCTCTTTCTATAAATTCTCTTACTTTTTATAAACTGACACCTATTCTCTCTTCCTGATACAAATTCAATTTTTAGAAGTGTCTCTGCTTCTGTAGTTTTTATGAATCTTTGTCCGTGGTCCTGCTTTCACTGTATCTTTAAACTATGTCACTCTTTGCTGCTCATTTGACTCTCCTTTATTATTCATATAAGTCTTCTAGATAAGGGCACAATCAGTAATCTCCGAACAGACTATGCAAGCACAAAAGAGCAAAAGGCAATTCACGCAATGTAAAATTTGACTTTGAAGTCCATAGTTTGAAATATATGTTAGCGCTACATAAGGAGGCTACCTACAATAAAAAATAGGTCCTTAAATTCCTTTGCAGTGTGACACAGCACTGTAACAAAAATCTTCTCTAGATACATTTCCATTTATCATTACATGTCAATTTAATTCACAGTGGGAGGGCTCATTCAGATAAGCGTGTTTATGTGCGTACAATTGTGTGCACATAACCATACGTCTTTATGAATCGTTGGTTTCCTATGCTGTGTTCACATGTCCGTGTTTTACAGGTGTGCAAACGCATGCACCTGCAAAACATAGGACATGCGTGTACGTATAGGTCCGTGCTACACATCAATATTCCCAGCGGGGAGTCCCCTTGTCACTGAACACTCCTGTCTATTGTGTGACGAGGGGACTTCCCCGCGGGGAGTAAAGAATCCCCTGCCACAGCTGTCACAGCTGTGACAGCTGTGGCAGAGGATCGCAATGTTCTCCCATTGCTTTCAATTGGGCCGTCGCTGCTGCCGATGGCCCCAATGAAAGCAATGGAATGCAGGCAACTACTGCAGTGATTTTTCAGGAAAGGGCTTTAAATATAAGCCCTTCCCTGAAAATCATCCCTATCTTGTGCATAAAAAAAAAATGTAAAAATATATATATTCACCTCTCTGCTGCTGCGGGGCTCAGACACGGGGCGACCTCTCTGCATACAGCATACAGCGCGGGTGTCAGCTGTTTACTACAGCTGACACCCGCGAGCAATAGCTGCGATCGGCCATTTGGCTGATCGCGGATATTAACCCTGTAAATTCTGAGATCGGGGGAGCCGTGCAGGTGTCATGGCTGCCAGGGGCCTTCTGAAAGGCCCTAGGGCTTCCTTGAGAGACTGCCTATCAAGCCATCCCCGTGGGGTGGCTTGATAGGCTGCCTATCAGAATGCAGTATGACGTAATGCTACAGCAGGAGCGATCAAAGTATCGCATATTGTAGTACCCCAGGGGGACTTAAAAGTAAAGTTAAAAAAAGAGCAATAAAGTTTTTTTAATTGTAAAAAAAAAAAGTGATAAAACTTTAAATCACCCCTCTTTTGCCATATATATAATTAAAAAGTCTAAATAATAAAATAAAAATACATATTTGGTATCGCCACATCAGTAAAAGTCTGATCTATCAAAGTAGCACAGTATTTACCCCACACGGTGAACGTCGTCTGAAAAAAAAAAAATAAAGAACGCCAGAAATGCACTTTGTCACACTGTCTCCCAGAAAAAATCGCAATAAAAAGCGATCAAAAAGTCATATGTATTCCGAATTAGTACTAACTGAAACTACAGGACATTCCGCAAAAAATAAGCCCTTGCTGAACTACGTCGACGGAAAAATAAAAAAGCTATTGCGTGCACAAGATGACCACAGAAAATAATTGAAAAAAATTAAATGTCTTTGAAAAAAAAGAGTAGTATAGAAAAAAAAAAACTATCCAAGTTTGGTATCGTAGCAATTGTACTGACCCATAGAATAAAGTTATCATGTCGTTTTTGTTGCAGTTTGTGCACCGTAGAAACAATGGCGGAATGTCGATTTTTTTTTTTTCCTTTTACTCCACTTAGAATTTTTTAAAAGTTTTTCAGTACATTATATGATACAGTAAATGGCACCATTGAAAAATACAACTCGTCCTGCAAAAAAAAAGACCTCATACAGCTACGTCTATGGATAAATAAAGGAGTTATGATTTTTTTAAGGGGGGGGGGAGAAAAAAACGAAAATAGAAAAAAAAGGGCCGCGTCATGAAGGGGTTAATATTTTTTCTAGATGTTATTAATAGTTATAAGTTAGTAATAAATCCAACAGTTTAAAGTTTTAAAAGAAAAATATATATATTTTGTTGATTGTGCTGCTTTATTAACCCTAGACCGGTTTTATTTTTATACAACATTTTAAAAAGTCGATATATCGAAATATGGATAGTTTGCCTGTACATTTGGGGAAACTTGCGACCTGACCACAAACATACAATCATAGGGCTCAGTCACACGGGCGTTTATTGCCGCGATTTGCGCATGCGCATGCGTCCGGCGATTTTTTAAAACCATTGCTTTGCAATGGTATCGGACACATGAGCGCTTTTTATGCGCTCGTCCGATAAATTAGAGAACAGAAATCGCAGATCGCACCTATCTGCGATCTGCGATTCCTGTTCTCTTCTCTATATGCGCTCAATGGGGCCGGCGGCAGCAGCGCCGACCCCAATGAGAACATATAGAAGACAAATCATTCTTCTCTGCCACAGCTGGAACAGCTGTGGCAGAGAAGAACGATGTTTGCCCATTGAATTCAATGGAGCGGCAATACAGCCGCTCCATTGAAAGCAATGGGCTGCCGGCATGCGCGGGGTTAATTGTCGGGAAGGGGTTAAATATATAACCCCTTTCCTGCAATGCATCCTGAAAAGTGAAAAAATAAAAAAAAAGGATGTACTCACCTGCTCCCGGCAGCCTGAGATCCCCGCGGCCGTCCTGCAGTGGGTGTGAAGGGGGTGTGACTCAGGCTTGCCCCTGATTGGCTCAGCCTGAGCCAATCAGAGGCTGATCTCAGTCACACCCATTCATGAATTCATGAATGGGTGTGACTGAGACTTGCTTCTGATTGGCTCAGCGCTGAGCCAATCAGGGACAAGCCTGAGTCACATCCCCTTCACACCCACTGCAGGCCGGCCGCCGGGATCTCCAGCTGCCGGGAGCAGGTAAGTACATACATTTTTTTTATTTTTTCACTTTTCAGGATGCATTGCAGGAAAGGGGTTATATATTTAACCCCTTCCCGACAATTCATCCCACACTCGCCCGCAGCGCTTGCATTCAATGGAGCCGCTGTATTGCCGTCTCCATTGAATGCAATGCGCTGGACAGCTCCGGCCCGTTTCTAATGAAACGCGGCTAGGAGCAGATTTTCGGGCGATTTTTGGGCCGATTTTTCGGCGCCGGTCACGCGATTTGCGCATGCGCATCCGTCATGCGATGCGCAAATCGCGTGAAAAAACGCCCGTGTGACTAAGGCCATAATATACAAACAGGATAACTGTTTAACACAGAAATTCTGGTTACCTGTAAAGCTAGGACTGCGGGTGTGGAGGTCTGGTCCCAACCCTTTTGGTTCCGGGCATCCACACCAGGTAAGTCCCCCTATTAACTAATTCAACTAAATAATTCAAGTATAAGATTTTTTTCTCTGTGTCGCTACTCCATTTTTACTAGGATTGTGTGGAGGCACAGATCTGAAGAAGGCTACAAAAAAACTTCTGCTACACTGAAAGTTTCCAAGAGTACAGTGGCTGACATAATTCTTAAATGGAAGAAGTTTGGAACAACCAGGATTCTTTGTAGAACTGTCAGACCCACCAAACTAAGTAAACAGAAAAGAAGGGACTTGGTAAGAGTCAAAAACCCATGAAGGACACTGGCTAAGCTCCAAAGATCTTTTGTGCACATGGGAGACACTTCCAGAAGGTGAACCACACCTGCAGCACTCCACCAATCTGGGTTTTATGCCAGAGTGGCCAGGAAGAATCTGCTCCTCAGTAAAAGACACATGAAAGCCCACCTGGAGTTTGCCAAAAAGCACTTAAGAGACTCTCAGACTGTAAGAAACAAGATTCTCTGGTCTAATGAAACCAAGATGGAACTTTTTGAATGATTTTTGTTGTGAAAATCCTCACTAAAATCTGCATCAATAGCCACACGTGGATTTTGGTGCAAATTTACTCCATAAAGTGTGATCAAACTCTAATACTTCCAATGTTTAGTGTGTTTTACAAGCATTTCCTCTGACACCTAGCTAGTTTCCATGTGCAGAATTTTCTTCTTTGGTAACATGCCATTATTTTGTCAAAATATCAAAACTAAAATGACTGTAGGGATCAGTTATTTATCACTGTATGAATGACAATTGACTGACTTATAGAGAACAAATATGAGTACATTGTCATTAGCTAATACATGAGTTTCTTCAAACCCAGTTATATAGTAATATTTTACAGTATTGTGACTATAATTCAATTATTCTTTAGTGATGAGATTACACTGTAAACGTTTCATACATACAGATCATTATGCTGAGTGTTGTGTGTAATGGAGAGAAATTGTCCACTTGGGTATTTTGTATATTCAATTGAACACAAATGTTTTGCACATTGTGACTATTTTTTATAAAAATATAATTTTTTATTCCTCTTATTGAACAACAATGGCAGTGTGTATAATAGAAATCAGTCATCAGAATAAATGTTGTTAGATATATAATAGAAGAATGAAGCTATTCACAATCCGGAATTTTTTGAAGGGAACAATGAATCTGCCCACAAAAGAGACACATTATGTGCGTATGCACCATAATATATAGGCCATACAATTCAGCCATTACATAATAGAATAAATAAGCACAGATCAAACATGATTAACAAATTTTCACTACACAGTGTGTCACAACATTTTTCTATAGCCCACAATTCTGATCCAAAATTCTTGTGAGTGATCCCAATTGAACAGTTGAGATTCCAGATAGATTCCAAAAACTTAGGTCGGTCTCACACGAGCGATCGGGTTCCGGATGTGACCCCGCGGACCTTTTCCTGTACTGCAGATGACCATGGATGCTCGCTGTCAGACATGCACAGTATAGATTTTTTTTTTGAATATTAATCTTTCTCGTGCTGTCGCTAGGCAATGACCCACAATCTATCTGCAATGTCTATTAAGGATGGGCTGCGGGTCGGACGGCTTTGATTGGCTTCAATGTAAGCCGTCAGTGCAGAGTCTGCACAAAAATAGAACATGCTGTGATTATAAATCCGCTTTCAGAAATCGCAATTGCTATCCGCTCATTCTATTTTTTCAATGGGTGCAGAATACCAGAGTGGCAATCGTGGATTCTGCGGTTGAAATGCAGTGATGTGAGACTGGCCTAAGACAGAGAGAATCTTTCAAGATCTATAAGTTAAGTACTCTATTCCCCAATAGATTTAATAAGTAAGTTGAAACTACTTGATTTAAAAAAAAACAGGCACTACTCAGCATACTATAGCTACTGCAACAGTATATTACTGTTATTAACGTTATTAATTTTACACTGATATCAATTATTCTGCAATGCAGAATCTGCATGTATTTTGAGTTTATTTCTTTTTACATAATGATTATCTTATATAATGACCTATTTATATATTTATTTTAAAATAAAAGTGTGTATATAGATACATTTAAAAATATATGATTGTACATTTATTTATGTATCTATTAAAGATGAGCGAACACCAAAATGTTCGGGTTCGCGTTATTCGAAACGAACTTCCCGCGATGTTCGGGTGTTCGTTTCGAATAACGAACCCCATTGAAGTCAATGGGCGACCGGAACATTTTTGTATTTCGCCGATGCTCGCTAAGGTTTTCATGTGTGAAAATCTTGGCAATTCAAGAAAATGATGGGAACGACACAGCAAGTTCTCCTCTGCCACAGCTGTAACAGCTGTGGCAGAGAAGAACGATGTTAGCCCATTGAATTCAATGGAGCCGTCAATACAGCCGACTCCACTGAATGCAATGGGCTGCCGGCGATCGCGGGATGAATTGTCGGAAAGGGGTTAAATATATAAGCCCTTTCCTGCAATTCATCCAGAAATGTGTAAAAATAAAAAATATATATATACTCACCTGGTGCCGGCAGAAGGAGTTCAGCGCGGCAGGCTGCAGTTCTCCTGAACTGCTCTGAACAGCTGTGAGTAGTATTCAGCAGCCGGGGATTTAAAATCCCCACCTGCTGAATAAGATGCCTCTGATTGGTCACAGCCTGACCAATCAGAGGCCAGCCCTCACTCACACCCATTCATGAATTCATTGAATTCATGAATGGGTGTGAGTGAGGGCTGGCCTCTGATTGGTCAGGCTGTGACCAATCAGAGGCATCTTATTCAGCAGGCGGGGATTTTAAATCCCCGGCTGCTGAATACTACTCACAGCTGTTCAGAGCAGTTCAGGAGAACTGCAGCCTGCCGCGCTGAACTCCTTCTGCCGGCACCAGGTGAGTATATATATATTTTTTATTTTTACACATTTCTGGATGAATTGCAGGAAAGGGCTTATATATTTAACCCCTTTCCGACAATTCATCCCGCGATCGCCGGCAGCCCATTGCATTCAGTGGAGTCGGCTGTATTGCCGGTTCCATTGAATTCAATGGGCAAACATCGTTCTTCTCTGTCACAGCTGTTACAGCTGTGGCAGAGAAGAAGGATTTGTCTTCTATATGTTCTCAATGGGGTTGGCGCTGCTGCCGCCGGCCCCATTGAGCGCATATAGAAAAGATTTCTCAGGGAAGAAAGTTAAAGTAACCCGAACATCCGAACATCGTGTGGTGTTCGTTACGAATAACGAACATCCCGAACACCCTAATATTCGCCCGAGCATCAAGCTCGGACGAGTACGTTCGCTCATCTCTAGTATCTATGTACCTCTTTTATCTAAATATTCAGGCTATGAATTGCTTCCATTAATTATTTGTTTATTACCTTTAAAAAGGGGAAGATTTCATATGTATCTTTAATTCAATTTGTTTTATATGTTGTGATCGCTGGCATGTGGGGATTGGTGGAGATTTCCATTATGTTAGACCAGGGGTCCCCAACTCCAGTCTTCAGGGACCACCAACAGGTCATGTTTTCAGGATCTCCTATAGTAAGAACACCTGTGGCAATGTCTGAGGCACCGACAATAATTACATCACCTGTGCAATACTGAGGAAATCCTGAAAACATGACCTGTTGGGGGCCCTGAGGACTTGAGCTGGGGAACACTGCGTTAGACGCTCTGTTTTTCCCGCTGATATCCTCTATTTAAATGTTCTTCCCTCTCCTGCTCTTGTATTGTGGCCTGACTAAGAAGTCTGCCTGACTTTGTAATACGTAGCCCTAATAAAAATTATTATTGATCCCTTCTGGCTTCACTGATAAAAGACAGCAATACTGCTACTCCGATTTTTTTCATACACTTATCATCAATATCTGGTATTTGATTCTGCTACCTTGAATGTGGAGGTAAAGAAAGGAGTGACAAATTAACATTAAAAATATGAGTAAATAGCAGAAATTAGAACACGATGGCTTCAAAATATCAAAACTCCTACCAGGGGTATTCAAAAAAAACCTCATGTGTGGTGAAAAGTTGATTATGAAGGCTATGATATAAATGCAAGAAACAGTAAAAGCCTATTCTTGGTATGAAAAAGACATTCTCTCAGTCTTGAAAAAAAAACATATGATGTCTCCAGAATAAAGATCAGCCAAAGTAGTTATATTGTATGTTTCCTAAGAAGAGTACGCTATAAATGGACATCAGCTGAGGAAAACACAAATTAAGTTTGTGAAAGCCATCATCTGCTTCATAGAAAGCCATACCTTAGGGGCCAATCTGAATATGGGGAGTAAAATGCATGGCATAACCAGAAGACATTCTAGAATAGGCCATAAAATCTGCTAAATCATAAGTGCTGTTCCGAATTAGGGAGAGGATCAGAAGTGCTCCAATATCTTATAGAATGCAATTGTTCCAATAGAAACAATACAAAAACAAGTCTGGTAGCACCATTCTCCCAAGTTGTTTAGGGTGCTGCAGGACAGAAAGTTTAAAGGGATTATCCAAATTGTACGGTCTCGGTACAATACCTTCCCCTTTAAGTAACATAACAAATTGTCATATACTCACCTCTCCCTGCTCCTACTGTGCCCCATTATAGTGCTATGTCCTTCCCTCCAGTCTCTGTTTACAGATGATACAACTCAGGTAAGCCCTTTAAGTTTGTGGCAGGATGATTTTTAGACAAATCATGCTATGAGTTCACTTGGTGAAAAAAGGATTGAGGGATTTGAGTTGAAAACATGCTCTAATACATAAAGTAATTTGGGCATAATCATTTTTTACCAAATTTGCATATCCATACACATGGTAAATTTCAATTCAGCATAGTCTAGTAAAGGTAATACATTATGATGATTATATGCAAGATAGGGTTCTTCGGTGATAAAGATACCAAAATATGCAGATTTGTTAACCACTTGCAGTTTGTTGAGTATAGAAGGCCCCAACTAATGTTTTGGATTTAGAGGCATATACACAGACTTCCCCCAATTAATTTAAGTACCAGAGTGAGTACCTAAGTCAACTATAAGCCCAACAGTCTGCTGGAGAGTCTGAACATGTGATGACATACAAAGAATCAGGTCATCGGTATATAATCTAATTTTGTCAGTACAGATGATATACAGTACAGTATAAAAGATATACCATGGTAGCATGGAGACTGGAGAACTTTAAAAGCAAGTGCTTCTATAAACACCACAAAAAGAAGAGAGGACAATAAGCATCCATGGCGAGTACCCCTTTAACGTCTGAATGAGAGAAGACACGGCCACTGAAGCCTATATTGGCTCTTGGGGATTTGTAAATAGTAGTAATCCAGTGAAGAAAACCATCACCAAAACCAAATCTCATGAGGACTCTCAGAAACAAAGGCCACGCAACAGAATCAAAGGCTTTGGCTACATCCAGTGAGGCCAAGGTCCAATCCCGATTAAAGCGATACCCCAGCTATGAGAGCATCTGTACCCAACAGATGTTATCTATAGTAGACCTTCAGGGTGAATAATGGAAGTTACAACAGAATTAAGGCACAAGGTCAGAATTTTTGTTAGAATATTAGAATTGGAATTCAGTAGGGAAGTAGGCATATTGGAGTAACAGTCTAATGGATTTTTATTACTTTTAAGAATAATAACTACATTAGCTTCAGAGAAGGAAGGGGATAGATAACCTACTTCAAAAGTTGTATTGAGTGTTTGAAGTAACAGGGGAAAGATGATATCTAGATACTTATAATATACTGTACCTTAATAAGTGTCCCACCAAGGCCAGGTGATTTGCACCTGGACTAGTCTCCTACAGCTGTCTGGATATCATCTAGAGCAGCATTTCCCAAACTGTGCTCTGTGGAGCCCTTGGGGCTTTAAAAAGGGCTTCATGGCAGAAAACGTTTGGGAACCACTAAAGAAATATTGTGGTATCCCAGAGCAGGACTCTGACCCCACCAAATATGTTAAGATGAATATTTGTGACTTAATATTGTTTGCAGTATGTACTTGAGATTTTATTATGTTCTAGAATGATAATTTATGTTTACAAATATACTTAAACACTGTCTTGTGCCTTATAGGTAGTGGCTTAGGTAGAACACAGCTTAGAAAGACTTTAACAGCATAGTATTTCAGTTACACACATTACAACCAATCAACATCAGGCTAGTAGGGGGAGCTAACTTTATATAAATGTAGACACTTATCTAGAAAGTTTATAATCTAGCTGCTAGGATAGGATTAAATTTACTCACTGCTACAACCTGCTTTAAGGCTCATTTACATGCAAAGACAATCTTTCAATTGATTGAAAGATTGACAGTTCTATCGATCATTTTGCATAAAGTGCTAATGGACACTAATGTCCATTAGCACTTTATCAGCTTTATTTGCATGTAAATGAGCTTCGGGGAGCTGTTTGCAGAAAACAGCAGGTGGTCTGAGCTCTGCACATAGCTCCTTTGTTCTTGTATGGGCTGTCCGCTGAATACAATGTAATCTCTGACTCCGGTGGAGAACACAGCATGCGTTCCCTGTTATCTACTCTCCGCCTGAAAGATGAATTTTAAACTCACCTTAAAATCATTGTTCAGCCGAAAAGCAAACAATGGTAGCATTTACACGCAACGATTATCACTCACGTGCCATTGTTTGAATGAATTTTGAGCAATAATCATTGCATGTAAATGGGGCTTTACTCCTGGCCAAGGTAAAGAGGGTTTTAAGAGGCCGACTACTATGTATCCTACCCCTGGATCCCTCAATGGAGTCCAGAATCCAGCTAACATAGGATTGGAAATTAATGGATAAAAGGCTCCCAGGGAAAGCTACAAAATCCACACCAGCAAGCTAGAGTGTAAAGGGTTAAAGCCATCACCATGAGGATGACATTGATTCTTGCAAAGAATTGTGCCTTCAGCTTTATGGATCTTATATCGTCAAGCTTTTGGAACACACAAACATGAGTTTAACAGTTTTTTCCCCTGTCTCTCTGGACTTATTTTGAGGCACACACTGCACATCACCATCTACACACCAGGGAGCATAAACTAGCCCCGATGCATCTTACCATCACATCCCACCCACTTTACTAATGGGAAGATTGGGAGGCAACACACCATGACAAGTATTAGGCATACCATCCCTCCACTTGATGCACTGCCAGCTGTGATTATTACATGCTCAAAGGAGATCTGCAGAAAGCATAAAGAGACAATGCAATCCTCTCCACTGAAGTCAGTCATTGACATCTTTTGGTGATGTAAAGAGAATGAGAGTCATTGGCCACTATTCTGAGTCAATCAGCGTAAGCCATGGAGCACTGAATAGATCCTTGAGTACAGGGGTGTACCTAAAGGCTCAGGGGCCCTGGTGCAAAAGTTCAGTTCGGGCCCCCCCCAGGCCCTTTTTACCCTTGTCCTGTAGCTATGCCTGAGGGCCAATGCCCACGTGCGGATTTTATTTATAAAATCCGCATGTGGACCCTCACGGGAGATCCGTGCATCTTTCTGCCCATAGGGATGCATTGGCATCACTAGGGCAGCTAAAAGCATGCAGATGGGATTCCTTCCCAGAGTGCGGGTCACACGCACAGGAAGAAATCGCAGCATGCTCTATTTTCCTGCGGATCTGCCACACGGACAGCTCCTGCAGCTTTCATTGAAGCTTATGGAAGCTATTCGTATCTGCGGCACAGCCGTAGCTGTTTTTGTACTGTGCTGCGGATACGTGAGAGAACAGGAGATTTTTTAAAATATTGGTGCACATGCACGCGGCACGCCCGCCGACCGGAAGAAAGAAGATCAGTCCTGCACAGAGGGGAGCCCCGCAGCGTCCAGAGAGGTAAGTATAATGTATTTTCCCTCTCCATGTCCGTGGGCATGTACGGATTTCACTGCGGGATTCAGCAGTGAAATCTGTGCGTGCACGTGGGCATGAGGCCTAGGAGAGATAGATAGATAGATAGATAGATAGATAGATAGATAGATAGATAGATAGATAGATAGATAGATAGATATAGGAGATAGATAGATATAGGAGATAGATAGATAGGAGATAGAGAGATAGATAGGAGATAGATAGATAGATAGATAGATAGATAGATAGATAGATAGATAGATAGATAGATAGATAGATAGATAGATATAGGAGATAGATAGATATGAGATAGATAGATAGATAGATAGATATATGGGATAGATAGATAGATAGATAGATAGATAGATAGATAGATATGAGATAGATAGATAGATAGATAGATAGGAGATATATAGATATATGAGATAGGTAGATATATAGATAAATAGATAGATAGATAGGAAGGGTAGATAGATAGGAGATAGATAGATATATGGGATAGATAGATAGGAGATAGATAGATAGATAGATAGATAGATAGATAGATATGAGATAGATAGATAGATAGATAGATAGTAGAGATGAGCGAACGTACTCGTCCGAGCTTGATGCTCGGGCGAATATTAGGGTGTTCGGGATGCTCGTTACTCTTAACGAGCACCACGCAGTGTTCGGGTTACTTTCACTTTAATCTCTGAGACGTTAGCGCGCTTTTCTGGCCAATTGAAAGACAGGGAAGGCATTACAACTTCCCCCTGTGATGTCCAAGCCCTATACCACCCCCCTGCTGTGAGTGGCTGGCGAGATCAGATGTCACCCGAGTATAAAAAATCGGCCCCTCCCGCGGCTCGCCTCAGATGTGTTGTGAGTTAGCTGAGGGAAAGTGCTGCCATGTTGGAGCTGCTGTAGGGAGAGTGTTAGGAGTGAGTGTAGGCTGCAAGAACCCCAACGGTCCTTCTTAGGGCCACATCTATCCGTGTGCAGTACTGTGGAGGCTGCTGTTAGCAGTGTTGCACAATTTTTTTTTTTTCAAAATCGGCTGTGCAGAGCATTGCGCCCTGCAGTAATACTACAGGGACAGAAGTGGTGGTTAGGCAGGGAGAGTGTTAGGAGTGAGTGTAGGCTTCAAGAACCCTAACGGTCCTTCTTAGGGCCACATTTAACCGTGTGCAGTACTGTGCAGGCTGCTGTTAGCAGTGTTGCATATTTTTTTTTTTTCAAAATCGGCTGTGCAGAGCATTGCGCCCTGCAGTAATACTACAGGGACAGAATTGTGTAGGCAGGGCCAGAAGACATATATTATTGATTGAATATAGTCAGTGGGCCTTTTCTTTAAAAAAAAAAGGGAAACATTCTATTTGGCCTGCCTCTGACAGTCCTCAGCGTTCTGGGTACGTGTGCGGTGGGTGGAGAACGTAAAGAAATCATACGCAGCCAGCTACGTTTAACAGCAGGCTTGCGCCAATTTATTTCCTGGCTGGGAAAAATCACCGCTCTGCTGCACTTCATATAACACTGCAGTTCTGTGGAACACATTTCTTATCTGATTGAATATAGTCAGTGGGCCTTCCCTTTAAAAAAAAAAGGGAAACATTCTATTTGGCCTGCAGGCTTGCGCCAATTTATTTCCTGGCTGGGAAAAATCACCGCTCTGCTGCACTTCATATAACACTGCAGTTCTGTGGAACACATTTCTTATCTGATTGAATATAGTCAGTGGGCGTTCCCTTTAAAAAAAAAAGGGAAACATTCTATTTGGCCTGCAGGCTTGCGCCAATTTATTTCCTGGCTGGGAAATCACTGGTAATACAGCATGCTGAGGGGTAGGCCTAGAGGACGTGGACGTGGCCGAGGACACGTAGGCCCAAGTGAGGGTGTGGGCACAGGCCGAGCTCCTGATCAAGGTGTATCGCAGCGGACTGCTGCGCGATTAGGAGAGAGGCACGTTTCTGGCGTCCCCACATTCATCGCCCAATTAATGGGTTCACGCGGGAGACCTTTATTAGAAAATGAGCAGTGTGAGCAGGTCCTGTCGTGGATGGCAGAAAGTGCTTCGAGCAAGCTATCATCCACCCACAGTTCTGCGCCGTCCAGTGCTGCAAATCCGAATCCTCTGGCTGCTGCTCCTCCTTCCTCCCAGCCTCCTCACTCCACTACAATGACACATGCTCAGGAGCGGGAAGACTCCCAGGAACTGTTCTCGGGCCCCTGCTCAGATTGGGCAGCAGTGGTTCCTCTCCCACCAGAGGAGTTTATCGTCACTGATGCCCAACCATTGGAAAGTTCCCGGGGTCCGGGGGATGAGGCTGGGGACTTCCGGCAACTGTCTCAAGACCTTTCAGTGGGTGAGGAGGACGATGACGATGAGACACAGTTGTCTTGCAGTGAGGTAGTAGTAAGGGCAGTAAGTGCGAGGGAGGAGCGCACAGAGGATTCGGAGGAAGAGCAGCAGGACGATGAGGTGACTGACCCCACCTGGTGTGCAACGCCTACTCAGGACAGGTCTTCAGAGGGGAAGGCAAGGGCAGCAGCAGGGCAGGTTGCAAGAGGCAGTGCGGTGTCCAGGGGTAGAGGCAGGGCCAGACCGAATAATCCACCAACTGTTTCCCAAAGTGCACCCTCGCGCCACGCCACCCTGCAGAGGCCGAGGTGCTCAAAGGTCTGGCAGTTTTTCACAGAGACGCCTAACGACCAACGGACAGTGGTGTGCAACCTTTGTCGCGCCAAGATCAGCCGGGGAGCCACCACCAACAGCCTCACCACCACCAGCATGCGCAAAAATATGATGGCCAAGCACCCCACAAGGTGGGACGAAGGCCGTTCACCGCCTCCGGTTTGCACCGCTGCCTCTCCCCCTGTGCCCCAACCTGCCACTGAGATCCAACCCCCCTCTCAGGACACAGGCACTACCGTCTCCTGGCCAGCACCCACACCCTCACCTTCGCTGTCCTCGGCCCCATCCACCAATGTCTCGCACCGCACCGTCCAGCCGTCGCTAGCGCAAGTGTTTGAGCGCAAGCGCAAGTACGCCGCCACGCACCCGCACGCTCAAGCGTTAACCGTCCACATAGCCAAATTTATCAGCCTGGAGATGCTGCCGTATAGGGTTGTGGGAACGGAGTCCTTCAAAAGTATGATGGCGGCGGCGGCCCTGCGCTACTCAGTTCCCAGTCGCCACTACTTTTCCCGATGTGCCATCCCAGCCCTGCACGACCACGTCTCCCGCAACATTGTACGCGCCCTCACCAATGCGGTTAGTGCCAAAGTCCACTTAACAACGGACACGTGGACAAGCACAGGCGGGCAGGGCCACTACATCTCCCTGACGGCACATTGGGTGAATTTAGTGGAGGCTGGGACAGAGTCAGAGCCTGGGACCGCTCACGTCCTACCCACCCCCAGAATTGCGGGCCCCAGCTCGGTGGTGGTATGTTCGGTGGTGTATGCTTCCTCCACTAAAGCACCCCCCTCCTCCTCCTCCTCAACCTCTGCCTCGCAATCTAGATGTGTCAGCAGCAGCAGGACGTCGCCAGCAGTCGGTGTCGCGCGGCGTGGCAGCACAGCGGTGGGCAAGCGTCAGCAGGCCGTGCTGAAACTACTCAGCTTAGGAGATAAGAGGCACACGGCCCACGAACTGCTGCGGGGTCTAACAGAGCAGACCAACCGTTGGCTTGCGCCGCTGAGCCTCCAACAGGGCATGGTCGTGTGTGACAACGGCCGTAACCTGGTGGCGGCTCTGCAGCTCGGCAGCCTCACGCACGTGCCATGCCTGGCCCACGTCTTTAATTTGGTGGTTCAGCGCTTTCTGAAAAGCTACCCACGCTTGTCAGACCTGCTCGGAAAGGTGTGCCGGCTCAGCGCACATTTCCGCAAGTCCAACACGGACGCTGCCACCCTGCGCACCCTGCAACATCGGTTTAATCTGCCAGTGCACCGACTGCTGTGCGACGTGCCCACACGGTGGAACTCTACGCTCCACATGTTGGCCAGGCTCTATGAGCAGCGTAGAGCTATAGTGGAATACCAACTCCAACATGGGCGGTGCAGTGGGAGTCAGCCTCCTCAATTATTTTCAGAAGAGTGGGCCTGGTTGGCAGACATCTGCCAGGTCCTTGGAAAGTTTGAGGAGTCTACCCAGGTGGTGAGCGGCGATGCTGCAATCATTAGCGTCACCATTCCTCTGCTATGCCTCTTGAGAAGTTCCTTGCAAAGCATAAAGGCAAATGCTTTGCGCTCGGAAACGGAGGCGGGGGAAGACAGTATGTCGCTGGATAGTCAGAGCACCCTCCTGTCTATATCTCAGCGCGTTAAGGAGGAGGAGGAGAAGCATGAGGAGGATGAGGAGGAGGGGGAAGAGACAGCTTGGCCCGCTGCTGACGGTACCCATGCTGCTTGCCTGTCATCCTTTCAGCGTGTATGGCCTGAGGAGGAGAAGGCGGAGGAGGAGGAGGAGGAGGATCCTGAAAGTGATCTTCCTAGTGAAGACAGCCATGTGTTGCGTACAGGTACCCTGGCACACATGGCTGACTTCATGTTAGGATGCCTTTCTCGTGACCCTCGCGTTGCACGCATTCTGGCCACTACGGATTACTGGGTGTACACACTGCTCGACCCACGGTATAAGGAGAACCTTTCCACTCTCATTCCCGAAGAGGAAAGGGGTTCGAGAGTGTTGCTATACCACAGGACCCTGGCGGACAAGCTGATGGTCAAATTCCCATCCGACAGCGCTAGTGGCAGAAGGCGCAGTTCTGAGGGTCAGGTAGCAGGGGAGGTGCGGAGATCGAGCAGCATGTTCAGCACAGGCAGTGCAACACTCTTTAAGGCCCTGGACAGCTTTATGGCTCCCCACCAAGACTGTGTCACCGCTCCCCAGTCAAGGCTGAGTCGGCGGGAGCACTGTAAAAGGATGGTGAGGGAGTACGTAGCCGATCGCACGACCGTCCTCCGTGACGCCTCTGCCCCCTACAACTACTGGGTGTCGAAGCTGGACACGTGGCCTGAACTCGCGCTGTATGCCCTGGAGGTGCTTGCTTGTCCTGCGGCTAGCGTCTTGTCAGAGAGGGAGTTTAGTGCGGCTGGGGGAATCATCACAGATAAGCGTACACGCCTGTCAACCGACAGTGCCGACAGGCTTCGCCTGTCAACCGACAGTGCCGACAGGCTTACACTCATCAAGATGAACAAAGCCTGGATTTCCCCAGACTTCTCTTCTCCACCAGCGGACAGCAGCGATACCTAAGCAATACGTAGGCTGCACCCGCGGATGGAAGCATCGTTCTCTCTCACCATCCAAAACGGGGACATTTCTGCTTCATCAATCTGTGTATAATATTCCTCCTCCTCCTCCTGCTCCTCCTCCTGAAACCTCACGTAATCACGCCGAACGGGCAATTTTTCTTAGGGCCACAAGGCTCACTCATATAATTTTTCTAAACAATTTTTATACGTTTCAATGCTCTTAAAAGCGTTGAAACTTTAACTTGAACCAATTTTTTGTTAAACTGGGCTGCCTCCAGGACTAGTTACCACTTAAACCACATTAACCATAGCGATTAATGCGTTTCACCTGCCATCTTGGTTGGGCATGGCCAATTTTTTCTGAGGTACATTAGTACTGTTGCTACACCAATTTTTTTGGGCCCTCACCTACAGTGTAATCATTGTAATTTCTATGTTCTTCGCCTGCACTCATGGTACAGAAAGGTGTGTGGGGTTGGCCTACACTTTTGCTACATAAATGTAACTGGGGCCTTGTCTATACTGCAGCTACTGAAATGTGAAAGAGACTGTTATCTCCCTAAACTGCTGCAATGGGAATTGTTACTGGGGCTTGTCTTGAGTGCTACTATTACTGAAATGGAACTAAGACTGCGCTCCTCCTATACTGCTGCTTCGGAATTGTTACTGCGGCCTGTCTTGAGTGCTACTATTACTGAAATGGAACTAAGACTGCGCTCCCCCTATACTGCTGCTAGTGATATGTTAGTGGGGCCTGTCCCTAATACTACCGCTGAAATGTTAATAATTCTGGGCTCTGCCTATACCGCAGCTAATGGTATGTCACTGGGGTGTGGAAACAGAGGCTTCACAAAGACATGATGGCGGCGAGGCCATTTCCCACCAACGCTGTTACTGTTAAGGTGCATATAACCACGGACACGTGGAGAGGACACATAGTGCCTCCAAAACATCCCCCTCCTCCTCCAACAATGAAAACATTCTTGGCAAATACCTTTGCATTGGTCCGTCTGGTGGCAGTCCAAGAATTTCACCTTTAACGGCACAACAAGAGAGCACCACCACCATCCCCCCGCCACGGACCACTTAATCATGGCCACATTCCGAAAAGCAACTACATAAAACCGCGCTACTAGGTCCGCAGTCACCACCACATTACCACCAACGAGGTTACTGTTAAGGTACATATTACCAGTCTGACTGGGGCATGCAGTGTGGGCCAAAGCCCACCTGTATTGTATCTGACGTTAGCTCTGCTGAGTAGGGCACTGCAATGGGATATATTTATGTACCACTGGTGGGTTCCAGGGAGCCACCCATGCTGTAGGTGCACACGGAGTTTAACCTACATCTGTCCACTTCTAAAGAACCCCAGTCTGACAGGGGCATGCAGTGTGGGCCGAAGCCCACCTGCATTAAGCACGACATTACTACCTCAGCTGTGTTGGGCAATGCAATGGGATATATTTATGTACCGCCGGTGGCTTCCTGGCACCCACCCATGCTGTAGGTGCACACGGAGTTTAACCTACATCTGTCCACTTCTAAAGAACCCCAGTCAGACTGGGGCATGCAGTGTGGGCCGAAGCCCACCAGCATTAAGCACGACATTACCTCAGCTGTGTTGGGCAATGCAATGGGATATATTTATGTACCGCCGGTGGCTTCCTGGCACCCACCCATGCTGTAGGTGCACACGGAGTTTAACCTACATCTGTCCACTTGTAAAGAACCCCAGTCTGACTGGGGCATGCAGTGTGGGCCGAAGCCCACCTGCATTAAGCACGACATTACTACCTCAGCTGTGATGGGCAATGCAATGGGATACATTTATGTACAGCGGGTGGGTTCCAGGGAGCCACCCATGCTGTGGGTGCACACGGAATTCCCATTGCGGAGTTGTACCTGCCTGTGACTATTTATAAAAAACCACGGTCTGACTGGGGCGTGCAGACACCTTGACAGAATGAAAAGTGTGTGGCACATAGGTTCCCCATTGCTATGCCCACGTGTGCAGCTCCAGTTGGAGGTGGCACAGGATTGGATTTCTCATTGCTTCTGTACAGCATTGTGGGCTATCGCCCCGCCCCTTTTAAAGAGGGTCGCTGCCTAGCCGTGCCAACCCTCTGCAGTGTGTGCCTGCTTTTCCTGTGGCAGACGCACTTATAAATACACATGAGGGTGGTGTGGCATGAGGGCAGCTGAAGGCTGGGCAGGGACAGTTTGGTGTGCGCTGTGGACACTGGGTCTTGGGGGGGTGGGGTGGGCAGCATGTAACCCAGGAGAAGGGGCAGCGGAGTGTCATGCAGGCAGTTATTGTGCTTTGTTGGAGGTAGTGTGGTGCTTAGCTAAGGTATGCCATGCTAATGAGGGCTTTTCAGAAGTAAAAGTTGTTGGGAGGGGAGGGGCCCCACTCTTGCCGGTATTGTGGCTTAATAGTGGGACCTGTGAACTTGAGATGCAGCCCAACATGTAGCCCCTCGCCTGCCCTATCCGTTGCTGTGTCGTTCCCATCACTTTCTTGAATTGCCCAGATTTTCACACATGGAAACCTTAGCGAGCATCGGCGAAATACAAAAATGCTCCGGTCGCCCATTGACTTCAATGGGGTTCGTTACTCGAAACGAACCCTCGAGCATCGCGAAAAGTTCGTCCCGAGTAACGAGCACCCGAGCATTTTGGTGCTCGCTCATCTCTAATAGATAGATAGATAGATATGAGATAGATAGATAGATATGAGATAGATAGATGGATAGATAGCTAGATAGATATGAGATAGATAGATAGATAGATAGATAGATAGATATGAGATAGATAGATATGAGATAGATAGATAGATAGATAGATAGATATGAGATAGATAGATAGATAGATAGATAGATAGATAGATAGATAGATAGATAGATAGATAGATATGAGATACAGACACATACCCTGGTGCCCAGACTGCCTCTCTGCTGAGGAGAGCAGCTGTACACATTGTCGGCAGGACTGAAGCAGCAGGGAGATGATCTCATCCCTGCTCCACTCGATGCCTTGCTGTGCTGTGCCCGTGTGCGGTGAGTCTGCTTCTGTTTCCTCTCTGCTCTTTCCCCATCCCCCCTCCTCTTCCTCTGTCTTCTCTTCAAGTCCTCCCCTTCCCTTCTCCTACTCTACTCTCTGGCTCGTGCTGTCGGCCGCCCGGACTGCACTAACTTAGCAAGCGGCGGCCGACAGCGCGAAGTGAAAGTAAAGCAGTATATGCTGGAGGGGAGCCCCTGGGCCCCCTCAAGCGCAAGGGCCGGGTCGCCGTTGCAACCCTGGCACCCCCTGCCGGTACGCCTATGCTTGAGTAATCATTTAATATCTGTTAAGGTAGCTTTTTGTCATTGCAATTTCAGAGAAAAATCTGGGAAGATGGATATCAGAGAGTTTTCAAAGCCTATTTCCTTTGTGCCTTGGGCATATTGTAAGATCTAATCTGTCTTTGATTTATGTAAGTGAGACAATAGGGGGCATAGGCTGGCTTCTGGAGAAGGAGGAGGGCAGATGAAAGGCAGATGAAACCAAAGGCAGATGAAAAACTTGCACCTGAGAAGGTAGCTTTCAGCCATGTTTCTATGAAAATGTCTCGGTTATGGTCCTCAGCTTGCTGCAGTAGACTCACAACTCTGATATTATTGTGCAGCCGATTGTCCAGATTGTCTGTTTTTTGTTTCAGGATCTCCGCTGGTTTAGTAAGTGCTAATATAACAAAGGAAATCTTTGCACTGTGGTTCTCTAAAGCTGATTACGATTTTCATTAATTTTATTAGATGTTGGAAAGACTAAAAATATACATTGAAACATATATAAACAATGCCGTCATTATTCAATAAACATCGGATATAGAATGCCTCATGGAAGATTATACTCCTGTTAGAATGTCATTCACATCTAATAAAATTGTAAAGAGCAAACTCCTTCCTTTTACCAATTCAAAAGTGTTGTTGGCAGGAATAATTATCTTGAGATATGACTGCCAGAACATAAACAACAACAAAAAAGGGGGTAAGGTGGGGTTGTTGGGGTCAAGACACGAGGGTTGTAGAGAGGGGAGGGGATGGTTTAAAGTTGGGCGTCTTCCTGTCTGCTTGGCCTATGAAATTCTTCCAATCTGATGGTTTCTTTTGAGCCACTTTCTGTTAAACAAGAGGTGTAGAGGAGGCACTAAAAGTCTGTCTAAGGTCACGGGGGGGGGGGGGGGGAGTCTGGGCTAAGGCCGTGGGGTTCCAGATCTGCATAGTTAGGGAATGTTGATACCAGGATGCCCAAGTACAATCAAAGAGTTCCTCTGGTCCATCAGGAGAGAGGCCAATTTCTCATTGGTCATCAAACACGACAATTGAACCTTAACAAGGTCAATGCTAACCGAGGCCTTCCTCCAGGAGCGTGTAATAGCCACTCGAGCAGATAAAAAGACTCTGGAAGTGTTTGTAAATCCTGTCTCAACAAGCTGATGTCCACCTACACCTCATTAATTTTACCTGCGCTGATGGTGGCAAATACTTGCTCAGATCTTAAAGGCAATGTCCACGGGCACAATCTGCACGGACGATCCACACTTCAAGCCGCTCATAGACAAGCAATTTAAGTATGTGGATTTGTTTTACAGAAAAAATGCAGCATCTTATGTGAACAAATCGCAGCATGCTTCATTTTGCTGCAGTTCCCACCCAGACGGCTTCCATTGAAGACAATGGAAGCCGTCCGATCTGCGGCCCACCCCCAGCTGACACTGCGGACGGGCCATGGATCCTGCGGTACAGCAGGAGATTTCCAAAAAAAAACCTCACTGCACGTGTGTGGTGGCGCGCCGGTCGGCGCTTCTGCCTACATCTGTAGTGGAGAAGATAGAAGACCCGCAGAGCCATATAGAGGATCCGGAAGGGTAAGTAGTGTCCTTGTCCATGGGCAGGGTGGGATTCTGATGCGGGCTTCCGCTCACGGAATCCGACATACCCGTGGACATTAGGCTTTAGAGTAGGCTCCATGCCATTAGGCAGTAAATCAGGATCTAGGGTCTCCTGAATGCCCTTATTGCGAATTACTTCAGTTTAATCATTCAGTCCGCACTTCTCTGAACCAAACTATGTAACATATTCAAAAAAAGTGTGGAAGCCTTGACTAGTTTATAGCTGACTGTGGCTTTATCACTATATCACATATAACGCAAAATTTGCAGTATTACCAACTGTCAGTCTTTACTGTCATTAAACACCATGCTCTTTGCTGCACCATAACAACCATAATAAACATATAACAATCATTACATCATCCTACCGTATTAACATAACCAGTCTAAACATAGCGCCATAATGAACACCGTTCAGAAGCATTAACCTTTCATGCAGTCCCATAAAGTCCAAGACTCTATGACAGTGTTCCCCAACGCCAGTCCTCAGGGACCACCAACAGGTCATGTTTTCTGGATTTCCTCAGTATTGCACAGGTGATATAATTATTGTCAGTCCTCAGACATTGCCACAGGTGTTCTTACTATAGGATATCCTGAAAACATGACCTGTTGGGGGTCCCTGAGGACTGGAGTCGGGGACCCCTGCTCTTGGAGACTAGGCGATTTTGTACATAACAGAATAGGAGAAAGACAGCACTCATGAGCGTTACTAGTAACCACTTCACTGGCAATGAGCCTATCCTTACTGCTCAGTCATTTACAGCGGTGTAACAAGGTACCATGTAATAGATATTGATCCACACATGCAACCAAATATACAGCCATAAGCTCTAATGTTCCAATCATCATTATCATTACAGTTTACATCTAAAATATATTTCTTTGCTGTCTGCCTGTGAATAGTGTATACACTAGAGCAGCAAGGATGTCATCAACCATGAAACATATATAGCAGTACAATGCAAAACAATGGCGACCCTCCCAAAGGTCAACTAATCACAGTTCAAGGAAAAAATGTTACTGAACAAAACCCACTAAATAAAGGCCAATATTACCATCAGACTGGGCATATATTCATTAGTTCTACACAGGCGCTCTGTAGATAATACAGTAGAGTTAAATCCAGTAACTCACAAGTGATATTTTCCCTGGAGTGTTTCTTTTTCCTTTTCTTCTCTATCTGTCCCAGACCACATAGAGGACTTCTTTCAGCTACAACACATCCTTGCAGAGTTTGTCAACCAGACATCTTTCTTTACTCGTTTTTCCAGCATCCTCCCCACCTTTCCCCATCCACTACATAAACACCCCATCACAGTAACCCAGATCCAATAGTGCCCCCAAAGATAAATGTATCCCACAAACAATAGTACACCTCTCTTTGTAACACAATAGCATTGTCCCAAGCACAGTGGTGTCCCCCTTTGTGTCTAGTAATGTGGTTCCTTAACGTAACCCTCCATTTTCAGGACAAAATGTGTTACCTGGCACCATCCTTTCTCCCTGTGCTGATGCCAATCTGCCTGTTCCTGGGGCTCCTCTTCATTCTTCCAAGTGGCACTTTTGCCGTTACCTGATGCACACTGTGCATCGATAGTCAGACACAGCATGCTGATTTCAGATTGGCCAGTGCTGGTCATGTGAGCAGTACTGGCGAATTAGTGCAGCATGTAATATCTTAGACTACTGATGCACCATCAGTGCTCAGTATGCATTGGGTAGTCTAAGAATCATATCAGCCTGCTAGGAAGAATGTAGAAAAGCCCTGGAAACAGGTGGATCAGCATCAGAAGAGGAAGAAAGAACAGCACCAGCTAATCTAACTCCCTCCTCCAGTACCTGGAATAATATATAGAGTTGTTTTAATAGGGTCCTCTTTGCTCCCCAAATATAACACTATTCCAACATCTAACAACTGCGGTTTTCTTCTTGCCTGCGCCGTCAGCCACCGACTGCAGATGATTCCATGCAGTAATGTTATTTTATCTCCTGTGCCAGGCTGCTGCCATAAAGAGTGTGTCTGTGATGTCTTGTAGGCCACAGAGCTATAGCATCCTCTGGCCTACAAAACTTAATGACGAGGCAGGAGACCATAGTTTTCAACTGTTCCCACATTCAGAGGGTACAAATTCACATTTCACTTTGCCGTAAAACTCCCATACATAACTAACATTAAAGAGAAAATGAGAAACACTTTCCCCTATAATTATATAGCCCAGTGGGGTATGTTTTGTATGTTTTTTTTTTCCATTCCCTTACTTATAATTTTGCAAACAAACACGTAATTATGAAAAAGGAGTTGGCAAGAAAATACACAGAAGTAAAGAACTTGGAGAGTAAAATCTGTGTATTTCCATTTCAATTATCCTCTTTTGTTTACGTTATATTCCACATTTGTATTTTGGCATTATCAGAACTTGTATCTTTCTTGCTTTTATTCTCAGGAAAGGTTTTCAAGTCTGAGCTGGAAATCTAGGTATTGAGCAACACCAAGTGGTGAAAGTGTGAAATTATTAGTATTATCACTTCTATTATATATAGTAATCAATAATATTTAATCCCAACCTGTATTTATTTATTATTAGTATTATTTGTCATGTTTATTTCAAAGTGCCAGCATGCTATGCAATTTCAAACATAAGTAAATAAAAAGAAAATAGAAGGCAAAAATATTTTCCCCTTGTAATTATACGGTATAACCCTTAAGTATGTGTTTTGTTTCTTCCCCTCCATTCTTTTCTGAACAACACAAAACTATGTCACTTCTTTCAAAGACTTACCTAAGACATCATAATTACAGCAATCATTACAGTAACAACCATAATAGCGAGTCTTTGAAAATGCATAAAGATATACAGTAAACATCTATGCAGAGTACACTCTCTAATAACTCTGCCTGAAAAGTTTTAGTAGTTTGAATGATGAAACTTACGGTTTTAGAACTCCCAAAAGCCCCAATATAAGCCATAATAATATAGGCACATAGAAAATGGTGAGCTAACAATCAAGTACAGTAATGGTAGTTGTTATCGCTGCCACCTTTGCACACATTTTAAGTGTGATTAGTCTCAGTAAGGGAAACCAGGTAAACTTGTAGATATGATACCTTCTAATGGCTAACAAATATACATGATGTTACATTATTTTTGTTAGCCATTAAAAGGTATCATATCTACAAGATTACCTGGTTTCTCTTACTGAGAACAATCACACTTTACTCTTCTGGCTAACACATTCCAAGCCCCCTTTTTTTCATAACACCATTTTAATGCATGTCACCAGAGGCCTCACTTAATAAGAGCTGTATAAATCGGAATACAGTCGGTGCCTGAAGGTACAGATGGGACAAAATTTACTTTAATTGTGATAGCAGAAAGTTATCTTTATCTTAACCCATTAAAAAGCTATTGTTCTCTTATCTTAACTAAACCCATTGTAAAGTAATGACTAGAGATGAACGAGCACGCTCGGATAAAGCAGTTACTTGAGCGAGCATTGCTCTTCTCCAGTAACTGCTTACTGGTCCGAGCAGGCTCGGGGGGGGGGGGGCGGCGGGGGGGAGAGAGAGAGATCTCTCTCACTCTCCCCCCCCCCCCCAGTTACCCTCCAACGCCCCCCACTCACCCCCGCCGCCCCTCGAGCCTGCTCTGACCAGTAAGCATGCATTTACACTAAACAATAATAATTGCTACGGAAATCTGAACAATTTATCGGCCCGTGTAAAAGGGCCTCTAAGCTACAAAGGAATCCATCTGTAGTCACTATAAAAGCAACCAGGGGAAGCAGTTACAATGAAAAGATCTAACCCAGATCTCAAAACAGTCACTTATAATGCTTCTATGGCAGATACATTTACATCTCAGAAGCATGTAGGCATAGATTGTCCATCAAGTACTGTAGGCTCAGTGTTGGACTGTGGTGCTAGGGCCCACCAGTAAAATTCATTCTGAACTCCCTGTACAGCTGCATGCAAATATTACTTGATGCTCATTCACAAATGCCTCACTGCTGCATTCTCCCTATACTTAAGATGGCTGCATTTGAATGTATCCCTGTTTCCACTGAAGTATATGGAAAATGCAGTGGGCAGTAATTGGTAGGCTCCCATTCACCTAATATGTGCAGATCCTGGGCACAGCTCATGCAGGGATAGAAACTTGGAGTCCACCTTGGCTCAGGGTACACCAAAGGTTCACCTGTTTGCCTCTAGTCCAGTCTGAGCCTGAGCCACAATCTTTACATACTTCAATTGAACAGCGACTGTGCCGCCATGTGTCTCTCTATCCAGTGAAGTAAATTGAGAATATGGCAGTTGGGATTTGGTGGACTCCTGTTCACCAAGTAGGTGAGGATTAGAGATGAGCGAACGTACTCGTCCGAGCTTGATACTCGTTCGAGTATTAGCGTGTTCGAGATGCTCGTTACTCGTAACGAGTACCACGCGATGTTCGAGTTACTTTCACTTTCATCTCTGAGACGTTAGCGCGCTTTTCTGGCCAATAGAAAGACAGGGAAGGCATTACAACTTCCCCCTGCGACGTTCAAGCCCTACACCACCCCCCTGCAGTGAGTGGCTGGCGAGATCAGGTGTCACCCGAGTATAAAAATCGGCCCCTCCCACAGATTTGTTCTGACATAGAGGAGGGAAAGTGCTGTTGGTGCCGGAGCTGCTATAGGGAGAGTGTTAGGAGTATTTTAGGCTTCAAGAACCCCAACGGTCCTTCTTAGGGCTACATCTAACCGTGTGCAGTACTGTGGAGGCTGCTTTTTGCAGTGTTGCACATTTTTTTTTTTTCTATATCGGCCGTGCAGAGCATTGCGCCCTGCAGTAATACTCCAGGGCCAGAAGTGGTGGTTAGGCAGGGACAGAAGACATATATTGTGAGGCAGGGACAGAACACATATATTGTGAGGCAGGGGCAGAAGACATATTTATTGAATATAGGCAGTGGGCCTTTGCAAAAACATTTGGGGAAAAAAATCTATTTGGGCTGCCTGTGACTGTCCTCAGTGTTCTGGGTCTGTGCTGGGTGTAGTAGTCCTCCTAATTCATACGCAGCCAGCTAAGTGTTACAGCAGGCTTGTGCAAAATTATTTCCTGGCTCTGTGTATTCCAGTCCACAGTGCAACAGTCTGCAATTATTTGACATACTCCAGGGCCAGTAGCGGTGACGCAGAGAGAGAAGAGATATATTTATTGAATATAGGCAGTGGGCCTTTGCAAAAACATTTGGGAAGAAAAAATCTATTTGGGCTGCCTGTGACTATCCTCAGTGTACTGGGTCTGTGCTGGGTGTAGTAGTCCTCCTAATTCATACGCAGCCAGCTAAGTGTTACAGCAGGCTTGCGCAAAATTATTTCCTGGCGTTCCGTAAGCGAAGTCAGCCTCCAACCACAGGCCAATAAGCAACACATTTAATTACAGCGTTCTGTTTCTGCATTACTGGTAATACAGCATGCTGAGGGGTAGGGGTAGGCCTAGAGGACGTGGACGCGGGCGAGGACGCGGAGGCCCAAGTCAGGGTGTGGGCACAGGCCGAGCTCCTGATCCAGGTGTATCGCAGCAGACTGCTGCGGGATTAGGAGAGAGGCACGTTTCTGGCATCCCCACATTCATCTCACAATTAATGGGTCCACGCGGTAGACCTTTGTTAGAAAATGAGCAGTGTGAGCAGGTCCTGTCGTGGATGGCAGAAAGTGCATCCAGCAATCTATCGTCCACCCAGAGTTCTGCGCTGTCCACTGCTGCAACTCTGAATCCTCTGGCTGCTGCTCCTCCTTCCTCCCAGCCTCCTCACTCCATTACAATGACACATTCTGAGGAGCGGGCAGACTCCCAGGAACTGTTCTCAGGCCCCTGCTCAGATTGGGCAGCAATGGTTCCTCTCCCACCAGAGGAGTTTATCGTGACTGATGCCCAACCTTTGGAAAGTTCCTGGAGTCCGGGGGATGAGGCTGGGGACTTCCAGCAACTGTCTCAAGACCTTTCAGTGGGTGAGGAGGACGATGACGATGAGACACAGTTGTCTATCAGTGAGGTAGTAGTAATTGGAGTAAGTCCGAGGGAGGAGCGCACAGAGGATTCGGAGGAAGAGCAGCAGGACGATGAGGTGACTGAGCCCACCTGGTTTGCTACGCCTACTGAGGACAGGTCTTCAGAGGGGGAGGCAAGGGCAGCAGCAGGGCAGGTTGCAAGAGGCAGTGCGGTGTCCAGGGGTAGAGGCAGGGCCAGACCGAATAATCCACCAACTGTTTCCCAAAGCGCCCCCTCGCGCCATGCCACCCTGCAGAGGCCGAGGTGCTCAAAGGTCTGGCAGTTTTTCACTGAGAGTGCAGACGACCGACGAACAGTGGTGTGCAACCTTTGTCGCGCGAAGATCAGCCGGGGAGCCACCACCACCAGCCTCACCACCACCAGCATGCGCAGACATATAATGGCCAAGCACCCCACAAGGTAGGACGAGGCCATTCACCGCCTCCGGTTTGCACCGCTGCCTCTCCCCCTGTGCCCGAACCTGCCACTGAGATCCAACCCCCCTCTCAGGACACAGGCACTACCGTCTCCTGGCCTGCACCCACACCCTCACCTCCGCTGTCCTCGGCCCCATCCACCAATGTCTGTCAGTGCACCGTCCAGCCGTCGCTAGCGCAAGTGTTGGAGCGCAAGCGCAAGTACGCCGCCACGCACCCGCACGCTCAAGCGTTAAACGTGCACATAGCTAAATTTATCAGCCTGGAGATGCTGCCGTATAGGGTTGTGGAAACGGAATCTTTCAAAAGTATGATGGTGGCAGCGGCCCCGCGCTACTCAGTTCCCAGTCGCCACTGCTTTTCCCAATGTGCTGTCCCAGCCCTGCACGACCACGTCTCCCGCAACATTGTACGCGCCCTCACCAACGCGGTTACTGGCAAGGTCCACTTAACAACGGACACGTGGACAAGCACAGGCGGGCAGGGCCACTATATCTCCCTGACGGCACATTGGGTGAATTTAGTGGAGGCTGGGACAGAGTCAGAGCCTGGGACCGCTCACGTCCTACCCACCCCCAGAATTGCGGACCCCAGCTCGGTGGTGGTACCTGCAGCTGTGTATGCTTCCTCCACTAAACCACCCTCCTCCTCCTACGCAACCTCTGTCTCGCAATCAAGATGTGTCAGCAGCAGCAAGTCGCCAGCAGTCGGTGTCGCACGGCATGGCAGCACAGCGGTGGGCAAGCGTCAGCAGGCAGTGCTGAAACTACTCAGCTTAGGAGATAAGAGGCACACGGCCCACGAACTGCTGCAGGGTCTGACAGAGCAGACCGACCGCTGGCTTGCGCCGCTGAGCCTCCAACCGGGCATGGTCGTGTGCGACAACGGCCATAACCTGGTGGCGGCTCTGCAGCTCGGCAGCCTCACGCACGTGCCATGCCTGGCCCACGTCTTTAATTTGGTGGTTCAGCGCTTTCTGAAAAGCTACCCACGCTTGTCAGACCTGCTCGGAAAGGTGCGCCGGCTCTGCGCACATTTCCGCAAGTCCCACACGGACGCTGCCACCCTGCGCACCCTGCAACATCGGTTTCATCTGCCAGTGCACCGACTGCTGTGCGACGTGCCCACACGGTGGAACTCTACGCTCCACATGTTGGCCAGGCTCTATGAGCAGCGTAGAGCTATAGTGGAATACCAACTCCAACATGGGCGGCGCAGTGGGAGTCAGCCTCCTCAATTCTTTACAGAAGAGTGGGCCTGGTTGGCAGACATCTGCCAGGTCCTTGGAAACTTTGAGGAGTCTACCCAGATGGTGAGCGGCGATGCTGCAATCATTAGCGTCACCATTCCTCTGCTATGCCTCTTGAGAAGTTCCCTGCAAAGCATAAAGGCAGACGCTTTGCGCTCGGAAACAGAGCCGGGGGAAGACAGTCACTGGATAGTCAGAGCACTCTCCTGTCTATATCTCAGCGCGTTGAGGAGGAGGAGGAGGAGCATGAGGAGGAGGGGGAAGAGACAGCTTGGCCCACTGCTGAGGGTACACATGCTGCTTGCCTGTCATCCTTTCAGCGTGTATGGCCTGAGGAGGAGGAGGAGGAGGATCCTGAAAGTGATCTTCCTAGTGAGGACAGCCATGTGTTGCGTACAGGTACTCTGGCACACATGGCTGACTTCATGTTAGAATGCCTTTCTCGTGACCCTCGCGTTACACGCATTCTGGCCACTACGGATTACTGGGTGCACACACTGCTCGACCCATGTATAAGGAGAACCTTTCCACTCTCATACCCGAAGAGGAAAGGGGTTCGAGAGTGATGCTATACCACAGGACCCTGGCAGACAAACTGATGGTAAAATTCCCATCCGACAGCGCTAGTGGCCGAAGGCGCAGTTCCGAGGGCCAGGTAGCAGGGGAGGCGCAGAGATCAGGCAGCATGTACAGCACAGGCAGGGGAAACTCTATAAGGCCTTTGACAGCTTTCTGGCTCCCCAGCAAGATTGTGTCACCGCTCCCCAGTCAAGGCTGAGTCGGCGGGAGCACTGTAAAAGGATGGTGAGGGAGTACGTAGCCGATCGCACGACCGTCCTCCGTGACGCCTCTGCCCCCTACAACTACTGGGTGTCGAAGCTGGACACGTGGCCTGAACCCGCGCTGTATGCCCTGGAGGTGCTTGCTTGTCCTGCGGCTAGCGTCTTGTCAGAGAGGGTGTTTAGTGCGGCTGGGGGAATCATCACAGATAAGCGTACCCCCTTGTCAACCGACAGTGCCGACAGGCTTACACTCATCAAGATGAACAAAGCCTGGATTTCCCCAGACTTCTCTTCTCCACCAGCGGACAGCAGCAATACCTAAACAATACGTAGGCTGCACCCGCGGATGGAAGCATTGTTCTCTATCACCATCAAAAATGTGGATCTTTTAGCTTCATCAATCTGTGTATAATATTCCTCCTCCTCCTTCTGCTCCTCCTCCTGAAACCTGACGTAATCACGCCGAACGGGCAATTTTTCTTAGGCCCACAAGGCTCAGTCATATAATTTTTGTAAACAATTTTTATACGTTTCAATACTCATTAAAGCGTTGAAACTTTCACCTGAACCAATTTTTATTTTAACTGGGCTGCCTCCAGGCCTAGTTACCAATTAAGCCACATTAACCAAAGCGATTAATGGGTTTCACCTGCCCTCTTGGTTGGGCATGGGCAATTTTTCTGAGGTACATTAGTACTGTTGGTACACCAATTTTTGGGGGCCCTCGCCTACAGTGTAATCAAATTAATTTTTAGCCCACCTGCATTACAGCTGACGTTACATCAGCTGTGTTGGGCACTGCCATGTGATATATTTATGTACCGCCGGTGGCTTCCTGGCACCCACCCATGCTGTGGGTCCACACGGAGTTGTAACTGCATGTGTCCACTTCTAAAGAACCCAAGTCTGACTGGGGCATGCAGTGTGGGCCGAAGCCTACCTGCAATAAGCACGACATTACCTCAGCTGTGATGGGCAATGCAATGGGATATATTTATGTACCGCCGGTGGCTTCCTGGCACCCACCCATGCTGTGGGTCCACACGGAGTTGTAACTGCATGTGTCCACTTCTAAAGAACCCCAGTCTGACTGGGGCATGCAGTGTGGGCCGAAGCCCACCTGCATTAAGCACGACATTACCTCAGCTGTGATGGGCAATGCAATGGGATATATTTATGTACCGCCGGTGGCTTCCTGGCACCCACCCATGCTGTGGGTCCACACGGAGTTGTAACTGCATGTGTCTACTTCTAAAGAACCCCAGTCTGACTGGGGCATGCAGTGTGGGCCGAAGCCCACCTGCATTAAGCACGACATTACCTCAGCTGTGATGGGCAATGCAATGGGATATATTTATGTACCGCCGGTGGGTTCCAGGGAGCCACCCATGCTGTGGGTGCACACGGAATTCCCATTGCGGGGTTGTACCTGCCTGTGACTATTTATAAAAAAACTCCGTCTGACTGGGGCATGCAGACACCTTGACAGAATGAATAGTGTGTGGCACATAGGTTCCCCATTGCTATGCCCACGTGTGCAGCTCCAGATGGAGGTGGCACAGGATTGGATTTCTCATTGCTTCTGTACAGCATTGTGGGCTATCGCCCCGCCCCTTTTAAAGAGGGTCACTGCCTAGCCGTGCCAACCCTCTGCAGTGTGTGCCTGCGGTTCCTCCTCATGGCAGACGCACTTATAAATAGGCATGAGTGTGGCGTGGCATGAGGGCAGCTGAAGGCTGGGCAGGGACAGTTTGGTGTGCGCTGTGGACACTGGGTCGTGCGGGGGGGGGGGGGGGTTGGGGGGTTGGTCAGCATGTAACCCAGGAGAAGTGGCAGCGGAGTGTCATGCAGGCAGTGATTGTGCTTTGTTGGAGGTAGTGTGGTGCTTAGCTAAGGTATGCATTGCTAATGAGGGCTTTTCAGAAGTAAAAATTGTTGGGAGGGGGGGGGGCCACTCTTGCCGCTATTGTGGCTTAATAGTGGGACCTGGGAACTTGAGATGCAGCCCAACATGTAGCCCCTCGCCTGCCCTATCCGTTGTTGTGTCGTTCCCATCACTTTCTTGAATTGCCCAGATTCTCACAAATGAAAACCTTAGCGAGCATCGGCGATATACAAAAATGCTCGGGTCGCCCATTGACTTCAATGGGGTTCGTTACTCGAAACGAACCCTCGAGCATCACAATAATTTCGTCCTGAGTAACGAGCGCCCGAGCATTTTGGTGCTCGCTCATCTCTAGTGAGGATCCCAGAGGTGGCATTTATTGTATATCCTGTAACAGAGGATGTCACACATAACAGCTACATCATGGTCAAAATCTGTGCCGATGTGCAGTTTTATCGCAAAATGGTGCTGATTTTAAATTTTTTTTTTAATACTTGTAATTTTATTTGAGGTTTTCAAGTTTTACAACAAAGTAGTAAACATTTTACTGAAAAGTAATACAGTTATGTGGGTAAACAGTGAGTATAGTCTACAGAGTAGTAGAGTAGATTGAGGGGATACATTCCTAGGGGCCTTTGATGTGGTCCTCTCTTGTTGTATCCCAACCCAATCTTAGCTTTGAACTGTGAAAAAACAGTGAATAATATAATCGGCCTGGCCAGGGCCTAACTTAATTTTATAGAAAAGGTTGGAGGAGTGGGGGGGATAGGTAAGGAGGGGGGGGGGGGGTTGTCTGAGACAGCTTGAGGATTTCCCATGGGGTGGATGCCGCCAGAGACAGCTTCCGATTTGAGTAGTTGCTTCCAAGTAGCTTCTGCATGGTATTTTTCTCTATTTCTTATAGGGAGGTCAAAAACCTGTTATTTTGTGAGGGGTGTGAATAGTCCATCCATGGGGACCATATTTTTAGGAATTTTTCATGGTTATCAGCTAAGATGGAGGTCAGTTTTTCATTTATTAAATACCAATCTAATCTACGTTTGACTTCTGTGTAGTCCAGTGATGTTTTGCGTCACGATTGAGCAATTACTTGCTTCATGGCTAGGAAGAAAAAGGATATTAGTTTTCTAGAGCTAGAGGGGATATTGTTTATGCGTTTATTTAGGAGAGCCTCCCAAGGGTCTTTACGGATGTTGTGATTTGTGACTGAGTAGATTAGAGAATAGACTCTAATCCAGAGCCTCTTGACCTGGGGGCAGGTCCACCAAATGTGAAGCATGTCTCCTGGGGTAGAGTATCCGCGAAAACAGTTGGGAGATCGCCCGGGGATTGCGTGAGCCACTCGGTCTGGGGTTAGATACCATCGAAATAGGACTTTAAAGGATGTTTCTAGCATTAGTATATTTCTGGCGCTGTTATTGGTAGTCTCCCATATCTGCGTCCATTCTTCCTCTGGGAGGGTTTTGCCAAGGTCTCTTTCCCAGCGGGATACGTATGGAAGTTGTGTTCGGAAGGGGGAGTGTACTAAGTCCGAGTAGATCTCTGATATAAGGCCTTTTGCATGTGGATTTTTATAGCAGTGTCTTTCGAATGGTGTTAAAGTTAGTGGGGAGTTTATATTTTTGAGGAGAGTGGATATGAAGTGTTTTATTTGTAAGTATCGGGGAATCCCAGTGGCTGATTGGTTTAGTCTCTGGATGGAACCACAGCATTGGGCGAACTTCAATGACTATAATGGGGTCCACCCACTTTCCGCCTGGCTGCCCGGTCTTGGGACAGAAGATAAAGCACTGCATGCACCGCTTTTTCTTCCGGTATTTGCATGGAGGGAATGGTTGACAATGGGATTGTCGATTTTGGGTCTATGTTTGGGTAGGGTCCACAGTAAGGAGTCTATCATGAGAGGATGTATTTCAGTGGCTTCTAAAGAAACCCAAAGTGGGGTATTATGGGAGGGATGTAGGAGGGCCAACTGGGCCACCTGAGCGGCCTGGTAATATTTATGATAGTTTGGGACTCCCAGACCCCCTCTCTGTCTATGTCTGTATAGTGTGGATCGCGATACTCTCGGGATCGTTCCGTTCCACACAAATCGGAGAGATATTTGTTGGAGAGTTTTTAGTAAATGTCCGGGTACTCGGATTGGGAGTGCTCGAAAAAAAATATAGTAGTTTAGGGAGGAGTGTCATCTTTAAAGCATTAACTCTTCCTATCCAGGATATGTGATAGCAACTCCAGCTTTCCAAAAGTACTCTTGTCTTGCGAAGGAGAGGGATCTAGTTCTGGCTATACATAGTTGCATAGTCATTGGTTAATTGGATACCCAGGTAGCCCAGCGAGTCAGTTGCCCATTGGAAGGAGAAATTCCCTGGAGTCTATTCAGTGTTTCGGATGGTAGTGTGAGGTTGTATGCTTTAGATTTCGTTTGATTGATGGTTAGACCAGATATTGACCCGAATCTGGATAGTTCCTCCATTAGGTTGGGTAAAGAGACGTAAGGGGAAGTTATAAGCATGAGCAGGTCGTCCGCGAACATTGAGAGTTTATGGTGTACTGAGGCTATCTCGACCCCTTTTATATTTGGGTTATTGCGATTTTTAATAGCTATGGGTTCCATGGCCATAATGAAGAGTAACGGAGATAATGGGCAACCCTGGCGAGTCCCTCGGCGAATCGGAAATGTATCAGAGCAAAAGCCTAAATATCATACGAAGGCCTTAGGATGAGTATATAATATCCGGATCCAAGAGAGGAACCCGCCAGGGAGCCCCCATTGATCAAGGGCTGAAAATAGGTAGTCCCAGCTCAGGGTGTCAAATGCTTTGTTTATGTCAAGGGATAAGAGCATTGCTGGGATTTTCCTAGTCTTACAGAGGTGGGTAAGGTGGGTTATTCTTCGGATACTATCTGGTGCCTGTCGGCCTGGGACAAAACCCACTTGATCTCCTCCTAATAATGAGGGGAGAGCAGTGTTTAGGCGTAGTGCAAGGATTTTGGTAAGGAGTTTTATGTTGACATTTATTAGAGATATGGGCGTTAGTTTTGTATGTCTAATGTGTCTTTATCTGGTTTTGGTATCATGAATATTGAGGCCAGTAAGGCCTTTTGGCCAGTGTGGTTGCCCTCTTTTATTGCATTGAAATAGTTTACTAGATGAGGAATCAATGTAGAAGAAAATTTCTTGTAATAAGGGGCCGAGAAGCCATCTGGGCCGGGTCGTTTGTTGTTCTTGAGCGTTTTAATAGCATTTGTCACCTCTTCCTGGGTGATTTCGGAGGCTAGATATTCAAGGGTTGTTGGTTCTAGCCTAGGGAGGGGTGTTTCTTGTAGGTAGGAATTGATTTCCTCCTTAGGAATAATGTGTTGTTGAGAATATAGTTTCGCTAGGAATTTTTGAAATTATCGTGTTACAGTGAGTGGGTTAGCTGTTATTCTATTCTGATTTATACGTATTTTGTAGAAAGGGTTTGTGTCTGGGTGTGAACGGAGTCTACGGCCTAATGGTGTAGTGGGTTTATTATTAAAAACATAGAACCATTGGCGGGACCAGCGTAACTTTCTTTCTATAATGTTAGTGAGACAGAGGGCGAGTTCAGTTTTGGCTCGTGATAGTGCTTGGAGGTTTTTTTTGGTTGGGTGCTTTTTAGCTGCTTCTTCTATTTGGGTAACTTGTTGTTCTAGTTTTTGTTGTTGTGCTAGACGTTCTCGTTTGCGTCGCGCTGCTATCTGTATCAAGTGACCACGGATAACTACTTTATGTGCCTCCCAGAGGGAAATAGGGGAGGAGACTGATGGGCTATTTATTTGAAAATATTCTTCTATTTGTGGTCCTAGAAGGGTTATTACTTCAGGTATTGAGATGAGGGAATCATTGAAGGGGTTGTCCCGCGAAAGCAAGTGGGGGTATACACTTCTGTATGGCCATATTAATGCACTTTGTAATATACATCGTGCATTAAATATGAGCCATACAGAAGTTATTCACTTACCTGCTCCGTTGCTAGCGTCCTCGTCTCCATGGTGCCGTCTAATTTCAGCGTCTAATCTCCCGATTAGACGCGTTTGCGCAGTCCGGTCTTCTCCCTTCTGAATGGGGCCGCTCGTGCCGGAGAGCTGCTCCTCGTAGCTCCGCCCCATCACGTGTGCCGATTCCAGCCAATCAGGAGGCTGGAATCGGCAATGGAATGCACAGAGCCCACGGTGCACCATGGGAGAAGACCTGCGGTCCACCGTGGGTGAAGATCCCGGCGGCCATCTTAGCAAGGTAAGTAAGAAGTCGCCGCAGCGCGGGGATTCGGGTAAGTACTATCCGGTTTGTTTTTTTTACCCCTGCATCGGGTTTGTCTCGCGCCGAACGGGGGGCCTATTGAAAAAAAAAAAAAAACCCGTTTCGGCGTGGGACAACCCCTTTAAGAATCCAGGATGTGTTTGTGGGTTTGGACATTAGGGAGTTACAAATAACGGACATTGGGATATGATCAGACCATGAGACTGATAGTATTTTTGATTGTAGTATTTGGGGTACAAAGGTGTCAGGGACTAGAATGTGATCTATTCTCCTGTATAATGAGTGTGGGGCTGAGAAGTGTGTGTAATCTTTTGTAGCTGGATTTATTTCCCGCCATATGTCCACTAGGTGGTTTTGTTGGAGAAGGGATTTGAAATTATGAGAGATGGAATGTTGAGGTAGCGGAGAATGGGTTGGAAGGGTGGTGGAGTTCCTATCAAGACTCGGGTCAACAATGCAATTAGAATCCCCGCAAAGAATTACGGTTCCTATTTTGTTGTTATCAACTAATTCAAATAATTTTGCGAAAAATTGAATTTGCCTAGAATTTGGGGCATAGTAAGAAACAATAGTTGTCGGGACATCTTGAATAGAGCCTGTTAGTATTAAGTAGCGGCCTTCGGGGTCCGCAATTGTCAAGGAAAGTGAGAAAGGGACTGATCTACTAAAGCAAATGGTTACTCCTTTTGTTTTAGTTGGTGCGTTTGCTGAAGAAAATGTAGGCTATTGAGAAGATAGATAGCGTGGTGTTGAATTGGTAGAAAAGTGAGTTTCCTGTAAGCAGATTATGTCAGCCCGTTTACTCTTATAATATCGGAAGGCCTTTGAGCGTTTCTAAGGGGAGTTGAATCCTTGAACGTTATGGGATATTATTTTTAAGTCCATGGTAGGGGGTGAGATTTATATGAAGCAAAAGCTGTCTCAGGGCCTCCACCCCATGGGAGGGGGGTTGGTGGGAGGAGAGAGGGGAGGACAAGCAGGTAATGACCAACTGTTAATTTTTTTTCTAAGAACGGTAGGCATGGTTGCCTTGGTGGCAATATGCCAAGAAAGTCTTATGTTTTCCATGTGGTGCTCGGAGATGATGCCATGTCAGCTCTGGCATTAGGTGAACGGGAGGTTGGGGGGGTAGGAAAAGAGAGGATAACATTTTTTTAAAAAAAGGGGGGTGGAGGGTGGGAGGGAAGGGGTTCATCTCGTTTGCTTCTTTTCTCTCGACGCTCTTGTAGAGTAGTTTTTTTACTTTGATAGTTGCTTTCCATGTGGGAGATGAGGAAGGGGGGGGGGGGTAAGGGGGAGGGATAGGGAACAGAAAGTTAAAAAATAAATAAATAAATAGGGGGGAGTTAGGGGTAATTTTGCTTTCTCATGTCTTTGTTTTTCTTACGCAGCTACATTATCAAGAGGCTGCGAGGTTTTCAAGGGACTGTTGTGTTCTTTCTCTTATTTTCAGAAGAAGGTCTTGAGGGTGGTGGGGAGGCAGGTAATGAGTCTGTGGAGTTCGGTTGTGGTGTTGGTTGCTGGATATTTAGTTCTTTAAAGCATCGTCGGGCTCCATCTGGTGAGAGTATCGTGTGTACTTTGTCTTGGTATGAGAAAGTCAATTTAAATGGGAAGCCCCATCTGTATTGAATTTTTTCTCTTTGTAGGATCTGCAGATATGGCTTTAGTGCTTTTCTTTTTGACAGAGTTGATGAAGCTAGGTCGGGGAATATTTGATAGTCGAATCCTTGGAAGGTTAATTTGTGGGAGGAGCGAGCTGCGTGCATCAGCTGCTCTTTAGTGCGGTGGAAGTGGAGCTTAAGCACTATGTCTCTGGGGGGCCCGTTTGGGTTTGGCGCCCTCAGAGCTCTGTGAATCCTGTCAAACTCCAGTCGATCGATTGGGATACTGGGGCAGAGTTCCCGAAATAGAGCGGTTATTGTTGATTGAAGATCTTTTACCGATTCAGGGACTCCACGGATGCGGATGTTGTCCCGCCGAGCTCTATTTTCCACTTCTTCCAGTTTATCGTGTAGGAAATGGATTTCCTCGTGCAGCTGTTCTATTTGGGTTAAGAGATTTTCTGGAAGAGTAGATGTAGAGCTCGTTGTAATATTTCGGTTTGGTTCTTCGTCGTTCGGTTGTGATAAGGTTTGATTCCTCCATTGACGAGCGGGAATTGTCGTCGGAGGAAGTGGGAGTGTTTTGTAGCTTTAAGTATTTTTTGGTGTGCAGTTGCGGGGTTTGGTTAGTTTTCCCCATTCTGGATTGTGTAGGGCGCATGGTTACGCTGTTGATGTTTTTCTTCTTTCTTTCTTTCTCCTCCCTCGTCTCTTTTTCCTCTCTCCTCCTTTATACTAGTTTTCAGTGGTGAGTGCCTTGAGGTCCACTTGGGGGTTTGGTCACCTTACAGAGCCGCGTGAGGCTAAGGATGCATTAGAAGGATGTCATCCTTTTAGGTATTTGGAATCTCTTCTTTTGGTGAGTTTTGTATGGCGCACTATAATAGTACTGCGTGTGGTATCTATTTTGTTGCTGAGGTTGAGATGTCTTTTTTTAAATCACGGTGGTTGAGCTAGCGTGATTTTTCTGTTTTGTCAATGATATTATTGACCTCTTGGTGGCAGTAAAGTCTATGTCCTGTGTTTTTCAATATAGGCTTCTTATAGTGGTGAAAGAAAATGGCGTTCTTTTTAGCAAGTTTTGGGCTAATAAGTTTTGATAAATCTGATAAGTCTTGTAAGCCCTCGTTTATAGTTCAGGCGAGGGTTAGGAGTGTTGTTCTGGTATAGTTTAAGAGAGATGGACTTGTCTTGGGTTTAGAATTAGGTGCTTTCACTGAGAGCAGAAAGGGTCCCAGGTAAAGGTAATGGAGTGTTCCAGAAATAATGTGAGCGGTCAGCTCGCGGGATTTATCTTATATTGTTGGAGGTTGGGATGTCCAGGGGTTGGGGGGAAATTGGCTGCCCCAATACAGATTATAGCACTTAACAGTGTGACCTCTAGTTGTGTGTACTGTAGGCTCTGCTGTGCAAGGTGTAGCAGAGCTGCGAAAGACTCACCCAGGTCGTCCTAGAAGTGTTGTGCTGGCACTCAGCAGGACCGGCTACCGTGCTTCTGCTGTGAAGTTCTGCTCCTTCGCAGGGTCGGGGTGCTTCCACGACCTCTAGGAGTGCCTCTGCCTGCAGAGGGGGGTTTATGGCGTCTTCGTCACTGACAAGGGGCCAGGGGATCGATGACCTGGTTGCCGCTGCTTGCGGGGTGGTGTTCCGTCGCCGATGATTTTCTTTACCGTGAGGTAAGGGTAGTGCTCGGTGGGGTTGTTGTGGTGGGGGTTGGTGGTTGTCACCCTGCAGACGCTGCTTTTTTAATTTATTTTTAGTGGCTGCATAGCTGTTTATAAATTCTTTATTTTGGTTTTAAGAAAACATTTTGAACATAAGAAGAATAAAATGTGTCAAAAATCTGATACACAAATCATGAGGTATTGCAGATAGTTGATGCTTCGATAAATATCCTTTGGTTCTGAAGAGAGGCTAAGTGGTAATATCCTAATGGAGATCTGATTGTGTATCTCTGGTTTAATTAACTAGAACTGGCATAATAAATGTAACAATTTATGTACAACTGTACATAAACAGAAGGTCTCCAGTTTTAGACACCCCCAAAAGATATGGAGCAAGGAGTCCATGTCCCCATGATATCACCAACACGTGGGGGAAACTGACAGGAACGTTTTATGTAACTTAGCAGGAACATGGTTCAGCCAGTGATAGCCGCCTATGTCCTGCCACCTATGTCCCGCCTGCTGGTAGCTCTGCTTGTGATTGGCTAAGCACTTCAGCCAATCACAATCAGAGCTAACAGCAGGCGGGGATTTTTAATCCCCGCATGCTGATAGATCAGCAGCGGTACAGAGCCGGGGACAGTGCCAGAAGTCGTCGCTGAGCCCCGGCAGCCATCAATGGAGTTCAGGGAAGGGCTTCATAAGCGCTGTCCTTGGCTCTGTAGCGCTGCTGATCTATCAGAATGCAGTGATTTAAAATCCCCGCCTGCTGGTAGCTCTGATTGTGATTGGCTGAAGTGCTCCTCTGCCACAGCTGTGACAGCTGTGGAAGGGGATTCCTTCATCCTCGCGGCTTCACAGTGTTCAGTGATGCGGGCACTCCCCACGAGGATGAAGGAATTCCTTACCACAGCTGTCACAGCTGTGGCAGAAAAGAGTGATCTCCTCCCTATGTTTTCATAGGCCCGCCGGCCCCATTGAGAACAAGCCTAAACCAATGGATGTGACAGCATCCAAGGATCTCACATCCAAGGAATCCCCTGTTGCAGCTGTCAGAGCCACAGCAGGGGTTAGCAATCCTCTCCCATTGCTTTCAATGGGGCTGCACTATATGTGCGAATTTTACTATCATGTGACCACACAAGTGCGAATAAAAAATACATCTGAAGCTTCGGTTACACATTTTTCTATACATGTGTTATGCATTTTTTTTCACACACCTCTACATGTGTGAAAAACACACTCATCTGACTGAGCTCTAAAACTGCACGGTGAACAGATTCCACAAAAAAAAAAAATAAACAATGCTATAACTGCGTTCTCGACACTTTTTTATTTCAATGACAGCTTGATAGCTAGCCAGAGATTGAAAGCGCTCCTACTAAGCAATTTCCAGCACTATCATTGAAATGAATGGAGCAGTAGAGTGCATGTGTGACCTCAGCTTCATTTATACGGGGACAGTTGGGACCACCATTCTCGGGATTGGTGGAGGGCCCAGCAGTTGAAACCTCAGTGATCATACAGTTATACCATATCCTGTGGATAGGGGATAAGTTTAGATATTGGTCAACCCCTTTAAACCCATGTGCATTAGTTACACTTGTCACATTGCACAGCTTTATTTCCATGTACCTTAATGTCATGATTCCTTAGATTCCCAGGAGAAGAGGCACTTCTCTCATGCACAGGACTGGCCATATGTTCCTCGGCAGAAGGCAGGCGGCCACAGAATAGTCAACACTGATGCAGTGTGCCCAAACATCAAGGAGGAGGAGGTGAAAGTTTGGAGTCCCTCCTCCTCCCTCCACACAGCATGGTATTGGCTGGCAGTGCTGTAAGTTTCCCAAGGGGCAATGTCAGACCCAGTGATGCAGAACAGTCAGTCCAGACAGTGTGAGTGTGGTGAGCCGCCCCCCCCGACTTAGAGGGCCTGTCTCAACTGTGACACCCATAGCCATGCCACTGCAAAACTCTGTTAAGAATTAATAAAGAGTTAATCAGCATAGAATATTGAACTCATTTAGGTAAGAAATGACATCCAAGTGAGAACACATTGAGGCAGATTTACAGCTTAGATTTGATACACCAAATTATCTCAGTGGCTCATACTGTATGATACAATTATCAAAACATAGACAAACTTCCAACCCTCCATATATAATAAAAAGTATTTCCTTTATTTCCTTAAAGTAGAAGGTAAAAACTTAACCCCTTAGTGATGAAGCTTGTTTGCGCTTTAGTGACAGAGCAAAATTTTGGAAATCTGACGTGTCACTTTACCATTTAAAAACTCTGTAAAGGTTTTACATATCCAAGTGATTCTGACATTGTTTTTTTGCCACATATTGTACTTTATTTAGGTGGTAAAAATAGACCGATAGAATTTGTGTTTATTAAAAGCGACAAAATTGGGAAAATTTTGAAAATATTATCATTTTTTCACATTTTCAATTGCAATATCTCAGATATGTGCAACCCTACTGTACACATTTTTGATAAGATATATATTTCCGTCTGTTTACTTTATACTGGACACACATTTGAAAAACTTTCATTTTTTTAAACCATTTAGGCCACCTGCAGACGGGCGGAAAATCTGTGGCGGGTTTTCCCGCGGAATTTCCGCCCCTGGAAGCTGCCATAGGGTTGCGTTAACAAACGCAATCCTAGGCAGATGGCCGCGATTTGGCCGCGCGAAATCTCGTGCGGCAAACAAATCATGAAATGTTCTATTTCTGTGCCGGGCTCGCAGAGACGTCACTCACCGGCTGCCGGCCCCACTCTGCGCATGAAAGGGCCGGGGCCGCAGGAGAGGTGAGTGCTCGCGCTGCTCTCTGCAGACACTCGTTAGTTAACATTGTTTATCAACATTTTGAGGAACACTTTGTTTTCCTGCACCAAGCCAAGATTGTACAGGCTCATAGGTGTCAGAATGATTGATACCCCCATAAATGACCCCATTTAAAAAACTACACTCCTTAATGTATTCACTGAGGGGGGTCATGAGTATTTTGACCCCACAGTTTTTTCTCAGGAGTTAATGCAATTTAAAGGACAAAAAATAAAATTTCATATTTTTGCAAATATGTCATTTTAAAAGCAGGTTATTTTTCCATAATGCACATGAAAATGAGGATTTACACCCCAAAATTGATGCTCCTGTTGGTTCTGTGTTCGGAAACATACCCATTGTGGCCCTAACATTATGTCCGTATGCACAACGGGGGCCAAAACTGAAAGGTTTTCAGAACAGAAATTTTGCTTGAAGGCGTTTTAGGCTCCATAGCACATTTGTAGAGCCCTTGAGTGGCCAAAATGATAGAAAACACCCACAAATGACCCCATTTTGAAAGCTAGACCCCTTAACGAATTCACATAGGGTCTACTGCGTATTTTGATCCCACAGTTTTTGAATCAGTCTAAGCAAAGCAGTAGGAAAAAATTACGATTTTAATTTTTTTGGCAATTGTGTCATTTTAAAAACTGTTTTTTTGTATAGTATATGTAGCAATGAAAACTTTCACCCCAAATGGATAGCCCTATTTGTCCTGTGTTCAAAAACATACCCATTGTGGCGCTAATCTTTTGTCTGTATGCACAAGGGGGCCCAAACCAAAAGAAGCAGCTGGTGGTTTTCAGAACTGAAATTTTGCTTTAGAGTGATTTAGGCCCTATTGCCCTTGAGCAGTCAAAACGCCAGAGAACCACCACAAATAGCACTATTTTGAAAACTAGACCCTTTATTGAATTAATCTAGGGGTGTACTACATATTCTGACCACACAGTTTTTGAATGAAGCTAAGCAAAGCAGAAGGAAAAAAATACGATTTTCATTTTTTTTGGCAATTGTGTCAATTTAAAAACATTTTTTTTGTACAGCATACATATGGATGAAGACTTTCACCCCAACATGGATAGCCCTTTTTGTACTGTTCTCAGAAACATACCCGTTGTAGCCCCAATTTACTTAGAGAACACATAGCTCAGCCTATAATGAAGGGAACACCCATTGGATTTCAGGGCACAGGTTTTTACCTCCTACCTTTTGGTATGATGTTTTTAACTATCATGGAGTAAAGAAAATACTTTTTATTTATATATGGAGTGCTGGAAGTTTTTCTTTTTTTTCTGTTTGTATGTTCTGCTAGTATGTGGAATGGACCTATTCCATTCCACAATTTCTACATTAATGAAGATCTAGTGGTGGTGAGCTGGTTCAGGTTTTTCTACATGATACAATTAGCACATCTTTAGATACTTTTGTCCAATTCCGTGCCATTTTTTGCTTCGCCTTCTTTAAACCAATATTTTGTGCACATTTAAGCCACATCCCATTTCTTATAAGTCACACTCCCTTTTCTACCAAGATTCAAAAACAATCTAAAACTAGCCACAACTAACAATTAGCCAGAATGCTGATGTACTTTAATTATCAAGTCTGTCCTGAGGGGATCTGCCACTTGGAACTCCTACTAATCATCTGTTTGAAGAGGCCACAGCGCTTGCCCGAGCACCACTGCTTCTTCCCTGCATACCAGGTACAGTGCTGGACAGTTTGTAGTGGCAGAGCCAGGTGTAGCAGCTCAATCTAATTAACCTAAATGTGACTTAATTGCTCACAGGCAATGTGATGAATGAACATGACATTGATGACCTGTCAAGAGGCCACAGCGCTCTTCAAAGCACTGCAGTCTCTTTAAACAGCTGGTCGATGAGGATCCCGAGTGGAAAACACCACCAATTGACCTATCCTGAGGATAGTTCATCAGCATTATAGGCCCAGAAAACCCCTTTAAAATGTTTGCCTGTTGTAAAAATTAATTTGGTACAGGTGTTTACCTGTTGTTCGCACAGAACATTTTATGAAGTCATGGTTACTTCAGAGAAACCAAGGAAGAAAATATGTATACACATAGAGGAGCATTAGATTCTCCTCAGACTGCATGTACTGATGTCCCTCTGCAAAATGTGCCACCCCTCTAAATTCTCCTCACTTTTTACCCTTAAAGATAACACACCTTTTATTCAAATTTAACCCCAGACTGGAGGTTGCAGCCCTTTGTTAGCCTTAAAGAAATGCTCCATCCCTGCAGTCCATGGCTGCGTCCTTATGTACTTTACAGCCTTTCAGTGTATGTGCAAAAAGGTTAGTTATATTGTTCTCAGTATATACACACAGAGGTGAGGTAGATTCTTCTCAGTGTATGCACACAAAGGTCAGTTAGATTGTTGTGCCAAATTTCATGCTTGTACAACCCAGGGACATAACATTACATAGGAGTGCACTTACTTTTGCAATTAGCATTGAATAATCAAGTTGAGACTCCTTTTCTTTTCGTATTTAGGGCCTAAAGAATGCTCATGCCAAATTTCAGACTTGTATTACACTGGGCAGTAACATACAGGGGTGTACTTACTTTTGCAATTAGCATTGAATAATCAAGTTGTGACCCCTTTACTTTTCCTATTTAGGATCTAAAGAATGATCATGTCAAATTTCATGTTTGTATGACATCGGGAAGTTAGAGAATTAGATTTTATACAATACACAGGGGCACTAATACTTTTGCACTAGGCATTGAATTTTCGGGTTGTGACACCCTTACTTTTCCTATTTAGTAAGAATGATCATCCCAAATTTCATGTTTGTACAACATCAGGAAGTTGGAGGATTAGTGGCGAGTCAGTAAGTCAGTCAGTCAGTGAGGGCTTTCACCTTTATATATATAGATAACCACCACCAATCAAAGGACAGCTTTCATGTTACCTCAGCAATATAACATATAACAACCAATCACAGTGCAGATTTCATGTAACCTCAGCGATATAATATATAACAACAGTTGGTTCCTTTATTTATGTATAGTCTGTCCAAAGTTGTTTTTATAGCGCAAATTAATAAAAGTTAGATTTTAGATTCTTTTTCCGTGACTTCACGTTGATCATTAAGAGAATTAAACTGCCTCTGTGATAATATATAGCAACCAATCCCATCACAGCATCATGTTTGTACAACAAATTTCATGTTTGTACGACAGAGAATTAGATTTTGTACATTACACAGGGGCTCCAATTCTTTTGCGCTTAGCATTGAATTTTCGAGTTGTGACCACTTTACTTTTCCTATTTAGGACCTAAAGAAGAATCATCCCAAATTTCATGTTTATACGGCATCAGGAAGTAAGAGAATTCGATTTCGTACATTACACAGGGGCACCAATACTTTTCCGCTGAGTATTGAATTTTTGAGTTGAGAGAGAGAGAGAGGTTTGGTGCAACTACTTTCAATAATATCATTTTAATGACAAGTGCTCGTTAAATAAGAGGTCAGTGTGGCCGTGCAGCAGAACGGATAAGGAAGAGATGTGCAATTACATTTCTGTAATCCCGCGTTCACAGGGGCTGATTGGCTGCAGATTTTGTTGCGGATTTGCATTAGATTTCAATTGAACTCAAATTGAAGAGCTGAAATCTGTTGCAGATCCGCAACAAAATCTGCAACAAATCAGATACGTTTCAACACATACCTAATGGCTCAGTCAGATGTGCGGCTATTAGAGATGAGCGAGCACCAAAATGCTCGGGTGCTCGTTACTCGGGACGAAATTATTGTGATGCTCGAGGGTTTGTTTCGAGTAACGAACCCCATTGAAGTCAATGGGCGACCTGAGCATTTTTGTATATCGCCGATGCTAAGGTTTCCATTTGTGAAAATCGGGGCAATTCAAGAAAGTGATGGGAACGACACAGCAACGGATAGGGCAGGCGAGGGGCTACATGTTGGGCTGCATTTCAAGTTCCCAGGTCCCACTATTAAGCCACAATAGCGGCAAGAGTGGGCCCCCCCCCAACAACTTTTACTTCTGAAAAGCCCTCATTAGCAATGCATACCTTAGCTAAGCACCACACTACCTCTAACAAAGCACAATCACTGCCTGCATGACACTCCGCTGCCACTTCTCCTGGGTTACATGCTGCCAATTCCCCCCCCCCCCCCCCCGCACGACGCAGTGTCCACAGCGCACACCAAAGTGTCCCTGCGCAGCCTTCAGCTGCACTCATGCCACACCACCCTCATGTCTATTTATAAGTGCATCTGCCATGAGGAGGAACCACAGGCACACACTGCAGAGGGTTGGCACGGCTAGGCAGCGACCCTCTTTAAAAGGGGCGGGGCGATAGCCCACAATGCTGTACAGAAGCAATGAGAAATATAATCCTGTGCCACCGCCATCAGGAGCTGCACACGTGGGCATAGCAATGTGGAACCTATGTGCCACACACTATTCATTCTGTCAAGGTGTCTGCATGCCCCAGTCAGACCGCGGTTTTTTATAAATAGTCACAGGCAGGTACAACTCCGCAATGGGAATTCTGTGTGCACCCACAGCATGGGTGGCTCCCTGGAACCCACCGTCTGTACATAAATGTATCCCATTGCAGTGCCCATCACAGCTGAGGTAACGTCCGATTAAATGCAGGTGGGCTTCAGCCCACACTGCATGCCCCAACCTGACCGGGCTTTTTAATTCATAGACACAGGCAGGTACAACTCCCTATTGTGAAGTCCCTGTGGACCGACAGCATGGGTGGGTGCCAGGAAGCCACCGGCGGCACATAAATATATCCCATATCATTGCCCATCACAGCTGAGGTAATGTCATGTTAAATGCAGGTGGGCTTCGGCCCACACTGCATGCCCCAGTCAGACTGGGTTTCTTTAGAAGTGGACACATGTAGTTACAACTCCGTGTGGACCCACAGCATGGGTGGCTCCCTGGAACCCACCGGCAGTACATAAATATATCCCATAAAAGTGCCCAGCACAGCTGATGTAACGTCAGCTGTAATGCAGGTGGGCAAAAAATTAATTGGATTACACTGTAGGCGAGGGCCCCTAAAAATTGGTGAATTGGTTAATGTGGCTTAATTGGTAACTAGGCCTGGAGGCAGCCCAGTTAAAATAAAAATTGGTTCAGGTGCAAGTTTCAACGCTTTAATGAGCATTAAAACGTATAAAAATTGTTTACAAAAGTTATATGACTGAGCCTTGTGGGCCTAAGAAAAATTGCCCGTTCGGCGTGATTACGTGGGGTTTCAGGAGGAGGAGCAGGAGGAGGAGGAGGAATATTATACACAGATTGATGAAGCTAAAAGGTCCACGTTTTTGATGGTGATAGAGAACAATGCTTCCATCCGCGGGTGCAGCCTATGTATTGCTTAGGTATCGCTGCTGTCCGCTGGTGAAGAAGAGAAGTCTGGGGAAATCCAGGCTTTGTTCATCTTGATGAGTGTAAGCCTGTCGGCACTGTCGGTTGACAGGCGGGTACGCTTATCCGTGATGATTCCCCCAGCCGCACTAAACACCCTCTCTGACAAGACGCTAGCCGCAGGACAAGCAAGCACCTCCAGGGCATACAGCGCGAGTTCAGGCCACGTGTCCAGCTTTGACACCCAGTAGTTGTAGGGGGCAGAGGCGTCACCGAGGACGGTCGTGCGATCGGCTACGTACTCCCTCACCATCCTTTTACAGTGCTCCCGCCAACTCAGCCTTGACTGGGGAGCGGGTGCCAGGGTACCTGTACGCAACACATGGCTGTCCTCACTAGGAAGATCACTTTCAGGATCCTCCTCCTCCTCCGGCCATACACGCTGAAAGGATGACAGGCAAGCAGCATGTGTACCCTCAGCAGTGGACCAAGCTGTCTCTTTCCCCTCCTCCTCATGCTCCTCCCCCTCCTCCTCCTCCTCCTCAACGCGCTGAGATATAGACATGAGGGTGGTCTGACTATCCAGCGACATACTGTCTTCCCCCGCCTCTGTTTCCGAGCGCAAAGCGTCTGCCTTTATGCTTTGCAGGGAACTTCTCAAGAGGCATAGCAGAGGAATGGTGACGCTAATAATTGCAGCATCGCCGCTCACCATCTGGGTAGTTTCCAAGGACCTGGCAGATGTCTGCCAACCAGGCCCACTCTTCTGTAAAGAATTGAGGAGGCTGACTCCCACTACGCCGCCCATGTTGGAGTTGGTATTCCACTATAGCTCTACGCTGCTCATAGAGCCTGGCCAACATGTGGAGCGTAGAGTTCCACCGTGTGGGCACGTCGCACAGCAGTCGGTGCACTTGCAGATTAAACTGATGTTGCAGGGTCCGCAGGGTGGCAGCGTCCGTCTTGGAGTTGCGGAAATGTGCGCTGAGCCGGCGCACCTTTCCGAGCAGGTCTGACAAGCGTGGGTAGCTTTTCAGAAAGCGCTGAACCACCAAATTAAAGACGTGGGCCAGGCATGGCACGTGCGTGAGGCTGCCAAGCTGCAGAGCCGCCACCAGGTTACGGCCGTTGTCACACACGACCATGCCCGGTTGGAGGCACAGCGGCGAAAGCCAGCGGTCGGTCTGCTCTGTCAGACCCTGCAGCAGTTCGTGGGCCGTGTGCCTCTTCTCTCCTAAGCTGAGTAGCTTCAGCACGGCCTGCTGGCGCTTGCCCACCTCTGTGCTGCCACCCCGCGCGACACCGACTGGTGGCGACATGCTGCTGCTGACACATCTTGATTGCGAGACAGAGGTTGCGTAGGAAGAGGAGGAGGGTGGTTTAGTGGAGGAAGCATACACCGCCGCAGATACCAGCACCGAGCTGGGGCCCGTAATTCTGGGGGTGGGTAGGACGTGAGCGGTCCCAGGCTCTGACTCAGTCCCAGCCTCCACTAAATTCACCCAATGTGCCGTCAGGGAGATATAGTGGCCCTGCCCGCCTGTGCTTGTCCACGTGTCCGTTGTTAAGTGGACCTTGGCAGTAACCGCGTTGGTGAGGGCGCGTACAATGTTGCGGGAGACGTGGTCGTGCAGGGCTGGGACGGCACACCGGGAAAAGTAGTGGCGACTGGGAACCGAGAAGCGCGGGGCCTCCGCCGCTATCATACCTTTGAAAACCTCCGTTTCCACAAGCCTATACGGCAGCATCTCCAGGCTGATCAATTTGGCTATGTGCACGTTTAACGCTTGAGCGTGCGGGTGCGTGGTGGCGTACTTGCGCTTGCGCTCAAACAGTTGCGCTAGCGACGGCTGGACGCTGCGCTGAGAGACATTGCTGGATGGGGCCGAGTACAGCGGAGGTGAGCGTGTGGGTGCAGGCCGAAAGATGGTCGTGCCTGTGTCCTGAGAGGGGGTTTGATCTCAGTGGCAGGTTGGGGCACAGGTGGAGAGGCTGTGGTGCAAACCGGAGGCGGTGAACGGCCTTGGTCCCATCTTGTGGGGTGCTTGGCAATCATATGCCTGCGCATGCTGGTGGTGGTGGCTCCCCAGCTGATCTTGGTGCGACAAACCTTGCACACCACAGTTCGTCGGTCGTCTGCACTCTCAGTGAAAGACTGCCAGACCCTTGAGCACCTCGGCCTCTGCAGGGTGGCATGGCGCGAGGGGGCGCTTTGGGAAACAGTTGGTGGATTATTCGGTCTGGCCCTGCCTCTACCCCTGGCCACCGCACTGCCTCTTCCAACCTGCCCTGCTGCTGCACTTGCCTCCCCCTCTGAAGACCTGTCCTCAGTAGGCTTAGCAAACCAGGTGGGGTCAGTCACCTAATCGTCCAGCTGCTCTTTCTCCGAATCCTCTGTGCGCTCCTCCCTCGGACTTACTGCAGTTACTACTACCTGAGTGATAGGGAACTGTGTCTCATCGTCATCGTCCTCCTCACCCACTGAAAGGTCTTGAGACAGTTGCCGGAAGTCCCCAGCCTCATCCCCCGGACCCCGGGAACTTTCCAAAGGTTGGGCATCGGTCACGACAAAGTCCTCCGGTGGGAGAGGAACCATTGCTGCCCATTCTGGGCAGGTGCCCGAGAACAGTTCCTGGGAGTCTGCCTGCTCCTCAGAATGTGTCATTGTAATGGAGTGAAGAGGCTGGGAGGAAGGAGGAGCAGCAGCCAGAGGATTCAGAGTTGCAGCAGTGGACGGCGTAGAAGTCTGGGTGGTCGATAGATTGCTGGATGCACTTTCTGCCATCCACGACAGGACCTGCTCACACTGCTCATTTTCTAATAAAGGTGTACCGCGTGGACCCATTAATTGTGAGATGAATCTGGGGACCCCTGAAACTTGCCTCTCTCCTAATCCGCAGCAGTCGGCTGCGATACACCTGGATCAGGAGCTCGGCCTGTGCCCACACCCTGACTTGGGCCTCCGCGTCCTCGCCCGCGTCCACGTCCTCTAAGCCTACCCCTACCCCTCAGCATGGTGTATTACGAGTAGAGCAGAAACAGAACGCTGTAATTAAATGTGCCGCTTATTGGCCTGTGGTTGGAGGCTGACTTCGCTTACAGAACACACAGCAGAGCCAGGAAACAATTTTGCGCACGCCTGTAGTGAGACGTAGGTGCGTAGGACTGAGCTAGTGGAATTCACAGCGCAGAGGCAGTCAAGTTGCCAAAGGGCAGTGGTATGCCTTAAGTATTTGGCTTCCCTTTTTTTAAATGGTGAGCTGAAACAGCAGATACTGTATGCAGCGTATATTATGTTTACTGTTTCCCTCTGGCGCTATGACGGCGGTGATGTAACGGAGACAGCAGAGCCAGGAAACAATTTTGCGCGTGCCTGTAGTGAGACCTAGGTGCGTAGGACTGAGCTAGTGGAATTCACAGTGCAGAAGCAGTCAAGTCGCCAAAGGGCAGTGGTACGCCTTAAGTATTTGGCTTCCCTTTTTTTAAATGGTGAGCTGAAACAGCAGATACTGTATGCAGCGTATATTATGTTTACTGTTTCCCTCTGGCGCTATGACGGCGGTGATGTAACGGGCACAGGAGAGCCAGGAAACAATTTTGCGCACGCCTGCTGTAACGTTTAGTTGCGTATTAATTAGGACTATTACCCCCAGCAGACACGCAGTACACTGAAAACTGTCACAGGCAGCCCAAAGATAGTATTTTTCCCCAATTTCTTTGAAAAATCCCAATGCCTATATAGACAGTATATCTCTTTCACCTTTCCCTCTTTCTCTGCCTCACAAGTACTCCCTCTATACTCTGTACAATGACTGCAGACTGAGGACGCAAAAAAAAAAGTGTGCAACACTGCTAAAAGCAGCCTCAACAGTACTGCACACGGTCAGATGTGGCCCTAAGAAGGACCGTTGGGGTTCTTGAAGACTAATATAACACCTAACGCTCTCCCTATAGCAGCTACAGCAAGGCAGCACTTTCCCTGATCTCTGTCAGAATGTATCTGTGGCGAGCCGCGGGAGGGGCCGATTTATATACTCGGGTGACACCTGATCTCGCCAGCCACTCACTGCAGGGGGGTGGTATAGGGCTTGAACGTCGCAGGGGGAAGTTGTAATGCCTTCCCTGTCTTTCTATTGGCCAGAAAAGCGTGCTAACATCTCAGAGATGAAAGTGAAAGTAACTCGAACATCGCGTGGTACTCGCCTCTAGTAACGAGCATCTCGAACACGCTAATACTCGAACGAGTATCAAGCTCGGACGAGTACGCTCGCTCATCTCTATTAATAACCATTCATGTCTGTTTGGAATCACATAAGATAGCATCTAATGCCATATAGTATAACAATAATCAAGACATCACAGATGTTATAGAGAATCATATATATATATATATATATATATGTAGTGAAGGATGTTTTCTCTAAATTGTCTTTAACATGTTTTCTTGTTCCAGGTGGTGACTTTCCCAAAACAACAGGGAAAAGGTCAGCAATCACCACCATCACCTTTACCGCCACCATCTGTCATGAGGATATAAGAAATGTCCACCATCTGCCAGTAAAAACACCCCCGCCACCAAAAAAGCTGCCATGACTATGAAAAACTGTTACCACCATCACGAACTTCTGTAACTAAATACCACCAGACATAAACAAGATCTGCAAGCCATCATCACACTTTCACCTATCTCCACCAGCCATTGCGGATACAATTTCCAGCCGCCAATACAATACCACCAGCCGACACCATCTGTGAACAAAAAAACATTAGCTACCACTACCTGCCACCATGTTTCACCTGCCGCATTATCCCATGTTTTATTTATTGATTTTTTTTTCTTATATGTATATATTTATTTTTATTATGTAGTTACAGTTATAGTTTTGTATTTTGTTCATTTTTTAGCAGTTGTTGTAAAAGTTATATATTCTTAATATTTATGTTTATCAATTTATGCATTGTATTAATTTGTAAATAGATAGTGTAAAAAAGATTTTTATTATATATATTTTTATTTGTAAATAGTGTAAATAAAATCTATATTTTTATACCAAAGCACTGGAGTCCACTGTGATCTTATTACTTAATAGTTCTTAACTATACCAGGAGAAGCTGAGGGTGCGTGTACATGCAACGACCGGTCTGGCGTAGATGCCCAATAGCCGTCCCAGTGATGATCGTTCCTGGCTTTTACACAGGAACCGAGCATCGCTGAGTGAATGGAAGCAGAGCAGGAAGAGGATTATAAATGAATGACTGCCTTTTTTTACGGCACAATCCAAGAAGTACAAAGTAGGCAGCATCCACAATGCGAAATGTAGAAAAAGTAAGAAACTTAATTTTCCAATGTCCATAGCAGCGACGTTTTGACCCAGCCAGACCCCTTTTTGTATATTACGCATTGTGGATGCTACCTACTTTCTTCTACTTGGATTGCACTGAGGATCAGGGTCCGATCCTATGAAAGGCTGACATCTCTCTAAAAAATCCACTCTGCCAGATTTTGGTTTAGGGCTCGGTCACACGGGCATTATGACGAGCGAATTATTGTATGCATAACTGATGCGTGATCGAAGTGGGTGTCATGGTGGAAAAAGTGCACCTAGCAGCCCGCTATCCCTGCTGCGGATGTGATAGCTGTCACATCCAGGGGTTTCACCTGTGGTCAATGGGGCTGGTGGCAGCTGCCGCGGCCCCATTGACATACAGAGAACATCATGCTCCTCTGCTACAGGTGTGGCAGAGGATTTCTTCATCTCCGCGGGAGTCCCTTTGTCACTGAAAACTGTGACAGAATTGTCACACTGTCCAGTGACAATGGGACTCTCCCATTGAATTTAATGGAGCCGGCAATACAGCTCGCTCCATTAAAAGCAATGGGCTGCCGGCAAGCCATGCAGTGATATTCGGGGAAGGTGTTAAAATATAAGCCCTTCCCTGAATATCAATCCAAAAATGTGTAAAAAAATTTTAAAAAAATGTATACTCACCACTCTGCAGCTGACGGGGCTCAGCCACGTCCAGCCGGCTCTTTTCCTGCACTGCTATGAGCAGCTTTTAGCAGGCAGGGGTTTAAAATCCCCGCCTGCTGAAAAGGCTGCCTCTGATTGGGTGAGTGCAGGGACCAATCACAGGCAGCTCTCAGCTGTCTTTCAATAGCTGTGATTTGCGGTACAATCCATCGCTCAGTTTTATGCATGCTTAAACTGAATGACAAACGAGAAGTGAATGAATTGATGCAGAAATTAGAATGATTTATCGGTCTGTGTAAAAGAGCCCTGATTCTGTTACTTGATCCAAAAACAAATTGGAAACTCATGTTTACCATAAATTTTGGAATAAAACTATTGCTTCTACTACTTATTATTTAGTGTTATTTTCCCTTTAGGGCTTAGTCACACAGGCTCATCTGGGCGCTGATGTGCCCATCTTCCTGCACGAAGAAGACGGCCGCACCTGCAGTGCGGACGACTCTTCACAGCGCCGGAAGAAAGAACGCATGACCGGCAATGGAGCCGATCATGTGTTCTTTCTGACGGCGTTGCAGAGAATCGTCCATACCTGCACGAAGACGGGCACATCGGCGCCCAGATGAGCCTGTGTGACTAAGCCCTAAAGGAGCCCTTAAAGTTCCCTCTATCCCAGGAGAAGCTGATCCTGTTATTTGCTCCACTCTGGTAAAACTGTTACATAAATGGTTAAAATGTAACTTTTATTAGCATCACTATAAAAAAAGAGCTCTGTATAGTATACTAACTATAAAATACTAACCCTATTGTTTCCTCGAAATTCCTTGTCTCAATGTAGGATTCACCATGAAAAGGTCAACCCTGATGCCAATCTGCTCTTAGAAGGACCCAATTATCTGTGACTGCTAACAGAGAACAAGGAAAGGGGATGTAAAGACCTGCTAAGTGAGAATAATCACAATTGCATTATAGGGAAACAGAAGTAAAAGGACTGACACACATACCACTGTGAATCTAAATACAAATGTATCACTTGTCCAAAAATAGAAGACAAAGTATATACAAACATACAAGTATCCCCAAATAGAGGAGATTAATATTATGTGCTCTCAGGGATCACATCTATAATAATAATAATAATAATAATAATAATAATAATAATAATCTTTATTTGTATAGCGCCAACGTATTCCGCAGCGCTTTCAGGCATGGATAAATGCAAAACAATACAACAATTACAATGTGAGGTACATTCGGTTTGACATAAATAGGTTGGGGGCGGTACAGGAGGTGCAAGGGGTGGGTGGGAGGAGCAAGGCATGAGAAACACAAGCAATAGGGGATTTCATGTGGAGATCAATTATTAGAAGGCAAGCAGGGTGGGGAGCCATAGGCAGGGGCGGGAGACTATGTCAGGAGGTTTGGTATGCTTCCCTGAAGAGGTGCGTTTTTAAGGCACATCTGAAATTTCTTGCATTGGGAATTGTCCGGATGCCTTGGGTAGAGCGTTCCAGAGGATGGGTGCTGCTCTGGTGAAGTCCTGGAGATGAGCAAGTGAGGTTCGTATTAGAGGGGTGTTTAGTCTGAGTGTGTTAGCGGATCGGAGTGAGCGAGCTGGGTGGTGTACTGACAGGAGGGAGGCGATGTATGCTGGTGCAGCTCCATGCAGAGCTTTATGGGTGAGGTAGAGGAGTTTAAATTTAGTTCTGCAGTGGATGGGCAGCCAATGCAGCGACTGGCATAATGCAGAGGCGTCTGAGTAACGACTGGATAGAAAAATGAGCCTAGCTGCCGCATTTAGTATGGATTGGAGTGGAGCGAGTCTAGTGCGGGGGAGGCCGATGAGTTGCAGTAGTCAAGCCTGGAGTGTATAGCAATATTTCTGAGGTGCATGTGGCATGTTTGGGCCACAGATTGTATATTGGGGGTAAAGGAGAGGTCAGAGTCCAGTGTGACCCCAAGGTAGCGGGCATGCCGTCTGGGGGTTATGATGGTGCCAGACACTGGAATGGAGATGTTAAGGGTAGAAAGGTGAAAAGACAAGGAGGCCAGTTTTAGAGAGGTTTAGTTTGAGAAAAAGGGAGGACATAGTGTCATAAACAGCGGACAGGCGGTGATATTTTGGAGGAATGGTTCAGAGATCTCACGGGAAAAGGTGTATAGTTGGGTGTCGTTAGCGTAGAGATGGTATTGGAGGCCAAATTTGTGGATGGTTTGTTCAATTGGGTCAGTATAGATAGAGAAGAGAAGGGGACCAAGGACCGAGCCCTGGGGTACCCCAACGGTGAGAGGAAGTGGAGCGGAGATAGAACCAGCAAAGGAAAAACTGAAAGTGCAGTCAGAGAGGTAGGAAGAGAACCAGGAGAGAGCAGTATCCTTTAGACCAATAGAGCGGAGCATAGTGAGAAGGAGGTTATGGTCAACAGTGTCAAATGCAGCAGACAGGTCAAGGAGGATTAATAGGGAGTAGTCACCTCTCGACTTTGCAGTCATCAAGTCATTTGTTACTTTTGTAAGGGCAGTTTTGGTCAAGTGTAGAGAGCGGAAACCAGACGAGGGGGTCGAGGAGTGAGTTGTCAGAGAGAAAGCATGTAAGGCAGGAGTAGACCAGGCGTTCTAGTAATTTGGAGAGGAAGGGGAGGTTTGAGACGGGTCGGTAGTTGGCAGCATCAGTTGGGTCCAGGGTTGGTTTTTTAAGCAGAGGGGATATGATAGAGTGTTTAAATGAGGAGGGGAAAGTGCCAGAGGTTAGGGAGAGGTTGCAGATTGTGGTGAGGTGAGTAATGAGAGCTGGGGAAAGGGACCGGAGGAGGTGAGAGGGCAGAAGGTCACTAGCGCAGGTGGTGGAGCGGGCAGCGGAAAGGTGCCTCTAAACTTCTTCCTCTGTCATTGGTTCTAACGTAGAAAGTGAGTAGGTGCTGGATGCAGTGCTGACGAAACTGGGATCGGGGCTAACCATGCAGTTTTCAGAGATTTCTTTACGAATGTTGTTGATTTTTTCTTTGAAGTAGGCAGCTAGTTCTCCAGCAGTCAGGTCTGTCGCAGGGGCCTGTTCTTTGTGGCTGAGGAGGGAGTGGAAAGTCTCAAACAGTTGTTTGGGGTTGTGGGATAGTGAGGAAACAAGGGAGGTGAAATAAACTTGTTTGGCATGGTGAAGGGCTAGGTTATAAGTTTTAAGCATGAATTTGAAGTGGAGGAAGTCTGCTGGCAGCTTTGACTTTCTCCACAGCCACTCGGCACACTTAGAGCACCGCCAGATGAAGCACGTTTGGGACGTGAGCCAAGGTTGCCGTGGTCTGCGTTTCACGGCTCGAATCACGGGCGGTGCCACTTCATCCAGGGCATGACTGAGGGTGGTGTTGTAGTGTTCGGCTGCCAGGTTAGGGCAGGGGAGGAGAGAGATATGGGACAGGGAGGACTGAATGGTCTCGCAAACTGTTTAGTGTGGACGGACTGGAGGTTTCTAGAGGTGCGATAGATAGGAGGGTCGCGGGAGATGCTAGGGTGCCTATGGAGAAAGAGAGGAGGTTGTGATCTGAGAGTGGAAGGGGGGAACTAGTAAAGTGAGAGGCAGAGCAGAAACGGAGGAAAACTAAATCAAGAGTGTTGCCATCTGTGAGTGGGGGAGTCAGAGATTAGTGATAAGCCAAGGGAGGAGGTAAGCATTAAAAACCGGAAGGCAGATGAGGAGCTGGGGTTGTTAGTAGGGATGTTGAAATCACCAAGGATGAGGGTTGGGATTTCAAAGGATAGAAAGTGGAGGAGCCTGGCATCAAAGTGGTCTAGGAACAGGCAGGTGGGACATGGGGGGCGATAGATAACTGCGACACGCAGGGGCAGTGGGCGGAAGAGTCGCAGGGTGTGGATTTCGAAGGAGTGGAAGGTAAGCGAGGAAGCTGAGGGAATGACTTGGAAGGTACAGGTAGGCGAGAGGATGCTACCTACTCCTCCGCCGCATCTGTCATCCGATCTGGGATTGTGGGAGAACTGCAGGCCATCATAGGACAATGCAGCGGGGGAGGTAGAATCGGACTGCTGTAACCAGGTTTCCATCAGGGCGAGCAGGTTCAAGTGTTTAGTGATGAAGAGTCATGGATAGTTGGGAGTTTGTTACATGCAGATTGAGAGTTCCATAGGGCGCATTTGAATGGGGCAGGTGGGGCATTTTTGTCGAGAGCAGTACAGGGTGGGCCTGGGTTGGGGGATATGTCCCCTGCAGCTAGGAGTAGCAGGGTAGCAAGGGTGAGCGCATGGTTAGGGGATTTGTGTGGGTGGCTGAAGTGTTTCTTGGCGGTATGTGGGGGTTGGAGGCGTCTTAGGAAGTTAAAAAGTGCATGGGAGCCATACATGGGTGAGGAGAGGAGGGAGGGGTTGATGTGTATGGAGTGTGTTGGGCCTGGGCGTTGGAAGAAAGTGTTAAGGCTTGAAAAGAGGATAGTAATGGAGATCAGTGCAAAGAGGAGAGAATTTCCCTCCAGACTTTGGACAGTTGTGGATGTTACCTGTCTCCTGCTCTGTCGAACTGCACTGTATAACTGCATCATTCAACAGCATCAAACACTTGTTTCTGGACACATCAGGCAAGGCATGGAGGATATAACTGGCTTTAAAGTTCTGGCTACAGGACTTCAGCTGGGAGTGGCTTGTTACATTTCACTGGTCAACCAGCTGACCCACCTTTAGATGGCTAATGAATAAAGAATGAGCAAGCACCCAAATGCTTCGGTCCGCGTTATTCGAGTCGAGCTTTTTGCTAAATTTGAGAGCTCTACTCGAGTAACGAACCCCATTGACTACAATGGGAGACTCGAGCATTTTTTATGTGGGACGCTGGGTTGCCTTTTTTTTTTTTTTTTCTAGGTTCATCTCTCTCTCTCTCTCTCTCTCTCTCTCTCTCTCTCCCCCCTGTCTGCCAGACAAAAAAATTGCCATTGACGCGCACTGCATCGCGTCGGGGAGGGGCCAAAACAGGCACGTCACAGCGGGGAGAAGCCAAAAACTGGGGCGGGGTCGAACACGGCTTGATGCTTGTTCGAGTAACGAGCACCATCGAGTACGCTAATACTCGAATGAGCATCAAGCTCGGCATAGTATGTTCGCTCAACTCCACTAATGAACAAGATTGGGGGGGGGGAGAGGTTTATTACCCTCTTACATAAACAAACTGTGTCAAGCAACACTAAGAGGTGACAGCGAGAAAGCAATTTGGGGGAGGTAATGAGGAAAATACATATGGTAACAAATAGAGTCAAATCAGTTTATATAAGGCAATGGGACATACCATTGCGCACAGATTATGACATAAATGAAAGATTTCACAGCAGATTCAGGCAAGGCAGAGCAATCAAATTCAGATGGAGTGAAGCAATGGATGAGTGGGACATACCATTGCGCACAGATAATGACATAAATCACATCTATGCCATTAACAGACCAAAGTACTATGCAACAGCAATTAAGCACCAAAAACTAACAATAGTAACATAGTATGTAAGGCCGAAAAACGACATGTCCATCCAGTTCAGCCTATTACCCCCCCCCCCCCCCCCCCAATGTTGATACAGAGGAAGGCAAAAAAAAGCAATGAGGTAGAAGCCAATTTTTCCCATTTAAGGGAAAAAATTCCTTCCTGATTCCAAACTGGCAATTGGAATAGGGGAGAGGAGATCAGGGTGCATTTTCTCTGTCTCCCTATCGGTTCATCAGGAAACCTTACTAAATTTGCTAAATTTGTGCCACCATAAAGTTATGGGCAGAGTGCCCTGCTCCTTCCACAGAAATGGTTAGTGACGCAGCCAACAGGGCTGGTTTTAGACACAGTGCGGCCCTGGGTAAAATTATAAGTGCGGTCCCAAATACAAAAATATTCTAGCAACACCACAACAACATTGCGTCAATTCAAGAGGCAGTGTGCAAAGCGTTGCAGCATTGAACTCTACTGCTTCCAAGGGCGTTGTTAGGTTTATAGAAGATGAGGGGCACAAGTCCTAAGGCATACTGTATGCCCAACTACCCCACATACAATTATTCAGATATATATGGAGCATACCATTTTTATATCCATTTACATTTCCTGATGAAACATGTGGTGGGGTTCACGTTTCCTGGCTAAGCATAGTGGTATGTTTTTCTTTCTATTGCTGAAAAAACACTATACAAAGACTAAGGGCTTAGTCACACGGGTGCATCGGCGCCCGTGTTACTGCAGGAAGAAGACGGACGTCTCTCTGCAGCGCCGAAAGAAAGAATATGTGACCGGCTTCATTGCTGGTCATGTGTTCTTTCTTCGGCGCTGCGGGGAGTCGTCCATCCTGAAGTGCGGCCATCTTCTTCCTGTAGTAAGGGCTCAGTCACACAGGTGCATCGGCACCCTTGTATGGGTGCCGATGCACCCATGTGACTAAGCCCTAATATTATCTCCATACAGTGACCACACAGTGGTAGATTCCAGCTTGACACAGGTACTCTGCAGACTATATTACAGTACCATTACATCCAGTGAAGTCATCACTAACTGGAGTTGCTAACATTACTTTTTCTACTCCTCAGGCCAGGCCGCCATGAGGATTTCTTCCAGTTATTACTTTCCTCTGCAGAATTTTACACAGTCATCTTTCACTCCTCACTTTTACAGTACCCTCCCTACACAAAAAATGCCACCCCCCTTTTATGCCCCCACTCGGAAATAGTGATCTCTTTATGTCCTCAGTCTTTAATCCTTTAAGCCTGAAGGCCATACATATATGCCCTCTAGGTGGGATGTTTGTATAAAGCGGGATTGGAATTCAATCCCACTATATACAGGGCAGGTGCTGATTGTCTTTGACAGCTGACAGTCGTCTGCAACAGCTACAATCAGTGCTCAATCTCATTGTAGCTATTAACTCTTTAAATGCCCCAGTCGGTGTTCAGGGGCCCCGAATGTTGTCATCATGATGAGATTCAGTTATAATAGCAGCCCAGGCAGTGGCGTAGCAAGGTCAAGTGGTACCCGATGTGAACTTTTTTTGTCATCCCCCCCCCCCAATTTTGTAATTAATTAAAAAAAAGGAAAAACAAGATACTGTTTTTTTTTTACTTAACATTGTGAGCATAAAGACTTTTGTCTCCTAAGGCCGCTCTCATACAGCAGTGCTGGACAGCGCCGCAGTGTCAATCACAGTGCTTTGCAGGGATTTTACTTTCGCTTTCAGCCGCGGCTCTCTGCAGCCAACAGTGGGGTTTAGCATACGTCATCATTGATGAGGTACGCTAACAGCAAAATATAGAACGGACTCTATATCGAACAGATGTCTGCTAGGCTCCCATTGAAAACAATGGGAGTGTTATATCGCGATTAGTGCGGCACTCAGAACGCCACGTTAATCGCGGCAAAAAGTGCCTGTGTGAGAGCAGCTTAACTTTGTTCTCTACAAATTTGGAAATTGCATCATCAAAATCAATTCCTTTTGCTACTCTGTTTTCAATTGACCAGATGGCTAAGCTAGAGCGCCGAGCCTCATAGTGGACCTAAGATCACTCTTGATGAATTTTAGTTTTAAAAAACTCCTCTCACACGATGCAATTGAAACAGGGTCTCATGCCCCCCCCCTCCCTTCCCCCATGATAAGAGGGCAGTAAGAGGTTTATTAGAGGTAGGGATAAAATGGGAATAGTATCTAGAGACAGTCTGGCGCCGAGAAGATAGCAATGTTAATATGAGCCTGTCATCTCCATATAGCACCATAAACTAAGTTCTGGTGGTCTTAGGGCAGGTGACAGGCAGTTGGATGAAGTATTTTTTATACTTAGCTCCTCCCTGGTTTCCACAGTGCCCACTGATGAATTCCACGTGCAGCACGAAAAACTGACTCTTTGCAGGGTCTGGTGCACACGCTCTCCCATACAAGTCAATGCTGTATTATAATTTATATCTAGGGGCACAGTGTATTATAATTTCAGGGGGCACGGTGATACCAGAACTGATTTGATATTCTAAGTGTATTCAAGAATTATTTCAATGATACACATATAAATAGTATAAACATAATTTTAACGACTGGTATAATAAATTCAGCATGTTATTTTAACCTTATAGTAAATGAGGTATAATAAAACCGTAACAGTCGAATACACTGTTGCAGTTTGACAGTTGCACGTGTTGTGACCAACTACAATGGGGCCTTCCAGACTCCACCTCCTGAGGGCCCACATGAACCTGGAGCCGGCCCTGGATTCACTGGTTCTTAAATATACAATTAGTTATGGTACTAAGTAGTTAAACATGGACTCATGGTGACTGAGTTATGTGCCAAATACTTTTACATGAGACATAAATTTCTGTGAGCACCACGACCTCATTTTTACTGCACTTTTGTTATGGAATAAAGTACTGCTATGGAATTTGATATCATTAAGTGCTGCCTGTTTATTCTACTTTGTGGATTTTGGATCTCCTTATAATGGTGGAGCACCGTTTATTACCATACAGAAAATGCGGTCAAAGATTTACTTACCCATTTGGTGAGTACTGTCTGCTTCTAAGTAAAAATTCAAAACATTAAAAAAAAAATTTAAATCACATTTTCAGAAGGGTGTTTCTAATTTTAATAAGGAAAATAGAACAAAACCTCTGCAGCGCCACCTATTGGATTGCAGCATTCCTGCAAGTCAATGTCCGACACTTAATACAGGTCTTAACAAAGACTAGGAATTGAAAAGCAAGCCAGAATCCATATACAGACAGCTGTTTTGGGGTGTTTGCCCCTCATCAGTGTGCAGTAGAATTCTGACTTGGCTTGTGAGAGGCCTATGATGTGAGTCAGGAGGGGTAACATCACTCGTTAGGGTGACTACCCACTACATTTTTTTTTTCACTGTCAAATTCGCAGCGTTTTTTTTTCCTGCAGGGGTCTATGGGACTTGCAATGTTAAAATCGCGATTGTGCAAAATTGCAATTTACCGTGAAATTGCGATTTTGCGCGATCGCGATTTTAACATTATAAGTCCCATAGGCCTCTGCAGAAAAAAAAACGCTGCGAATTTCGCAGTGAAAAAAAACTGTAGTGGGTAGTCACCCTTAAGGAGAGAACCTAGAAGGTGGGTAAGGAGACTTATAAGGCCATGTATGCTCCTCTGGGAAATATATGCAAGTAAGGAAAATGGAACAATACCTCTTCATTGCCACCTACTGGATGGCAGCATTGCTGCAAATCAATGTCTAACACTTTATACAACTCTCAACAAAGATTGAGAATTGAAAATAGGTGGTACTACAGAGGTACTTTTTCTTTCTTCCTTATTTGCATATTACCCAGAGGAGCATGCAGTTCATCAGAGCTGTTAACCCTTTAAATCCCCCAAATAATGTTTGGAGGTCCCGTACGGCCCCCCGCGATGAGATCGCAGGAAGAAACTTGCATTTGGCATGGCAGCCAGGGGCCTTCTGAAAGGCCCCAGGGAAGTTTTAGCAGGATTCCTATCAAGCCATGCCCGTAGGGGGGCTTTATAAAATGCCTGCTTGTTTGCGGTACGATCTAATGCTATAGTATTACATCATACTGCAGGAGCGATCAAAGCATAGCAAGTTCTTGTCCCCTCTGGGGACTAAAAAAAAAGTGAAAATAAGATCAGTAAAGTTTTAATAATTATTTTTTTAAAAGTAATACAAGTTAAAAAAAAAAACCTTTTGCCATATTTATAACTGTCTGATATACCTGGCCTCACCGAGTTAATTTGATACAGGTGTTTACATGTTGTTTGCACGGAAAATTTTATGAAGTTAAGGTTACTTTAGAGTAACCGAGGAATAAAATATGTATACACATAAAGGATCGGCCTCATTTAGGACCTAAAGAATGCTGGTGCCAAAAATTCAGCCTTGTATAACACCAAGACGTTACATTATATAGGGGTGCACTTACTTTTGCACTTAGCATTGAATAATCGAGTTGTGACCCCTTTACTTTTCCTATTTTGGACCTAAATGCACTTAGCAGTGAATTTTCAAGTTATGGCCTCTTTACTTTTCCTATTTAGGACCTAAAGAATGCTCCTGCCAAATTTCATGTTTGTGCAACACCAGGAAGTTAGAAAATTAGATTTGGTACATTACACAGGTGTGTTAGTCCTTTTGCACTTAGTAGTGAATTTTCGAGTTGTGACCCCTTTACTTTTCCTACTTAAGACCTAAAGAATGCTACTGCCAAATTTTATGGTGTACAACATTGGGAAGTTAGAGAATTAGATTTGGTACATTACACAGGGTCACCAATACTTTTGAACATAGCATTGAATAATTGAGTTGTGACCCCTTTACTTTTCCTATTAAGGACCTAAAGAATGGTTGTGCCAAATTTCATGTTTGTACGATACTAGGTAGTTACATTACATAGGGGTGCCAAAACTTTTGCACTTAGCATTGAATAATCAAGTTGTGACACCTTTACTTTTTCTATTTAGGACCTAAAGAAGGCTTGTGCCAAATTTCATGTTTGCATGACACCGGGAAGTTAGAGAATTAGATTTTAAACATTACAAAGGGGTGCCAAAACCTTTGCACTTAGCATTAAATAATCGAGTTGTGATCCCTTTATTTTTTCTTTTAAGGACCTAAAGAATGGTTATGCCAAGTCACATGTTTGTAAGATACTGGGAAGTTACATTACATAGGTGTGCCAATACTTTTGCACTTAACATTGAATAATCAAGTTCTGACCCCTTCACTTTTCCTATTTAGGTCCTAAAGAGGCTCGTGTCAAATTTCATGTTTGCACAATACCAGGAAGTTAGAGAATTAGATTTGGTACATTACACAGGGATGCTAATACTTTTGCACTTAGCATTGAATAATTGAGTAGTGACCACTTTACTTTTCCTATTTAGGACCTAAAGAATGCTCCAGCCAAATTTAATGTTTGTGCGACCCCAGGAAGTTACATTACATAGGCGTGCCAATACTTTTGCACTTAGCATTGAATAATCAAGTTCTGACCCCTTTATGTTTCCTACTTAGGACCTAAAGAAGGCTTGTGCCAAATATTATGTTTGTACGACATCGGGAAGTTAGAGAATTAGATTTGGTACATTACACAGGGGCTCCAATACTTTTGCACTTAGCATTGAATAATTGAGTTGTGACTAGAGATGAGTGAGCATGCTTGTTTAAGGCTGATGCTTGAGTGAGCATCAGTCTTTTCAAGTAACTAATTACCTTGTTTGAGCACCATGCGGGGAGTCAGCGGGGGGGATGAGATATCTCTCTCTCCCCCCGCTCCTCCCCGCTGCCCCCCCCCCACATGGTGCTCGAAAAGAACGATGCTCGCTCGAGCATCAGCCTTAAACGAGCGTGCTCGCTCATCTCTTGTTGTGACGCCTTTACTTTTCCCATTTAGGACCTAAAGAGTGATCATCCCAAATTTCATATTTGAATGATATCGGGAAGTTAGAGAATCAGATTTGGTATATTACACAGGGGCGCCAATACTTTTGCACTTTGCATTGAATTTTCAAGTTGTGACCCCTTTACTTTTTCTATTTAGGACCTAATCAATGATCCTGCTAAATTTTATGTGTGTACAACAGCGGGGAGTTAGAGAATTAGATTAGGTACATTACATAGGGGTGCCAATACTTTTGCACTTAGCATGGAATGTTTTAGTTGTGACCCCTTTACTTTTCCTACTTAGGACCTAAAGAATGCTCCTGCCAAATTTCATATTTGTATAACATCGGGAAGTTAGAGAATTAGTGGCGAGTCGGTGAGTCAGTGAGTGAGGGCTTTCACCTTTATATATATAGATGACCAATTGTAGCCTTAATTGCCATGCCTGAAGAGGCAAAATGACCTCACAGGAAAATGATCAGATTTATCAAAGATGCTGTGGTCTGATCACTACTTTCAATACAATCATACCAAGGTGGAAATACCAAATGTGCAACATGTGTAGCCTCACAGAGAACCTACAGTCAAGACCATATTACCTGTTAGACCACATGCAAGGGGTTATAGTCATTTCCATCCATGTGTCACAATTAATGGTGGATTAGAGCACTTGTGAAGCGACCTTTGGGGATCATAGTATGTAATTGGTGATTTATACAGAAGATATCATGATGGCTTATACAATGTTTTTTATTTTGCTACAAAAGGTTTATTTTTCCTGGTTATTTTGAATGTTATCAAAATTTGATTCTCTAAATGAGATGCTCAGTTTATTACCATCACAATAAATGATTGGGATATATATTAAAAACATGTAGTATTAAGCCAATCTAAGATATGTGATCTAGAAATAAACGAGTTAACAGATCTAATGACAGAATCTATATAAATACACTCTTTGTCAAAACAAATCAAGCACCTAGAACAGGATATGCAAATGATTAGAGTTGTGGTGTGATTAGATGAACGGTCTTGTTACTTGAGGCCCTAAAAGTGGTTCCCACCCTTGACCTATAAAAAGGCTCTCAGAGGATACTTGTGTGTAGTGACCTCTTTTTCTGTTTGTGCAGAGCTTGTTGACCACAAGACGTGACTCTACAATGCAATCAAAGAGATTTTGCCCAATTAACAGAGTTTGAGAGGGGCGCATTATTGGAATTCAAGTAGTTGGATAGTAGCATTGACAAATTGTCTGCCGCATAGGGCATTCTGACCAGACTTCTGAAGGGGGTTGGAACCAGTGGATGCATGAGAGCATGCACACAACGTTACTGTTCTCAGGATACCCTGCACAGACCACCAGTACAGAAGATCGTCTGATTGTCCAAAAAGCATGAGCAGCTCAAATTGTATCATTGTTTACCATGCAGAGATGGGCGGCACTATCGTTACAGGCACCACAGACATCAGGCTGTGATGTGATGGTCTGGGGGGGTCATCACATTCAGCAACTGGTCACCTGTAGTAGTGGTACGAGGAACAATGACAGCTTAGCTAAATGTTCAGGACATCCTGTAACCACGTGTGTTCCTCTCATGGCAGCTTCCAAGAGGCATTTTCCAGCAAGATAATGCTCAGCCACACACACAAGGGGGTCACATGTATTCCTCAACAACATTGCCATACTTTCTGGCCTGCCCACTTGCCAGATTTATCACCAATAGAGTATGTATAGAACAATGTGAGATGCCAACTTTGGCAGGCTAGCACCGCCCCCATCCCACCCCCTTCCATTGCAAAAACCAGAGTGGAGAAGAGAGGCAGAGAGCCGGTGAGGGGGAGGGAAGAAGGGAACTGCTTAGATGGTAGCGTATATCGGCTGGACGTGACAACGCTGGCCAATATGCACTCATGTAAATAAGCTCTAAGGCCCAACGTCCGCGGGCGGATTTTAATTATAGAATCCGCGCAAGTCTCCTGGGCAAGAGACTTGCAGCTCTAGACGCCGATAGGGATGCATTAGCATCCGCAAGGCAATTTAGAGCATGCACCATTTTTCTGTGGATCCCGCGAGACGGCTTCCATTGAAGTCAATGGAAACCGTGCGATCCTCGCCACAGCTGCAGCTGTCACTGTGGAAATGCCACAGATCTGTGGGATTCCAAAAAAGAAATTGCACTGAGCATGCGTCTGGCACATCGCCAGAGCGTCCAGTTGCATCCACCATGCTGAAAAAGGAGATCCGTCTGGCACAGAGGAGACCCGTCCTGGAGATGGATAGGTAAGAAAATGTATTTTCCTGTCCATGTCTGCGGGCATGGCTGGATTCCGCTGCAGGATTCAACAGTGAAATCTGTGCGTACAAGTGGACATTGGGACGAGCAATAAGTTTCCATGGGAAAGAATATAGTTTTGCCTCTATAAAAATCATTAGCCAGATCACACGTGGAGTATTATATACAGTTTGGGGTATCTGTATATAAAAAGAACACAGCTTAACTACATCAGGTGCAGAAGGAGGTGACCATGGTATTTTAGGTAATAAGTAGAGATGAGCGAACGTACTCGTCCGAGCTTGATACTCGTTCGAGTATTAGTGTGTTCGAGATGCTCATTACTCGTAACGAGTACCACGCGATGTTCGGGTTACTTTCACTTTAATCTCTGAGACGTTAGCGCGCTTTTCTGGCCAATAGAAAGACAGGGAAGGCATTACAACTTCCCCCTGCGACGTTCAAGCCCTATACCACCCCCCTGCAGTGAGTGGCTGGCGAGATCAGGTGTCACCCGAGTATATAAATCGGCCCCTCCCGCGGCTCGCCACAGATGCATTCTGACATAGAGGAGGGAAAGTGCTGTTGCTGCCGGAGCTGCTATAGGGAGAGTGTTAGGAGTATTTTAGGCTTCAAGAACCCCAACGGTCCTTCTTAGGGCCACATCTAACCGTGTGCAGTACTGTGGAGGCTGCTTTTTGCAGTGTTGCACATTTTTTTTTTTTGGTATATCGGCCGTGCAGAGCATTGCGCCCTGCAGTAATACTCCAGAGCCAGAAGCGCGTAGGCAGGGACAGAAGACATATTGATTGAATATAGGCAGTGGGCCTTTGCAAAAAAATTTGGGGAAAAAAATCTGTTTGGGCTGCCTGTGACTGTCCTCAGTGTTCTGGGTCTGTGCTGGGTGTAGTAGTTCTCCAAATTCATACGCAGCCAGCTAAATGTTACAGCAGGCTTGCGCAAAATTATTTCCTGGCTCTGTCTGGGCTGTGAAATCACCGCTGTATTGCAGTCCACAGTGCAACACTCTGCAGTTCTTTGACATACTCCAGGGCCAGAAGCGCTTAGGCAGGGACAGAAGACATATTGATTATTGATTGAATATAGGCAGTGGGCCTTTGCAAAAAAATTTGGGGAAAAAAATCTATCTGGGCTGCCTGTGACTGTCCTCAGTGTTCTGGGTCTGTGCTGGGTGTCGTAGTTCTCCAAATTCATACGCAGCCAGCTAAGTCTTACAGCAGGCTTGCGCAAAATTATTTCCTGGCTCTGTCTGGGCTGTGAAATCACCGCTGTATTGCAGTTCACAGTGCAACACTCTGCAGTTCTGTGACATACCCCAGGGCCAGAAGCGCTTAGGCAGGGACAGAAGACATATTGATTGAATATAGGCAGTGGGCCTTTGCAAAAAAATTTGGGGAAGAAAATCTATTTGGGCTGCCTGTGACTGTCCTCAGTGTTCTGGGTCTGTGCTGGGTGTAGTAGTCATCCTAATTCATACGCAGCCAGCTAAGTGTTACAGCAGGCTTGCACAAAATTATTTCCTGGCGTTCCGTAAGCGAAGTCAGCCTCCAACCACAGGCCAATAAGCGGCACATTTAATTACAGCGTTCTGTTTCTGCACTACTGGTAATACACCATGCTGAGGGGTAGGGGTAGGCCTAGAGGACGTGGACGCGGGCGAGGACGCGGAGGCCCAAGTCAGGGTGTGGGCACAGGGCGAGCCAGTGCAGTGGCCAGGGGTAGAGGCAGGGCCAGACCGAATAATCCACCAACTGTTTCCCAAAGCGCCCCCTCGCGCCATGCCACCCTGCAGTGGCCGAGGTGCTCTACGGTGTGGCAGTTTTTCACAGAGACGCCTGACGACCGACGAACAGTGGTGTGCAACCTTTGTCGCGCCAAGATCAGCTGGGGAGGCACCACCACCAGCATGCGCAGGCATATGATGGCCAAGCACCCCACAAGGTGGGACTAAGGCCGTTCACCGCCTCCGGTTTGCACCACAGCCTCTCCCCCTGTGCCCCAACCTGCCACTGAGATCCAACCCCCCTCTCAGGACACAGGCACTACCGTCTCCTGGCCTGCACCTACACCCTCACCTCTGCTGTCCTCGGCCCCATCCAGCAATGTCTCTCAGCGCAGCGTCCAGACGTCACTAGCGCCACTGTTTGAGCGCGAGCGCAAGTACGCCGCCACGCACCCGCACGCTCAAGCGTTAAACGTGCACATTGCCAAATTGATCAGCCTGCAGATGCTGCCGTATAGGCTTGTGGAAACGGAGGCTTTCAAAAGCATGATGGCGGCGGCGGCCCCACGCTACTTGGTTCCCAGTCGCCACTACTTTTCCCGATGTGCCGTGCCAGGCCTGCACGACCATGTCTCCCGCAACATTGTACGCACCCTCACCAACGCGGTTCCTGCCAAGGTCCACTTAACAACAGACACGTGGACAAGCACAGGCGAGCGGGGCCACTATATCTCCCTGACGGCACATTGGGTGAATTTAGTGGAGGCTGGGACAGAGTCAGAGCCTGGGACCGCTCACGTCCTACCCACCCCCCGAATTGCGTGCCCCAGCTCGGTGGTGGTATCTGTGGCGGTGTATGCTTCCTCCACTAAACCACCCTCCTCCTCCTATGCAACCTCTGTCTCGCAATCAAGATGTGTCAGCAGCAGCACGTCGCCAGCAGTCGGTGTCGCGCGGCATGGCAGCACAGCGGTGGGCAAGTGTCAGCAGGCCGTGCTGAAACTACTCAGCTTAGGAGATAAGAGGCACATGGCCCACGAACTGCTGCAGGGTCTGACAGAGCAGACCGACCGCTGGCTTGCGCCGCTGAGTCTCCAACCGGGCATGGTCGTGTGTGACAACGGCCGTAACCTGGTGGCGGCTCTGCAGCTTGGCAGCCCCGCGCACGTGCCATGCCTGGCCCATGTCTTTAATTTGGTGGTTCAGCGCTTTCTGAAAAGCTACCCACACTTGTCATACCTGCTCGGAAAGGTGCGCCAGCTCTGCGCACATTTCCGCAACTCCAAGACGGACGCTGCCACCCTGCGCACCCTGCAACATCGGTTTCATCTGACAGTGCACCGATTGCTGTGCGACGTGCCCACACAGTGGAACTCTACACTCCACTTGTTGGCCAGGCTCTATGAGCAGCGTAGAGCTATCGCGGAATACCAACTCCAACATGGGCGGCGTAGTGGGAGTCAGCCTCCTCAATTATTTACAGAAGAGTGGGCCTGGTTGGCAGCCATCTGCCAGGTCCTTGGAAACTTTGAGGAGTCTACCCAGATGCTGAGCGGGGATGCTGCAATCATTAGCGTCACCATTCCTCTGCTATGCCTCTTGAGAAGTTCCCTGCAAAGCATAAAGGCAGACGCTTTGCAATCGGAAACGGAGGCGGGGGAAGACAGTATGTCGCTGGATAGTCAGAGCACCCTCATGTCTATATCTCAGCACGTTTAGGAGGAGGGGGAGGAGCATGAGGAGGAGGGGGAAGAGACAGCTTGGCCCACTGCTGAGGGTACAGATGCTGCTTGCCTGTCATCCTTTCAGCGTGTATGGCCAGAGGAGGAGGAGGAGGAGGGGGAGGAGCATGAGGAGGAGGGGGAAGAGACACCTTGGCCCAGTGCTGAGGGTACAGATGCTGCTTGCCTGTCATCCATTCAGCGTGTATGGCCAGAGATGGAGGAGGAGGAGGAGGAGGATCCTGAAAGTGATCTTCCGAGTGAGGACAGCCATGTGTTGCGTACAGGTACCCTGGCACACATGGCTGACTTCATGTTAGGATGCCTTTCATGTGACCCTCGCGTTACACGCATTCTGGCCACTACGGATTACTGGGTGTACACACTGCTCGACCCACGGTATAAGGAGGGCCTTTCCACTCTCATTCCCGAAGAGGAAAGGGGTTCGAGAATGATGCTATACCACAGGGCGCTGGTGGACAAACTGATGGTAAACTTCCAATCCGACAGCGCTAGTGGCCGAAGGCGCATTTCCGCGGCCCAGGTAGCAGGGGAGGTGCAGAGATCAGGCAGCATGTACAGCGCAGGCAGGGGACCATTATCCAAGGCCTTTGCCAGCTTTCTGGCTACCCAGCAAGACTGTGTCACCGGTCCCCAGTCAAGGCTGAGTTGGCGGGAGCACTGTAAAAGGATGGTGAGGGAGTACGTAGCCGATCGCACGAATGTCCTCGGTGACACCTCTGCCCCCTACAACTACTGGGTGTCGAAGCTGGACACGTGGCCTGAACTCGCGCTGTATGCCCTGGAGGTGCTTGCTTGTCCTGTGGCTAGCGTCTTGTCAGAGACTGTGTTTAGTGTGGCTGGGGGAATCATCACGGATAAGCGTACCCACCTGTCAACCGACAGTGCCGACAGGCTTACACTCATCAAGATGAACAAAGCCTGGATTTCCCCGGACTTCTCTTCTCCACCAGCGGACAGCAGCGATACCTAAACAATACGTAGGCTGCACCCGCGGATGGAAGCATCGTTCTCTATCACCATCCAAAACGGGGACCTTTTTGCTTCATCAATCTGTGTATAATATTCCTCCTCCTTCTCCTGCTCCTCCTCCTGAAACCTCACATAATCACGCCGAACGGGCAATTTTTCTTAGGCCCAAAAGGCTCAGTCATATAATTTTTCTAAACAATTTTTATACGTTTCAATGCTCATTAAAGCTTTGAAACTTTCACCTCAACCAATTTTTATTTTTACTGGGCTGCCTCCAGGCCTAGTTACCAATTAAGCCACATTAACCAAAGCGATTAATGGGTTTCACCTGTCCTCTTGGTTGGGCATGGGCAATTTTTCTGAGGTACATTAGTACTGTTGGTACACCAATTTTTGGGGGCCCTCGCCTACAGTGTAATCCAATTAATTTTTTGCCCACCTGCATTACAGCTGACGTAACATCAGCTGTGTTGGGCACTGCAATGGGATATATTTATGTACCGCCGGTGGGTTCCAGGGAGCCACCCATGCTGTGGGTCCACAGGGAGTTGTAACTGCATGTGTCCACTTCTAAAGAACCCCAGTCTGACTGGGGCATGCAGTGTGGGCCGAAGCCCACCTGCATTAAACATGACATTATTACCTCAGCTGTGATGGGCAATGCAATGGGATATATTTATGTACCGCCGGTGGGTTTCAGGGAGCCACCCATGCTGTGGGTCCACAGGGAGTTGTAACTGCATCTGTCCACTTCTAAAGAACCCCAGTCTGACTGGGGCATGCAGTGTGGGCCGAAGCTCACCTGCATTAAACATGACATTATTACCTCAGCTGTGATGGGCAATGCAATGGGATATATTTATGTACCGCCGGTGGCTTCCTGGCACCCACCCATGCTGTCGGTCCACAGGGACTTCACAATAGGGAGTTGTGCCTGCCTGTGTCTATGAATTAAAAAGCCCGGTCATGTTGGGGCATGCAGTGTGGGCCGAAGCCCACCTGCATTTAATCTGACGTTAGCTCTGCTGTCCAGGCCACTGCAATGGGATACATTTATGTACAGCTGGTGGGTTCCAGGGAGCCACCCATGCTGTGGGTGCACACGGAATTCCCATTGCGGAGTTGTACCTGCCTGTGACTATTTATAAAAAACCGCGGTCTGACTGGGGCATGCAGACACCTTGACAGAATGAATAGTGTGTGGCACATAGGTTCCCCATTGCTATGCCCACGTGTGCAGCTCCAGATGGAGGTGGCACAGGATTGGATTTCTCATTGCTTATGTACAGCATTGTGGACTATCGCCCCGCCCCTTTTAAAGAGGGTCGCTGCCTAGCCGTGCCAACCCTCTGCAGTGTGTGCCTGCGGTTCCTCTGGCAGATGCACTTATAAATAGACATGAGGGTGGCGTGGCATGAGGGCAACTGAAGGCTGGGCAGGGACAGTTTGGTGTGCGCTGTGGACACTGGGTCGTGGGGGGGGGGGTTGGTCAGCATGTAACCCAGGAGAAGTGGCAGTGGAGTGTCATGCAGGCAGTGATTGTGCTTTGTTGGAGGTAGTGTGGTGCTTAGCTAAGGTATGCATTGCTAATGAGGGCTTTTCAGAAGTAAAAGTTGTTAAGAGGGGGGGGGGGCACTCTTGCCGCTATTGTGGCTTAATAGTGGGACCTGGGAACTTGAGATGCAGCCCAACATGTAGCCCCTCGCCTGCCCTATCTGTTGCTGTGTCGTTCCCATCACTTTCTTGAATTGCCCAGATTTTCACAAACGAAAACCTTAGCGAGCATCGGCGATATACAAAAATGCTCGGGTCGCCCATTGACTTCAATGGGGTTCGTTAGTCGAAACGAACCCTCGAGCATCGCGAAAAGTTCGTCTCGAGTAACGAGCACCCGAGCATTTTGGTGCTCGCTCATCTCTAGTCTGGATGCCTTTTTTCAAAGGGGTTGTCCCATGAAAAAAAATGGTTTATAGTTAAATCCAGTCCATGGTTATACATATTTTCTCTATTTACATTTATTTAAAAAAAACATTTCTATCCCCAGATATTTCAGAACTAATCTTAAAATAACGCCACCTGCTGTTTAAACTGAAGAGCCTTTCGGTGTCTGATCCACTACAGTAAATGTTACAGTAAAGGTCATCACACCAGTCTCACTTCTCTGCAGTAATGCTATTTCACTTTCTTATCACTTCCTCAGTATTACGTCTGACACTAGAAGATGCAGCAACTTCAGAAGCAGCCGCTCACCGCATCGGGGATTCCTCCATAGACTGAGTGGAGGAGAGAAGTAAGACTGAGTAGGTATGACTACCGTGAAACATTTACTGTAATATCTGGGGATAGAAACATTTTTGAATGTTAAGTGTAACAACAAAAAATGTTTATAATTTTGGGTTGGATTTAACTATAATCAATATTTTCACAGAACAGCTTTAAAAAGTAATAATATCACAAGTTACGAGTACTACATTTTTGGAGTTGAGACATTTGTAATAACCCATAGTTAGAGTGTCTTTTTGTGTGTGTGTTATAGTTGTGTCTTAACATGTGTACTGATGGCTGTGCTGTATGTTAAGTCAGCCTATGTCAGTTATGTGTACTGTCTCATTAACTGTCTGAGTGTGGATGACATGAAGAGTGACTCCCACTTAGGGCAGGAGTTAGAATAGTGTTAGTCGGGAAGAAAAAGATGGGGGAGAAGGAAAGGAGAGGAGTGAGCATCTCGAGAGGAAGACTGTGGAGGTGCTCTGGAGAAGGGGACAGTGCAGAGGAGAAGCAGAAGCTCTGAAGTTTCCCGCAAGCAGTGTCTTAGGCCCATTCCTGTGGCTATGGGATGCTTCGCCTCCGAAGAGTGTGATTGGCTGGAATCGGCACATGTGATGGGGCGGAGCTACGCGATGACACTTACAAGGGGGCGGAGCCAAAACGCCGCTGCTTCCGAGCCGAGCCGAAGGGAGAAGACCCATCTGCGCAAGCGCGTCTAAAAAAGCAAGAAGACACCGAAATTAGACGGAGCCATGGAAACGGGGACGCCAGCAACGGAGCAGGTAAGTGAATAACTTCTGTATGACTCATATTTAATGCACGATGTATATTACAAAGTGCATTAATATGGCCATACAGAAGTACTTAACCCCACTTGCTTTCGCTAGACAACCCCTTTAAGACTGTTTAATTGAAATTGAAGTAAAAGAACACTGTGTGTCCCTGGTTCAGCATTAACTTTTGTGGACTCTGTTATTTACTATGACCATTATAAAGAGGTACTGGCTTCACGAAGACAAAACAAGTAACAACATTTTCCAACGCTGTTGCCATTTTCCAGCGAATGGCATGCAGCTGGGCTGAGTATGCTTTGGATCTGTTGGGAGAGGATGGTAGAGCCAACCGTGACATATCTTGTGAGTTTACCCCGCCATCTTCCCCAGCCAAAGGACTGACCCTGCCCCCTACACATTGATACAGGGATTTATTCTGAGTGCCATAACTGTAATCAGGAAGGAATTTTCTCTCCTAATATGGAGTAATTGACTCCCACCTCATAAGTGTTTTTATCTCCCTCTGGATCAATGTGGTAGGATCAGCAGTTCAAAATGAGCCTATGTCTTTTTTCAACCATATTAACTATGTAACAAGGCAATACTTCATTTCACCAGTAGTGGCACTGCAGGAAAAATGAACACACGTAGCTAAGTTTTTTCTCAGATTACAACTGAACACTGGGGGCCCCAGAGACCAGAAACATGTTTTTTAATGTTATTCTCACTTGGGTGCACTTTATTATTTCATATTGAATATTCAGATTTTTTTTTCTTATTCCTTTTGTGTTTGCAGTAAAACTAGCCTGTTTGTTGATTCTTTAAGGTGAGGCTCTAATACATTGTCCAGCATAGGTAATTTTAGCAATCAGTGGTTCTGCCACTACATCAGTTGGAGATGATAGATGCACATTATCGGGGGAGTGGGGTGTCATAGGATTTTACACTTGAGCAAGCAGTGAGATATAACCAAATTACAAAGCTTATCCTGTGTCTTCCCTCTCTAATGAACTATATTGATTGCTGCTTCATTGAATTATATATAACCTTGGCCTTTCCTGTTCCAGCCCTTCACATCTAAATGAAGCGGTCACTCTGATCGGAGCTGCCTGCCTAATCCTATTGTAATTATGAAGGAGATGATCAGAAAATCAAGTTACGCAGCTCTTACAAGGGAATAGAAAAAAAAACACCGCTCTCAGGGAGCCATGAACGTCTCTTTGCTTTAATGCACTTATCATTGACATCAAGGAAAAAGTAATTAAAAGTGATAAGATGTAGATCTTTGGGAAGAAGCAAAAAAAAAAAATCAATGATGGATCAGTATTCAGAATACATACGCTCTGTGGCCTGGGAATGGCCTTTACGGAACACAAGTTATAGATGTTATGATCATTTCTAATCTGCAGGTATTTCCTATAATCTGAACATATTTGTATTTTAACTCCTTTATGACCAGCCCATAGTGTTTTTACGTTCTGTCCAAGTGGGCCTTATTCCCTGAGGATATAAAAACATGTATCCTGTGGGGATTAAAGCCACGTGGGCTATGAACATGATAGCTCCATGCTGTCGGTGCCCACAGGTAGCCGACAGCATGGGGCTGTCATCCTGGGCTGCGGGCAGTCCCCCCCCGGCAATGCGATCGGCGCTATCCAATGGATAGCGCCGATCGCATTAAAGTGCAAAAAAGTTTTTAAAAAGATAAAGATTCAGCTGCCCTCATGGATCGGATCCATTGGGGCAGCTGAAATTACTCACCCACGTCCTCCACGTTGTCCCCCGCTGACCTGGTCCTCCTGGACCTGCCGCTCTTCTGCGCATGTGCGCCAGATGTATGGCGTCGCGCACATGCGCAGAAGGCTCCCGGCTCCTGCCACTAGAGTCAAAAAATACCCCTGAAAAAGCATGAGAGGAGGAGGGATACCCAGTTTTATTGCCCCATGTACCCATCCCAACCAGGACCCGTAATTATCCCTGTCTTCGGAAATACCACACAGTTCATATTATTATTTCTATCTAAGATTTGGGGAAATCCGAAAAGGGTACTTATGTGGGGGGATATTTTTAGGGAGTCAATTTTTATTCCGTACAAGTGAGCAATGGGGCCTGGAATTTATTCAGTTGTGCCCTGCAATCCAACAGTTGTTCTCTCCATTATAGGCCTAGCCATGTGTCCTGTAAGATGATTAGGGCTACAATGGGTATGTTTCTGAACACGGGACAAACGGGGGTATCCATTTTGGGGTGAAAGTCTTCATTTATATGTGTGCTGTACAAAAAAAACTGTTTTTAAATTGACACAATTGCCCAAAAAATGAAAATCGTTATTTTTTCCTACGGCTTTGCTTAGATTTATTCAAAAATTGTAGGGTTAAAATACACAGTACATCCCTAGATGAATTTGTTAAGGGGTCTAGTTTTCAAAATGCGGTCATTTGTGGGGATCCTCTATAGTTTGGCCGCTCAAAAACTCTACATGTGTGCTATGGGGCATAAAAGACCTTCAAGCAAAATTTATGTTTTAAAAGCCACCGACTACTCCTTTCATTTTGGGCCCCGTTGTGCATCCAGACATAAGAATAGGGCCACAATGGGTATGTTTCTGAAAACAGGACAAACAGGGGTATCCATTTTGGGGTGCAAGTCTTCCTTTATATGTGTGCTGTACAAAAAAAGCTGTTTTTAAAATGACAGAATTGCCAAATAAAATGAAAATCACAATTTTTTCCTATGGCATTGCTTGAATTCATTCAAAAACTGCGGCGTCAAAATGGGCAGCACACCCCTAGATGAATTCATTAGGGAGTCTAGTTTTCAAAATAGGGTTATTTGTGGAGGTTCTCTATGGTTTTGGCCTCTCAAGAACTACACAAATGTGCTAAGGGGCCTAAAAGGTCTTCAAGCAAAATCTATGTTCTGAAAGCCACCGATTACTTCTTAATTTTGGGCCCCGTTGTGCATCCAGACATATGATTAGGGCCACAGTGGGTATATTTCTGAAAACAGGACAAACAGGGGTATCCATTTTGGGGTGCAAGCCTTCCTTCATATGTGTAGATACAGGGAAGCGTGGATTTTTGTAGTATATTCCTTGCTTTATTACAAATTCATGCTTTACATGGTCAGGCGCGCAAAAGAAGTACGCGTTTCAGCTTTACCGCCTTGTTCACCTACTATTGTTTATCAAAGAAAACCATTGGACCGAATGGTATGTGGAAAGTGAGTATATCATTGCATTCAAAAAAAGACAGATCGTCGGACAACAAAATGAGGTGAGATACTTTCCTTCATATGTATGCTGTACAAAAAAAGCTGTTTTAAAATGACAGAATTGCCAAAAAAAAACCCGAAAATCACAATATTTTCCTTTTGCTTTGCTTGAATTCATTCAAAAACTGTGGGATCAAAATACACAGTACACCCCTATATAAATTTGTTAAGGAGTCTAGTTTTCAAAATGGGATCATTTGTGGGGGTTTTCCATGGTTTGGGCGCTCAAGAACTCTACAAGTGTGCTATGGGACCTAAAAGGACATCAAGCAAAATTTCTGTTCTGTAAGACACTGACTACTCCTTTCATTTTGGGCCTCATTGCGCATCCAGACATAAGATTAGGGCCACAATGGGTATGTTTCTGAACACTGGACAAACAGGGGTATGCATTTTGGGGTGTCAAATACTCATTTTCATGTGCACTATAGGAAAAAAATGTCTTTAAAATGACATATTTGCAAAAATATGAAATTTTACTTTTTCTCCTCTAAATTGAATTAATTCCTGAAAAAAAAGTAATAAGGTCAAAATACTCATGACACCCCTCAGTGAATACATAAAGGGGTGTAGTTTTTAAAATAGGGTCATTTGTGGGGGTATCTATTATTCTGACACTCATGGGCCTTTGCAATCTTGGCTTGGTGTAGGAAAACAAAGTGTTCCTCAAAATGCTGAAAAGTAATGTTAAATTTGTACGTCCCCTAAATGGTTAAAAAAACAAATGTTTTTCAGATGTGCATTCATTATAAAGTAAACAGATGGAAATATATATTTTAGCAAAAGTTTGTACAGTATGTTTGCACATATTTGATATATTATAATTAAAAATATAAAAAAACGATAATTTTTTCAAAATTTTCCCAGTTTTGACACTTTTAATAAATATACACTAGTTCTCTCGGACTATCTTCACCACCTAAATGAAGTACAACATGTGGCGAAAAAACAATGTCAGGCCTTAGTCAGAAGGGCGATTTTCGCGCGATTTGCGGATGCGCATCCGCAAATCGCGTGACCGGTGCACGCAAGTCGCCTGCAAATCGCCCGAAAATCTGCTCCTAGCCGCGTTTCATTAGAAACGGGCCGGAGCTGTCCAGCGCATTGCATTCAATGGAGACGGCAATACAGCGAGCCCGGGATGAATTGTCGGTAAGGGCTTAAATATATAAGCCCTTCCCTGCAATCCATCCTAAAATGTGTTAAAATAAAAAAAAAATTGTATACTTACCTTCTCCCGGCAGCCAGAGCTCCGCGTGGCCGTCCTGCAGTGGGTGTGAAGGGGGTGTGAGTCAGACCTGCCCCCTGATTGGCTCAGCGCTGAGCCAATCAGAGGCATGCCTCACTCACACCCATTCATGAATTCATGAATGGATGTGAGTCAGACCTGCCCCTGATTGGCTCAGCGCTGAGAGGCAGCAGTCACTCACCCATTCATGAATTCATGAATGGGTGTGTGAGTGAAACCGGCCTCTGATTGGTCAGGGCTGTGACCAATCAGAGGCAGATCATTCAGCAGGCGGGGATTTTAAAGCCCCGCCGGCTGAATAGTGCCGAGAAGCAGTTCAGGAGAAAGGTGAGTATACATTTGTTTTTATTTTAACACATTTTAGGATGAATTGCAGGGAAGGGCTTATATATTTAACTCCTTCCCGACAATTCACCCCGCGCACGCCGGCAGCCCATTGCTTTCAATGGAGCGGCTGTATTGCCGCTCCATTGAATTCAATGGGCAAACATCGCTCTTCTCTGCCACAGCTGTTACAGCTGTGGCAGAGAAGAATGATTTGTCTTCTATATGTTCTCAATGGGGTCGGCGCTGCTGCCGCCGGCCCCATTGAGCGCATATACAGAAGAGAACAGGAATCGCAGATCGCAGATAGGTGCGATCTGCGATTTTTTGTTCTATAATTTATCAGACGAGCGCATAAAAAGCGCTCATGTGTCCGATACCATTGCAAAGCAATGGTTTAAAAAAATCGCCGGACGCATGCGCATGCGCAAATCGCGGCTAAAAACGCCCGTCTGACTAAGGCCTCAGAATCATGTGGATATGCAAAACCTTCTATGTTAAATTGACCCATGTCAGATTTCCAAAATTTGCTCTGGTCATTAAGGTGCAAACAGGCTTGGTCACTAAGGGGTTTATAAACTGATAACAAAGCATTTATGGAATTGTACAATCTGTAAAATTACCATAGAAAAATTGGCAAACAGACACTTAGAATAAAGAAAGTGTTACTTACACTGTAAAACTTCTAGAATCTGGCATTCAATGGGCCACAATTCTTGATCATTAGTTTAGAGCTTGTGGTTTCAAGCATTGGGAACAAAACACATTTGGGGGGATTTTGAGGACCATATGAGGTGGTTACAGCCCTAAATTCCATTCTTTCCTGTTAGTTCAATAGATATCAAAAGCATACCATAATAGAATTAATCTGATAATCCTGTAATACTGTATGTAGGTCAGATGGGTGCCAGATTAAATGGCTTTTCTGATGTTTATGAATTAATAGGAAAGGTTTACATAGCATTATATTATTACAAAAACATATTTACCAAAAGAAATAGACTTAAAATGCAATAATATTCTAAATTGCTGAATGCCTATTGTCGCTGTATAAACGTTAGAAACTTTTTAATTTAATTTATTAATTTCTCTGCAGTGTGGAATAAACTGCCACGTTGGTTTAACATAGAATTCTAAAATAAAAACAATTGAGAAATCCCCTGTGCAAGGAGAATGTGAAAGGTGGGGGAGGGGGGGGGGGGGGCTGGGTGGTATTTGGGTCCTTCATGAGGTTTAAGGATATGGGCTTTTCTCCAACTTGTGCTTTTTTCTGAGTGCTCATGGGTCCTGCCAATGGTGGGGAGGGACTACTCTCAGGGCTCAAGATTTGGGATCACCATCTAGGTCTCGGATACAGATCACTATAAAAAGATGGATTAAAGGCTTGTGGAATACAATGTAGGCACGACCAGCCATAATGCTTCAATAATTTACTTAACAAACCAAAAGGCAGGGATTAATGAATAGCTTTCAACTTATGGGAGGTGTAAGTCTTTAAACAGCTTGAACAGTTTGTAAACAGTCCATTAACAACAGTTATGTGCACCACTCTTGATATCGAGGAGCGACAGTCTCTCTCTGTCTCTGGCCTAAAGCCATGGTCGCTTAGCTGACCAATACGAACAACTCATGACTGTCTCTGCAAGGTCCTTGTTGCAATTCTGCAGTGTCATTGTCAGGTGCTTAGTTGCAAATGACAGCGGTGGGATTTACGGGTGGCTAAAGTCTTCGGAGGCACCAAAACCCATCAATATTGGCAGTATGGGAATTCCCCAGATCTTAGAAGCTTTTTGCCGCATGCTTCTTGGCTTCTCTTTTTCCGGCTGCATACAGACCAACTGAGGGCCATACCAGAGGGCCTGAGGCAGCACCCAATTGGCCACCACATCTCACTTTCAGTTCATCTTTCCATGGACTGCCCTCTAGAGTACAAGCTAAATCCTAGTGAGTTAAATTATGTTTGACCTTTGATGTCACACCTCTCATGACCCAGCAGAGCTAATGACAGAGAAGATCATTTACTATAAAGTCATGTGAACAGAAAATAATGATGATACAAGACCACTAAGAGTCAGCATTACACAACGAATCTTGCTACAACAGCCATTATTACTGATTACATTGCAAATATTAACACTGCACGTATTTTGGGCCAGTTGCTTTACAAACCCAACTGTAACACCCCCTTACAATTGACCTCCATCATAAACTCCAATACATGGTGCTTATCTTATAGCATTGTGTGAAAACACAACAACTTTCAAAACTGTATAACATGGCCTGGAACTCTGTAGTCACTGGGACAGCAGTTCTGTACGTCGTCTATGCTGAATGTGGTGAAAAAAGATGGTGGTTCTATTTCTGGTGGTTTCCACTTTCCATCTTTTTACCACATTGGTTTAATGTCAGCAGATTCTGCAGCAATTGGTAGCATCCACAGATAACCTTAATACAAACTAAGGGCCTCCCAGTATCGGATTTTCATTCCAGAAGATTGTTAGCAATGAATATCTGAATATCTGGTGTCTAATGCTCCCATGAGCGCTGACGTCACTGCTAGAGTTGTTAGCACTAGTGCAGAGTGTTTAGACGGAAAGACTTATTGCTAGATCATGGACTTCTTGCTCAGCACTTCACCTTCTATGTGAAGCACTGAGTGGGGAGCATTTACACGTGATGAGAAGCATGCGATCCAGCAATAGTTTTTCATTGACTGAAAGCTAGCGATAATGACAAGTGAAGGAATAGTGAGTGATTAGTTTGCATCTATATTGCACAATTATTGCTCAAATTAATTTGTTTGAACAAAGCTTCAGCGATAATTGTTAAGTGTAATTGGCCTATTAGGCTTTGCCCATCAAGTAGTCCACACCTTTAGTTGTATGGCTTGATTCACAATTCCTTCTCTTCACAGCTGTGAAGCTCTTGACCTGATCACAGGTTGTTTTCAGATGTCCCATTCTGCTTTCTCCATATGCAGCTGGAATGTATATAACAACATACACCTACTCACCAAAATAGTCTATGACTTTTAATTTTAGAGCACTAATTCTAGTGCACCCCTGAACCACACTAGGGACACACAACTATTTTATTCTAACACCTACAAAAATGCTTTAGATGTCAGAAAGAAAGTGGTGGGGATGATTGATAGATCTAATATATGCAGAACACTCCTATATTCAATTTAATTTTGACAGAAAACTGAATGTCAGAAAACCAAAGGATCATGTGACAGTCTCTAAAGCCTTTCATTTGTGCCTCTCTTGGGCTGCTTTTAGATGAGCTTATTTGATCGAGTGAGTGACACCAAGGCTAGCTAGTTCACTCCCGTTTAGCGTATTTAGAGAGGCAGACACATCGTTGGCCTATTGAAACAAACATCGTTCAATATTGTTCAGTCTTTCACATTTGCTGTATAAGCATATGTGAAAGACCTAACAAGTGTTGTTTAAACTGAACATGAGTGAACAATTGTCGTTTGTTGTTCAGTCGTTGGCTCGCATTTAGACCAAACGATTATCATTCACTTTTGCTCGCATGAACGTTTTTTTGAACGATAATTGCTCCATCTAAAAGCACATTTGGTGTCCTCCAGTAAATCGCTCAACATAGTGAATACCTAATTAAAATGTACCTGCTCAACATTTATGTATAAATGCACAATGCCCTTCATAGGGATAGTGAATAGGCTTATGTTTACTGTGCCTATGCCTAATTCCAACCTTAGGGCTTCCTAACTGGCAGATGTAGAAAAAATAAAAGTTGAGTATACTGGATCAACATAAGTCATGTGGTCAATCCAATTCTCTTCCCATTAAAATAAGCCTGAACAACCAGTTTACTCCATCACTGATGGTTATAGAGAGGTTAGGGGAGATTACAAGCAGCCAAACAAATGACAGTAATAAAACTATTAAGCCCCTAACAGTTATATTGAAACTGGAAAAACCCTCCCATAATTGTCACTTTTTTTTTACTGAAGATTTTGAATTTATCTTATGTAAATATATCTGGCGAAGAACTTGTCACCTTAAGTGCATTTTTAAATCCTTTGTGACATAACTGATTTTAGCCTTAAAAGCCAGTAAATCATTTCCCTTTTGTGTTCCAGCAGTCTGGAGTGTTGGCGTCACGTGACAAGGAGAGGACTTCCTGCTGCCCAGAATATGATACGTTCCGCAGACCTTTGCACATGTACTTTTTGCTGGGAGACAATAGAGAAAAAGCAATATCACAATTTGGGTGGGGGGGGGGGGGGGTTACTGTTACGGCATTCACCATGTAGAATAAATATTACTTTAACTTTATTCTACAGCTTCAAGAACGCCAAATTTATACATTTTATTATTGTTTACTACTTTTGCACAATAGAAACACTATTTTTTCTACACAGAGACTGTGTCACCACATTCCACTACCAAAGCATGTTTATGTTTCTGTCGACAGAGCTGTATGAGGGCTTGTTTTTTGAAGGATAACTTTTCATCTTTATTGATAGCAATTCAAAGTATACATGAGTTTTTGATCACTTTTTGTTATACTTTTAACTTCTTTTAGGGTCAATAAGATGAACAGAAAACAAATATTTTAAACTTTTCTTTTTTAGTTTTTTTTAAATACAATTTACTGTGCTGGATAAATAATGTAATATTTTATTGCATTGATTGTTAAGGATGTGGTGATGATAATTATGTGTAGTCTTTTTTTTGTTATTTTATTTATTTTTTAAAATATTTAAATCATTGTGTAAGGCCATCTGCAGACGGCTGGGTTGGATCCCGCTGTGAGAATTCTCGCAGCGGAGCGCGAGCCGTGCCCCTGCAGCGATCACCATGGCTCAACTCTTCCTGGTGTCTTTTCTGCACTGCGATGTGCAGGCTGCCACCCAGCGGGCACATGCTCAGAGCAGAGCCGGCACATCACCGGCAGAACAATCTCTGTTTGTACAAAAACTGTAATATCCTTTTCCTGCAGTACGAACAGCGCTTGGGGTAATCTGTAGCTGGGTTAAAAAGAAGTATCAAGTCATATATAGATTCACTCTTTGATTCAGTAAATAATCTTTCCTAATGCAAAACATACTTGAACATTCAGCAATGAACGATGGGCTTCGTCTCCATCGTCAACCAGTCACTAATCCATAAAAAGAACATATACATTTTCCGCACATATTTCACAGTAGCCTGGGAAAAAGTTAGTACAATGCCCAGGGGCACCTTAAGTGCCATGTCCCTTATTTTGATTTAACCTAACATGCAAAAAATAGTCAATCAATACTCCTTTAGATGTGAGAACTAGCTGAGGCAATGGGTACCTTCGCATCCCATGAAAGAGCCCATACAATGGTGTAGCCACACATTCCTATATTCAGATATTAGATTCTTTATTTGTTATTACAAATTATAAGTTTTAGTGGTTATATTTTTGAGCAGCCTTATTATAAGAATCTCAGTTCTCGGAAATTGGGGCATTTGTCTGGCATCCATCTAGTTTGAATTTGTGTGAGTTATGATCTTCAAATGGCAGGACAATATAGATTAAGATCAATCAACAGGATGCTAAAATATTGCTGCCAAAGCACACATTATCATGAATGATTCTCTATGCCCTCAAGAATCAATTCAACATTGTTATGCACTTCCTTCTCGAATACCGAATAAGCAGCTACCACATTAGTAGCATATACTCTACCATATCTGTCATTGTAGAATATTTAATGGAAATATATTAAATCTTAAATCAAGCCAGCTAGACTGGGTGATGTGTCTCTTTGACAGATATGGTTGTAAAGCTCCAAGCTCCCCAACCACTAGTGGCGTCACATGCACAGTATAAGTCTGATCCATCCTTTACACTAAGAAAGGACGTTGTTAAAATATTGAACAATCTCTTTGTCTAACATCACCTTCTCCTTATGATTAGAGCCCCTTCTTAAATGTCTTCTGTTTCATGTTTTGTATCACCCCGATTCTCTAATAGATTGTAAGCTCTTGCAAGCAAGGTCCTCACCCCTATTGTTCAAATTGTTTATTGCTTTATGTAGCATCTGATTTTGACTATAAATGTTGCTTTTGATTTATGGGGCTGCAGAACATGTTGGCACTATATAAATAAAGAGTATTATTATTATTAGACCTGCTTCATGATCATTGTCTTATCATTAGAGCTTTTTCATGACCATCATCTTATCATTAGAGTCTCTTCATGACCATCTACTTATCATTAGAGTCTCCTTATGACTATCTTCTTATCATTATAGCCTCTTCGTGACCATCATCTTATCATTAGAGCCTCTTTATGACCATCTGCTTATCATTACAGTTTCTTGATGGGTCTCCACTCATGGTCTACTTATTGGCTTGACTATTTTTCAGTCAAGTTTGTTTATTCACCGGTAGGTGTTGTTGTTTATATGGTTTAATAAGGCTCCGGTATGTTTATTGTGAACAATGTAATGTTGTTTTTTTTTCATAGCAATCCCAGGAAGAAATGAATTATTCCTTCTCCGTATACTCACTGACATTGTCATTTTAATAGCTGTAATACATAGTTATTGAACATTGGAATAATATTTGAGTGCATGGCCATCTTTCAGTACTCTACATAGTATATCTAGGGTGAATCATGTGGCAGTCAACTGTCAAGTGTGATTGGACTATAAATCCCTTTACTTATCAAATTACAAAACCTGATGGTCAACCTGACAACCCTGGGATCCTAAATACAGCCCTTGACTCCACGAAAGAACATATTCAGCCAAATTCATATCACATTCAGAGAAGGCTAGGTCAAGGGTTAGGTACATATATATACATGTATAAATACATGCAGTACATATACAGGATGTAGTCAAAAAGACTGCTCCATTGCTGTAGCTCATTACTGATGTCCTATATTGAAATAACAATAGCACCCTGGAATAGAAAGCCATGGAAGCTTAATATGATGGTATGGCACACAGGCACCTGGGGCCTCAGAACGGGGATTTCAATTTTGTGTTGTGGCCCCCGTAAGAAATAGAGAGTAAAACCCAATTGTAAAGTTGAAGAGTAGCATGTGAGAAGTAGAAATGCACTTTCCGTGTCTCTCGAAGTCCACTGCTATGAGTGAAGTACGGAAAGAGTACTTCAAATGGCCTCCTTCTACTACGACAGGGGCAGGTCATCCAGGAAGTCATTCACCATCGTCCTTAGGAGATTCAGGTACCGATCTGCGTTGAAGGTTCTTGGAATGAACACAGGTCCAATGATGACGCCATGCATGTATGGTAGAGAAGGAGGCCAAGTTTGGTCGAATTTCAGTTGCAAGATCAGTTACAACTGTTTTATTAGAACATTTTCTGCAAATACCTAAAGAATAGAACAATTCCACCACCTCGTATTTTAATATTACGGCAATATTTTAGAATAATCTGCTGTCTTCATATCAGCGGCACAACGTCATTTTTAAGCAGCATTGTTTTCTCCAAGTTAATTCTTTTAATTTATACCTCACACGCATTGCATGGTATGTAGCATTTACAACTGAATTAATTTATTCTTTAATAAGCTGTCTGGAAATGTCAGCAGAAAGGTTATACTGTCTACAGTTAAAGTGGATTAAATAAGTCGATATGGCAGCTTTTAATTGATTTTTGAAACGACAAATTGAGGTCTGACAAGCATGCAGAAAATAAGTCTATTTAACGTACAATAGGGAGCAGTGATTATGGTTTCATTATGACATTAAGTTACAAAAGGGGTTTAATTGTCATTTTAACAGACATTTAGAGTAAGTCTGTGCTTTAATGAACAATATTATCATATGTCGATGTTAGACTCAAGTTAATATTTGATCTAATTAACTCCTCACATAAATGCAGGTTACTTCCTACTTATGAGGTTTGAAATATCCTCTGGAAAATACAGAGGGCTTGCTTAAAGCTAAGCTGGAATGTAGCTGAGGATGAACCAAGTATTTGCTATGCTGTCAACATTTTATAATGACATAGTAATGATAATATAGTAGATTCTCTCTCTACACTATACCGCTGCTCCATCCAGCACTGCCATTCATTCTCATTAACCTGCAACTGAACCGTAGCTTTCGATAGTATGGGAAACTTTTCCCCAACTTAGAAGAATCATTCATTTTGTAACTATACTAAAATAAATAATTCCTCTCTTTTCTTCTATAAAGCCTTTTTCTTCCACAATTCTAGAAGTTAGCCATAAAAACTAAATACAGCTATCACTATAGTCATTTTATATGGGTTTCGCAAACAGATAAATTGTTCAAATGCTAGTCAAAGTCTTGATAAGGCTTTCTCCTATAAATAAGGATCACTAGATGCTAACTAGACATCGTCTTCATTGCTGTTTCAATTAATATGATTTCTGCTGGTTTTGGAATGGGATCTATTGTTTTTCTCTTTAAAATTTCAGAGGTTCAGTATTACTCCTAAGGCCTCATGTCCACGGGCAAAAGAAGAATTAAAATCCGCAGCGGATTTTAACTCTTCTCCTGCCCGCGGATCCGCATCCCATAGGGATGCATTGACCACCCGCGGGTAGATAAATACCCGCGGATGGTCAATAAAAAAATGGAGCATGAAAAAATCTGGACCATGCTCCATTTTCGTGCGGGTCTCCCGCGGGGACGGCTCCCGTAGGCTTCTATTGAAGCCTATGGAAGCCGTCCGGATCCGCGGGAGACAAAATTCGGAATTTACCGACGTGCCCTGCGCATTCGCCGGGCCGAAGAAAGAAGATCCGGCCGTGACGCAGAGAAGATGACGCTGCGGTGAAGGGAAGATCCGGAGCGGGCGAGAGGTAAGTTTATTCTTATTTTTATGCCTCATGTCCGCGGGGCAGGAGGGACCCGATATGGATTCTCCATGGAGAATCCGTAGCGGGCCTGATTTTCCCTGTGGACATGAGGCCTAAGGCTGGATTCACACGAATGCATTTGCTCAGCGTATTATGCATGAAAAATTTACACACACAATAGGCGGTGAATAGAACTCATTGATTTCATCGGGTCCGTTCACATAATACACTGTATGCTCTATTTCCTGTGCATTTGTGCAGGGAAAGAGCACATATTGGACTAATTACACTTATTGCCAATTTCAATGAATGGGAGCATGGTTGCATGTCTTTTTGCACACGCAGACACGCGCAATTTGCATACACGAAAAAGTACAGTAAAACACGCACATGTGTACACAAATACACAATGCTCATGTGACACCGGCCTTAAAGGGGTAGTGCGGGCACAGACTAGCATTTTAAAATGATATGGACATCGTCACAATAAGTCATTCAATAATAGGTTTACTGTACCTGGTCTAGCGACTTTCTTCATTTTCTATGTCACGTGACCCTCTGCCTGAAAAATTATCTCCACTTCCTCTGGCATATTGTCACCATTTTTTACATCCTCCCCTGTCGATAGCTTCTAAAATCTTGTGAACAGTGCAAGATGGGAGGACAGGAGCAGAAGCACTGCCGATCCCACTGCATACAATGCTGTTGCTGGCTATTTCTCACGGTTGACACCCTCTGGCAATAGCCATAATCACCGCTCATGCTGATGGCAGCTGTTAACCCTGTAAATACAGCATCAAATCTAACAGCGGCATTTAAATGCCCCAATTGGAGTTTGGGGGTCCCAAGCAGCTCCTCCGCAATGAGATTGTAGCGGCCCGAGGTCTATATTTCTGGTCCGTCCATAATTGTCATACATGTCATGTCTTCAATGTAGATGCACAGTGCAAAGTGTCTTATCTGCTGTTATGTGTATTGCACAGCTGCAGCATATGACAGATTAAAGTCTGAAAGTGGTTGGGATATGTCTGGGAAAGTATCAATATCTGTCTAGTCACATGATATCTGTACCCTATAAATGTAAGTGATTGGAGTGTGATGAGGGAGTCCATGATCTTCAATGGTAGTGAGAGGAGTGAGTGTCCCGGCCACATGGGGGTATCTTCAACCCTCATGTGGTGAAGAGAATGCAGACTGAGGAAAGGTATCCTGATGTCCCTATCCCAGGAATCTTCATCTGAGAGTGAGAGCTGAGTGGAGAGAATAGTCTGCCATGCAGGGATCCAAATTTGAATCAAGTGAGTGTCTGTGGAGTGATCCTACCCAGATCTTCCTCTGGAGTGTTCCCCTTCCAGAAGCGGTACCTTACAGATAACGTGGACTGTAGGCCCGGTGTCATCCTGTGTCTCCTCCCTGACCTCAAGTCGACTGTCCTACCTGCACTGGTGTGTATTAAGCCATACGCTGTCAAGCTTCAAGTAAAGTTTTTCCAGTCTCTGTCTGTTCCCAGGGACTGAGATACTAAAGTTAATTGTGTGTGTGGACATCCTTCATTTCTCTGCCGAGGATCATACCAGTGTGTAAGGAACGGTGGCGTAACACGTGACAAGTCTAAAGTCTAGCACACGTATACAGGTAATTACTGTCCCAACGTTGCCTGGAAGAGGCCTAGCAGTACTTGGGCCGAGGTTGTGTGAGTCCCTCCAGGGAGGAGTCTGGTAAGAGCCACTGTGACAAGTGCCAACTCTACACTCCGAGCTCCTCAGCACGGGCCTCTTGTCTAGGTGGCCACTTGGGCACCACAAGATCACAGGGGTGTGGGAGATTCAGTTGCCATGGCAGCCAGGGGCCATCTAAAAGCCCCCCAGGGTTGCCATTGCTAATTGCCTATCAAGCTACACCTGTGGTGTGGCTTCTTAAACTGCCTGTCAGTTTGTGGTATAGTGTAGTATCACGGTATTACATCATACTGCAGGAATGATCAAACGATTGCAAGTTCAAGTCACCTATAGAAGCTAAAAAAATGTAGAAATCAGTAAAAAAAGGCTTTAATAATTATTTAAAAAAAAGGTAATTAAAGTTAAAGGAAAATCCTTTTCCCATATTTATAATAACAATTAATAAAAAACATATTTAGTTTTGCAGTGTCCATAAAAGTCCAATCTATTACAGTAAGGTATTATTTATCCTGCACGGTGAATGTCATCAGAAAACAAAAAGCACAATGTCAGAATTGTGCTTTTTTTGATCATCCCATCTTCTAGGGAAAAAAAAGTATTAAAAAGTGATCAAAAAGATGTATATACTCCAAAAAGGTATCAATAGAAACTACAGGACTTCCCACAAAAAACAAGCCCTCATATAACTATGTCGACAGACAAATTAAAAAGTTATGTTTGTTCCCAATATTTAATTTTTAATTCCTTAGTGAAGAAGTCTGTTTGCGCCTTAGTGATGAAGACAAATCTTGGAAATCTGACATGTGTCATTTTAACAGAATAACTCCGTAAAGGTTTTGCATATCCAAGTGATTCTGACATTGTCTTTTCACTATATATTGTACTTCATTTACATGCTAAAAATTGACCAATAGAATTTGTGTATATTTACTAAAAGTGCCAAAATTGGGAGCATTTTGAATTTTTTTTTCACATTTTCAACTACAATATCTCAAATATGTGCAAACATACTGTACATATTTTTGATAAGATATATATTTCCATCCGTTTACTTTATTCTGAAAGCACATTTGAAAAACTTTAGCTTATTTTTACCATTTAGGAGACGTAGAAATTTAACATTAATTATATAATTATCAACATTTTGAGGAACACTTTGTTTTTCCTACACCGAACTAAAATTGCAAAGGCCCATAGGTGTCAGAATGATAGATACCCCCATAAATGACCCCATTTGAAAAACTAATATTTTAGATTTTTGCAAGACAATTTTTTTTTCTACAGTGCACAAGAAAATGAGGAATTGCACCCCAAGATGGATACCCCTGTTTGTTCTGTATTCAGAAACATACCCATTCTGCCCTAATCCCATGTCTGTATACACAACAGGGCCCAAAACAAAAGGAGCAGCACTTTTAGAACAGAAATTTTACTTGAAGGTTTTTCAGGCCCCATTGCCCACTTCTAGAGCCCTTGAGTGGTCAAAAAGATAGAGAACCCCCACAAATGACCCCATTTTGAAAACTGGACCCCTTAACAAATTCATCTAGGGGTGTACAGCATATTTTGATCCCGCAGTTTTTGAATACATCTAAGCAAAGCAGAAGAAAAAAATTATGATTTTCATTTTCTTGGCAATTGTGTCATTTTTAAAACAACACCCATTGGATTTCAGAGCACAACTGAATAAATTCCAGGCCCAACTGCTCACTTGTGAAGAAAAAAAAATGACTCCCTAAAAAGAATCCCCCCTCACCTTTCTGGCATTCCCTAAAATCTTACATAAAAGTAATAATGTAAACTGTAGTAATGTAAATCCCAGACAGCTGCTTCTGATTGGCTGAGCACCTCAGCCAATCACAGGCAGCTCTCGCTGAATGAATGACAGGAGAGAGCTGCCTATGATTGGCTGAGCGTGTCAGCCAATCAGAAGCAGCTCTTTCAGCAGTCGGAGATTTTAAATCCCAGCCTGCTCAAAGAACTGCATTGCAGAGTCGGGGACAATGTAGAAAGGATGCGGCTGAGCCCTGGCAGCTGAAGGAAGGTGAGTATGTTTTTATTTTTATTTTTAACACTACTTTGCCTTGTTTTTCAGGGAAGGGCTTATATTCAAAGCCCTTCCCTGAAAAACAATTACAAGATGCCAGCAGCTTGGTCCTTTACCGCAGCTGTCATCTGTGACAGCTGTGGTAGGGAATTCTTTATTCCCCGCAGGGATGAAGAATTCCTTTGCTGCATTTGTCACAGACGTGGCAGGTGCAGCAGGGAATTCTTTTTCCCTGCGGGGATAAAGAAAAACATTTGCTGCATGTGGCAGATGTGTTTTTCACCCCCACAGGGGACACGGCAACGGTGGACAGGTAAGTTTTTTGTGGGGTTTTTTGTTTTTTTTACACTTAAATTGTTGTTTTTCAGGTAAGAGCTTATATGTAAAGCTCTTCCCTGAAAAACAATTATAGGGTGTTGGCAGACCATTGTCTTCAATGGAACCGCCGGCTGCAGCTATGGTGCACGTATGTCCTATCTTTGCAGGCGCAGGCCTGTAAAGCACGGACATGTGAGCACACTATAGGGAATGCATTGGTTCTAATAGACGCACGCTTTTGTGGGCGCGTATGCACGCACAAAAACATGCTTGTGTGAAGCCACCCTAAGGGCTTTTACCCACTAGTGTTTTTTTTAACACTGTGATATATCTGCGTTTTTTTCCAATGGGATTTTCTGATGTTAAAATCGCATCAGACAAAAATCGCAAAAGCACAAACTTGTGATTTTTGTGCAATGCGATTTTAACATTAGAAAGTCCAATTGAAAAAAACGCAGTGTTAAAAAAAACGCTAGTGGGTAAAAGCCCTAAATGAAGTACAATATGTGGCAAAAAAACAATGTCAGAATCACTTGGATATGCAAAACCTTAACAGAGTTATTTTTATGTTAAAGTTACATGTCAGATTTCCAAACTTTGGCTTGGTCATTAAAGTGCAAGCAGGCTTGGTCACTAAGGGGTTAAAATGAATAGGGTCCAATACTGCCCCCTGTGGTACCCCACTAGCAATGGTGACCCCCTAAAATACTGCCCCATGTGGAGATCCACTGGTAACGGTGACCCAATCAGAGTATGTGCCATTAATAACCACCCTCTGCTTTCTATCACTGAGCCAGTTACATACCCACTTATACACCTTCTCACTTAAACCAAGCATTCTCATTTCATTTACCAACCTGTATACATGAAACCTTGGGCTGTTCAGGCTTTCATTGACCCCATATTGACAACCTGTTCTAAGGATAACCTATTTGTGTTCTTGTATTGCAGTCTACAATGTAAGCCACCTGGCCTTAAGGGGCCTGTACATTTCCTATGCACAGTTTTAGGTGAATAAACCTTTAAAACAGTTTTCCAAGCAGATGATCTGTCCTCATTATAGGCCATCAATAATAGATTGGCAGAGGTCAGTCACTCGGGACCCGGCAGATCAACTGTTTGGGCACCCGCTGTCACCAGCATAATATACAGGGGTACAGAGTTGAAGTGGTTGCTTCTGCCACATGCGCAGTGGCTGGCGCTGCTACATGCAGGTGCAGCTCTTATTAAAATCATTAAAAACTACGCAGGGGTAGTTTTAAGGATAGATCATCAATAGTATTTGCATTGAAAACCCTTTTAATATTTGCATAATAAAAAGTCATGCAAATTTGTAATATCAGATGTTTTCACCATTTTCAATATATCTTATTAATATAACCTAATAAAATCTCTCACAGAGGTGGTAGACCCTGAGGGAAATAACAATATGCAACTATACGGATACAGATTGTAGCAAGCAATCCCCATACAAAATGTGTCAACCAGAAACTTGCATAGAAGCAGAGTGATTAGTGTGCTTCTGCATTGTGGTTAACATACCACAACACTGTTGCGACCGACAAGTCGCAACAGTACCTCCCCCCCGAGGAGGTGCAGCATCCAAGGAGCAGGCCCACAGCCGAGGAGATGGCAGGGTAGATAGGGATTTCTGTCACAGCAGCTCTACCATCTCCTCCTCTGAGGGTAGCTCGGGACCCATCCAAGTTACTGCTGGGGGAGGTCACAGGGAAAGGGTAACTAGCAGTTACCTTAAAGTCCATTGTCATTCGTGACGCTACCATTCCGTCCTCTGCGGTGAATCTGGATGGTGTAATAAAGTAGTCCACACACAAGGATAACTTTCTGGACAAACCGGGAATGGTCGGTAATGTCTGTTCACTTAACTCCAACAAAGTAACAGTAAATCAGCACAGATTACACTCTTTGAAGGTGGGGTGACAAGGAGGCTCTCTCGGGGTAATCCAGACAATCCACAGTCCTAGTTATCTGTGTGATCCTGCTCCTGGCACCTCTCTTCCTCTCCTTCTCTCAACTGGTCAACACTCACACTTCAGGTGTTCTGTCTCTGTCTCTCTCTCTGTCTCTCTCTCTATCTCTCTCTGTCTCTCTCTCTCTGTCCCTCTCTCTGTCCCTCTCTCTGTCTCTCTCTCTGTCTCTCTCTGTCTCTCTCTCTCTCTCATAAAGCATTCGCAGGTCTGGCTGATGGATGTGTCTCGGCCTCCTCAATTTTTTACCATACAGACCAGACAGCGTATGTGTAGCTCACTCACTAACAGACTTCCACAACTAACTCTAACACTGACTTGCATTCCCCCTGCAAACACATATAAAACATAGTCACATGACACACAACATGATACATTTTCTAGACATAACCCAGACATTAACTCATTCAGTGCTGCAGAGGTGCAATACAAATCAAATGCATACCACATGGAAAACACTGACAATACAATTAGCACGAGACAAACATTTAACATTATGGAGGGCCCCTGCAAACTCTAGGCCGCTACAGAGGTGCCTCAGAACCCTTAGTACCTGGTCTATAAGGATTCTGTCTATAAAGGCTTTTAGCTAACCAATCCGCAATTACATCAGTGTCTGGAACGCATGTCCTCTCCACAGGACCATACCCTCACCAATGCACCAGGTACTGTAATGAGTTCCTGACTCAACGAGAATCAATGATGGGACTGATCTTAAATTGAAAATTCCCATCCGCCATCACTGGAAAAGGAAGAGATGACTCATGCACCAGATTAACAAACTTCTTAAGTAAAGATTTGTGTAACACATCAGTGATTTTCAACGAGCCGTGAATCTCCAACCTGAACGACACAAGGTTAATGCTTTGCTTGATTTTAAAAGGACCAATGAAACACGGGTCCATTTGGAAGACGGTTGCTTAGTAGACAATCAGACCAAATCTCCTACTTCAAAACTAACCCCCTCTGACTGACTACTATCCTCCACCCTTTTGTGAGTCTTTACAGATCTTTTAAGATTTCTCTGAACTTCCTCCCAAATCTCCTTTAGGGCGCCCACCCACTGGCGATTTTTTTTTCTTTGCGTTTTGCGTTTTTTCTCAAGAGCAATTAGAATTGAATGTACTCCTGTCCACTGGCGTTTTTTTTGCGTTGCGTTGCGTTTTTTAACATAGGAACTGTCAGTTGCATATGTGTCCTTATTTTTCTCCTAATGCACCCATGAAAGTCAATGGAAATTAATGGAAAAGCCGCGAAAACGCGGCAAAAAACGCTGCGGAAAACGCGTTTTTCACGCACGAAAATCGCAAACGCCAGTGGGTGGGCGCCCTTAGGCTGGATGAAAATTCATTTCATCCAGGCACCTCAGATATAGATTTAGAAAATGAACCAAAATACGGATGGAAACGGTAATTACAAAAAAAAAGAGATGTGCCAATTGAATCTAATGATCTATTGTTTAAAGTAAATTCTGCTTTAGGTAAGTTAAATAACCCAACCAGCCCTCCTGATTATCAGAAACAAAACAACACAGGTATTGTTCAAGACTCTGGTTACACCACACCGTCTGACCAATTGTTTTTTGGATGATAAGCAAAAAAAAAGACAACTGTACTTCTAACCTAGATACAAACTGCACATCCTGGTCAGAGACAATATTAGATGGTACCCCATGTAACCTAACAACATGAGCTATAAACAGTTTAGCCAATATTTTCGTATTAGAAAAACTAGGCAGAGAAATAAAATGAATAATCTTGCTGAATTGCTCAACCACCACCCAGATAAGAGTGCTTCCCTCAGAGTCTGGCAATTCAGTGATGAAATCCATGGACAAATGGGTTCAAGGTTTCTCAGGAACCAGGAGGAGTAACAACTTCCCAACATGGAGACTCTAAGGCAATTTGGATCTAACATAAATTTCCCAAGAGGAAACATAACTAAAAACATCTAGTCTCTGCCAGAACAGAACTATGTATTTAGGAGAGTACTTGAAACCTAAAATGTAGCGAAGCAAAAAGCTTCCCCATTGGCAGGACCAAAAAAAACAAGTCTTCAGCCTTACAAATCTGCTCCTCCAGATCGAGGGACAGTGCTGACACCATCACTGCCTAATGGGTGTTAGGGATTTGTCAGAGACCACCGGGACAAAACTCCTAGAGAGAGCATCTGCTTTGACATTGCGACTACCAGGTCAGTATGTGACCACAAGGTTGAAATGAGAAAGAGGCAACCACTGGACCTGTCTAACGTTAAGTTTCTGAGCCAATTCTAAATATATCAGATTTTTATCATCCATAAAAACTGTTACCTTATGTTGAGTCTCTTCAAGGAGATGTCGGCACTCCCCGAAGGCCCATTTAGTAGTCAACAGCTCTCTGTCACTTATGTCATAATTTTATTTGGTCAAGATAAACTTCCGCAAAAAGAAAACACAGTTGCGAAGATTCTTCAACTCACTAGTGCCCTGAGACAGAACTGCTCCCATCCCAACCTCTGAGGTGTCCCCCTCCAACACAAAAGGTTTGGACGAACCCGGCTGTATAAGAATAGGAGCTACTGCAAAACACCTTTTCATGACATAAAAAGTGTGTAACGTTTTTGAAGACTATTTGAAATGAAAAGAACCTTTCTTAGTCATATCTATTAATGGTTTAACTATTTCTGAAAATCCCTGTACAAATTTTTTGTAATAGTTTAGGGAACCCCAAGAATCTTTGGAGTGCCTTCAGATTCTCTGGCTGAACCCAGCCCAAAACAGCTTAGACTTTATCAGGATCCATCTTGTCCCAGAAAAGTAATCTCCTGTACAGCAAAAATACACTTCTCCCTTTTAGTAAACAAAATGTTTTTGCAAAGTGCTTGCAACAGCTGACAAACAGGCAAAATATGTCAATCATAATCAGGAGAAAAAATAAGAATATCGTCTAGGTAAACTAGCACAAAATGTCCAATAAACTTCTAAAGTTTATGAGGGTCTGAAACACTGCAGGAGCATTAGTCAAACCGAAAGACATCACCAGATTCTCAAACTGCCCTTCGGGAGTGTTGAAGGCCATTTTCTATTTATCTTCCTCTCTGATCCGTATTAAATTGTATGCCCTGAGCAAATCCAACTTAGACAACCAGCTGTCACCAATTAACTGGTTAACTAGATCGGGAATGAGTGGTAATGGAAAAAGGTTGCACTTAGTGATTTTATTAAGTTCTCTAAAATCCAGACACAGTCAAGGGCCCGCGTCTTTCTTCTTTACAAAGTAGAAATCAGCGGTCACTGGGGTATTAGATGAACATATGTTCCCCTTTTTCAGGCTGTCAACAATGTAATTCTTGAGGGACTGCCTTTCCAGGCCAAACAAGTTATATATACACTACTCTTGGGTAACTTGTAATCTGGAATAAGATCAATAGTACAATCCCCTTCTCTATGAGGTGGTAATTTATCTGCTCCTCCTTTAAAACAGACATCAGCAAACTCCCTGATAAACTGCAGTTATTGTATAATGCCTACAAGTAGTATCCCACTTAACAATGTCTCCTTTTTCCCAACCAACACCAGGTTGTGCAAAATCAACCATAGTAATCCCAACACCACCTGTATAGGGAGAGACTCCATGACAAACAAAATTAACTTTTCAGAATGAAACAATCCAATTTTTAAACAAACATCAGGAACAAAAAATTTTAAACACCTTTGAGGCAGGAGGGCAGAATCAATGGCTAACACCTTAGTATCGGACAGTCCAAGGGTTTAAAACACAGTCCCTGATTTAGGGCAGTTCATGGCGAATTAAATTCATTCTGGCTCCACTATCTAAAAAGAAAAACGTCACAGGGAAAATTACACCTAGTAAGGAGTATCTCAGGGGGAAGAACCAGCCTGGAGGATGACATCCTAGAAGTAACTTTCCCTTAACCTCCAGTCCAACTAGTTTACCGACTGAGATCCCCCGAAGAGGACACACCTGAATGAAATGTCCAGTTTGGCCGCAGAAGAAGCAGTGACCTCTGACCCCTTGTTTCCCCCTTCTCTCAGCTCCACCAAACAATGAATTCAATTGCATAGGTTGTTCTAAACCAGTAGACTACCCGGTTATGGCCAAAAATTGCTAAGTAGTCCACTCTCTAACTCTGTGACTGATCCGTATGGCTAATGACATAACTTCGCCCAGACTTCTAGGGATGGAATACAAAACCATCAGATCGTTAATCTTTTCACATAACGCAAAACAAAATTGGCTCCATAACTGGGTCGTTCCATTGAGTCTTGGTTGCCCACTGACGATACTCAGCACAAAAATACTCCATGGACAACTTCCCCTGTCGCAAACCTCTAACTTTACATTTAGCCAGATATATCCTAAAGGTGTCATCATAATTCAACCCGAAAGCAGCCAACAAATTCACCACAGATGATAACGTCTCAGAAGTGGGTGCCAAGGAAAAGGCCCAGACCTGATGGTCACCCTGCAGCCTAAAGATAGTAATCCCCATCCTCTGAGACTCATCACCCAAGGAGATCGGGCGCAATTTGAAGTATAACTTGCAGAATTCTCTGAAAGCAATGAACTCCTGCTATTTACCAGAAAATCGAACTGGCAAGTCCTGCCTAGGCTATTTCGCAGAGCCATTTCTGCCCAGACATTGCTGTTTTACTTCTGCAACTTCAGCCGTCAGGGACCTAAGCTGGTTAGATAATGCCTTAATGGGATCCATAGGAAAAGTAAGGCAAAAAAGAAACCCCACTGAGAAAATATAAAGACTGTTTATTATGTCCCGTTCAGCATGAACGCAATGCACACCTTACCCAGGACAGACACAAGACTGTGTCAATACCGGACTAATGGGAAACACAAAATAAGAGGGAAAACTGACTCTGCTCCTAACTGGGAAAGGTCCCTACTAACTGCTAATTGACCACTCTGATAAGTGCGAACCTGTCAAATGCCTCTCGGCCTGCTACCTGACCCTAACAGGAGGAAAGGGAGAAAACCAAACCACAGTGCAAATAGCCAAGAGAGAGCAAACAAACGCAACTTAACTGAAGGATGCACAGCTAACTCCAGGAGGGCTTGACACTGCTCCAACCCCCATGCCCAAATGAAACTGCAATAAATAGCAAAGAGCTATAATATAAAGTCTTCTCTACCTGCTGATAGAAGAAGCACACCTAAAACCCCTTTTCTCAGAGGTGGGGGGACTCTGAGGGAAATACCAACAAGCAAATATACAGATACAGTTAGTAGCAGGCAACTCCCACACAAAATGTATCAACCAGCAACCTGTATGGAAGCAGAGTGCCTTGCCTGCTTCCGCAGCATGAATAACATACCACAACATTATCACAACCAACAAGCCGCGACAACAAAGCATCAAGATAAAACCCCTTAACGGCTGTCGTCAAGAGACATATGGGCGGTCATTAAGGGGTTAATATCATGCTAATATTGTTTGTGATCACCCTCTTCTAAGTTTAAAGGGTTTTCCCACTACCTAGAATTGCTTCACAGTTACTTCGTACTTCCTGGTTGCTGCTGACCAGGACATGTGACTCCTGCAGCCAATCACTGGCCAAAACAGTGACCTTCTATAGCCCATGATTGGCTGCAGCAGTCACATGGCCTGGTCAGCAGAAATCAGGAAGTAAGGAGCAATTTTAGATCATTGGAAAATCCCTTTAAGAACTTATTATATCGCATAATGATGTATTATATTTATGTCTTTAAACATTTACTGATAAGCCTCAAAAAAACAAGGTGCAAAGCTTTCTGACTTGCATGAAAGACGTATTTATGGAGTTACAATTCAAGTCAGTAAAAGTCTATATGATGTGAAATTATAGAAGCCAGATCTACTGGTGTAAGACGTATCCAGCACATGGCTCCACTTTGACCATATTTGGTGTTTTTTTTTCCTGGTTTTACTGCCCTATGAAAATATTGAAGTTAAAAATATATATCTCTGTAGTACAATTCCATAAGCTAGTATCATATGGTGACATACTGAGAGTCTACGGCTCTGCACCACACAACTGGAGGCTGTATGCATGAGGTATAAGGCTGTGCTTCTTGCAGTATCCAGAAATGGACACAAGATGGCAATATAAGCCATCATATTGTAATATCACAGGCAGAGGATGATTTGTATTAGATTACAATTAGATGAGCAAACAGATTTTAGCCATTTGTTCCATTTCCAGTTCCTTTCTCATAAATGCAGCTGTAAAGAAACTTTTCTATACATGTGAGATGGCAGCATGATAACTACGGTAGTACATTAGAAAAACGCATCTAGCTTTAATTATCATAAAGCAAGCCTGTCAAACCAGGTAAATTCACACTGTCACTATTTCATTCCATTGCTCAGCTCCATCCTAGGAGCAGAGCAACAGTAAAACTGAACCCCATAAACTCCACAACAGCGCCGGACAGACACCATAGACTATAATGGGGTCCGTCTGGCTCCCGTTATGTCCTCCGGCATTTTTCTGTACTAAATAGTGCTGCATGCTTATCTATATATATAAAGACGAAAGCCCTCACTGACTGACTGACTCACTGACTGACTCACTGACTGACTGACTCGCCAAAAGTTCTCCAACTTCCTGATATCGTAGAAACATGAATTTTGGCGCAAGCATAGATTATCTCCAAAATAGGAAAAGAAATTGGGTGCCAACTCGATTATTCAATTCTAGCGCAAAAGAATTGGCGTCGAAATTTTAGGTACGGAATCTAAATCTGTCACTTCCCAATGCCTTAGAAACTTAAAATTTGGCACGAGCATTGATTATGTCATAAATAGGAAAAGGTAATAGGTCCCAACTCGAATATTCAATTCTATGCGCAAAAAAATTAGCGTTCAAATTTTACGTACGGAATCTAATTTTCTCACTTTCCGGTGTCATAGAAACAGGAAATTTGGCACGAGCATTGATTATGTCATACATAGGAAAAGTTCATAGGTCCCAACTCGATTATTCAATTCTATGCACAAAAGAATTGGCGTCAAAATTTTACGTGCGGAATGTAATTTTTTCACTTTCCGGTGTCATAGAAACGGGAAATTTGTCACGAGCATTGATTATGTCATAAATAGGAAAAGTTAATGGGTCCCAACTCAATTATTCAATTCTATGCGCAAAAGAATTAGCGTCCAAATTTTACGTACGGAATGTAATTTTTTCACTTTCCGGTGTCATAGAAACGGGAAATTTGGCACGAGCATTGATTATGTCATGAATAGGAAACGTTAATGGGTCCCAACTCGATTATTCAATTCTAGCGCAAAAGAATTGGCGTCGAAATTTTACGTACGGAATCTAATTTTCTCACTTTCCGGTGTCATAGAAACAGGAAATTTGGCACGAGCATTGATTATGTCATAAATAGGAAAAGCTAATGGGTCCCAACTCCATTATTCAATTTTATGCGCAAAAGAATTAGCGTCCAAATTTTACGTGCGGAATGTAATTTTTTCACTTTCCGGTGTCATAGAAACGTGACATTTGGCACGAGCATTGATTATGTCATAAATAGGAAAAGCTAATGGATCCCAACTCGATTATTAAATTCTATGCACAAAAGAATTGGCGTCGAAATTTTACATGCGGAATGTAATTTTTTCACTTTCCGGTGTCATAGAAACAGGAAATTTGGCACGAGCATTGATTATGTCATAAATAGGAAAAGCTAATGGGTCCCAACTCCATTATTCAATTCTATGCGCAAAAGAATTAGCGTCCAAATTTTACGTACGGAATCTAATTTTCTCACTTTCCGGTGTCATAGAAACGTGAAATTTGGCACAAACATTGATTATGTCATAAATAGGAAATGCTAATGGGTCCCAACTCGATTATTCAATTCTAGCGCAAAAGAATTGGCGTCAAAATTTTACGTATGTAATCTAATTCTCTCACTTCCTGATGTCATTTTATATAAAGGAAATGTCGCATGGTTGCCTCCCCGTGGTATTTCCTGGGTAACGCAGAGAACTATGCAAAATGGTGAACATATTTTTTTTCCTCAGTATCTCTAAAGTAACCATGACTTCATAAGATTTTCCGTGTGAACACCAGATAAACACCAGTACCAAATTAACTCGGGCGAAGCCGGGTATATCAGCTAGTATTCTATAAGCTCCTGAATTCAACAGCTTTGCAAATATCAGGAAATTTAGTTTCAGGAGTTTAGTTTGCCTTGTCTCCATTGCAAACAGAACAATCGCTCCATGACCCCTCAGGATGCTATGCAGTGGTAAAGCACGGTAAAGAGGTTTTGCAATTTGCATGTTACACAGTGGCTCGTTCGTTCTACTTATCAAGTAAAGGTGGTCATACACTTAAGATGCTGCTCCCAATTCAGCTAAGCCTGTATGTTTTTTGGGAGTGAAGAGGGGAGTAAGTAAATTCCTCTCTCCAGCAGTGGCATACTTTTGATGGCAATAATGTATGGGGAGTGTTGAAATGTAAAAAGTTGTTCACTCTTTCGCCTGCCTTCTGCCATAGGGGGATTCCCATATGCACTAGATAGTCAGACAATCCCACTAAAATTGGTATTGGAGGCCAAATCTCCTGATGGTTTGTCCAATAGGGGCTGTGTAGATAAAGAAAAGGAGGGGGCCGAGGACCGAGCCCTGGGGGACCACAACAGCAAGGGGAAGAGGAGGGGAGGTAGAGCCAGCAAAGGAGATGCTGAAAGAGTGGTCAGATAGGTAGGAGGAGAACCAGGAGAGAGCAGTGTCCTTTAGGCCGATGGAGCAAAGCATACTGAGGAGGAGTTTGTGGTCAACAGTGTCAAATGCTGCAGAGAGGTCGAGGAGGATCAGTAGGGAGTAATCGCCCCTCAATTTGGCTGTCAGTAGGTCATTGGATACCCTTGTAAGGGCAGTTTCAGTGAAGTGTTGAGGTCAGAGGCTAGACTGTAGGGGGTTTAGGAGAGAGTGCTCTGATAGATAGCTTACAAGGTGGGAGTAAACTAGGCATTCTAGTAGTTTGGAGATGAAGGGGAGATTAGAGATGGGTCGGTAGTTGGCAGCATCAGTCGCATCAAGAGTCAGCTTCTTTAGCAGTGGGGATATGATGGCGTGTTTGAAAGAAGAGGGAAAGATGCCAGAGGTCAGAGAGAGGTTGAATATAGTGGTGAGATGGGAGATGACCACTGGGGAGAGGGATCGGAGGAGGTGTCAGGGGAGGGGGTCGCTAGCGCAGGTGGTGGGGCGACCAGAGAAGAGCAATTTGGAGACTTCTTCCTCTGTCATTGGTCTGAGTACAGACAGTGAGCAGGAGCTAGATGCAGTGTTGACAAGACTAGGATCAGGGCTAGTCTGGGATTGGGAAGTTATTTCCTGATGGATGTCATCAATTTTCTTTTTAAAGTAAGCAGCCAGCTCTTCTGCACTGAGATCCGTCAATGGGGGCTGCGGTTTAGGGCTGAGGAGGGAGTGAAAAGTATCAAAGAGCCGTTTAGAGTTGTGCAATAGTGAGGAGACTAGAGAGGTGAAGTAGACTTGATTAGCAGATTATATGCTACTACGAATGACCAAAACTATTAAAATGCAGTCCAAAGAGCAGTGGGCTGATTTGCTCTTGCAGCACTCCCCCATTCATTTCATTGGAATAGAGCTATAATGCCAAGTGGGGCCATTATACTGCAAACAACTCTGGCTATCCATAGCAGAATGTAATCAGCTGATCGATGGGGGATCTCAGCCAATCTGCTATAAGCAACTTATGCTGAGGCTTGGTCACTAAAAACTTTGCTCCTAGAAAACCCCTTTAATCACTAAATTACCCCAGTGGCATGTCACCAATGGAGAAAGACAATGCAAATGCTTAAAAAGGCTGTTGAACAGGTTGAATAATCCCACCCTATATTGCACTGTGAACGTTCTGATGCCTCCTAGAATGTCTGGCTAGCAACAAAACTCTTTTTGCAACCTACAGTCCTGCGGTCCAGACCAGACATCTCTTGGCTCAATGCAGAGACTGATTCTTCCCTCAATTCTCCTGTTTTAAGTATAGTACTGCTGGAGACCTTGTACCGCTGCCAGATTTTCAGCAAAGGGGAAGAAACACAGAGTGCTTACTATGAATTTGAGGGGCATAGAGCAGACACTCTAATGTTTAAGGGGCAGAATAACTTTTGAGGAAACATTTACTTTGTGGGGCTTCAAAAGGGGCACTATTTTAGGGACAGAGTTGGAGCGCTAATTCTTTGTGAGGCCACAGAGGGCACACTAATACTTAATGTGGCCACAAAAGGGCTACAATTACTTTGTAGGGCCAGAGAGATGGCACTATTACATTGTGGAGCCAGAGAGGGTACATTATTACTTTGTAGGGCCAGAGAGATAGTACTATTACTTTGTGGATTCACAGAGGGGGCACTGGTACTATGGGAAGGCACTTGGGGTAGCGACAGAATGGGAAGAGTCTGCAAAGAGTAGTTGTAGCTGAATGAAGACTTTAAGGATGGTATACACCTAGATAAAGAAGAAATTTGAAGACCGATGACACCAGAGATGTCGCTTGTGATCACTGGAGGTAACAGCACTGTAATCACTATTACTGTGTAGAGCTGGTATCCAACCATTATATGGTGACTGCATTTCTTATAGGTATACTAGAGCTATGCAACTGTGTTATAGATATGCTGTGTCCATAATAATTTTTTATTTTTGGGGGTGGGGGGGCAATTTTGAGTTTTTCGATGGGGCTTCATGAATTCTATGTACAGCCCTGAATTTCCTTATGTATCAATGAGTCAGGTTTTTTTTTGTAATTTGTTTTTATGCTTAAAAACGAAAATCACAAAAACAACAGCGTTTTAGACCTATATGTAGGAAAAATGCCTTTGTCAAAGAGAAGAATGTTCACACTCTCAATTACAGACAGGCAAACTGGATAATATATTCCTGCCTCTGTTTATTGCAACCACTGAATGCCAGTAAATGCTTCATTTGGCACTTTACAACACCTGCAAAATAAAATCTTTACATATTTTGTAGATGAAGAGACATAAGGGAATGTTTAATCAAAGCTGAAAGATATAGGGAAAGCGAGTATTATGAGCAACAGTGTTGTTTATGCCTTCAAAGTCATTTACATTTGTAAATAGTTTTTCAGTTGCAGAATGTATATTTTCAAGCATATCTCAATATTAGCAAAATAAAGGTTTACTTAATTCTACATAGAACAAAATTGTGCAATTTGGGATACAAATGGGAAGCAGAGGCTCTAACAAAATGATGCATAAAGTTTATTTAGGAAGCTTTTGAATTTGGTTAGAAAATGACTCTTTTTGTGTACCCCTACAAATTCCAGGATTTTTAATTGAAAGTCTATCCTTTAGGCCTGTTTTACACGGGCGACAGCGATATTGCTGCGAGAAAATCAGATCAATATTGCATCTGTGCTCTGTGTGATATCGCTGCGTTTTCTCGCAGTGATATCGCGATTTGGTGTTGGTACAAAGTTGAGTGTGCTACTACAAAATCGCATGACTTTGTAGCACTCTTTTTGTGGGACTTTCAGGGGATGGGGGCCTGAAATATAAGTCCTACCCCGAAAATATGCCCTATATGCATAAAAAACATAAGACACTACCTAACAGGCGCTGTCGGCTCTGCTCTGTAAAAGTTGCATCGCACTGCACAAAAAATGTGATTTTGTGCCATGCGATGCAACAGAAAGGAAAGCTCCATAGCTGAAACATGGGCTACAAAACACAGCAAATTATTTTTAAGTGTCTGAAGAAGGGTATTTTTACTTCCAAATGTGTAATACTTAAATAAAACATTTCCTGTCTCAATGGTAGATGGGGAGCGTAATCCAGAGGTTAGTCATTTCCTCTTCGTCTTACTGATACATAAGTACGAAACACTGACAACTCATATTACTGTGGCACCCATGATCATAAAATACATAAGGAAGCTATCTTATTGGGGTTATCTTCGATCCCGCCTGCCGTGTCTTTGACAGCTGCCACCAGCCCATCAGCTCCCGAGCCCCCTTGATAGACACCTTGCAACAAGGGGTGCCATATGTCTAGGAAACTAATTTCTAATATTTCTGGTCAATGTGAGACTGAGGTTATCTTGCACCAGTAAGCAATAGTCATGGAGAGAAAGACACAGTGGAGGCAGTGGGACAACTTTCTTGTGAACTTTTACTGAAGAACAAACACCATACAAATTATTAGGGGCACCTCTACTCCCTTATGGGCCCATCAGAGCAAATACTGTTGAGGACCCATCCTTTATTCATGCAGAACATGTGCACATCCACTTTTAATTGAATTCCCAAACTTTGTAGATTGAAAATATATCCAAGCAGAATGGCCAAGGAAATAAAATACTTAAAACATATATGCGTGGGACGGGGTTACTAGCATTATGATTTTTGTTCCCCAATGTCCATTTTCACATTGAAATACCCACATTAGCAAAGCTCTATCTGTTATGGAACAGGCTTCAGATGCTGTGATAAAAATATACACCTTCATCCGCCCATTCAGAGCCAGGAGGGCATTCGTACATATGAGTTGGGTTTTAAGACATCTCTCTGTGACAAATTCTCTCTCTAAGGTCGGGCTCACATGGGTGGATTCCAGTTGCGGAAACCGCGATCGGCATTCGAGTGTAGGGTCCACAGTAAAGTGTGGGCATTGAAAAGCATGTACTTACGCTTTTTTGCTTACACTTGCAGATATGAACTGTGTATTCCGCAAGTGGAAGAAAAATCGCGGCTGCATTGAAAAATGCTCGGGTCCCCATTGACTTCAATGGGGTTCGTTACTCGAAACGAGCTCTCAAGCATTAGAAAAAGCTTGGCTCGAGTAACAAGCACCCGAGCATTTTGGTGCTCGCTCATCTCTAGTTAAGAGTCCAACTAAGCCATCTGTGATTTTTTTTTTCACCCTTAAACTTTGTTATCAACATTGCATGTGGAGGACACATCCCCAATAATATGTAGTAGGCCAATTGTGACTAAATCCATAAGAAATCAACCAAAGTGGTAGCTAATTGAACAGAACCAAGTGGCTCGGGACCCAAGAGGGTTACATTGTAATCAAAGTGGTAATTGATTGTCTCCATCAGCATAAAATGTGGTTAACTGCTGGGCCTTTGAGGTCCATTATTGTCTCAGAGCCTAGGCCGACCGGAAGATGCTATCGTCGTCTTGTGGCCTATCTGCTCTTATGTGCCCATACATCTAACTCTTACCTCAGTTGTTTGAATCCTGGATTCACAGAATGTTAACAATAGAGTTTCAGTACATATAAATTTGCAGAAGGATTAAATGTGATCTGCTCAAACAATTATTGGATGACCTTAAAACAGATATAAAATATGTTTTACAGTTTGTACACAATATTTATCCAAAGCTTTTATGGGCTATTCGTTGGCAAGCCATAACCTCTTAACTGGGTGACATGTCAGAGTATGACAACCATCTGCAAAACTAAGAATACGTGTTAAGTGAAAAAAAAATTAAGTCATATTTTTTTCCACCACAAATTTATAGTCACTAAGAATCTTCAAAGGAGAAATCCAGTGAAAATAACCATCTGCTATATCATAGATGCAAGTGAGAAACTTGCATTGGTGAAGTTTTTGATCTCGAATCTGAAACTGAAATGTACTTGAGGTGCCAATACTGTGGTACTAGAAACCCTTATAGATTAAAACTATAATCTGATTACTTGCTATATTCATTTACGTACCGTACACCATACATCACAGTATCAGATTGCCTTGTCCTACCTCACCCAATGCTGAGTGTTTTACTGTATCCATCAGTACACCATAGGCTATATTTCCACTGATGGATTTGAAGAACAAATGCTTTAAGATTGAACACCACATACTCTTAATTTGAAGACACGAAATATCAAAATGGCATGTACTTATTATAAACGTGACAAGGGTTAAAGGGGTTGTCCAAGTTAAATGTTTTTAATTCCTCTTTCCAGTGCTTGAATTTAATAAAACATCCCACACTCACCTCTCCCAGCAGCTCCAGCACTGCAGTGTCATAAGTGTAGGTATAGCAATGCAGGATATGATGCAGCAGATGGAGTAACCAAAGTATACAATATTTATACATCACAGCAAGACTAGCGTTCTTCATAAACTATTCAGTAGTTCCACCAGAAATCCTCCTTATACATAATAATAAAGGGACTTGCATATAGAACGTCAGTAGAGTAACGTGGTGTAGAGTAGGAAAGGGGTTACTATGATGTGATAATTCCCCTAGCAGTCACTGCAGGCAGACAGAATTTTATTAGTTAGCTCTAAAGACTTATATAGGTGATTAAAGTTCAGCATCAAAAATGGCGCTATGATCCGCCTAAAAATATATGTTAGACATAAAAACGGTGAAATGGTGTTAAAAGGCTGATACTCACTTTAAAGTATATTAGAGAGGGCTCTATATTAAAGGGGTTGTCCCGCGAAACAAAGTTGGGGTATACACTTCTGTATGGCCATATTAATGCACTTTGTAATATACATCGTGCATTAAATATGAGCCATACAGAAGTTATTCACTTACCTGTTCCGTTGCTAGCGTCCCCGTCTCCATGGTGCCGTCTAATTTTCAGCGTCTAATCGCCCGATTAGACGCGCTTGCGCAGTCCGGTCTTCTCCGTGTTGAATGGGGCTGCTCGTGCTGGAGAGCGCTCCTCGTAGCTCCGCCCCGTCACGTGTGCCGATTCCAGCCAATCAGGAGGCTGGAATCGGCAATGGACCGCACAGAAGACCTGCGGTCCACCGAGGGTGAAGATCCCGGCGGCCATCTTCGCAAGGTAAGTAAGAAGTCACCGGAGCGCGGGGATTCGGGTAAGTACTATCCGTTTTTTTTTTTTCAACACATGCATCGGGTTTGTCTCGCGCCAAACAGGGGGGCTATTGACAAAAGAAAAAAAACGTTTCGGCGCGGGACAACCCCTTTAAGTTTAATTTTCAGGTCATGAGGCACATCAAATTAGTTTATTTCAAGAATTAATGGACATGCTTGTCATCGCGATAAGAAATTAAATCTGATTTAAGGATTTTAAGAGAATAATTCTCTAGTTTTATATCACTTATACATTAAAAGGAATAACCATGGAAAATGATCTGCTTCATAGATTACAGTATATTGACAGCTGCTACTGCTACAAAAAACAGGTCTGATATTGTCATTTACCCTATGGCATATATAGACTACTGTAGAAAAAATATGCAGAAACCATATTTGCAGAAAATTCAATTATTTCTCCAGCTGTCCTTGGCTTTAAAGGGTAAGATTTAAAAAAAAGAGTATTTTTTTTTCAAAAGCAGTGCCACCCCTGTCCATGTCTGTGTGAGTCTCTCTCCCCCTCCCCTTCCCTCTCCTTTCCATAGACTTTGACCCCATCCGGACCACCCCCATTTTTTCATTTTTTTCTCCTCCCCACTATCACAAAATCTACGTAGATGTCTTACGGCTTATCTTTTGCAGGAACAGTTGTGCTTTTCAAAAGTACTATGTAATGTACCGTATAATGTACTGAAAACTTTTAAAAAATTCTAAGTGCAGTGAAATGGGAAAAAAGCCCATATCCGCTATCTTTCGGGGGTAGGGGTCTTGTTTCTATGGCACACAAATTGCAGAAAAATGACATGATAACTTTATTCTATGGTTCAGTACAATTACTACAATACTAAATTTATATACTGTATATACATGAGTATAAGCCTAGTTTTTCAGCACATTTTTTTGTGCTGAAAAAGCCCCCCTTATATTCGAGTCAGGGAAGGATTAAAAAAAAAAACCCTCCATATACTCACCTCCCAGCCGACGTCTGTGTCCCCAGCGGTGGTACAGCAAGCTGCTTGAATTCTCGCCACTCTCATCCCCTGTCTTCCTCTATGCTCGGCTCTGTCATCCCCCTGCCGTCAGCGCTGTGTAGGTAAGCGCTGTTATTGGATTTAGCGCCAGCCAATCACAGCCGGCGCTCGATCATTCACAGCGCTCGGCCCAATCACAGTGCTTACTTACACAGCGCTGACGGCAGGAGATTTGAAAGCCGAGCAGGGAGATGACACGCAACATGCACGCAAGGACGCAATTCTCCCTGCTTGGCTTTCAAATCCCCCGACGTCAGCGCTGTGTAACTAAGCGCTGTGATTGGATTGAGCACCGGCTGTGATTGGTTGGCGCTTGATCCAATCACAGCGCTTACTTACACAGCGCTGACAGAGCCGAGCAGAGAGGACGGTGAGGGATGACAGCAGAGAGAATTCAATCAGCTTGCCGCACAGATACAGACATCGGCTGGGAGGTGAGTATGGAGGGGTTTTTGTTACCCAGCATATATTAGAATATAGCTCAGCTTATACTCGAGTCAATAAGTTTTCCCAGTTTTTTGTTGTAAAACTTATTGTCTCGGCTTATACTTGGGTCGGCTAATACTCAGGTATATACGGTAGTTTGTTTTTTCTTTTTCTGTACTCCTTCTAAAAAATAAAGTTGTTTTCTGCCACGATCTTCTGACTTTTTTTTACTTTAACATTGACATGGTTGTGTGAAGGCTCATTTTTTTGGGGACGTCCTGTAGTTTCTATTGGTACCATTTTGGAGTCCATTTGAGTTTTTGATTGCTTTTTATTATATTTTTTTCTTGTTAACCGTGGGGGTAAATAATACATTACTTTGATACATTTATGGACGCTGCAATACCAAATATGGTTTGGCTTTATTTTATTTAGATTTTTTTTATTATAACTATGGCAAAAGGGTTTTTTAAACTTTTAATACCTTATAGTTATTTTAATAATTAATCTTTTTTAAACTGATTTTTAGGGTTTTTTAGTCCACATAGGGGAAAAGGAACTTGGAATGGTTTGATCGCTCCTGCAGTATGATGTAATATTGTAGCGTTACATCATACCACGATCTGACAGGCAATCTATCAAGACACATCACAGACATGGCTTGATAGGCAATTCTCAATGGCAGACCGGGGGGTTTCAGAAGGCCCTTGACCGCCATGGCAACCACACAACACCCCAAACGGGACCCCTGAACATCCATCAGAACACTTAAATGCCACCGTCAGAATTGATTGCAGCATTTAAAGGGTTAATAGTCACGATCAGCTGGAGTGCTGATTGCAGCTTTTGCCGGAGGGTGTCGACTGTAAGAAACAGCTGACACTTGTATTGTATGGAGCAGGATAGACCCTTGATCCTCTTCAATATATACCCTGAACGTTTAGGATGTGACTGTACGTCCTGTGTCGTTAAGGGGTTAATGGGCAATATGAGTCATCCCCTTGTTCTCCATCTTGTTATCTCTGTTATAGCTTTAGGGTTTCTCATCACTTGACAACAAGCAGTGGACAGCAATGCATTTTCTGTTATTGCAGCTCAGGCTGATTCACTTTATTGAGCTGCAATTCCAGAAACAATCTCTACCAAGACTGGTGCTGGGAAAAAATACATGTATGATTTGTTTCTAAGTGAATTCACAAAAATATATTATTCACCTTTTGCATTCTAAATTTTGACCAATTGTTCATAAAAAGATCCACTAGGTTTACAAGCCAGTCATACCATAGCAATAGCTACTTTATACGGTTATTTTGAGAGTGAGTGCTCTATATAAAGTTGCTACACTCCTAGCCTCAGCATGGGAATGGCACTATAAATTTGTAGTTTCGTCCAACACCAGTCTTTCAATGACTTATAAGGTTGTTCCAAGATGCAAGTTGTAGGGACTTCAGGTTGCACTGGTATTAAGAGGCTATGGTGGATATTTACAATGGGTGTCAACACTTGTGGCAACGTAGTAGTTGGTAAGCAAATTACTGCTCTCGTTTTTGACACTTTGAAATCTGAAAGCAGACATCTAAATGCTTGCTGAACTTCATTCCTCCACTTTTTCTTGTACTGTTTTTTTATTAATCTTTTCTGACATTATTCTAGTCGTATATTTTTTCTTTAACTTTACAGCTGTTCTTGCACTCAGTTGACAGAAGGGTTAAGACTTTTATGGTATATTCACAGTCTGTCTTTACTCAAGAACCAACGAGAAAACAACTTATCCGAATACATCTATAGCTCAGATTCTGATATGAACATATTAGCGAAATAAACTGTAAGAGCTCCTCCCTCTTAAAAAGTCATCAAAACAATTTTATGGACACATTTGAATAAAGTTGGCTGCTTTTATAGACTGTCCAGAAATTAGTGGACGATTGGCAATCCTACTTCCCTAGTTGACAATAAGCTGAACTGCAACCATGCAACAGCACTGTAACTACTTTGAGGGTACTTCACACGAGCTCATGCACCAAAATGCTTGCTGCAACATAGCGTATTTGCACAGAAACAGGATTTGAAGAGGTATATAATCTGTGTGTTGCGTGCGTGTCTGCGCATAGTACTGTGCGTTTTGTATACGCACGGCCAATTCACTTTTTCCGTGGATTTAATGGCTATTTAAGGGCAAAGCTATGGTCATTTAACAATCTACTTCTTAGAAATGAATAGGAAACTTAGAAAAATGTAAAAGGTTTCATTATAAAGTACAATGTATCAAATTCAGATCCACATGGATTGAAGAATTAGGCATTTTGGACTTGCTTATTAAAACCTTTTGCTTTCTAAGTTTAATACATGCCTAATATGCAGTAATATACTGTATCCATTACAAACTTGTCACATCCAGGGGTTTCACCTTGTGCCACCCTAATTGAAAACATACAAAGAAGATCGCGATCCTGTGCCACAGGATTTTTTCATCTCCACGGGGAGTCCCCTCATCACTGAACACTATCATCATTGCCACAGTGCTCAGTGACAAGGGGACTCCCCGTGGGGATGAAGAATTCCCTGCCACAGCTGTGGCACAGGAGCGCAATGTTCTTCCATTGTTTTCAATGGGGCAGGCACTGCTGCAGCCCCATTGAAAGCAATGGGATGATGGCAAGCCCTGTAGGGATTTTCAGAGAAGGGCTTTAAATATAAGCCCTTCCTTGAAGTCATCCCTAGCTGTAGAAAAAGAGAAAAAAAAGTTAACTCACCTAGAAGCGCTGACCAGCTCTTCGCTCCATCCCCAGCAGTGTTCTTCTGTCTTCTGGTGGCCGGGGATGGAATGACAGCTGAGCACTACCTGTGATCGGTCCCAGCACTTAGCCAATCAGAGGCAGCGCTCCACCATTCATTAAATTCAATGAATTCAATGCCATTCATGTAGCAGCGCCTGCCCCATTGAAAGCAATAGGAGAACATTGTGATCCTGTGCCACGGCTGTGACAGCTGTGGCAGGGAAATTCTTCATCCCCGTGGGGAGTCCCCTTGTCAACGAACACTGTCACAGTGTTCAGTGATGAGGGTACTCCCCGTAGAGATGCAGAAATCCTCTGCCACATCTGTCACACTTTATGTGCGAATTTTGCCATTGTGTGACCGCACAGCAAGTGCAAATTTAAAAACGCACCTGCTGCTTCGGTCACGTGAATTTTTTTTACATGAGTTTTGCATTTTTTTCACGCACCTAAATGGTTTAAAAAAGTGCTTGTCTGACTGAGCCCTAAGGCCTCATGTCCACGGGGAAAATCAGGCCTGTACGGATTCTCCGTGGAGAATCTGTAGCGGGTCCCTCCTGCCCCGCGGACATGATGCTAAAAAATAAGAATTACTCACCTCTCCGGACGCTCCGTATCTTCCCTTCTTCGTGGCCTGATCTTCTCTCCGTCGCGGCCGGATCTTCTTTCTTCGGCCCGGCGGATGTGCTCGGCACGTCGGCTGCGTGCCACGCATGTGCCGGGCACATCCACCGGGCCAAAGAAAGAAGATCCAGCTGCGAAGAAGGGAAGACCTGTACCGTCTCCCGCGGATCCATAGGCTTCAATAGAAGCCTGCGAGAGACCCGCACGAAAATGGAGCATGTCCGGATTTTTTCCTGAACGCGGGACCCGCGCCTGCAGGGAAAAATAACATCCGCAGGTATTTAACTACCTGCGGGTGTCTAATGCATCCCTATGGGGCGCGTATCCGCGTGCAGGAAAAACGCTCCGGATTTTAATTCTTATTTGCCCGTGGATATGAGTCCTTAGGGTACTTTTTTTCCCAACAATTTGCAAGTATTTATGTACTGAGCTGAATTTTGTTTCTTTGCATTTGAAGTATGTTTGTTTCTATTGCTGTATTTATACAGTAAGCTGCGTTCTGTTAAAGTATCTATGCAGTAAGCTCAGTTCTGGTACCATAAATATGTAGTAAGCTCAGTTTGGTTACCATATCTATGCAGTAAGCTTGGTTGTGGTACTGTATCCATGTAGTAAGCTTGGTTCTGATATTTTATCTATGCAATAAGTGTCAGATAACTTCAAATATTCAGACTAGTGGGGTGCCCACAATATTCATACAGGCCAGGGACCATGGTAGGCTTAATGTGCCCTGGCTGCAGGCTCTCTGCTTCTGAACAGTCACCGCATTGCAATACCATAACATTGGAAACTAAACTATTTAATGCACACTATTATCTCCAGACTTTACTATTTGGACTAGGTCCAAATTATGTTTGTAAAAACATTTATAAGTGACAAATATCAACTCGGGTAATTTTACATAAACTTACAAAATCTTAGCTAGTCCAGAAATTCTCTAACGGTAAAAAAAAGATCAAATTGACTCAACTACACTTTTCATCCAAACTGATTTAAAAAGCAGCTGAAAGATTCATTCTGGGATCCAATCCAAAGCCACTTCAGTCAGGGACGGAGACTGCAGTTTCTCATCTCTCCAGTGTGGAAAGAAAATAGAAAAACAAATTCTACACAGCTATTACTATAAAAGAGCTTCTGTCAGACCGAGACCTTTGACACAAGGCTGCAGATATTGTTTAGCTAAGGCTCAGCCCTGGCATGTGTCTTGACATCCCTGATGCTGCACTACCAAGTAGTAAAGCAAACTTCTTTGGATGAAAAATAGCAGTCAATAAGGCAAAACTTAGCTGAATCTTCAACCTTTTTGACCTTTTAATTTTTTTTAGAGAAAAGTGAGGATACAATAATGCAAGCGCACACAATTTTTTAATGTGGATATCGCCTCAGAAACAAAGTGACAAAAGAGCTTTTTGTATATGGGGTATGAGAAAACATAGAGCATGCAAAATGCTTATTTTTTACATTTGAGCTGATTTAGGGTAGCTGCTTTTGGGCAGCAGGAAAGGGGAATCCCCGCAGCCAAATGGTTCAGTCTCTGGACAAACCTGAACAGTGCCAGACGGACCCCATTTACTATAGTCGGGTCTGCCCACTTTCCGCCCAGCTGCCCAGCTTTTGGGCGAAATTTCCAGTATTTTCAGTTGGATCTAGATGAATCTCCAGCTGGAGATTCAGATGCAGATGTGAAACCAGCCTTAGATTATTACATTTTATGATTAACCCTTCCCAATCCACTGTCTGACATCTAAAGACATTATGATTTAAGGCTGTACTGCTCTGATGTTGGAAGACTTCCGTCGGGGTTCTCTTACTGTATATTGCCAGCCTCTGTGCTGTCGGAGCCTATCCAACATGTCACCTCATGCAGTACTGGCTTTAGCCAGCAGATAGAGCCGTTTTATAATGGCAGAAAAAGAGTAAGCCCCCTAGGAAAACTAGGATACAAATTGGATTGGAAAGGGTTAAACCAAATTTTTATTGAACAGTCCACAACCTATTTAAGAGTTCCAGAGGAAGTGTATTTCTACTTAAAGACATCAATGGAGCCAAGGTTTTGAGTTTCAAAAATGTACTTTCAGCCCTTTACACAAGTGTATTTGCAGAGAATATAACCCATTGATTTAAATTAGTTCGTTCACATGAGCTTTTTTTTCCTAAGCATTTTGGTCGTGCAAAAACAAACCACGGCACGCTGTATTTTCCTACGCATATGCGTGCCAAAGGTCCACATAAAATTCAATGCGAATGTGCAAATGTGCACACAATACTCTAGGAAATGCATGAAGCACTGCATAATTGCACAGGTAAAAGAACACATCTGGAACTCATTAGAGTAATTAGGCATTTCAATTGCTGCATTTTGTTTGCTACACACACATTAACATGATTTGTAGGTGCAAAAAGTACAGTAAAGTGCACCGATGCACATGCAAAAAAACATCAATCATTTCACAAATATGCAGAGCTGCTGTGAATGGGGCCTTATAATAGAAATTAAGTCTCCGGTTCTTGTCACTACAGAAGTAACACTCCCTCCCTAGATGGCAATACACCATGAATACCCTGTTAGTGCTGATTGTATCTACTTCCTACTACAACAATCCATTGTAAAATCTTGTCATAGTGTAGTGACACAGTACATCATCCTGGTCCCCTCCATAAATACATATATGTCTTATGTGGATGCACTGTGTAAAGCTGTCTTGTCATTTCCAGTATGTATGTTGCACAGCTGCAGCGCTAGAAGGGTTAAGTGTTCAATAAAATTCAAAGCCTGTTTGTAAATGTATGACGTCTGTCATGTGGTATGAGAGAAGGTATAAATAGGAGTGATTGAGAGCAGGAAAGGAGTTCCATCTTCTGGAGTAGCAGGTCTTCCATCTTGTCTGCTACCTGAGTTTCCACCTAACACAGGGCCACATGGAGGTACCTTCAGCCCCCTTGTGGTGAAGATGGAAGAGAAGGAGATATTTCCCGTTTTGCATGTGCCTGGAAGTTGATAGAGTAAGCCCCCAAAAGTAAGAGAAAACATCTGTGAGTAATCACTTTCTGCCAAGGCCATTGCAGATGTACTAATTAATTCTCTAATTTTCCTACTCAGCCGTCCAAGGTCTGGATCACCGCGTAGAGGTACACCCTTTAATTCTCACATCCACGCGTCTTCAAGTCAGAGTGGAGGTAGTGCAAGATAATAATCTCTGTTCACACATGTGCATCTTTGAGATTACGAGAGCCATGTGGAGGTACTATGTTCTGAAGTTATTTGCCTGCACTGTAAAGTCTACTATTGAACAGCCTTGTATTGCCTGTTTTCAAATTTTCAAGTGAAGTTTAAGCCGGGCTCTAACCGTTCCTAGAGAGTCGTGATACTCAGAACAGTCTGTGTCTCTGCCAAGGGTTATAACGGTGTGTGTAGGAACGGTGGCGTCATTCGTGACAACTACAACACCTGTTATCCTGTCTAGTGGGCATTTCCCTATCCTAGGGGTTCCCCGGTTGGCCAGCTGTGTTATTCTGGCCTTGGTTGTGTGTGTTCCTCAGGGAAGAAGCATGGTAAGTGCCACCGTGACACATAAGCACTATACCCTCCCAGCTCCCCACGTATGTCAGGTGCCTGGGGTCTCCCTATGGGATGCTGGAATAGATTCAAAGTAGAAGATCACAAAAGGGGATCCTATGAGTTTTGACCATGAGGGATTTTCAGAAGAGGATGCGGTGCTCTACAGATCATCTACATTTCTTTGGCACTGTTGCAAAATTTCATCTGCACAATATTTTAAGCAAATTCTTGCAAAAATATTGTAAGCAAAAAACAATTGAATTAATATGGTTTCCATGCTTAAGCTTTGGAAATTGGTAATTTGGATATTGACAGGTACAAAGATAGTCTTCGCAAAAGAACACTTTTATATGCACTCTCTTATAGCAACCGAGGAAGTAACACTGGCGGATCAGAAAATGAAGCAAAAGGAAAATACTAATTAACGACTGTGTGTATATTACAAAGGTAATAATTTTCCTAATTGTTTAGGGTTGTTGAGCAGTTAATGCTGACTTCCATGGTGCTCAATTGTGTAACTTGAAGCTCCTTGAATGGAAGTTTAATGGTGGTGGTTTAATACCACCATTCCTAATGAGCTATGGTAGTGAAGAATTTAAAGGGCTGTGCCAGAATTCACTTTTATCACTTAGCCCTGGAATAGGTAACAAAAGTCTGATTGATGGGAAACTCACTGCTGCGATCTCCACCAATTCCGAAAACAGGGATCCCATGTCCCCCTCTCCTCACTGCAGGCTTGCTGCATTCCCCACAGTAAGGAGTATACTGAATGCTGCAGCAGTCACGTATCGCAGTGCCAATCCATTCATTTTCAGTGGCACTGCAGAAGATAGCTGAATGCTTGAACTCAACTATTTCCATCAGCCCCACTGAAATGAATGGAGTGGCAGTGCTCATGCGTGACTGTTACTCTTTTCAGTCTCCATGATACTGCAGGTGGGTGCAATGAGTATGCAGTGAGGAGGAGAGGAGAGCATAGGACCCCTATTTTTTGGGATTGGTGGGAGTTTCAGTGTGAGACCCCCACTGATCAGACCTTTATCACCCAAAATCAATTCTGGTACAACTACTTTAATTACAGCCTATACCAGTAGAAAAGTTATTTCACCATCCCTAGTGGTCTATGGAGGTGGATCCTTTAATTATAGTTTCCCTGGTAATCTAGGGTTAAGTGCCTTATACCCTGATAGTGTTCTAAGGTAGAGGAAGGATTCAGGTCATTATTCCTGGTGTTCTAGAGTAGCAGGATTACTGCTACTATGCCTGATGTTCTAGGATAATGAAGGGGTTAATATCAGGTGTCTAGTGGGTTTCTTACTTTCCAGGTCTCTTGTTTCACATCTCTTTGATAGGAAGCTGGGTTTCCTATTTGCAAAATACCATATAAGAAAGCATATACTTTTCCGCAAGACTTCTTCATAAAAAGGCATCTCTAGATCCATAAATGTGGTAAAATGTGTTTTTATGACTTTTTTTTATTGTTCTACACATTTCATAAAAATTGATTTTTTTGAGCATTGGAAATGGAATCGTAGAAGAGCAAATGCAGCCGCTGATAATTGTCAGACCGGTAGACAAAAAGCAATTAAATATCAGCTAATAGCTATTCATTTTAATTCATCTAATGTTAAGAATGGCATGGCATTGACGGATGAGTGCTGACAAAGCACAAATAACTAGACTGACACAAAGAGTTATGCATTCAAGTGAAAATTATGAAAATGCTGGATGGCAGTGCAGTGGACCTCGAATAAGTTCTTTTTTGGTGAACGAATGTATAAAAATTGTTCAAAGTATGCCAAAATATTGACAGAATTAGTCCTCTGCAATTGGATTCTCTACAGTATGTTTCTATTATAGGAGTGTTGGGTAGGCTACACAAATGTGAATATTTGTGGCTAAAAGTAGAGCATTTTAGTCCTACTTGGTAAAACAAAGAAAAGGAGGTTTGGTACCGTGTTAGCCAGTAGAGCGAAGTGTGATTGTTCTCAGTAAGAGAAACCAAGTAATCTTGTAGATATGATACCTTGTAATGGCTAACAAAAATACATGATGTTATAGCGAGCTTTCGGGTCTTCTATCGACCCTTCATCAAGCTAAAATGAAAATGGTTGATCAAGTGGGATTTATAAAAGGGTGGGATCTAGGGAAAACTGAAGCCTTAAAAGTTTCCCTACCTGTCAATAAAGCCTAGCATTTGGCAAACCAATTTGAATTGAAATGGCAGCCAACATCTTTGCAATACCTGGGGGTGAACGTGTCCGCGGATGTATCCACTTTATATAATTTGAGCTACAGGCTCCCTGACTATTAGAGACATGAACAATTACTCTAAGAGGCAGCTGTCATGGTTTGGCCGGATAAATGTCCTAAAAATGGATGTCATACTGTGCTTTATGTACTTGTTCCAAACTCTGCCCATAGACATCCTCTCACAATTCTTTAAGCAACTCCAGAAGTCATTCCGCAGGTTTGTCTGGGGGGGTGCTTACCAGTCACCTCAATTTCAGGACATTGACCTGCCCCAAAAGCTGCAGTGGTGCAGGAATCCGAAACTTTAAATTATATTACACAGCAGCCATCCTAATCAGAGTGATTGACTGGCACTTTGGCAAGCACAAAAAGAATGGCTGGACCTGGAGGCAGAAATAACTTGGCCATATATTCACACCCTTACATGACTACTTCCCAAAGACAGACCTCTTTCTATTCCCCAAACACCTCTAACGGCTGCCTGCCTAGAGCTATGGTATAGAGTTACTAGCAAAGGGTATCTCACAATCTGAACTGGAGCGTTAGCCCCCCTCTTTCACAATCCTTCCTTCCCTCTGGGGATGGGAAAAAACATATTCTTAGAGTGACAGGAATCGGAGGATATGCGACTATGTGACATAGCCACCGATTCCTCCTTGCCCCCATTTGATGTGATACAAGCAAGGCACCCAGAAACAAAAATCTCCTGGCTGGAGTACCTACAGCTGTCCACTTTCTTAAGAGCCACCTCAGGGAGCTATCAGTTGCATCTGCCTCCAACCCCAATTAAAGAACTCTTTCTTAAAAAGAACCCCCCCTGCACACACTCTCTCTAAGATTTATAACACCTTACTAGAGCAGGCTACCCCAGAGTACCCCCAGCGTACTAGAATATGGGAAAAAGAACTAGCCCTGGAGATACAGGACTCTGATTGGGATAGGGCCTTTATGCTCACTCATAGGATATCACTAGCTTGTGTGGCACAAGAGAGAAATGATAAGCTGCTTACCAGCTGGTACAGACTCTTGCTGGAGATGCGGCTGCGAAGGGGGGGGGGGCTTTGCTGCATATATGGTTGGAGTGCCCGCTAGTCCAAAACTTCTGGGATAGTTTTTCAGGTGTACAAGAAAGTCACAAGGAATAATGTAGCTGTGACTCCCCAATTAGCTCCACTGTCCATTATTCCGGGGTCCTTCGCTCAATTAAAAAGGGGTTTACTACGTCATTTTCTGACAGCAGCAAGGACAGTGATCCCCTGCCACTGGCGGAGCCCCCACCCCCCAACAATGTTGGAGTTCATCCAAGAATTAAGTCTCCTTCAGAGAATGGAGGAAATGGGAACAGAGGATTCTCTTAATGCAGACTTGGGTGCCTGGGAATTGTGGGTCTCTTTTCAGGACTCCCTGGATTTCCAAGACTTTTTGGGATGAGGGCATCAGGCAAGTGTGGTGAGAAGACACAGGGAAATATCAGGATACTACCCTCCCTCCTCACTATCAACCCGATCCAGTACCTATCTCCGCTCCCCACTCCGTTAACCCCTTCTGTCTCATTCTTCCTTCTACTTCTACTTGTTTATTTCTCTTTATTAATTAGTTGCTTTGTTATTTTGAAAGATTAAATTGGCAGTCATTCTATATATTTCCAAAATTGAGTGTTCGTCATAACAAAGTTATATTCATATAAGGACTGGGTAACTAAGTCAAAAGAAGCCTCATTAGCATCTACTCATATCGGACTCCAAGCCACTCAAAAGGAAAGACACTCCATAAAGAGCTTTTTTGACCTATGCAAGGGCTTTGCCCGAAACATACCTGATAAATCTCCAAGCCCAGAATGCAGCGGACTATACCATTATGTAACTCCCGTTATGAATCATAATAATTGTTCTTAGAAATATGTTGGTTTAATGTTTGTGTGAAAATCAATAAACAGATTAAACATAAAATGAAACTGGTTTGGATCAGACACATATATAATATACAAATGCAAAGAGGACACCCCTCTTGATTGAAATACAAATGTTCACACAGAAATTTGGGACTGTTTTGCACTCAGAACTTAATACTTAATCAGTCCACTAAGCTCAAGAATGAGGTTTATGATGTTTCTTATCTCTCCTTCAACCTGGACATGGAAAAAGATGCAGCACCACCTATTGGATGACAACATTCTTACAAGTCAAATTATGAATTTTTATGAAGTTTAAAGAAAAAACAAAAAAAATCAAATGATTGGGAAGAGGACACCCCTCTTGACTTGCTTCATACCTTTCATATTCTCTACTTATGCAAGAATGCCAGGCCAAAGTTCATTCTATTCTTGAGGGCATCAATCATGGCCATAAATTTGTACTCCCAAATTCTTCTGTGATGCTGCAACTTGTGCAACTTGAAATTGCCCTTCAGTATGATAACTCTCATCTGCTCTTTGCTGTTTCCCTGACCACAAAAATGTTTTGCCACAGGTATTCCGTCTTTCCCTCTCTAATTGAGTGGCAATGAAATCTCATCCTGGCTCTCAGTTTTTGTCCTGTTTCCCCAATGTAAAGCCCCCCCCCAACAGGACATTCACTGCACCGGATCAGGTACACAACATTGGATGTGGAAGTTGGGAATGTCCCAGGAATCTTATAGTCCTGCTGTGTGTTAGGGATCCGTATCTTGTCCACAGTCAGTACATGGGAGCACGTCTTGCAGCTCCTTACCTTACATGGATAAGTTCCTTTTTGTGTGTCAGAGGGCAATGCACTTCTGATTTTTAGACTGTCATCCTTGTGTAGGGTATGGTGGAGTTTCTTTGCAGTCTTCCTTAGTACCTCTAGCTGTGAATTGTAGGTCATTACTGGAGGCAAACGTCCGTTTTTTTCTTTCTTGGAGTAGTTGATTTCTGGGTATCCTGGTGGCTCTGGCGATTTGGTCATCCATTGAGGTGGGATGGTAGCCCTGATTTAAAAATGTCTTTTTGAGATTGTATAAATGTTTCTCTCTATCTGTTGGGTTTGAGCAGATCCGGTTATATCAAATGGCCTGGTTGTAGACGATGGACTTTTTCATGTGTTTAGGATGGGAACTGTCCCATCTGAGGTATGTGGGTCGATCAATTAGTTTCCAGTATAGGGATGTCTGTATTGAGTTGTTCGAAATTTTCATGCTGGTGATTTCTGTATACGAGTAGCTTAATGTCAGGTTTATGGTGGGGTGAAATGCATTGAATCTCTCATGGAATTTTATTAGTTCTTGTTCGGTGTTGGGCCAAATGATAATGATGTCATCAAGGTAGCAGAAGTAGGCCAATGGTTTGTTGGGGCAGGAGAGCATAAAGTCACTCTCCAGTTTTGCCATAAAAAGGTTTGCATATTGTGGTGCCATTTTACTGCCCATGGTGGTCCCAGTGAGTCACAAGAATATCTCTTTGTCAAAGGAGAAATAATCGTGTGTGAGTATGAATCTTCTGAGTTGTAACACCGGCTCAGAGGTAACCCCATTGCCCTTAAGGTGCACTTGGCAGGTGGTCAGTCCATCTTTGTGTGGGATGTTAGAATATTAGGACTCCACATCCATGGTGGCCAGGATGGTGCCATTGTTAAATGAATGTTTCCTAAATTGCTTAAAAAAAAGCTAAAGTTTTTCAAATGTGTTTCCAAAATAAAGTAAACAGATGGAAAAATAAATCTCATCAAAACTTTGTACAGGATATTTGCACATATTTGACATAGTGCAGTTGAAAATGTGAAAAAATGATCATTTTTTCAACTTTTCCCCAATTTTGGCACTTTCAATAAATATACACAAATTCTATTGCTCTATTTTTACCACCTAAATGAAGTACAATATGTGGCGAAAAAAACAATGTCAGAATTAGTTGGATATTGAAAATCTTCTACAGAGTTATTCTATATTAAAGTGACACATGTCAGATATCCAAAATATGACCTGGTAATTAAGGCGCAAACAGCCTTGGTCACTAAAGGGTAATACATTCCCTGAGTAACTAACAACCTTGGCCTTCTTCCTGCTAAAGCTGCCTAAATCCAAAATTAATTGGGAAAATGTGAGCATACAGTCGCTAATTGAAAATAAAGAAATACAACTAAAGATTGTTATTTCCTTTCTATTTACATGGTCTAGCTGCTCCGAGGAATCTAGCTACATAGGATTACCATTGAGAATTCATACTATAAGCCTCCTAAAAAACAAATAATTCTAATGGAAATAAAGCATTAAAGCACTGCCATTGCTTTCTAGAAAAAAATATTTATTACAAGGCATGCAGTTTACTTTCATTTTTCATCTTAAAGTCAGTTTTGTGTCTTTGGAGAATATGTTTACTGTCAATTTTCAGCTTGAGCAGTAGTATATATACAAACATGGCCATGATAGTGCAACATCCCAAGTTCATACTTACATTTTACAATAATATCTTAGAATGTTGCCATTCACTGTTAAAGGGCATTCTAATGAAGACAAATTTTTCCATCCCTGTCTCCCTCACCTGATTGCCTGTCAAACTCTGGAGGACTGTTATGGATATTCCAGCTACATCCCTGTTATACAGTTTCCTGTCTGATACTTATCAGTCACCATCTTGATGGTGAGATTTTTTACTTTCAGTTTCACATCAATCCCATGATGTATCATTGGAGCATTAGCTAACATTATACCAGTTTAATTATCATTACAATCTGTTTTCACCTATATAAGCTATAGACCATAAATATACGGTCAGTAGGATGAGCTGTTATCTCCTCTATTATAACTGTGACAGGAGGTGTGTGATTATCATCAGTAACTGTGACGTGAGTGCATGTGTTCACCTGTAGGCAGTTTCTGTTGTAGATCTATGTAACAGCGTCACACAAACTGAGAATCTGAATAGAGAATGAATCCATAACCCAAAGTAAATCTAAGTTGGTCAGAAGAGAAATCACATGACCATTTAAGGAAAAATGGCCAAGAATTTCAGGCAGAAAAAGATAACTAACCCAGGTAACACTAGCTCACTTATATATGCCGGGGAGATACTAAAGTGAAAGAGTTAAATTTTTTTTACTGGAGTGGCCCTTTAACTTCCTGCTCTCATCTTAGCTTTAGACTTAACAATAAATCTTCATGAAACTCTACCTGCTCCTTGGTTGCTCGCCATGACTCATGTTTGTTTATACCTCAAGGTTACAAACTTGTTTGAACTCCTTTAAGCTGCAGGACACATTGAGAACATTAGAGGCAGTGAGAAGATCATACCGATTGACAAGTTAAATGTTACGAGTCCTTCATAGGACATAAATGCAACTTTGAAGTTCTAGTGAGGCTATAAAGGCTTCACATATATTTAAGGTTGTAAAAAGGTGGTAAAAATAAATGTATTTCATACACAAGTCTGAGTTAAAGATGTCCGCAAGGTTTCTCATACATCATTATATTGTAAGGTTAAATAAAGACATCCAGAGTTGTCACCCTGATTTTTTCTTTTCTTCTCGACAACTTATGCAAATATCAGACAATATTTTTTACCCACAAATTGGAAAAGCATAGTAAATCATAAGAATCATTAGTAATGCAGTGTATGAAAACGTATTTGCCCATTGCCGAATTTCTTCTGTTTTTCTGTTTCACATTTAAATGTTTCAGATCACCCAACTAATTTAGACAAAAAAAACATGAGTAAACATAAAATATATATCTTAAAGGGATTTTCCATTTACAATAGTATTGATTCCCTATCCTCAGGATAGGGCATCAATAGTTCATTGGCTGCGGTCTGCTGCTCGGGATCTGACCGATCAGCTGAGAGAGTGCATGCTATCAGCGCCACAAATACACAGAGGTCGGAGCTGAAGCAGTGGAAGTCTCTGTGCCGACCTCCGTGTAGTGGCTGGCGCTAGTAACTGCAGGCACGGCTCTCATGGAAATTAATGGGAGCTGTGCCTGCAGTTATAAGTGCCATCCACTACACAGAGGTCGGCACAGAGACTTCCACTGCTTCAGCTCCGACCTTTGTGTATTTGTGGCGCTGACAGCATGCACTCGCTTAGCTGATCGGTCGGATCCTGATCCTGAGGATAGGGCATCAATAGTATTCTCACTGAAAAACTCCTTTAAATTATCATTCCATTGATTGATTCTCACTGAAAAACTCCTTTAAATTATCATTCCATTGATTGAAGATAAAGATATACTGAAAACCTATATCACCCATGTAAAAAAATACTTCAGCCCGACCACCCCTTCCTCACCACCACCTAAACCTAATTACTATCCTCCTTCGGGATTTTCTGATAAAGCACCAAATTCATACATAGTAACATAGTATGTTAGGCTGAAAGAGGACAATGTCCATCTAGTTCAGCCTGTTCCCCCACTCCTCCTGCCTTGTTGATCCAAAGGAAGGCAAAAAAAACCCAAACAATAAGGCAGCAGCCAATTAGAGGGAAAAAATTATGCACATTGACCTTAACTGAGGGAAGTGAGGCCTACAGTTCTTAAGATGCTCATCTGAGTTCTCTAGCAACCTCATTGATGAGCAACTCCTGGGGAGGTTCATTACTGGTCCAAGTTTTCTCATTTTGCTGCTAAAGACTCTCACTGTAGTCACTGCAGCATAGTAACTGTGGTGGAGTTTAATGACTACATTTCACATCTGAGTTTGAATCTGTTTAGAGCATGGCGTCATGTGCTTCTAGCCTTCTTCAGAAGTTGTTTGCCTGAACAGATCTATTTAAAAGATGTTTAGATTCAACAGATTACTAGCAGTAATCATGTCTAGTGAAACAGACCCATCAGTGCGAACAGAGAAGCATTGTTGGAGCTGTAGAGACTCAGGATGAGTATAGGCTGATTGATTATCTTTCGGCATCACCAGTAGAATTTTACAACAAATATTTTACACAGAAATACCCTATAAGTAATCCAGTAAACGTGGATGAGCTGTCTACGTCTGGTTTTGGCGAGAATGAGCAGGAAATTCAATTTATTGGTAGACTCTTAAATAGACTTTATGGCCTCATGCACACAGTAGGGTCATATGTAGGAAATGGCATGGCGGCATACGTAGTCTTCTGTGGCTCTGTGCTAGGGAGCAGTAGGGACTTCTTGTGCTCTAATGCTATACTCTGTTTTGTTTTGTTTTTAAATTTTTTTAATTTATCTTTCAATCAATCAGTGAGAAAACAAAAACATTTGCATAGTAATAACGAATTCCATCATTTTACATATTGATCCCACAGGATCATTCGCATGGAAAAGAAAAGACCTAACTTGAGCAAACGTCAATGAAAATAGTAACTCTTAGGTGGTAATCGCGGTATACCTCTTCCATTGTTTTCAATGGAGCCTCTCAGACAGCCACACGATCGCGGCGCTTTGCAGCCCCACAATTTTGGAGTCAAGTCTGTTCTATTTTTCAGCTAAATCGGGTCACTTTGCCGAACGCCTCTGTGATGGTGGCCTTACATCAACCTTTTGTTTCTTTACTTAGTTTCTACATTCTTTTTTGGAGACCAGGATGGTAGTCTCTTGTCCTCTTTATCATAAGGTCGTTTCAGAACAGTCTTAGCTCATAATGCCCTTGACCCCTTTCTGGGGGTCAGGTGAGGGGGGTGGGTATGGATAGGGGAGGGTTGGGGAGAGGGTAAGTGTAGTGAATACGTTCATTACAAGAGATGGACCAAGGGTCATTCTACTTTATGGTTTGGGGTTCCCTCCCTTGCTTTCTCTCAATGCTATCCTGCCCAGCATTCCCCTCTGTTCCTCCATTGGGTACCATTCTGTATATCTAAAGGGAGTTACTATATTTCCGCCTCTATATGCTGTTGTTTGCTGTATGTGGGGAATATTCTACCCTAGAAGTAAGAGAGAGAGAATAACTCCCTGATATGGTATGCAATATGGCATGCTGCTTTTTTTTGTCAACAGAAAATTACTATAGATGAGATGTAACAATAAAAAATGGTAGCAAATATGTGCTTAGCTTTTAATCTCTTTTATTACTTAGTGAGGTTTGTGCCAATCTGTTATCTATTGAGTCTGCCGTATGGATATAGGTCATTAAGCTGTTGTGCGATGCTTAGCACGGGGACTATTTGTACACTTGATGACTTGATCCTGTAGTCTCCAAGTAATCAGATAATTCAGCCTTAACTACAAATAGACTTTGTTATAAATAATAGTTTGTGTGTGTCAAATCCAGAGCTATAATGTCAAATAACTGCTGAATATGTCATATAAGTGTAATATAACTGGCATATTACTCCACTAGTCCTTCTAATGATGACTTGACAAGGAATAAAATGAATTTTGTAATTACTTTTTTTTTTGTTGCTTTGTCTTTTAGAACTCACATATTTGACTAGTGGAAATGTACAACTCCTTTTAGAGTGTTACAACTTATTACAACCTACTGCAGCATTTTCACTGTATTTGCATAAACTTTGATCTCATAAAATGTAATATGCTGGGAGACAGTGTTTCAAAGTCTAAAATGATCAAAAGATGTTTTACAATGACATATGTCCAGCATTTTGTCATGCTGTGTCCACCTGTATATGGCATGCTTTATTATGACTATCTCAGCTGCTACTATAAAAGATGTAGGTAACGTCCTAAATAAATCCACGGAGCCATAACTCAAATCTCCTGAACCTTGGTGCAAAAACATAAGTTACAATAAATGTACAAATGCCAAGACAACCAGTGATATCCTGTGGTCATTGAAACCAGTCAGATGAAAGAAGCATTTATTATTCTTATTGGAATCCAAATTTGTTGTAGACCCTGTTTTCATAAATTAATAGGTCACATGATAAACATGCAATAAAAACCCTCTAATCATAAAAAAACATGCATTGAATCATGTTATATGCAAGAAGGCTGACATAACATCCAGATACATAATAAAACATTTAATGTGCCAGTGAAAACAAACAATTGTCATCCTAATAGATATCTAATAGCTTGGGTAGATGATCAGAATATATAACTCAGGGCTCTTTCCCACGAGCGTATATCGGCCAGCGCTTTCACGATTGGCCAATATACGCTGTGATCTGATGCATTAGATTCCAATGAGACGTAAAAGCGCCAGGCAGGCTAATATAGCGTCGGGCATTTTTACGTCGGGCCCAAAAGATAGTCCTGGAACTATCTTTTGGGCCAGAATACGTCGGCCACTGCATGAGCTCCTATGAGAGCCCATGAAAGTGGCCGGAGGTGGGAGGGAGTTTAGCAGGTGCACCTCTGCTCTGCTTCCCTCTCATTCTTTGCAATAGGAGGGGGCAGGACGGGGGCAGAGCTAAGTGCCGTCCCATCCCACCTACTCCCATTGCTGGCTTCTGACAATGGGCGGGCCTGGGTGAAGCTAAGCTCCCACCCTCTTCCTGCCCCTTGTCCATAGCCACCAATAGGAGGAGACGGGACAGGACAGCACTTAGTTCCGCCCCCATCCTGGCCCCTCCTATTGCAAACAATGAGTGGGGAGGAGAGCAGAGATGAGCCTGAGATAGGGAGGGAGGGGAAAGGTATGCCATGTGATGGCATGGTAACCTCGGCACATATGCGCCGGGGCCTGTGTCGTGTGAACAGACGCACAAACGTTAGATTTGTGCACCTGTTCACAAGTTTCTACACCCCAGATGATAGCGTATATCAGCCGGCCGTGAAAACGCCGGTCGATATACGCTCATGGGAAAGAGCCCTCAAAGATCACCACCATAGAAGTTCAATTTCGATTTGCAGTTCTACGGTGGTTGCTTTAGAATCTTGTATGCCGATATGCAAGTTAGCTGATTTTTGCGATTGGAATGTTTTTTTGTTGTAAGATTCTCATCATGTGACCCATTCATTCATAAATACAGGATACATAGTAATCCTGAATAGAGATTGAAATGCTAAATGCCATCCTTATTTGATTGGTGAGGTTGAGCAATTTTGTAAGAGAGCAACTACTGGATACTATTGGTTTCTCTCAACTGTTCAATTTAGCCATTAAAATGGGTTCCATATTAAGTCAGACACCAAATGGTATGTAGAATGTTGTTGAACATCGTTGATTAGTTCTTCTTGGTCACTTGTTCTTTTAATTTATAAATTGGGTCTTGAACACCTATGAGTTGTAAACCCTCAATGCAACATACCACATAGTCAATAATTACAGCACAAAAGAATGGAATGAAAACTACATACTATATATTTTTTATTATACAAAACACGATACATTATGAGCATATATTAGGAACAAAACATTTAAAAATATTAAAAATCAATCAGAGGTCGGATCACAATAATCATGTAAAATGTAAAGTAGAGAAAACAGAGGCTACACGCAATATTAATTGTGAGCGGTCCCCGGACACGCAATCACCGCTATCGATTGGATAACGGCGATCATGAAAAAGTAAAAAAAAAGTTTTTAAAAAAGTCAGTTTCACCTCCCCTCATGGATCGGATCCATGAGGGGAGGTGAAAATACTCACCTAAGTCCTCCCCGATGTCCCGGGACCCGAATCCCCGTCTGTGCATGCGCGCCTGATGATTGACATCGGGCGCGTGCGCAGAGGGGCTCGAGCCCCGGGAAATTTAAAATCCCTCTGCTCCTGGCTGCCATGTGTAGCCAGGAGCAGAGAGATTATACCGGGGACATGATCACTGTTATCCAATGGATGACAGTGATCATGTAAAGTAAAAAAAAAAAAGTGAAAAAAGTAAAAAAAAAAGTTTAAAAAAAGTTTTAAAAAGTTTTTAAAAAGTTAAAAAAGCTTGCGTTTCATCTCCCCCCCCCCCCACGGATCTTATCCGTGAGGGAGGATGAAATGACGTACCTAAGGCCCGCGGATTTATCCACAGACCTTACCCCAGCTTCTGCGCATGCGCCCGTCGCCACAATGACAGTCGCATGCGCAAAAGCCGTAGATTGCCAGGATAATTTAAAATCTCCCTGCTCCTGGCTACAAAACTTAGCCGAGAGCCTGGAGATTTCACGGGGGGCCGCGGTGAGCGGTTCCTCGTCACGTGTTCGCCGTTATCCAATGGATAATGGCGATCACGTAAAAGTAAAAAAAAAGGTGAAGTTTCATCTCCCCTCACCGATGCGATCGGTGAGAGGAGATGAAACTTTTTACCGGAGGCCTCCGTATTTGCACCCCGACGCGATCCGCATCTGTGAACTTTCCCGGATCCTGCGCATGCGACCGCTGGCAAAACACCGGACACATGCGCAGGAGTCGGGGAGCCCAGGAAATTTAAAATCTCCTTGCTCCCAGCAACCAACGGTCGCCGAGAGCCTGGAGCAGTGATAGGTGGCCTCGTTGAGCGGTCCCCGGTCACGTGATAAAAAGGTAGCGATCTACCTTTGGCCGGTCTCACATGACCGGATAGGAATTACGGATTCCGCATGCGTCTGATACGCGGTAATACGCAGATCAATCGCATTGGATTAAACAATTCCGCTCACATTAGCGGGTCGGAATTGCGTAATCCACTCGCAGAAAAGAGAACGTAGCAGGTTCTATTTTACCGCGGATATCCGCAACATAGAGCCTATTGTGCTCCATGGTCATGGATATACCTGCTGCCCATACGCAACTACGTTGTATACGGGCTGCGGGTACCCGCATCATCGCTAAGCGACGGTGCGGGAAATGCAAACAAAAAAAAAGTACTGCGCATGACCGCCTGTGTGAGTAGGTAGTTATGCACAGTACATTACGCGGCCGTATGCAGGGTCACAGTCGGGCTCACAGCTGGGATCCGCTGCGGGCCTCCACAAGCGGATTCCACCGACGGCTGCTTGAGCCTGGCGTTGTTCAGATCGCTACCTGTAATACGTAATTTACAAGAAGCCCCGGGAACGCTCGCCTTCCTGCAGTTCCAGGAGCACCTTGTTGACCGCCGCACCTCCGCAAGCTTACGGAGACTCACAGAGCGCCACTTTTTACACCCCATACCCGCTACTGAGGTCACTAAATACCCCCAAAAAGCATAAGAGGAGGGAGGATACACGGTTTTATTGCCCCATGTGCCCATCCCAACCAGCCTCCGTAATTACCCCTGTCTTCGGAAAAACCACACAGTTTATATTATTACTTTTATCTAAGATTTGGGGAACGCCGAAAAGGGCATGGAGTGTGTGTGTGTGTGGGGGGGGGGGGGAATATTTTTAGGGAGTCAATTTTTATTCCGTGCAAATGAACAATGGGGCCTGGGATTTATTTAGTTGTGCCCTGCAATCCAACGGGTGTTCCCTGCATTACAGGCCTAACCATGTGTCCTATAAGTAGATGGGGCCACAATGGGTATGTTTTTGAACACGGGACAGACGGGGGTATCCATTTTGGGGTGAACGTCTTCATTCCTATGTACACTGTACAAAAAAAACAAACAGTTTTTAAATTGACAAAATTGCCAAAAAAATGAAAATCGTAATTTTTTCCTTCTGCTTTGCTTAGATTTATTCAAATACTGTGGGGTCAAAAAACGCAATACACCCCTAGATGAATTCGTTCAGGGGTCTAGTTTTTAAAATGGGGTCATTTGAGGGGGTTCTTTATCGTTTTGAATGCTCAATGGCTCTACAAGTGGGCAATGGGGCCTGGAATTTATTCCGTTGTACACTGAAATCCAACGGGTGCTCCTTCCATTATAGGCCTAGCCATGTGTCCTTTAAGTAGATTAGGGCCACAAGAGGTATGGTTCTGAACACGGGACAAACAGGGGTATCGATTTTGGGGTGAAAGTCTTCATTCCTATGTGTGGTGTACAAAAAAAAAACAATTTTTAAATTGATACAACTGCCAAAAAAATGAAAATTGTAATTTTTTTCCTACTGCTTTACTTAGATTTATTCAAAAATTGTAGGGTAAAAATACACAGTACACCCCTAGATGAATTCGTTAAGGGGTCTAGTTTTCAAAATGGGGTCATTTGTGGGGGATCTCTGTTGTTTTGGCCGCTCAAGGGCTCTACAAGTGGGCAATGGAGACTAAATCACCTTCATGCTAAATTTCTGTTCTGAAAGCCACCGACTACTTCTTTAATTTTGGGCCCTGTTGTGCATCCAGACAAAAGATTAGGGCCACAATGGGTATGTCCCCAAAATTGCCAAAAAAATGAAAATCGTAATTTTTTCCTTCTGCTTTACTTAGATTTATTCCAATACTGTGGGGTCAAAATACGCAATACACCCCTAGATGAATTCGTTCAGGGGTCTAGTTTTTAAAATGGGGTCATTTGAGGGGGTTCTTTATCGTTTTGAACGCTCAATGGCTCTACAAGTGGGCAATGGGGCCTGGAATTTATTCCGTTGTACCCTGAAATCCAACGGGTGCTCCTTCCATTATAGGCCTAGCCATGTGTCCTTTAAGTAGATTAGGGCCACAAGGGGTATGGTTCTGAACACAGGACAAACAGTGGTATCGATGTTGAGGTGAAAGTCTTCATTCCTATGTGTGGTGTACAAAAAAAACTGTTTTTACATTGATACAACTGCCAAAAAAATGAAAATTGTAATTTTTTTCCTACTGCTTTGCTTAGATTTATTCAAAAATTGTAGGGTAAAAATACACAGTACACCCCTAGATAAATTCGTTAAGGGGTCTAGTTTTTAAAATGGGGTCATTTGTGGGGGTTCTCTGTTGTTTTGGCTGCTCAAGGGCTCTACAATTGGGCAATGGAGCCTAAATCACCTTCATGCTAAATTTCTGTTCTGAAAGCCACCGACTACTCCTTTCATTTTGGGCCCCGTTGTGCATCCACACATAAGATTAGGGCCACAATGGGTATGTCTCTGAACACGGGACAAACAAGGGTATCCATTTTGGGGTGCAAGTCTTCATTCATGTGTGTGCTGTACAAAAAAAGCAGTTTTTAAAACGACAGAATTGCCAAAAAAACGAAAATCACATTTTTTTTCCTTTTGCTTTGCTTGAATTCATTCAAAAACTGTGGAGTCAAAATGCGCAGTACACCCATAGATAAATTCGATAAGGGGTCTAGTTTTCAAAATGGGGTCACTTGTGGGGGTTCTGTTTGGTTTTGGCCGCTCAAGAGCTCTACAAAAGTGCTATGGGCCTAAAACGTCTTCAAGCAAAATTTATGTTCTGAAAGCCACCGACTACTCCTTTTATTTTGGGTCCCGTTGTGCATCCAGACATAAGATTAGGGCCACAATGGGTATGTTTCTGAACACGGGTGAAACGGGGGTATTCCTTTTGGGGTGTAAATCCCCTTTTTTATGGGCACTATAGGAAAAAAATATGTCTTTAAAATGACATATTTGCAAAAATATGAAATTTTATTTTTTCTCCTCTAAATTTAATTAATTCCTGAAAAAAACTGGTGGGGTCAAAATACTCATGACACCCCTCATTGAATACATTAAGGGGTGTAGTTTTTAAAATGTGGTCATTTGGGGGGGTATCTATTATTCTGACACTCATGAGCCTTTGCAAACTTGGCTTGGTGCAGGAAAACAAAGTGTTCCTCAAAATGCTGAAAAGTCATGTTAAATTTGTACGTCCTATAAATGGTTAAAAAAAACACAAAAGTTTTTCAAGTGTGCATTCAGAATAAAGTAAACAGATGGAAATATATATCTTATCAAAACTTTGTACAGTATGTTTGAACATATTTGAGATATTACGGTTGAAAATGTGAAAAAAATGACAATTTTTTCAAAATGTTTCCAATATTGGTACTTTTAATAAATATACACAAATTGTATCGGTCTTTTTTTACCACCTAAATGAAGTACAACATGTGGCGAAAAAACAATGTCAGAATCACTTGGATATGTAAAGCCTTTATGGAGTTATGCTACGTTGAATGATGCATGTCAGATTTCCAAAATTTGGCTCCGTCACTAAGGCGCAAACAGGCTTCGTCACTAAGGGGTTAAAAACATAGCAATGAACCTCTCTATATAGACTCCTGAAAAACTTGTAATAACATGGTTGCATACCAGCAATGGGTATACTAAACGTATAAAAGAAGACCCATCCATGATACTGTCATTCATAGGTGGGATTACACTCATCATATAAGGTATAAGATAAATAAATAGAAGAGGTAAAGGCTATATACATAAGGTTGACAATGTGCAAGTGCATAGATATACAAATGATGGAAAAGTATTGCAAATCTTGGCAGTAAACTGCTCTCTCAAAAAACTCCTAAAAAGTATTTATCAGCGCTCCCCAGGCACAGCAAAGTGTGCGGTCCGTCTTATCAGCTGTTCTGCTGAATGACGGATTTCTAGCCAAACTGAGAACCGTCGTTTTGCAGAAAATGAAAAGATGGGCACATTTAGATGCAACGATTACCGCTCAAAAGACGGCTTTTGAGTGAATTTTGAGCGATAATCCTTGTGTCTAAATGGGCCTTTATTTTCATACACTATAGTCAATAATTAGATACAATTAATGGTCCCCACCTCTAAAAATACAAACTCATTTTCAAACCCAAGTATTCTGCCGTGCTGAGTGATAATACACGCAAATGGCAAATGCAGACAGCTGGTCCTGGTGTTAAAATTAGGCCATACATCTGGAGCTTTTGAAAGTAGGTTTACTAAGTCAACATCTCCAAATAGCTCTCTGTGACAGGGCTTTTAAAACTGAAACATGTTTAGCCTCTACAAGCATCCTGGGCTAAATGTTGTGATATTAAATCTCTCCTTTATAAAACTTCTGTTTGTGAGGTCATATCTCAAAACATCAACCTGTAAACTGACTTTTTATTGATCATCGCAGATCTTAAACAATTAAATCCAACCAATTGACCTTCATAATCAAAGCAACGATTAGATGGAACGATTTCCAAAAAAAAAAAGATAAGAGCAAAAGTGAACAATAATCCTTCGGTCTAAAGGCGAGCCAACGACTTAACATCGAACAAGAATTGTTTGCTTTTTGTTCATCATTCATTTATACAGGCATAAAAACCATTGCTCGCTCGTTCGTTTACCGTTCTGTTTAAACATCAGTCATTCAGTCCCTCTCATTCCCTTAACAATGTATTTGCCTGTCTAAACATGCTACATCTGAGCAAACAGGTTAGTGATGACGTTACTCGTTTAAAGGAGAATTGTCGGGGCGTGGCCTAGCAGGAGAGGAGAGCGGTCGCAAGTCCCAGCGCTCCTCCACAGAGGCCGACAAACGGGAGGTTTCCCGAGCGCTACGCCGCAGTAGGGAGACCGGGAACCCAGCGGTTCGTGTCCCCAGATCGAGGGGCACACATAGAGCCCACTCGCGACCGGATCGGCGCCGGAGCGAATCGCGGCCTACGGGCGGGCCTGAAGCCGCGGCCTAAAGTTGCGGGAGACGCGCGACCGGAAGTGAGGGGGAGAAGAACCGCGGACAACACCACCGTCCCAGCACATCAGGAGGAGGTCCAGCGGCACCTGGGAAGGAGGTTAGAGTGGCCTGCGGGGTGAAGAGAAAGCGGAGAAGAGCAAGGGGCCCTGACATTGCTGCTGAGGAGAGAAAGAGGAACAGCAGGAAGAGGGGGGAAACAGAGCCTGGCTGACAGAAGGTACAAGTGGGGCCCTGTAGGGGAAACAAGAGACTGTAAGGGGGGATAAACAGGGGGCTAAAGGGGACCCCCCCTCACCCCCCACCGGGTCAGAGCAGAGGCTACAACATCGGCAAGGGCCCTGCCAACGCCCAGGGGTAAGAGGGTGACCCCCCCCTCCCCCACCACCACAGCAACTCCACAGGAGTAAGTTGCAGCAGGACCCACAGAGAGGCTTGCAAGGGGCATAGTGAAACCCGGCAGGTGAAACCCAAAGATCCCGCTACCACCAAGGGAAAGGCAGCAACAACCTCAACAACCCACATACCCTGGGGGGCCTCCAGCGCTTGCCTGCCTACACAGGGGACTCCCTATCCCCCCTGGCAAACAAAGTTCCAAGGGAGACGGCAAACAACCCACAGCAGACTGTCGGCGCCCATACACCACCGGACCCCTGCCGACTTACAGCCGCAAAAGTGTGGGCGCCAACCCCTTGCACAGCTACAACCCCCCACTCAACGCTTAAGCAGAGCTAGTCGTACAGGATGATGAATCCTTAGCCCCTGCTCCACCGGGCCACACGCATCATGCGGTAAGATCCTTAGCTCAAGACACAGCAGCATCCTTTGGTGTAACCTTCCAACCAGCCAAAAAGCATGACCAAACCCAAAGGTAAATCGGCGAAAACCCCATCCAAAGGCAATATAATGAACATGTTCACATCTCAGCCGCATATGGACTCACCTACCCCTACCACATCCAGACCCCCCTCAGAAGCCGACGTAGAGGAAGACGCGATGGAGACCAGGCAAGATATCTCAGACCTCCCCAAGCTGCTAGAAAAAATGACAGAAAAAATGACAAACATCTTCAGAACAGAACTTTCTGCAGCAGTGAAAGACTTCACCGAGCAGATCCGAGATCTGGGGCAGAGGACCGACGAGCTAGAAAAGAAAACAGACGACATTATCGACGCTCTAGAAACAGACCGCAGTTACATAACCGACCTGGAGTCCAAATACGATCAGTTGGAGGCCAAATTCGAGGATCTCGAAAACAGATCCCGACGATCAAACATCAGAATAAGAGGCCTGCCAGAGTCAATTACAGCCCTGAAAGAGACCGCGATAAACCTCTTCTCGGCGCTTCTGCCCCAGATCGATCAGACGTCTCTTAGAATCGATCGAATTCATAGGGCGCTGGCCAAGCCCCCGAACCCAGAACTACCTAGAGATGTGGTGCTCAAGCTACATTATAGCGAGGTGAGAGACCAGCTCCTGACGGCAGCAAGAGACCTAACCCCGCTTCCAGGGATGTCACCCTCTGTCCAACTTTATGCAGACATCGCCCCCTCAACATTGGCAAAACGGAGAGCCTTCCGGCCAATTACCCAAGCCCTAATTTTGGCTAAAATAAGATATAAATGGGCCTTCCCTTTTGCAATCATTTTCCAAAACCAGGGAAGATCGTATACGGCGAGAACTTTGGACGAAGCATACGAGGCCCTGGAGAGAGCGCAGATTCCAGCCGAGAGAGCGCAGGAGGATGGAAGAGGGCGCCCATATCCCAGACGCTCTTGGCGGACTCTACACCCGAGACAGGATAGGCCGAGGCCGCGTGACCGCGCTCCAAGAAGCAACGGCCCACACCAGCCCTGACTCGGGGGAGGGCGAAGTATAAAAGTTATCTGGGTCTCTCCCCATTGCCATTCCTGACTCCCGGTGGGGGGAACGCGGGACACAACCCCGAAAAAGCTTAAAGACAAACTTTAAAGATAAAAGACCCCAGGACCGAGAGATTCTCGGGGGGGGACTGGGGATGGCTTCGGGGAGAGTAAACAAGAGAGACCGCCCACACAGGATGGGGAAACGAAATCGAAAATTAATGTTTTGAGTTATATTGCCAGATATGTAATATGATGCATAGGCCCAACGGTGGGTTATTAGTTGTTGAGTTCCGCAGAGATGGACGAATCGCCAAAGGGCGAAATAAATCCATTCTCTGACCGAAAGGGTCCGAGGACCCTAAGTAACCATAAGTTGAGTTATACACCACTGACTTACCAAAGTCGTGGGGAAAAAGTTGCTTTGTTTAAGAGTTTGAATGTTAACGATATTGATTTCAGACTACAGGTCGTCACTCAGGAAATAGCTCGGACTGGAGGACTACAGAGACACAGAGGGAAAACCCCCGATGACAACACCATAGCGAGCCTAGACCAGGCCAACAAATGGTATGCATAATCACACACAATGTAAGGGGATTTAACTCCCCCACCCAAAAGGAGAAAGGCCCTCATTACATACGCTAAACATAGACCAGAAATAATATGCATACAAGAGACGCACTTCTCCCACAACTCGGCCCCTAGATATATTGACCGAAATTACACCAGAAGCTTCTCAGCGGCAGCTAGTAAAAAACACAGAGGTGTATTGACACTTTTACACAACTCGTTCCCCCTCCAGGAGATTCAATCGGAGAGTGATCAGGAGGGCAGATATTGTCTCACATGGGGACTACTACAAGAGCAACCTTTACTAATAGTCAACATGTATGCCCCATCTGAGAACCCCTGGCCCACGATGAAAAGAGTAGCAAATCTATTAACACGATTTCCACATCATAAGGTATTGTGGGCGGGGGACTTTAACTTCCCTTTTCATGAGACACTAGACAGGTCAAGCAACAAGCCAGATAGATTTTCCACTAAACAGAGAAAAGAGTGGGAAAACAAACTAGAACAACACAGACTGGCGGACTCCTGGAGGGAGATACGAGGCAAGGATAGGGGGTACACCTATTACTCTGCGCCCAAACAGACATATTCAAGACTTGACTACGTCTTAACCTCAACAGCGCTTCTACCCCAACTAACGACCATCAGACATCTCCCATGTGCATGGTCGGATCACGACCTGGTAATGTGCGAGATAGATCTGGGGAAAATAACAAAAAATACCTACAGATGGAGGCTAAATGAGACACTAGTGAAAGATCCAATAAGCTCAAATAAAATCACAAGCCAAATCGCGGAATTCTTTGACCTTAACAAGGGTCCAGAGGCCAAACCGCAGTGGGTATGGCTATCTCATAAGGCATACATGCGAGGCCAACTAATGCAACTTTCCTCCCAGAAAAGGAAAGAAAAATCAAAGGCTTTCCAAGCGCTGGAGAGGAGGTTATTCCTCTTGGAAGACCTCAACCAACGTAATCCATCGCGAGCTACCACAAAAGAAATAAGAGATATCAAACTACAACTAAATACCCTGCTATCAGAGAGAGTAGAGAGAGCACTACAATGGACTAAATACAAATATTACAAATTCGCCAATAAACCAGACAAATTACTCGCGGCAAAACTACGAGATACCCAGAGACTTAACTCCGTTTTTAAACTTTACACCCCACATAACAATACAACAACAAACCCGGAAAAAATTTACGATATATTTGCCAAATTCTACACCGCCCTTTACCAGGAGCATAAGGGAGGAAGCGAAAGCCAAAGGAGCGAATTCCTGGAGACAACCCCAATCCCCACTATCTCTAACGAGCAGAGGGAGATACTAAACATCGCCATCTCTAGCGAAGAAATAGAGGAAGCCATAGATAACTTAAAACCGGGGAAAGCTCCAGGCCCTGACGGCCTCACGGCCATATACTATAAAAAATATAAAGACGCATTAAGCGGGCCCCTAAGAGAAATGCTCCAAACTATAATGGAAGGCCAAACCCCACCTAAAGAATTCCTGAACTCAAACCTCACAGTAATACCTAAAGCTAATAAAGACCCACTGTCCCCGAAAAATTATAGGCCAATATCCCTCCTAAACTTGGATTATAAAATTTTCACCAGTATATTAGCTAAACGATTAAATCAGTTCCTCCCAAAATTAGTACACAAGGACCAGGTAGGTTTCATCCCGCAGAGACAAGCCCCAGACAACATCCGAAAGGTCCTAAATATCATAGACCAAGCCCAGAGGAACAATAGCCAGCTTTCTCTTCTAGCGCTAGACATTGAGAAGGCTTTTGACTCCATATCATGGGACTACCTCTTTAAATTGCTAGAACGGATGGGCTTCACGGGAGAATTCTTACAAGCAATAAAATCTCTATACTCTCTACCAACGACCCTACTTAAATTACCATCTACTAAAGAAACACCAATCCCAATTAAGCGAGGCACCCGCCAGGGATGCCCCCTGTCCCCGGCTCTTTTTGCACTCGCCATGGAGCCATTGGCAATCGCCATAAGAAAGAACCCTAACATAAGAGGAGTGGCCCTCGGAAGCAAGGAATACAAACTGAGCATGTTTGCAGATGACATGCTGCTTACAATCACTCAACCCCTAACATCACTACCCAACTTAATGCACCTACTGGATAAATGGGCAAGTCTGACGGGCTTAAAAGTGAATGCGGATAAGAGCGACATATCCCATATAAACACACCGACGCCACTAATTAAATTAATAGACTTAAACTTTGGCTTTAAACATCAACTCCAATACATCCCATATCTGGGAATAAACCTGACCCCTTCGCTTTCCACACTATACAAACGCAACTACCCCCCCCTAATTAAAAAACTAACCGCGGAGCTAGATAAATGGGATGATCCTATGCTCTCATGGGTGGGCAGGATACACGCGATAAAGATGAATACTTTGCCACGAATACTATACTTATTCCGAACCCTCCCTATCCCCATCCCGAATGAGGTACTAAACAATTTTCAAAAACGCATCTTCAAATTCATATGGGCCAACAAGCGACACAGAATAAAGAATAAAATCATGCACCGCCACAAGAGTCGGGGAGGACTCTCGGTCCCCAACTTAAAGAAATATTATACAGCGGCGAGACTAGCACAGTGGATAGAAACCCTCGGGGGAGCAAAAGCTCCTCTCTGGGTCAACATGGAGGAAGCCAAACTACACCCATACACCCCTAGAGAGCTGACCTGGACCAAAGGCAATATGAGGGCTGATCTCTGGGAGTTGAGCCCCCTTTCATACCATTCTATACGGATCTGGAGAGAGACGAGACACAAGCATAAACTGTCAACTAGCCCATCCAGACTAACGCCAATAATAACAAACGAAAAATTCCCCCCCAGCAAAGATCTAGTGCACTTTCAATGGTGGAAAATAAATGAAGTTGCAAATGTAAACCACCTGGTAGAAAATTCAAGGCTACTGACGATAAGCCAATTTAAAGCTAAATTCAATCCCCCCACAGTGGAAAACTTCAGAATTAATCAAGTCTACCACTTCTTGAACTCAACAATGATTCAGGTAATTAAAATGCTTAATAGCACCTTGAGCTTGTTTGACATTGGTCTTTTTTTTCAGCCTCAACAACTGTAACTCTGAAAACAGAAGTTTATGGCCACAAAAGCCTTCTGTCTTGCAAGTATCTTTCCATGTTCACGGCCGGCCGTGTACTTCTAGCAAATGACTCAGCAGTATTTAGAAATGAAATTTACAACCTGGCTCGCTGTGTAGGAAACTTACGTGTATGTCCCATGAACATTCCGCTTGAAATAACCCAGATAAGCCTTCCTACTGCGGGAGCCTTACCTAGCCAATGCCACTAGATCATTTACAAACCAATGTCACAGCTGGAAGATTAATTAGTCTGCAACACATAGTGCCTGGAGTGCCATGAACTCCTGCTGTTTTACTTCCCTTCAAGTCGAATAATTCTTTTACATTAATTTAGACAAGGAAAGTCCCAGGGTTATCCACTATCATTAGGGGCTTTAATTAAATGGAAACTATAGATAAAATCTAATTTTTTCCTATGTGAGAACGGGATCTAATTCATTAATTAAATAGGATATTCAATTACAGGAGACAGTTAAGCGAGTGTTTGCTATAATTAAGAAAAATTATTTTTCAAGTAGGAAGCTATTAGATATTTTTATTGTTAAGAAAATGAAGTGACGGGTCAAGCGGTGAAGAGCCGTTACCTTTCCTCTACAGAGAACACTCCTATTGCCAGGTAGACTGTAGAGTCGTATAATAAAAAATGACTTGTTGAGGCTCAGTACTCCACACACATATGAAGGTGAGATACAGTAAAGATACAATATTAATAAAGCACATACATGTATAAACAATTAAATAACATGTATGTGAAATATACAAGCCAGGATACCATGTAAGTCTGGTGGTGCTGAGTAGTGAATGACACCGAGTTTGATAAGGGGACAAGGAAGTACATTTTTCAGTTTCTTTGGGGTTGTTATAGGTTTGGTAAAGGTAAAGTACCCAGGTGCAAGCACCGAGTCATGACTGACATTGTGACGTTTTCTTGGCAGACTGTTTTTGCTAGGCGGTTTACATACATAGTAACATAGTATGTTAGGCCGAATGAAGACAATGTCCATCTAGTTCAGCCTGTTTCAACCTCCTTGTTGATCCAGAGGAAGGCAAAAAACCCCAAGAGGCAGAAGTCAATTAGCCCTTTCGGGGAAAAATTCCTTCCCAACTCCCTAATGGCAGTCAGACTAATCCCTAGATCAACCTCTAATAGGTTTGCCATAGCCTTCCCCAGTCATCTTTACCCCTCAAGCTGGGTACTCATTTTACCGACCTCGTAAACGATTACTTTTTATGCGTAAAGATTAGAGATGAGCGAGCGTACTCGTCCGAGCTTGATACTCGTTCGAGTATTAGGGTGTTTGAGATGCTCGTTACTCGAGACGAGTACCACGCGGTGTTCGAGTCACTTTCATTTTCTTCCCTGAGAAATTTGCGCGCTTTTCTGGACAATAGAAAGACAGGGAAGGCATTACAACTTCCTCCTGTGATGTTCCAGCCCTATACCACCCCCCTGCAGTGAGTGGCTGGTGAGATCAGGTGTCACCCGAGTATTAAAATCTGCCTGCCCGCGGCTCGCCACAGATGCATTCTGACAGAGATCACGGACAGTGCTGCTGATGCCAGAGCTGCTATAGGGAGAGCGTTAGGAGTTATTTTAGGCTTCAAGAACCCCAACGGTCCTTCTTAGGCCATAGTCAGAAATCGTAGATCGCACCTATCTGCGATCTGCGATTCCTGTTCTCTTCTCTATATGCGCTCAATGGGGCCGGCGGCAGCAGCGCCGACCCCATTGAGAACATATAGAAGACAAATCATTCTTCTCTGCCACAGCTGTAACAGCTGTGGCAGAGAAGAACGATGTTTGCCCATTGAATTCAATGGAGCCGGCAATACAGCAGGTTCCACTGAAAGCAATGGGCTGCCGGCGTGCGCGGGACGAATTGTCGGGAAGGGCTTAAATATAGAAGCCCTTCCCTGCAATTCATCCAGAAATGTGTTAAAATAAAAAAAATATATATACTTACCTTGTCCCGGCAGACGGAGTTCAGCGCGGCCGGCAGTGGGTGTGAAGGGGGTGTGAGTCAGACCTGCCTCTGATTGGCTCAATTCATCCCGCGCACGTCGGCAGCCCATTGCTTTCAGTGGAACCGGCTATAAGCATGTAACCCAGGAGAAGTGGCAGCAGAGGGTCATGCAGGCAGTGATTGTGCTTTGTTGGAGGTAGTGTGGTGCTTAGCTAAGGTATGCATTGCTAATGAGGGTTTTTCAGAAGTAAAAATTGTTGGGAGGGGGGGGGCCCACTCTTGCCGCTATTGTGGCTTAATAGTGGGACCTGGGAACTTGATATGCAGCCCAACATGTAGCCCCTCGCCTGCCCTATCCGTTGCTGTGTCGTTCCCATCACTTTCTTGAATTGCCCAGATTTTCACAAATGAAAACCTTAGCGAGCATTGGCGATATACAAAAATGCTTGGGTCGCCCATTGACTTCAATGGGGTTCGTTACTCGAAACAAACCCTCGAGCATCACGATAATTTCGTCCCGAGTAACGAGCACCCGAGCATTTTGGTGCTCGCTCATCTCTAGTAAGGATAATCATTTTAATTTCTCGCCATTTCCCTCATTCACTGGGTCGTTTTGTAGTGTTTACAAATAAGTGGACGACTGTTTGTTCCGGTCGGCGTGCATATGTGCGAAGAAAGCCGTTGTCATTGCTTGTGGAAGTATGTGGATTGGCTGTTGGAAGAATGCTTGCTCAGGTGGGTATGAATAACTAGTGCAAAGAAAAAATGTTGCTATTGTGGAAGTATATGGATTGGCTATTGGAAGAGCAAAGCAAGTTTACTCTCGCTGACACAGTGCTTTACTAGCAGCTGTTACATCATAAAGAGTAACATTAAAGGCTGAAAAATATCACTTGCTATTCCGATATTTGCACAGGGAAAGAACACATTGAACTCTGGATATTTCAATGGATGGGGAGCATGGTAGCATGCGTTTTTGCACGTCTAAAAAGTACACACTTGTGCATGAAAATACACAACACCCATTCCACCAATAGGCACATAAATAGGAATATGTTCCTGTGAATTCAGCAAACTGCGCAGCAGACATGCGAGGAAGCAGTGTTGTGCCTGATGTCATATTTACATGGGTATATGGACGTAATTGAGTGCGTCACGTGTCATAGGCTCTCAATTGCACAGGATTTTACAAACATTCTGTAAAAATGAGCCGCAAGTCCTCACCACTGGGACGCTGGGAGACAGTACTGCCGGTCCAGCTAATCAACCAGTATAAGTATGATAGGGGGAGAACAAGCCCTTTCTGCACCCGAATCAATGCAAGCAAGGCATCCTCAGAAAGGTTGTGCAGAGGCTGAAACAAAAGTATGGCACCGTGTGCAGCCGGAGGAAGCTGCAGAAAAAGCGGAGCAACTTTTCCTGTAGATCTTGGTAAATATCCATCCACTGGTGTAACTATAAGTGGCTGAGGGGCCTTTTACAGGTTTTGCATTGGAGCCCAGGAGCTTCAGGTTATGCCTCTGCATTAAGGGGTTAAGAGAAGTTGGGGGGCCCCAAGATAAACCTTTGTAACCAGGCACATGCGCCTTTAGCTACGCTTCTGTATCTGTCCATTAGTATGCAGTGGGTGTGCCTGTTGGTGCTATCCATGGTCTATTTGCAGTAGTTTAGGCAGCATTTTTTGTCTTATGTCATTACTAATGTTCTTTTCTCTTTTGCTTTTGACTATAGGCGAACAACGCAGGCACACTGCAGAAGGTGGTCAGACACCTCATACAAGGGGGAGGCTATAGCATTACATCATACTGCAATCTGACAGGCAGTCTATCAAGCCACCCCACATTGATGGCTTGATAGGCATACTGCCAAGACAGCCCTGGGGCCTTTTACAAGGCTCCGGCTGCCATGACACCTGCGCGGCTCCCTACAGGGGGCCATACGGGACCCCTGATCATAGTTCGGGGGATTTAAATGCCGCTGTCAGAAATGACAGTGGCATTTAAAGGGTTGACAGCCGGGATCAGCTGATTGGAGCTGTTGCCGCCGGGTGCCGATGAGAGATAGTCGGGCATCTCTCTTCATAGTATGTCCTATAGTGGGATGGGGTTAAAGAGCACTCCCTATTCACTGAACTTATTGGCCCAATACCCTAAAGCTTTTGGGGTTCAAAGGTGGTTGAGGAACAGGGAGCAGTGTTTCATATGAATGCACAATGCTATAACATTTCTTTATTTAGCAAAGTTTTTTAAAATTGTCTGTGTCACTGATAGTTATTATTAGTCCCACAGCGTTGCAAGAAAATCCCCCCGCCAGGAGGGAGGTAGTATTTTTTAAGGCGATCAAGTCACCTGCATCAAGTGACCATGATGTAGAGGCAGCACCAGAACATGCAGGAAGAGTTGATCTACATCGGGCAGTGGGTAGAGGACCTCTACCAGCAGTTAATTGAGCTTCAGGTCGCTCCACTTCATGGACAGTGCCATCTTTTCTTTCCAGCATCTGCAGAACCCTGAGCATGCTTTGTTCAGTGAAGTCGGGTGCAGATGGAGTCGGACTAGTATTGTAATCATGCTGGTCCATTAGCTGGGCTGGAAAGTATTGTTTCTTGGTGTCCCGATTACAAATGTTCTCTTGTATCAATACTCTGCAAGACATTTTTGTTCGCTACTTCGAGTAATACTACGCTTTTTTAAAAAGTAATAACACTAAAATGGGAATTGAGTACCAAGGGGCATAGTGACCAAATGGGCATGTTGAAGTATTCTTCGAAGTAGCAAATAAAAACATCTCACTGGTGGCAGCGCCACATAGCTCTTCGTTCACAATTATGAATATCTTGCGACGAGGTTCTGCCGTCTGCGAGAAATTTTCATTCACTACTTTGAGGGGTACAACAACGATTGTTCCCTACAACAGGGAGTTAAGGTAACAGTATTCAGGCTGCTACTAGGGATGAAAAAAGGCTAAACTGGATGGACACCCTTCAGCCTAACATACTATGTTACATGGGAATCGAGTTAAGCAAACTTCTCTTTATAGTTAGGAGTGTTCACTTTTAATAACTATACACTGGAAGAAGTGGGAAAAACCCATTGAAGTAAAATCATTGAAGTAGACAAAAGACACAGTAGCGTACCCTTTACAGGTTAAGGGAATGAAGAATGAGCCCTTGATGCTTTTGTGTAGTTCCTGTGTTGTACATCATAACAGTCGATGATTTACCAGCCAAAGGTAGAGCACTTGAAGGCCGTGTAAAGATACTCACTTTTGTTCTCCTGGTAGCCTATTGCTGGGCTTTTTGTGGTGCATGTAACTATGCCCTTGAGTTGTTTGAACAACTGAAGGAGCACTGTTTGAACCGAACGACAAGCAAACGATCCAGCAATGATGTCTATGCAGGCTGAAACTGAGCAACAAACGAAAAGTGTACACTGGTTTTGCAATTAGATGTAACGATTATTGCGCACTTTCATTCGTTTGAGCGAATTTTGAGCAACAATCATTACGTGTAAATGGGCCATTACACAGCTACACCAGAAAAACTCTTCTTTACCATCTTATCAAAAACGTATCTAGCTATCTATGCACACTACTACCCTATCTGCTTTCCTCCAAATAGATAAAGCATGAATTCTGCCTTGCCCCAGGACTGGGAGTTATCTTCATGCCTGCTCTTGGCTTCTTGGATGGGATCCACAATCCTATTCTTTTTGAGGCCTCTGCTTGAATTATTGTCTATGACCACAACAGGTAGTACATGAGAATTTCTGGGCACTGACATGTGATTGACAGGTTCAGGCTAAAGAACACCATTAAGAGCAGATCAGGGCATCACATAGAAAAATCACTGCAATCATGTGGCATGGCGTGTATACAGCAGGGGCATAGTGGGAACCCAAATTGTCCATGAAAAAAAAATTACGAAGTGGCCTCATGTTGTAGGTGGGCCAAAACTGACAGTAAGTGGGGCAAACACAAGTATGCAGGGGTCAACAAACTGTCAGTCATAGGAAGGGAGGAGGCTATATGGCCTGAATAGCTCACTGTAGCAAGTTTTCTACGAAGCATGGATAGTATAAGAACTGGAGGTACTATTATACATTAAAGTGCCACTTGTTATTAACCTGTTAAGCCTCTGTGACATAAATAAGACTCACACACTGGCTTATCTGGAGTGTCATGGGTCCTACGCCTGTATGATCAAAGCAGTAGCTCTGTGCTGATTGACAGCTGGACTCTCGCTGTAGTAGCCAGGATCAAAGAAAACTCAGATCCTAGTCACTATAAGGGGATGGGGGAAAACTAATAGACCCGTGGGGGTCCGATTGCTTGCACCCCCACATTTTTTAGTGTAGTGGGGAATGGAGTCGCTGTTCGCACATGTGCAGCAGCAGCTCCATTCCACTCAATGTCACAGACACATAGCCTAGCATTGTGCTCAAGTATCTCTGTTTGCATCATTGAAAGGAATGCCCTCCATTTATTTCAATGGGGCAGACAGAGATAGCCAAGCACAATGCTTGGCTATGTGTTTACGCAATTAAAGGGAATGGAGTTGCTGCTGCACATGTGCAACCAGCGACTCCCTTTCCCACTAGACTACAGAAATTGGAACATGCATCTTGAGCTGTGAAATAGGGATCACACCAGTCCCCCATTCCCGGGATCTATGGGGGTCCCAGCAGTTAGACCTCTACTGATCTATCAGCTTTCAGCCATCCAGTGGATGGGTGAAACCTTGAAAAATATCCTAAAACCAGAATACCCCTTTAACTCACCAGATATCTTGGTTAATAGCAACTTTGTGGTCAGACAGAGGTGGGCGGGTCACTCTGTCCCCTTTAGCCACGCACAAATGTAATCACAGGATATCAATGGGTAACCATGGCAGCCAGAGACTTAAGAAAGGCCACCAGACACGTCACAGATATATACCTATTAGGCTGATACTTCAGCACTGCCTAATATATTGCCTCATATTTTTAGACTCACAGGGAGCAAGTCATTGCTATACTTAGTATACAAAAGCATTATAAAAGTAATCAAATTGCGACTTCCCTGGTAAGACTAAATGAAAAACAGGAGAAATGTTAAGTTTACTTAAAAAAATGTGTACAATAATTTTTTTCACTTTAATATTGTAAAAGTAGAAAAAAAACTGCAATCCATGTGACCTGTAGAATTTTTTCCATACTGTACAAAACCCACTATGCCAAGATCAACATTACCAACAATACTATATACAAGCCAAATAATGCCACTACACTGTTGTTACAAACTACCACCACCACAGAGATTAATACCAACATACTGTCACTGAATACTACCACTACAAAGATCAATATTACCAATACTTTATATGAGAGGTAAATAATGCCCCCAAACTGTGACCACATAATACCATAATAGTGTTGCTGAAAAAGAAAAACACTACACAAAGACCAATATTACCACATACGATGACCACATAGCAATATATACTAGCTCTAACCAAGCACTTTGCAGACCTCATAAGGGAAGACTTTACCATTTTATCCAGTGATCACAGGTGATGTCCCGTCTAATTGGAGTTCTTAACTTTCCTTTTTCTTCTCCATCCTGCTCTGATGCCATAACATCTTCTCCCGGTCACAACTTGTTTGTAAAATTTGACAAACATCTGCAGACCTCGTAAGTGAAAACCATACCATTATATCCAGTGATCACAGGTGAATGATGTCCTCTCTAACTGCAGTTGTTCACTTTCCCTTTTCTTCTCCATCCTGCTCTGATGCCATAACATCTTCTCTCCATTACAACATGTCTGTCAAATGTAACAAACATCTTTGACCCCTCAATTTACCAGCCACCTGGCTTTATTTTCCAAATCTGTATATAATCTTCCCATCCACTCACAAATAATGCCATAGACTAAATTAAAAGGGTTCTCCAAGTTGTTGTCTTTTTTCTGAAAAAACTCTGTTCCCCTTGCATTAACATAATTAACAGTCATATACTCACCTCTCCTGGCTCCCTGCTGTGTCCCACAGTGCTGTTCAGTTCTCCAGTCCTATTTGTTTACAAGTTGCAAGCAACCTGCTTATGGGAAGTCAGAGACTGCTGCAGCCAATGACAGAGTTCAGCGAACAAGTGCTAAGCCCTCTCATTGGCTGCAGGAACCTATGAGGGGTAATTGGGAGGAAACATAGTCAGAAAATGCCACACAAACCAGCACAAATTTATGCCTGCTAGTAGTAGGCGTAGATATTTTCTGGCTTAACACAGTCCAAAATGCACCTCTTAATCAATTTCAAGCATTTTACTCCAGCATACTTCAGTTTAAAGATATGAGCACACAAGCTGTATTCGCTTCTGATTTTCCACAGTGTCAAAATTCACACCTAAAGATGCTGATTATGCTTCGGATTTTGGTGTGGATTTCACTTTTTGCATTGCAGAGGGTAAATTTCACGCTCTGACCTACAAAAAAAACAACTGACATGGAACTTTTCCATACAGACAACATTTTTAAAATTTCTTTAAAGTCTGCTGCTGTAAATACTGTGGATTTTCCATGCAGCATTTATTGCCCGTCGAAACAAATTCTAAGACTGGTATCCAGTGGTATGGGTGCCGCACACATTCAACCTCAAGCGTGAGGTGGGAAATTATGCATCAAGTTGCCAGCTTACCCGGATCCAGACCAAACGATCCAAACAATGTGAATCTTGATAAATGTATAATGTAAGCAGCATTCAGGGTGTTTTCAAAGAGACATCTTCACACCAATTTCCAAAGTAAAAACTGTTTCTTTTATTCCATTCCTTTGCTAAAAAACGCCTGCAACGTTTCGACTGCAACCTTCAGTCTTTTTCAAGCCAATACACAGCATGCAACAATGCATGCTATATATAGTATACACCCATCTGGTGATAGGTGGCTTTTTAGATTGGTGTATACTATATATAGCATGCATTGTTGCATGCTGTGTATTGGCTTGAAAAAGACTGAAGGTTGCAGTTGAAACGTTGCAGGCGTTTTTTAGCAAAGGAATGGAATAAAAGAAACGATTTTTACTTTGGAAATTGGTGTGAAGATGTCTCTTTGAACACACCCTGAATGCTGCTTACATTATACATTTATCAAAATTCTAAGACTGGTGTATGAAAAGTCATGCAGTTGTAGCTTAACAGTTAAAAGGCCACTCAGGCGAAAAAACACATATTTCCATCCCTGCACCCCTCATCTCATTGCCTGTCACACTCTGGAGGCTTTCTCTGTGTATTGCAGTGCAGTCATTTGCATGTAGTGCAACCTCCTGTCTGATGCTTATCAGGCACCATCTTGATGGTAAAATCTTTTGGTTTCACTTTCAAGTTATTTTTGTTGAGCTGGTAAGCCTAACTTTCATTTTTTTCCTCTGTTTTTAAACCCTGCTATATAAATATGATGTATTACTCAGGACTAACATTTTACATCTACAAGTTACTTTATGCTCTCTACCATCCTACCAAATTTCATGAAAATCTGAGATGGGCTGGTTGAAACGTTAATCTTTTTGTGGGGATTTGGCAAAGAATGACTCCATGTTTAACTGACAAGATAATTTACCACATTCAAAGAAACGCCAGAATGAATCACTATCAAAGAACGTGGGATAGTGTCTCACAAGAAATTGCTTTTATGTAAGATTTTACTTGGGATGCCTTTTAAATTCTTCTTGCATGGATTTAGAGGATGTTGTTATGGATCCAAGGCCTAATTATTATAGATTAAAAGTTTAGATTAAAATTAAGAGCCTAACAAATCCTTTAGCTGGCAAGGACTTTTATTCTCACTGAATTATTTGGGTAAAGTTAATACATTTCAGTCAATCCATTACGTTACATGTGACTGCAGATTTAGTTACAGAATTGACGTAGAGAGCCAACTTCTTATATGGTGTTCTAGCCTTATCTGAACTCCTCCAATGATGCTGTCACAACTTCTACTATGCGATTATCTAATGTTGTGTTAAACATTGCCATGTTCTCTTGGCACTAAATGGAGTTCAAAAATATTACAAGTTCTCCTGAGAACACAAATCAGCTAGCAAGTCTAGGACTGTGCTGGATATGATGGATAATGAAAACAAAGATCTGGTACCGTGTTAGCCAGTAGAGCAAAATGTGATTGTTCTCAGTAAGAGAAACGACGTAATCTTGTAGATATGATACCTTTTAATGGCTAACAAAAATACATGATGTAATAATAGCGAGCTTTCGTACCAACGCAGGGGTACTTCTTCAGGCTTATGGATTGGATCTGAAGAGGCATGCATATTTATACACACTTATAACATACATACTTATGACAAGGCACAGATATGGATGTGATTGGTTCGCACTTAAAAGGAATTCTGCAACAGCAAACAAACTTTTTTTGTCTAGGCACTGATAGCGGAGTGAAAGTTTTATGGTCCCTAAATTACTGTTGGAGGGGGGGAGGTCATCAGGCTTGACTTTCTACAAGAGATACACAAACATTTTTAGCTAAGCACTGATAAGGGAGTGAAAGTTTATGGTCCCTGAATTACTGTTGATGGGGGGTCTTATCTGTGCAATCAAGTCTCACACTTCCCATTCACGCATAAATCCTGGGGAATAATTTAACCCAGTATTCAGCTTGTCAAAGGTTGTTATCAATTTATATTCCCAAATTCTTCTGTGGTTTCGTGACTTGAAACCACCCTTCAATATCAAAACTCTCATATCTCCTATGTCATGTCCATGGTTAGAGAAGTGCTCGGCCACAGGTAACTCTCTTTTTCTGTGTTCAATTGTATGGCGATGAGATCTCATCCTGGCTTTCAGTTTCTGTCCTGTTTCCCCAACATAAAGACCCCCAACAGTACATTTACTGCACATGATCAGGTACACAACATTGGACGAGGAACATGTAAATGTCCCAGGGATCTTATAGTCCTGCTGTGTGTTGGGGATCCGTATCCTGTCCGTAGTCAGTATATGTGAGCAGGTCTTACAGCTCCTTACATTACAGGGATAAGTTCCTTTTTGGGTGGAAGGCATCCTCAAACCACTGGTGAGAAACACAACCAGCTACCTGCAAGACACCACGGACCTACTGAACAAGCTGTCAACCGTAGGTCCCCTCCCCAATGGCACCATCCTGGCCACTATGGATGTGGAATCCTTATGTTCCAACATCCCACACGAGGATGGACTGACTGCCTGCCAGGCGCACCTTGAGGCCAATGGGGTTGCCTCTGATGCAGTGCTGCAACTCACAAGATTCATTCTCACACACAATTATTTCTCCTTTGGCAAAGAGAAATTCCTGCAACTCACAGGGACTGCCATGGGCAGTAAAATGGCACCGCAATATGCCAACCTTTTTATGGCAAAACTGGAGAGTCACTTTCTGGCCTCTTGCCCCAGCAAACCATTGGCCTACTTCCGCTACATTGATGACATCATAATCATCTGGACCCACACCAAACAAGAATTAATAAAATTCCATGAAAGATTCAATGCATTCCACCCCACCATAAAACTGACATTAAGCTACTCGCATAGAGAAATCAACTTTTTGGACACCACCATAAAAATTTCAAACAACTCAATACAGACATCCCTATACCGAAAACCGATTGATCGGCCCACATACCTCAGATGGGACAGTTTCCATCCTAAACACATCAAAAAGTCCATTGTCTACAGCCAGGCCATCAGATACAACCGGATCTGCTCCAACCCAACGGACAGAGAGGAACATTTGTACCATCTTAAAAGAACATTTATAAATCAGGGCTACCATCCCACCTCAATTGATGACCAAATCACCAGAGCCACCAGGATACCCAGAAATCAACTACTCCAATACAAGGAGAAGGAAAGAAACAATCGTGTGCCTCTAGTAGTGACCTACAATTCGCAACTAGAGATACTAAGGAAAACCGCAAGAAAACTCCACCATACCCTGCACAAGGATGACCGTCTGAAAACCATATTCCCGGACCCTCCACTTCTGTGTTAAAGGCAGCCTCCTAACTTGAGGAACTTTATAATCAGGAGTGCATTACCCTCTGACACACAAAAAGGAACTTATCCCTGTAATGTAAGGAGCTGTAAGACCTGCTCACATATACTGACTACGGACAGGATACGGATCCCCAACACACAGCAGGACTATAAGATCCCTGGGACATTTACATGTTCCTCGTCCAATGTTGTGTACCTGATCATGTGCAGTAAATGTACTGTTGGGGGTCTTTATGTTGGGGAAACAGGACAGAAACTGAAAGCCAGGATGAGATCTCATCGCCATACAATTGAACACAGAAAAAGAGAGTTACCTGTGGCCGAGCACTTCTCTAACCATGGACATGACATAGGAGATATGAGAGTTTTGATATTGAAGGGTGGTTTCAAGTCACGAAACCACAGAAGAATTTGGGAATATAAATTGATAACAACCTTTGACACGCTGAATACTGGGTTAAATTATTCCCCAGGATTTATGCGTGAATGGGAAGTGTGAGACTTGATTGCACAGATAAGACCCCCCATCAACAGTAATTCAGGGACCATAAACTTTCACTCCCTTATCAGTGCTTAGCTAAAAATGTTTGTGTATCTCTTGTAGAAAGTCAAGCCTGATGACCTCCCCCCCTCCAACAGTAATTTAGGGACCATAAAACTTTCACTCCGCTATCTGTGCCTAGACAAAAAAAGTTTGTTTGCTGTTGCAGAATTCCTTTTAAGTGCGAACCAATCACATCCATATCTGTGCCTTGTCATAAGTATGTATGTTATAAGTGTGTATAAATATCCATGCCTCTTCAGATCCAATCCATAAGCCTGAAGAAGTACCCCTGCGTTGGTACGAAAGCTCGCTATTATTACATCATGTATTTTTGTTAGCCATTAAAAGGTATCATATCTACAAGGATATGATGGAGTCACTGAGCTGTATATGGGATGGCTGCCATGCAGGATTACTACTCGTAGGGAGATAACTCTGTTGGTGAGGCATTTGTCATTGATGGTCAACACAATTTAAGGCTCATTTAGATAGGATGAATGTCAGGCAAACGATCCTGACACTCGTTCCCTCACATACTAGCTGCTGCATGAGAGCTAGTATTACTGGCTCACAGTGGGGAGGATGCAGGAGATTTCACTCCTTGCGCTCCCCCGCCCTTTTCCATTGACTTAACATAGTGGCTGTTACGATTGTGTGGGTAAACTAAGCACGGGGCCCACACGATCGTACCCAAAGAGGGACTGGATGCACATGGGTATACACGGGTTTCAGAAAACGGACCCTGTGCTACAAGGGAAGCTGACATGGCCCTACCTAAGTGGGGACATTGCCCCCATAAGGGCGGGCCAGCGGTCTTCAGATCTGGGCCCTAGCTGCTCCTAGGAACCACGCACCAGAACAGGACAAACAAACATGCCACATGACAGGGACTGAACAACAGGACACACAGAGCCAGAATACACAGCATACAGCAGACACAATGCCAACGCTAGTAACAGATGATAAGCTGAATATAAATACCAGGTATTAGTTGACATTTTGTACAAAATGTGGAAGCTAGTGGGCCAACTTCACGGCTCCTGGTTATACCGCTAGTCCCTACACTAACCAGGAGTCCATCAGAACTGGACAGAGTTCACACAGCATGCTACAACAGGACAGGACAGAGCACAGATCACACAGCCAGCTGCAACAGGAAAAGGACAGAGCACAGATTCCACAGCCAGCTGCAACAGGAACAGGACAGAGCACAGGATACCTGCTTACAGGCACAGGCTAACAGCAGACTACAACATATAGTGGAAACCACACGGACTCCACCCAGAACTCACATGCACACAGATGAAACTCAGAAAGTCCATGTGTCCTCATACAGGAGAGATAGGCAGTCAGACACACAAGCTGAACATAGAGAACTGTGTCAGGGATCCAAACGTCGTATGTCTACAGAGTAAGACATACGATGTTTGGAGGCTGCACCTGTAAAGGTGTAAGGAAAGGGGAGCTGCATGTGCTGCAGATCAGGACTACAGGTGTCCAAACCATCTAGGGGAAGCAGAGAGATACAACCAGACCTACTTGCAAACACAGTTCAGAGTGGGAACAAATTGCACAGAACTGATAACAAGTTACACAGCACAGAAGTAACATGACTTCTCACCCTGGGACCCAGCCAGACACTGACCAGGAGCTGGGTTTATATGTGAGCACAGACCAAGGAGATTGGCTAGTAGGAAGTACCACACCCAGCCAGCTCAATCAATTAACCCTGTGAGGGCTGTGCTGCTAGGAAGCTTAGAACTGCAGATCCCAGCAGCACGCGTAAAAGCGGCCATTCAGTACTGAATGGCTGCTAATTACACTAAGCGATCAGGAATCAGCTTATCGTCCATCGTTTATACTGCATAAACGATGGACGATGAGCTGAACACTGATCATTCAGTGTAAATAGCAGCCGTTCAATACTGAATGGAGAGGGGCGGGGGAGTGCAAGGAGAGAAATCTCCTGCAGGCTCCCCACCCCTCTGCTGGCTGCTCTGTGAGCGAGCCAGCGTTACTATCTCAGCACGGGAGTGAGTGTATGCGGGGACGGGGGTCGAGCATCGTTTGCCCGACATTCGTCACATCTAAATGGGCCTTTAGGTTTGCCATACACATTAGACAGAAGTAGATTGATGGCTGTACAATCATTAAAGGGGTTGTCCCACGCCGAAACGGGTTTTGGTTTTTTTCAACCCCCCCCCCCCAACCCCTTCCCCCCCCCGTTCGGCGCGAGACAACCCCGATGCAGGGACCTAAAGAAAAATCCGCACAGCGCTTACCTGAATCCCCGCGCTCCGGTGACTTCTTATTTACCGGCTGAAGATGGCCGCCGGGTTCTTCTCCCTCGGTGGACCGCAGGGCTTCTGTGCGGTCCATTGCCGATTCCAGCCTCCTGATTGGCTGGAATCGGCACGTGACGGGGCGGAGCTACATGGAGCCGGCATCCTGCACGAGCGGCCCCATTGAGAAAAGAAGAAGACCCGGACTGCGCAAGCGCGTCTAATTTGGCCATTAGACGCCGAAAATTAGGCGGGCTCCATGGAAACGAGGACGCTAGCAACGGAGCAGGTAAGTGAAAAACTTCTTATAACTTCTGTATGGCTCATAATTAATGCATAATGTACATTACAAAGTGCATTAATATGGCCATACAGAAGTGTATAGACCCACTTGCTGCCGCGGGACAACCCCTTTAAACATTTGTCTGGTTTTGCAGACAATACACATATACATTTTAGCACATTTTGGCCATTGAAGTTGTTTAAAACTGGCCATAGATTTTCAATGACAACCGGCGATAGGTCATTGATAGTTGATCGCGTGGTACGCATCATGCGGATGTCATCAATAGTAAATGCCTGGAATAGTCCTTTAATTCTAAACAATTAAAATAATTTATCAAGGAGGAATCAATGAGCTGCTCATATAATTTATTATTAATAGTAGATCCTATGTCATCTGTCACCAGCGTTAAAAAAGAGGTGTTACCTTTGACAGAGTAGCGAGCTGCCAAAAAGTTTCGTAAACTAGGAAAGTGTACTTGATAATACAGGTAGATAGAATTGATTAAGTTGGGCTGGGTGGTTCTTCAAGAAGGATACAATGTTGAAGTGGGTCTCAGCATATTTGGGGGCTGATTCATGATTATCTGGACAGGATTTGAGGAAATTGCAACTTTGCGATAGTAGAATGTAGAAGGGTTTCTTGAGTAATGTGTCTCATTCTTCGCTTCCTGTTAACAGCCATTTTTAGCCAGGAAGTGAATGAACAAAAAATTAAAATACAAAATATAGATTTACAGCTTCTCCAATAAGCAATTTGAATCAATGCAACTCATACAGGTAATGATCATTCCAAACACCAGTAAATGAACAGCTGTTATGAAAAGGTTATAACAGTTTCACATCTAATGCGTCATGAGCATATACGTTTTATCACCTGGGTAACATTTTCATGTAATCAAGATGTCAAAATGTTCGTCAATGGAAATGATTACTTGGAAAAATTTGCTAACATCATGATAAGTCAATGTATAATTAACATTAGGCATAAAAGATTAACAGGCACCTCTTTGGTTTTCCTTGGTGCTCTTCGTTCATGTTATAGTAAATTACTAGAACATTTTTGCTATTTATTCTTGGCAGTGATTAGTGCATGTAGAGAACATTTCAAACTACTAATATGTAACTTGAAGGGAAATAATTACTTGAAGCACAAAATACATGAAGACCAGCAGTTGTGGCTCCAATGATTTCATGCTGCCCAGCAAAAGAATTTGCTAACGAAAGGAGTGTGATGAATTTTCCATCGTTAACCCTTAAATCTTCTGCCTTTCATCAAATGGCTTTAAAGCCTCATTAAACTAATTTATTACCTATCCACGGGATAGGTGATAAGTAGCTGACCGGTGGGGGTCTAACCATTGGGACCTCCAACAATCATGAGAATGGGAGTCCTGAATGTGCCAAAATGAATGGAGTGGCAATATTGTTCCAGTTATTTCTAATGGACTGCCGGAGATAGCCGAAAGCTTGACTTTATTTGCTGCAGCAGTGAGATTAACTCGCCATTGCAGCAAAGTAAAGAGATTATGATGGATATTAGAAAGGTGCATTGCTTTTTCTTGTTGAAACCCGTATTAAATTTCTTTAAAAAGTGTAAAGGGCTAGAAAACTTGTTTAATCATTCTACAGGCCCTTTTATTCAGAAAATCAGTGTTGGTCCAAGGTTATATTTCAAAGTGATCTCACATGTATCTTTCACAAATCAGAAGACCATTTTTTTAACTAGATTTCACCCAAAGGAGTATTCCAACCCACAAGATTTATTGCCTATTCACCATGCTTTACTCCGCTGTTGCCATCAGTCCCAGAGTATTTGAAAAAAGCAACAATAGACATAAATTGCTGCCAAAAACTGTCTTACATGCTTCAGAACAAATTTATCAAGAGTTTTTAACACTTTTGGATACTTTTAAACTGCAACCGACAAAGGGGAATGGCTTTGTGGTAAGGGTGTGTGGCCTTAATGTGACCATGTACCAAAACTCGCAGTGCAAACTTTAGTGGAAACTAAGCCAACTTATAGGAAACACAATGTAAAAACAAGGGATAGTGCACAGTGGCTATTTATGTCAGGAGCTAGAAACTCTATTGGTTTGCTTGCAAACTAAAGAGGGATCTGGGATTAGAACTGGTGTCATATATAGGCCTCCAATGAAAAACTGAGGATTATGATAACCTGTTAGTTGATGAAATTACCCAAAAGGTAATATAAGGAGTTCTTAACTTCTTTCCAAAACATGCCATACATGTACGGCACAATGGGACAGTAATTCTCGCATTTACATTTACAGTGCTGGTTACAAAGATACTCAGAAGCTGGTCCCCAAGTCATTGGAATGAAATCAACGCTGTAACTAACAGCCATGGTCCCACTGCAGCAGATCTCAGTGATTTAACCATATAGATGCCACCGTCAATGCAGACAGCAGAATCTAGGGAATTGGAGAGGGAGGGGGTTCCCTCGTTCACTCCATCAGCACCGCTGCAATCAGCTCATGAGGTGCTGATGGTTGCCATGGCAGCCCAAGGAAAAATCATGGCTTCTGGGTCTGCAATGTACAGTGACCTTGGGTGGTCAGTTTTTTCACTGACAGTAATAGGCAGTGAAAGAGTTGTAAATACTTGAAACAAATATCCAGTAAACATGGTTGGAAAATCAACAATAAATGAATTCAAGCTGCCTGGGATAAGCATAGATCTAATCTAAGAGAGAAATAATATAGGGCAGACTAGATGGACTATGTGGTCTTTTTCTATGTTTCTACTAGATGGTATAAAGTTATACTAGACAGTCTAAAGATATCAGATTTATCATCCAGCATGAGCGACTGTGATAAATCTGGCACATTTTAAGACTGTCTAGTCAGGTTTGCACTGATTAGACACAGAGGTACAGAGTGGAAGGAAGAGGTAGAGACCCCTTACAGCAGGTCAGGGGATGCTGACCCCCATAAACCATTCTGCCTCCCCCCCCCCCTTCCCCAGTGGACAGAGCAGCAGGGAGCAGTCTTGAGCACCCCGGGAAAGATCCACTTGTGGGGAGAAGCGGATCCAGATCTCAATACCATACTTATGCAGAGAAACTCTCCCAATGGCCTCAGCGAGCTGATAAGAGCAGTGTCTCCCATGTACATATACAAACAGAAGGACGAGCAGCCAGACATACCAGCGAAACTTATGCAGACAACTGAGATTGGAAGGAACACCATAAAGCTATCTCAACCAGAGGAGACCTTGACAATTTACATCATCGCAGAAATCGGCACTTGAATGCCTTCAGAAAGAAATCTAACATCTGGACACTGCCTGGTGGAGGCAGAAGAAACCCAAGAACTAGTTATCCAACATATAAATGATCAGCATGACAGCCTGTGCGAACATGCCAACTAAATTGCCGAGCTCGTCACCCACATAGATGACTTTGAAAACCGCCATAGGCAAAATAATCTGAGGATACGGGGCTTGAGTGAGGAAGTTGAGGATAAACACTTGGAGGCATGGGCACATAAATGTTTTGGAGACCTTCTGAAAAGATCCCCGAATGACCCAATCTAGATTGATAGGATCCACAGATCTCTAGGCCCCAAATCAGCAGACCCAAAGCGACCAAGACATGTAGTATGCAGGATCCATTTCTACAAAGAGAAGGAGGAGATACTGTGCCAAATTAGAACTAAATGCCCCATCAAATACTGTGACAGGGACTTGTTTGTACTGCCGGACCTGTCCAAGAGGAAACTACAGCAGTGCAGGTCTCTTCGCCCCTTACTATCAGCCCTAAAGGATCAGAGAATACCCTACCGATGGGGGTATCCCTTTCAATTGGTGGCCTGGAGGAGGAGACAAGACCGCGCTCTTCCCTAAGTTCCTTACAACTCTGCGATTACCAATGGTCTCCCCTCCAGATTAGCAGAAGCCACGGTCACCAGCAATTCTTCCACTGAGAGGACAATGGCAACCAGTTAGATCTGATCATAGACACACCCCCAAGGGTGACAAAGCCAAGCAGTCGAGAGAACACACTCAGTGATTGTCGGAACGGAACTTTCCTTGATTTACGTCTGTGATGGGAGATGGCGAAGCTTCCTGGGGGACCCTAAAACCGCAGTTCTTGGCCATATTCCCAGCCCAGATGGGGAAAGCCTCGTACACCAACTAGAGCTACAAGCAAGCTCTCAATTACCCCAACTAAAGCATTCAAGGACTCCCTGAAACCAAATAACGCTGGACTTTGGGACTTGCCTCGCCTACTTTCATGGCGGAATGTAGAGGTTTGTATTCCTAGACCAGAGCATAGTTTCCTGACCACTCTAATAATCTTGGGAGGGGCTGACATGTGGCTGGGGGGGGGTCCTCCCCCTTGCATGCTCTTGTCTCTGCTCTCTGTGCTTTCTCTGCTTCCATTTTTCCTCTTGATCCTACTTGATCCATCCTCCTGTTCCATCTTGCTTCTCCTCTTGCTTCTTTTTCGCCTATTGGCCGCTTTTGGCCTTCCCTTCACCTGTCTTGACTTTTTGGATGGAAACTATATTCTTTGTCCTATGCCATGGGGGGGGGGGGGGGGCGGAGAGATGGATCTGACCTAGACGCTTCCCCAACTAGTGACTGCAGCGATTATGGCTGCAAAGATGTCTGTCAACTGATAGCTAATTCTCCTATGAAGATTGCAATGTTGTTTCATGTTCATGTTGACGTTTGTTACCCCTGATACCCTCCCTCCCTGCCCCTTTCCTCTTCCCTATTACTCCAAGTTAAACTCCAGGGGATAAGGCCATCCTGGAGCACAGGGCCACTGTGCTCCGGATATCCAGATTGCGGAAAGAATAAATTTTACCCATTGTGGTTTCATTCCACTCATCTGGAAAACAAAACTTGTGGAGTCTCTATAGCATTTCATAAATCTGTGATCCGCACAATTTTGGTGCAGGAAAATGATGAAGGTGAGAGGTATATCTTTTTAAAACTCTCCATCGTCAACAAGATATACACGGTTGCAAATATGTACTTTCCCAACCAGGGTCAGGTGTGCTTTGCCTCCAGAGCTCTCCGGGGACTGGCAGAATTTGCAGAAGGGTCATTGGTTGTCTTGGGGGAAAATTTCAATATGTGTTTGGACCCTCGCTTTGACGGGATGCTGTTCGCTCCCAGGGACGGCTATCCACAAAGTCCAAAAGATTTTAGTGAGTATGGACCTGATTGACCTATGACGCACCGTCTATCCGGGTAAGCACGACTACAACTTCCATTCCATGGCCCATAATTCTTACAGCAGAATTATCTTTTTGTTTCTCATGGCCTTTCTCAGTGTTCCCTAGACGTGTACCTGTGGTCGGATCATTCACCAGTACTTGTATCCTTGGGCTTGGGGGATACGAGGGGTTGGGTCCCCACATGGTATCTGAATGATAATCTACTTAGAGACGCCACTTGTATGAGCGACATTACTAAAGCCATAGAAAGTTTGTAATTAGATCATGGCGTGGATCCCACACCTGCCCCGATAAAATGGGAGGCCCTGATGTGCCTTCTGCAAGGTGTTTTCATTTCGCATGGAGCCAGACTGAAAAAAGAACACATGCTACAACTCACCCAGTTGCTATGGGAGCTCAGTGATAAAGAAACAGCAAACAAACCCCAACCAGCTGCCACTCTCACAAAGCTGAAATCTCGGAATTACGACACAAAATTTTAGAAGTTCAGGATCAGAAAGCTCCGTGTCAGAGGGACAAATTGAGAGCTGGTATTACGAGTATGGTGATAGGAGTGGCAAATGGTTGGCCAGAGCACTTCATCCTAGGATAGCTCACCCACATATACATTCAACAAATACCTTGGGAAGAGGCAGGCCTACTCCCCTCAAGAGATCCTGGAAGAATTTTGCTTGTTTTATTCCAAACTTTACAATATCCCGGGACCCCCTGTCAGGTGGCAATTACCGACCGATCTCACTTATCAATTGCGACCTAAAAATATTCTCAAAAATGCTGGCGAATAGATTGAACCTCCTGGTCCCTCGGCTTATACACGGGGACCAGGTAGGCTTCGTCCTGGATAGGGAGGCACGGGACAACACCATTAAGACCTTATCTTTGATAGCAAGGGCACGCACAGAGAAAAATACCCCATATCTGTCTACACAGGATTCTTTCCTGGATTATGGCACTATATCGCGGCCCTTCTGCACAGGTCAGGGTTAATGAAAGATTATCCACTCCCTTTGAGATCAAGAATGGCACACGGTAGGGGTGTCCCATGTCACCAACCCTTTCCATTTTGGTGATGATGACCCTGGCTAGCGCCATTAGATGTAATCCTTTAATCCAAGGGATTCAATCCATTTCTTTGGAAATATAAATCAATAAAATACCAAGGTTCCAGATCCCGGTGGATCCGACCCAGATATGTGACTAAATTACAAACCGCTCCTATTATCTCTTGGAATGGATTTGGAGGGTTGGGAGGGGGTTCCTGTGTCATTGTTTGGTAGGATGAGTGCCATTAAGATAGATATATTCTCAAAGTTACTTTATATTTTTCAGACCGCACCGTGCAGTCCACCTGGGTTTTTCTTTGATAGACTGCGAGGCTTAATACTCAAATTTATATGGAAGGAGGGAATCTAAGAAGCTTAGCTATAAGAGTCTGACCAAACAAAAGGAACGGGGAGGAGTGGGTCTTTCTGACCTCTGACTTTACCACAAGGCTGCGATAGGAACCTGTATATTGGATCTGTTTCATCATGGGTCTGACAAATTATGGGTGTCCATAGAAAAGAGAGGACTACCCCTTCGAGATATGTGAGGCTTTTTGGATGCTGGGGAAAGTCAATTGGGAAAGGAGGGGAGCATTGCCTATGATGGTCATTTTACTCAGAGCTTGGAAGGGTATTTTGGGATCTTGGTCCCAGGCCTCTTACTCCCATCAACATTGGGTTTGCGCAGCCCCGGGTTCCTGCCTGTGGGGACAGAGCCCAGGTTGTGGGAGTTGATGGGACCGGGGGTTTTGCAACCTCTGACGGACTTTTGCAGGGAGAGGGAGATGCCCCCGGGCTCTTGGATGCAATACCTTCGACATACGTAATTATTTGGGGAAAATAGTGCCAGAACAGGGCTAGAACCTGAGACTCACGCCCTCCGAGAGGCTGTGTTGTGCTTCAGAGGCGCCTAGGCACACTGTCTTGTTGCTTTACAACCTGTTGCGAGAGGAGCGCCTGGACAGTCACCTCCCCAGGTGGAGTGGGGCAAGGGAGAGACCATTGGGCAAGTGTTTTACCAGAAAGCTCTGGAGTAGAGCCTTTCAGTTAACACACAAAATGTCTATATCTAGTAAGCTTCAGGAGCTAAATTTTAAAATTATTTCACAATGGTACATGACCCTGGAGAGGCTGCATAGATTTTTCCCGTCAACCTCGGATGTCTACTGGTGGTGCTGGGGTGGGCTCGATACTCCACATATGGTGGGAGTGTCCCATGGTGGCTTCTTTATGGGAGGATGTAATGCACCTATTTGGGAAAGTGAGCAGAGAACCACTGGTCCTGACACCAGAACTGGCGTTGTTGTCCATCTCACCCGGCACCTCTCCATCGCTCAAATTGGGTTCATTGAAGTTTTTCATCATGGCAATGAGGCAGGCAATTCCCAGGTTCTAGAAGCAGTGTATAGAAGTTCCCAGGAGTGCATTGGTAGAGGCGATAGATGAGATTAGGCATATGGAGGGGGTTAGACTTGCGTACTCCAAGGCGGATTATGAGGGCTTCTACCGTACATGGGCTGTGTGGGCAGATCTACGGAACACCTCCATATTAACCAGATGGCTACAGGACAACACCTGTGAGTAACGCGATTAAATGTAATAAAGAGGCGAATGCTCAGGAATTAGTACCTGGATTCCTTCCCTCCCTAACCCTCTGTCCCCCTCATGTTTGTGGTTTATGTGAAATAGTTTGTCATATTACTGGCTATGAACCTAGCGTCTCCAATTTTGGCTTGGAATTCTATTCAGTAAACTCTACTCAGCAACCCCTATGCTGCCATTAACCTTCCCAATTGTATTGTACATGATGTTAACGGTTGTGTAAAATCAATAAAAATTTACTGAAAATAAAATGAGTACCCAGCTTACTGGAGAGTAAAAGATGACTGGGGTAGGCAATGGCAAACCACCCCGCAAAAACAGTCTGCTGAGAAAACGTCATGATGTGATGTCACCCTAGGAGTCAGCAATGACTCGGTGCTTGCATCAGGGGACTTTACCTTACCACTTAAAGTAACTGCCAAGAGTATTGTGCCTCTAAGATAGAAAATATACTGTTTCTGTTTGCGCAAAGCATGCCTGTGATATTCTAATAGAATATTTTCATACAAGTGAAGGATATGTGATAACAGTGTGCTCACTAGGGACCGGAGTCTCATTCTGAAGAAGTTTAAATAGAGCAGTGGTCACATGTGTGCACTAGCACTTTACTCATTATCTATGAAACTAATAGAGACAGCCTATTATAGTGTTTGGTCCTCTGCAGACTGCCTCCTACTAACTGAGTGGAGGCACGGTTGTCTCCTCCTCAGCCACCTCACCCATGTCCTAGGGCTCAGTCAGACAGGCATATGTCGCCTGCGTATTATGCACATAACACACAATGCTAGGAGCACATTGAGCTTTATTGGGCCACTCACATCTACGTTGTGTGTGCAGGAAAAAAAAAAATAGTTACATATGCTATTTTGGTGTGTATTATGCAGGTGATACGCACCAATATAGGTAATGGGAATTTAATTTCTGCAGCAAATACGCATGTTCCATGTGTATTTTCTAGGTGCGGTGTATTATATGTATGTGAAAAACATGCGTAGCATACAGATATTATACACCTGTGTGAGTGAGCCCTTACTTACACAACTGGAGAGGAAGCAGAGAAGAACAGAACATAGTAGCATGAGTCTCAGCCCACTGCTAGGAAGCAGGGAAGCACCTGAGACTGCTGTTTCATTGTATGCAAATAGATGACTCGGATGCTGGGAGGGCAGGCAGCAACAGACGCTCCACACTGTTCACAATTTTATATACCACTTAATGGTTATTTATAGGGCCTAATGGGGGATGTTGTATACTGAACTGTGGTAGTTGCCATTGTATTGTGTGATATGTCATTGCTGGGAAGGTATGCTGTGCTGCACTGAGGTATTTTGTGCTACTAGAAAGTATTGTAGTGCAGGGTGATTTTTAGTTGGTCCTACTGGGAATAATACTTGCACTGCTACAAAGGTAATCTAAGTGTTCCACTGTAGTATTTGTTTGCTGATGAGGCCCCAGTGAAATGGTGGATTGTGAGCCGCCGTCATTGACAGTTATAGATAAAATGCTTCTGGGGTATTTAATACAAGCATTTTCTAATTAAAGGGGTACAATAAGGGCTGATATTAGAGAGTGTGACAAATTAGGCAATGGCCCAGAGTTCCTATTGTCTGGAGGTTTTCACAAGACCAACCAGAATTCACCAAAGACTTCTTTACTGCCTTAGAGAAGTCTATGTAAACGCTTTCACTGTCCTAGACAGCCAAGGATGAGGTTAATCATTGTACCATACTAAAATATCAGATTTTTATTACTTTTAGGCTCCCTTCACACAAATTTTGGCCACGCAACACTCAAAAGAAAAAGACTAGGCAGATAATAAAAAGGAATGAGTAGAGATGAGCGAGTGTACTCGTTAAGGCTAACTACTCGAGCGAGTAGTGCCTTATGCGAGTACCTGCCCGCTCGTCTCTAAAGATTCGGCTATCGGCAGGGGGCGGGGAGCGGCGGGGGAGAGCGGGGAGGAACGGAGGGGAGATCTCTCTCTCACTCTCTCCCCCCCACTCCTCCCTGCTCACTCCCACAACTCACCGCTCTCCCCCGCCAGCAACCGAATCTTTTGAGACGAGCGGGCAGGTACTCGAATAAGGCACTACTCTCTCGAGTAGTTTGCCTTAGCGAGTACGCTCGCTCATCTCTAATGAGTAGACATAACCCGAGGCTAAGAAACCAAGAGTGAACTAAATGTTCGCTGTGTGAGGCCATGCTTTATCCTGCTAGAAAATCCTACGGTTTGTATGCCCTGATAATACAGTAGTGCAATGAATGCATAGCGATATGGCATTGCACCTCTTCACCACAACAGTATGCCATTAATGTGCCGCTCTTGTGTATTAGAGTGGATTAACTGTTGATGCTGATGGCACCCCAAACCATGACTCTACGTTGATGAGCTGGGTGGCGCTCCAAAAAAGCATGACACCACTGCAGCCATTCAAGATGATATGTGTGAGGGGCAGACGTCTCAATGGATAGCTTAATGGCAAACATGCCTTAGCCAGTCTTCAAGAAACTCATCATAAATAGTGGAGGCATCTAAATCTGTCCATACATTCTGCAAAATGTTGCCAGCTATGGCTTATGGTGACGCTACCACATACCGCCGGATGCGTCACTCTGTATATTGCGCCGTTCGTCTCATTTAATTTTGCTGACCACTGTCCAAATTCAGCCCATGGTTGTGGCATCCCTTTGAGTTTCTGTTGCATTATGATACAAAGTCCAAGCGGCCAACCCTACGATGAAATCTTGAGTAAACTCATCCATTTGCTGAAACTGCTCTCGACAGCATGTTAGAGACATCTTCATTCCTTAAAGAGTAGCTGCACTTTCATTCTGTAGTGCTCATGCTCCGTCAGCCATTTTTTGAAAACCGCTCTAGACGGAAAAGATTACCCATTACAAACTAAAAGTATGGGTAATCTTTATCCACACTCAAAAAGTTAGCTTCAAAGACTGGTTTCCCCTTTAATCATGGTCCCAGATAATAAGATTGACCCAAAACTGGATCAATTTGCACAACTCCTTTGTCTGAACATACTCTGAAAATTACATAATGATGTGATGAAATTTTCATGGTGTGGCGTTTTCTCTGTAAGGCAAATTTATTACATGCCCCTCCCCCTTCAATCCAAGATCAAATTTTGCTGCATGACCGGAGGGGGCTTTACATATAACATTATATATTAAATATAAAACAAAAACAAAATAACTTAAATTATTTATGTATTTAAGAAAATACAAATCCAAACAAGCCCGTCTCTAAGGTTCTGTTCACATACTCATCATGGCTTCAATAATAACAGGATCTGGAGATTATGGATAGAGCGTAACAGATCCTGACTTAGGCCGGTTTCACACTGGCGAGATTCTCGTGCCAGATTTGTACATTTCGAAACGCATGAAGTCCATTCTTTTGAATGGTATTATACACTTGAGCGATTCTTTTTCCTGCATTGCACAATGAGGCGATTAAAAAAAATCGTGACAGGTTCTATCTTTGGGCATGCCCTTGCATCGACAATTGTTTCTAATTGGGCTGGCGGCAGCATCACACTGAATGCTCGATGCATATGAGATCCCCCCTTTGAAAGCAATGGGAGACACTCTGTAATCCTCCGCCGCAACTGTCAGCCATGACAGAGAATAGAACCCATTGATTTCAAAGGGTTCGTTCATATGCGCATAGTTTTCCTGTGAGTTTTGGTCACGCAAAAACAAAAAAAACAAAAAAACCAAAGCTCTACTTTCCTGTGCATTTTCACACCAAAAGTCGCCATAGAAGTCAATGGGGGTGCGCAAATGCATGGAAAATACTCTAGGAGATGTGAGAAACACTACAGAACACAGGAAGAAGAACACATCTGGAACTCAGACTAATTAGCAATTTTAATCAGTCTATTGTTTTCCATGAGTAAATGCGAATTGCCATGTGCGCTGAAACAGTACAGTAAAATATACCGATGCACGCCAAAAAGCATAGCCCGTTCCGCAAAAAAACACTTCTCTCATTTGCGCATAAATATGCATACGCTTGTGTGAATGTGGTCTTAGGTTGACTCATTATGGTCGAGTCTGGTTTGCATTGCTTTTAGTGGAAAGAATAGTGCCATCAAAAAGCAAGAGAGACCTCTAATTCCGGGCTTCAGGATCCAGCCAATCCAATCTACTGTATATGCTGCCTTGTCTGTTTTTTAACACATTTGGCAAACTAAATAATATATGTACTTTAAATTTTGCCAAATACATAGTAGTGTCGTCTACAGTCCGGGTGCGCATACATTCTAAGTTCTCTTACACAGCTTTCTGCTAACAATTCAAGGTCTGCCACTTCCAAGATGTGCCGTATCTCCCTGGTCACATTTCACATTACTACATGACTCAGCTTTTCCTATTGCTTGTTGTTTTGCCGTCAGACCATCCCATATGAAAGACTAATTTTAAAAATACAGTAGTTGGGATTTATTACTGAAAAATCCATAAACAAGAGTTCCATTTTTGCTTAAGTCAGATATCAATATGACCGATATGTGCCAGGGGAGCAGATAATCTACATAAAGAGATATGGAAAAGCACTCATATGAAAGGTAAAAGGACTTTGAGCAAGAAATCTCAAAAATAAAACTAACATAAAATATACAATAAATGCTTTTTCTTCTCAGTTTTCAGTTTCTGGACTTGTGGAAATGCAGAGTATACAAGGGATCATTTGCTTTTATAGCTTGTAAAATGCTATATTAAAGTGATGGAGGAGCAGATAACCCGAGGTGCCTGCAAGCGTATAGAAGACATCCCCCTATATGCAGACCATCATGGATGGCCAGAATGGTGGTGATCAGGTGGGCATACTGTATCTTTAGGCTGGGCTCCTACAATAGTAATCGTTTTACAAAGATAGCTTAAAACACAGAGGAGATTGGATACTATTGGGAAATACATGAACACAAACATTCCAGCTTTATTTAACCCTGGAATGTTTATGCGCTGAAAAAAGTGCAGTAAAATATGCCGATGCACGCCAAAAAGCAAAGTCCGCTCTGCAAAAATCCTAGTGACAGTCCTATATTTTTGCCTTAAGCACCAAGTGCTTTTCATAGTCGTACTGCAAGAGCCATAACTCATTGACATAGGTGCATGAGGGTTTGTAATTTGGGGATGAGTTGTACTGTTTTTTCTCTTTTTAGCGTTACCATTCTGGGGTACATAAAAAGTTACACAACACATTATTACACTTTTTTCCTTTGGGGAAGGGAAGGAGGGAATGGAGGGACAGCGAGAACAAGCAGACCTTCCGCCATATTTTGGGTTTTTTTATTTACAGTGTTCACCATTCTGTAAAAATAAACTTATGAGGATCAGTACGATTACTGGAATACCAAGTTTATACAGGTTTAAAAAAAAAACAACATTTTTTGCTACCTTTTAAACAATAAAAATATTTTTAAAGAAAAACAATTAGTGCTCCTTTACACTGGCGAGGGCGATATCGGGCAGTGAATCACCAACCCCACTATCCATGTAAAACCCGTGGAAGCGAGGAGTTTTCACATGAAAACAGCCTCGCATCACTGCAAGGATGAAGGATTCCCCTGCCATGGCTGTCACAGGCGCAGCAGAGGATTGCAAAGTTCTCCCATTGCTTTCAATGGGGTGGGTGCTGCTGCTGCCGGCCCCATTGCAAACAATGGCCGATATCACAGAAAGGTAGGACAAGCTTTGATTTTTTTCTTCCTGCATAGCATCATATCGCGGTGCCATGCAGAAAAACATCACTAATGTGAATGAACCAACTCAAAAGAATGGGGTTCATATTTGGGTATCTCGCAACACACAAATCTCACACGATTTTCTCTCCAGTATAAAGGCACCCTCAAATCTGCATTTTGCATTCGAAGACTAATCACATTTTTTATTTTTCCAGCGAAAGTGTTTTGTGAGTTTTTTTTTATTTTGAGGGAAGTGTTGTAGTTTAATTGGTATCATTTTGAGGTACATTTATTTTTTGTGAGGAGAATAAAAGAAAAATAACCATTCTGGCATTATTCATGAATTTTATGGCATTCACCATGCAAGATAAATAAAGTATTTTCATTGTTTGGGTGGTTACAAATGTCGTAATACCGATTGTGTAGCTTGAAAAACTATTTGCTATTCTATCCATTTAAAATAGGTTTTTATGGGGAAAAAAATGTACGTATATTTGAACAATTTTTTTCCGTTAGATTTAGTGAATTTGGCAACTTTTTTTAATCCCTGGAGACTTGCAGATGCAATCGTACGATCGCTAGGATAATACACTGCATTATTACTGTAGTGCATTCTACTAAGCCCGCGACAGCAGTCTACTAGACTTTGTCAGAGCCAGGTTCTTATAGACTGAGTTACAGAGCAGACATGAAGGCGTTTGACAGGATTCTGGCTGCCATTGGAAACCATTGGCCCCTTGCAATTACATTGTGGTGTGCAGATAGGGGATAGATGGTGCCTCCTCCCTCCCTCCATCATCTGCCCACATACTGAAGTTGCAATGGATTGTGGCATGTAAGGGGTTAAACAGACAGGATATGAGGTTTTTCCACTACTGGCTGTTAGGCAGTGGCGTGGCTGACTACTGAAAATGATTTATATGCCTGTTTAAAGCCCATTAGTGAGGTCAGTAAAAAGGCGTATTAGCAGTCATTAAAGGGGTGGTCTCGCGAAACCAAGTGGGGTTATACACTTCCGTATGGCCATATTAATGCACTTTGTAATATACATTGTGCATTAAATATGAGCCATACAGAAGTTATTCCACTTACCTGCTCCGTTGCTAGCGTCCTCGTCTCCATGGTTCCGTCTAAATTCGCTGGCAGCTTGCTTTTTTAGACGCGCTTGCGCAGTCCGGTCTTCTCCATTCAGCACGAGCCGCTTCAGTGTGCTCCCCGCTACAGCTCTTCTGCGCATGCGCAGACGAGCTGTCACTGCTCGGGAGCGCGCTGAAGCGGCCATTCTGCACCATCCTCTGTTAGAGGAAGGTGCAGAAACTGGAGCTGCCCAGCGGAGAAGACCAGCCCAGCCCAGCCCAGCCCAGCAGCCCCGAGAAGCCTCCCAGGTAAGTGATGGGTCGGGGGGGGCTGCCGCTGCGCCGGGCTGCGCTGCCGCTGCGCCGGGCTGCGCCGGGGGGGGGGGCTGCCGCTGCGCCGGGGGGGGGGGCTGCCGCTGCGCCGGGGGGGCTGCCGCTGCGCCGGGGGGGGCTGCCGCTGCGCCGGGGGAGCTAGCGCTAGGCCGGGGGGGCTGTCGCTGCGATGGGGGGGGCTGTCGCTAGGCCGGGGGGGCTGTCGCTGCGATGGGGGGGGCTGTCGCTAGGCCGGGGGGGCTGTCGCTGCGATGGGGGGGGCTGTCGCTAGGCCGGGGGGGCTGTCGCTGCGCCGGGGGAGCTAGCGCTAGGCCGGGGGGGCTGTCGCTGCGCCGGGGGAGCTAGCGCTAGGCCGGGGGGGCTGTCGCTAGGCCGGGGGGGCTGTCGCTAGGCCGGGGGAGCTAGCGCTAGGCCGGGGGGGGCTGTCGCTGCGCCGGGGGAGCTAGCGCTAGGCCGGGGGGGCTGTCGCTAGGCCGGGGGAGCTAGCGCTAGGCCGGGGGGGCTGTCGCTGCGCCGGGGGAGCTAGCGCTAGGCCGGGGGGGCTGTCGCTGCGATGGGGGGGGCTGTCGCTGCGCCAGGGGAGCTAGCGCTGGGGAGCCGGGGGCTAGCGCCGGTTACCTGCTGTCTGGTCGGCGGCTGCGGGGCGTCTGGTCGGCGGCTGCGATGCGTCCGGTTGCCATGGAGACACAGCTGGCGGCGTCTCGGGAGCGCGCACGTCGGGCTGCAGCGAGCGACTGGGAAAGAGCCGGCGGCCATCTTGAGGAAACTTTTATAACTTGCTGAAACGCTGGAACGGTAAGTAGAAACCAGCTAGAAATGTCATTTACAGGGGGGCTTAGTAATGTGTGTTTAATGGGGGGGACTGGGCAAAAAAAAAAATTAACTGCTTCCTCGAGACATCTCCTTTAAGGGGTTAAACATTTGCAGTAGTAGGAACAGCAGTAATCGCTGGAGTCAGCAATGTGTTGAGGAATATCTTACCACCGTGACACATCTTGTAGAATTCCTGTTTTATTAGTCTAATATATGAATCCAGGGACAGATACACAAGTAGGTTATCTATACAATGCATGACAAGAGGTCTACAGGAAACGCATTTCTGCACACATCATCATATATTAATGGCTCCAGCATGGAGCAAACAGAAGGTCATTCATTTTAAAGTCAGGCCCACTTCTGTAATGAATTTGTATTGTAGTGCTTAGATTAGCAGACTATGCAGTTTACTAGTATATGACCGTACTGCAGCCACAAAATAAGAAAAGTCTACAGCCTTAAAGGGGTTGTCCCGCGGCAGCAAGTGGGTCTATACACTTCTGTATGGCCATAATAATGCACTTTGTAATGTACATTGTGCATTAATTATGAGCCATACAGAAGTTATAAAAAGTTTTTCACTTACCTGTTCCGTTGCTGGCGTCCTCGTTCCCATGGAGCCGACTAATTTTCGCCGTCTAATGGCCAAATTAGCCGCGCTTGCGCAGTCCGGGTCTTCTTCTGTTCTCAATGGGGCTCCGTGTAGCTCCGCCCCGTCACGTGCCGATTCCAGCCAATCAGGAGGCTGGAATCGGCAATGGACCGCACAGAAGAGCTGCGGTCCACGGAGGGAGAAGATGCCGGCGGCCATCTTCACCGGTAAGTATAGAAGTCACCGGAGCGCGGGGATTCAGGTAAGCGCTGTGCTGTTTTTTTTTTAAGTCCCTGCATCGGGGTTGTCTCGCGCCGAACGGGGGGGGTTGAAAAAAAAAAAAACCCGTTTCGGCGCGGGACAACCCCTTTAATTTACAGTTATCTATACATATATAAATGAATGTCTGTCTGTATGTCTGTCTGTCCTTTATGCATTACTACACCAATCATCTGATCGCCATGAGACTTTGGGAAGTTGTTGAGTACACTCCTGGGAAGGTTACTGGCATAGTACAACTATCCTACGATAGGTGTCGTGCGTGCGAGCATCGTCGACAGTTATGCCCCCCAGACAAAGATCGTTTGATTTCCATCTCAAGCACAAAAGCAAAACGCATAACGAGCAAAAGGATGCGTGTTCAACTACAAAATGATGCATCCGCCGAACGTATCACAAGACAATTGCTGGATATTGAGAATGCTGAGGTAAAATAAAAGCTGTGCTGTGATTGGTTGCTATTTCTTATACTGCTGAAGTAACATGAAAGCTGCGCTGTGATTGTTTCTTTCTTTTACGGCTGAGGTATAATGAAAGCTGCGCTGTGATTGGTTGCTATTCCTCATACTGCTGAGGTACCATGAAAGCTGCGCTGTGATTGGTTGCTATTCCTCATACTGCTGAAGTAACATGAAAGCTGCGCTGATTGGTTGCTATTCCTCATACTGCTGCGGTAACATGAAAGCCACCCTGTGATTGGTTATTTCTTTTACGGCTGAGGTATAATGAAAGCTGAGCTGTGATTGGTTGCCATTTCTGATACTGCTCAGGTCACATGAAAGCTGCACTGTGATCGGTTGCCATGTCTTATACTGCTGAGGTATAACGAAAGCTGCACTGTGATTGGTTGCCATGTCTTATACTGCTGAGGTATAACGAAAGCTGCACTGTGATCGGTTGCCATTCCTTATACTGCTGAGGTAACATGAAAGCTGGGCTGTGATTGGTTGCTATTTCTCATACTGCTGAGGTAACATGAAAGCTGCACTGTAATTGGTTGCTATTCCTCATACTGCTGAGGTAACATGAAAGCTGCACTGTAATTGGTTATTTCTTTTATGGCTGAGGTAACATGAAAGCTGCGCTGTGATTGGTTGCTATTCCTTATACTGCTAAGGTAACATGAAAGCTGCAATGTGATTGGTTGCCATGTCTTATACTGCTGAGGTATAACGAAAGCTGCAGTGATTGGTTGCTATTCCTCATACTGCTGAGGTAACATGAAAGCTGCGCTGTGATTGGTTACTATTCCTCATACTGCTGAGGTAACATGAAAACTGTGCTGTGATTGGTTGCTATTCCTCATACTGCTGAGGTAACATGAAAACTGCACTGTGATTGGTTGTTATTTCTTTTACGGCTGAGGTATAATGAAAGCTGAGCTGTGATTGGTTGCTTTTTTTTAATACTGCTGAGGTAACATGAAAGCTGCGCTGCGATTGGTTGTTATTTATTATACCACTGAGGTAACATGAAAGCTGCGCTGTGATTGGTTGCTATCTGGATATAAAAATGAATGTCTGTCTTCGCAGCAACACCCGACGGGTAAGCTGGTTTGAAATGAAAAATGACATTTGAAGAATTAAAAAAGAAACTTTGTAAGTGAACATTCCCTTTAAAATGTAGGAAAACCGCGAGAGATAACGGCTACCATTAGCAGTCATAGGAGAGTGCTCAGAACCTGAAAAGTGTTAACCCTTGCTTAGCTGCAGCTTCATAGTGTGGTCGTATAGAACAGTGTTCCCCAACTCCAGTCCTCAGGGACCGCCAACAGGTTATGTTTTCAGGATTTCCTCATTGTTGCACAGGTGATGTAATTATTGTCGGTGCCTCAGACATTGCCACCAGTGTTCTGAAAACATGACCTGTTGGTGGTCCCTGAGGACTGGAGTTGGGGAGCCCTGATATAGAAGATTCAAAGTTGCAACGGAAACTGTAGAGCTGAATTTGCAATAAATGTAGACCACCAGGATCAAATAGCTTCTCAGGAATGATACATGTCGAGCAGGTTGATTAGCTGTGCAGAGCAACCTCCCAGCAGTCACCGGACTGTAGTGCTGCAATAGGTACAGCGCAGTTCGTGACAACGGTCGTTTAGAAGCCTGCACATGTGGATTTGATCTTTGAAGATATTAAAGAACTCATGCTTTTTCATAATGAAGCTTCCAGGGGATCCAAGTGCTTGGATGTGATCAAGTAGTCGAATCCATCCAAGCAAAGATCTATATCAGCATTTCCCAAAACCTGTCCTCAAGGAACCCCACTCATCATGTCTGGAGGATTTTACATATAGAAAATACAAGTGGAAATTTTTGATTGGGCAAAACACACCTGACACCAGAGCGGCATGTCAAAAGCCTTGATCAGTGCAGGACTAGGTGCTTTGACCACCAATGACTGCTGAAATAAAGGGGATCTTCGAAGCACTGTGCCCTTTCAGCGGTCATCAGTGCCTGTTAACTTCTCTCGGCAACAGAATATGGACATATACAGGTCTACAGACTAGAGTTTTCAGCTGCCAAGGAGTCAGCACGCACCAACCAGCCAAAAAGGAGCATAGCACTCAATCGAGTGCTGAGCACCCCGATTCTCACTCAAAGTTTTTAAGTGACTTCACTCTACAAGGAAATCCTCAAAATATGTTTTGTCTGTGTTCCTTGAGCACAGGTTCCGGAAACACTGATCTAAAGAGTAGGGTTAGTCAAATTCTAGGAGAAGCTCTATCAGACCCCCTACAATATTAGAAAATTCCTGAGGAACCTATGAAATATCTCTCAGGAAGCTTAAAGGGGTTGTCTCGCGAAAGCAAGTGGGGGTATACACTTCTGTATGGCCATATTAATGCACTTTGTAATATACATCGTGCATTAAATATGAGCCATACAGAAGTTATTCACTTACCTGCTCCGTTGCTAGCGTCCCCGTCGGCATGGATCTGTCTAATTCTGATGTCTTCTTGCTTTTTTAGATGCGCTGTGCGGTCTTCTTCCTGGTGAATGGAGCCGCTGGTGCCGGAGAGCTGGTCCTCGTAGCTCCGCCCCGTCACGTGCGCCGATTCCAGCCAATCAGGAGGCTGGAATCGGCAATGGACCGCACAGAGCTCACGGTGCACCATGGGAGAAGACCCGCAGTGCATCGTGGGTGAAGATCCCGGCGGCCATCTTTGTGAAGGAAGGAGGAGGAAGAAGGAAGACGTCACAGAGCGGAGATTCGGGTAAGTAATAAAATTATTATTTTTTTTAACACATCCTTTGGGGTTGTCCTGCGCCAAACGGGGAGCCTATGGGGAAAAAAACGTTTCGGCGCGAGACAACCCCTTTAAGCTCTGATTTGCTATATAATTCCTATTAATGGAAGTGAAAAATGCACATTTCTTATAATGCAATTAGCAAAGTCGGGAAGACATTAAAACTAACACGTACACTTTAGTTTAAAAAAAAAACAAAAAACATAAAATCACCATGGAGCTGCAAGCTGAAAACAATGTAATCAGCACTCCCATGGAGAATACAGCACCATGGACAGCAATCAGCAGGGTGTGTGGTCGAAAATTAATTGCTCAAAACAATGGCTTTTGAGAAAGTGTTGAACAATAATCGTTGCATGTAAATGAGCCTTTAGAAAGCTTTAAAAAAAATTAGTGATAAAAGTTAATTAAAATGCAGCGTGAATAGACAAGAAATCTAAATCAAACCAACATTTGGTGTGACCATCCTTTGCCTTCAAAGCAGCATCAATTCTAGGTATTCTTGCACAAACAGATTTTCGTAGGATTACAGTCAGGTGTATGACTAACCAAACAGATAATGTTCATTTTCATAAGTAGGTTGAAACAGTCACTAACTGATACAATCAGCTGTGTAGAAGAGCCAAACTCCACTACAAAAGTGAGATTGTGCAAGACAGCTTGATGTCACAGGTCATACACCGGGGCAAGACTGAGCACAGCAACAAGCCACAAGCAAGTTATACCACATCAGCAAGGTCTCTCCAGGCAAAGATTTTAAAGCAGACTGGAGTTTCTAGATCTGCTGTTCACTTTTGAAAAAGTATAAAGAATTGGTCAACGTTGAGGACCATAGACGTAGTGGTCAGCCAAGGAAACAGTGCAGCAGATGAAAGATACATTATGCTCATTTCTCTTTACAATCCGATGTCCAGCAGTGCCATCAGCTCAGAACTGGCAGAAGCCAGCGGGACCCAGGTAAACTCATCAATTCTAGTCACCCCTCTCTGACCAGTGGGTCTTCATGAAAACTGCAGCCAAAAAGCCATACTTTTGACATAGTTTAGTCACTTGACCTTGTTTCTATGCACAAAAAAATGGTAGCATGTTCTCTGGACTGGAGTCAAAATTTGAAATATTTAGCTGTAACAAATATTTGGCAGTTTGTTCGCTGAAGGGCTGAAGATCGGAACAATAATAGGTGTCTGCAGGCAACAGTGAAACATGGAAGTTCCTTGCAAATTTGGAGCTGCATTTCAGCCAGTGGAGTTAGGGATTTGGTCAGGATTAAGGTGGTCCTTAATGCTCAGAAATACAGGCAGATACTTGGATGTTATGTTTGAGGGTGTTGTCCTGCTGCAAATCAAAGCCAATGTCATTAAGAACCATCTTCAGCGTAGTGTTGAAAGTAATGATATGGCCCCGCACAGAGCCCTGACCTCAACATAGAGGCTGTCTGGGTTTATAAAGAGACTGAAGGATTTGAGCAAGCAGACATACACAGAAGATATGTGCTTCGTTCTCCAAGCGGTTTCGGAGAACCTCTGTCGAGTTCCTTTAAAAACTGTGTCCAAGTATACCTAGAAGTAGTCATGCAGTTTTGAATGCAAAGTGTTGTCACACCAAATATTGATGTGACTTTTTAATTTTTTGTCAATTAAAAAAATGCAGAGAGAAGAAATCTTAACATTCCTGTTTGAAAGCATTCTTACTGATAGTTTTTTGGCCATACCTACCTGCCTAAAACTTTTGAACAGTATTGTACTTTTCACAGCATTGTGCAATTTACATCTCATGTGTAAAACACACAAATTTGTAAATTTCCTATAAATCTGCATTTTCCCCTTAAAACAACTAAGATCAAAACACATATTTGTATTGTAGCCCCCAAAGGCAGTAATAACTCGCGCATGATCATTTGTAACGTTCATGTTAAATATTACACATTGGAAGATACACAAGTTACATACAAAATGATTAAAAACAAATCAAAATTAAATAAAAGTAACTTTTATTTGAAAAACAAGTTACACACAGTACATCAATATTCTTGTGGGCCCAAAAAGAACGTGGGACACTTCACTGTTGTAGTCTACTGTCCCGGCCGTGGATTACATGACTAGTGAACTTTTTACCAGCTACTAAAACTGTCCGAAGCAGCAGATTCTTTTTTTTTTTCTTATGGAGAAGAGGCGTGTATAAATATGCAAGTGACTTTACAAATACTACTACTATACAAGATACCAGCAGATTACTAAGGAGGTAGCAATAGTACAAGCCAGGTTAAGTGGTAGGAGGTAGGGAATTAAAGGGGTCTTCCCCAGATTACGGAAAACATTGCTGCTTTGTTCCAAAAACAGTGCCACAACGGTTTATAGGTCGTATTTTGTTCTGCAGCTCAGTGAATAGGACTGAGCAGAAATACCACGTTCAACCTGGGAACAAGTGTGGCACTTTTAGGGGGGGGGGGGGGGGGGGAACGCCCAAAAAGCAGCCATGTTTTTTCTAAATTCTGGACAAGCCCATTAAGCCATTTATCATCCAAAACCTGACTCCATATGAAAAATTGTGAGTGCAGTTAGCCCCAATGTCACACTAATGTTAGTCCAAGAGATATGGGGGAGCAATTTGGTGGAATCCTTACTTTATAATGTAGTTACACCAGCCTCTGAGATGGAGGGTACAGCGCCCACAGCTGAACACTGTGGGCGCTGTATCCCAGACATGCACTTAAAAAGCTAGAGCAGGGGAAAAACCGCTGGCAGGAGAGGAGAGCAGTCGCATACACCAGCACTCCTCCGCACCCGGCGACTTCAGCGGCTGTTTTGGGGCGACACACCGTCGAGAGACACCCGAGGACCCGGCGATTCACTCCACCTCGCCGAGAGGAACAGTTTGAGCCCACCCACGGCCGGTTCCGTGGTAGAAAAAAATTTCGGCCTGCAGGCAGGCCTGAAGCCGCGGGCTGGAGTAGGAGAGGTGCCGAAACCGGAAGTGGAGAGGGCCCGCGACCGGAAGTGGAGAAGAACGGCCGGGAAGTGCCCCTGCTCACCAGGTACCACCAGCAAGAGACCTGTGGCAACTGGAAAAGAAGCCCAGCTCCCCCCCCCTGTACAAGGTGGAAGAGGAGAAGACCCGGCAGAGACAGCAGGAGGTAGGATACGGGGAGGAGGAGGGAGAACAAGCACGGAGGCTAACAAAGGAGGGATCACAGGGGACATAAACTGCACAACAAAGCCTGAGAAAAAAGGCACCCCCTACCTCTTTCCAGCCCCTCAGAGACCCGGCTAGTGAGCCACAAACCGAGGCTTCCCAGTAAACATAGGGGCTGCACCGTGCAGAACTCTGCAGCTTCTGTGAAACAACACCACCACCTACTGGCAGCCCGACGTACTACAGGCCCCCAGTAAATTCATCAAGGCTCACAGAAGTCTACACTCCTTTACAATCTTTTGTAGTACAACAAGGTGAAAAGAATCACCCCTAAACAATAAAGAAAAGCGCAACTCCCAGACACTCTCCCCTGCACATTATTAAGAAGAGAGGCAAAGGGAGAAGGACCAGGAACAGGCTCAAGGACCCTAAGGGGAAAAGACCACAGAGGGGGCCCCTGCAGGAGGAGAAAAAGGAGTGTGGGGACAAGCCTGGCTCTGAATCAGTTAACCACTGAGCATAACAACTCTCATAGAGCAACCCACCCCCTACGGATGCAAAAGCCATATAGTAAAGGCACAGCAACAGCAATAATTAAACCTGCACAGCCCCAAAACTTCAACACCATAAAGACCCTCGTCACCTCTCCCCGCCTCCTGTCACGATCTATGCAAGGACTGTCTGTATAAAGGGAAAACAGAACCCGACCGACCCCCGATACAGACCACGACAGCGTAAAGGAGAACCCTGAACCCGACTCCTAGCCTAGAGAGCAACCCCCACTCAGCGCTTGAGCAGAACTAGCCGCTTCGGGCAATGAGGCCCTAGTGTCTGCTCCATCGGGACAGCTGCATTATGCAATAAGAAAAATAGATTAAAACCTACAAGCACCCTTTGTAGACCTGAAGCAACCATCAAAAAAAAAAAAAAAAGGCAAAACAACGAAGACCCCATCCAAAGGCACGCTAATGAACATGTTCGCTTCCCAATCCCAAGCAGAAACCCTCTCCCCTACAGCGTCCAGAAGCCCCTCAGAAATAGATGCAGAAGAAGAAAATATAGAAACAAGACACGATAACGCAGACCACTCCAGTCTACTAGCAAAAATGGAAAAAGTTTTCAAAACGGCGCTCGCGGCCGCAGTAAAAGACTTTACTGAGCAGATACGAGACTTGGGGCAAAGAACGGAAGAACTAGAGAGAAAAACAGAGGACATAATCGAAGTTGTGGAAACAGACCGAGGCTATGTGGCAGACTTAGAATCTAAAGTAGATCAAATGGAAGCCAAACTAGAGGACCTGGAAAACAGGTCGAGGCGATCTAATATCAGAATAAGGGGCCTTCCAGAATCGATCACAGCCTTGAAAGAGACGGCAATCAACCTCTTCTCCGCACTTCTGCCCCAGCTCGATCAAACTTCATTTAAAATTGACCGAATACACAGGGCACTTGCGAAACCCCCAAATCCAGAACTGCCTCGAGATGTGGTGCTTAAGTTACACTACAGCGAAGTGAGAGACCAACTCCTGGCGGCAGCCAGGAACCTCACTCCATTACCCGGGATGTCTTCCGCCGTTCAACTCTACGCAGACATTGCCCCATCTACACTGGCGAAAAGGAGGATGTTCAGGCCAATTACACAAGCTTTAATAACGGCCAACATCAGATATAAATGGGCATTCCCGTTCGCGCTTATCTTCCAGTACCAAGGCAGAACACATACGGCGAAGTCCTTGGAGGAGGCCTACGAAGCCCTAGAGAGAGCACAGATACAAATAGAAAGACCACCAGAAACAAGAAGAACGCGCCCGCGTCCTAGGCGATCCTGGGTTACTCCACACCCGACACAAAGCAGATCCAGACCGCGAGATCAAATTGCATCAAACAATGGGCCCAACAGGGCCTAGAGAAGGCTTGAAAGAGTTAAAATGGACGCTGTAACCCCGCTTACCACTCTCCCGGGTTTATAGAGGAGAAGAGGGAAGAAGAAACGGGGGAGGACTGGGGGGGGGGGGGGGAGAGGAGACGACAATTAGATAAACGAAAGGCTAATATTTCTATGATTCATAATGAATATATTAGAGGGGGGGGGAGGAGCCCGCGGAGGGGAGATCCCGCGTGGGTGCGTCCCCATAGAAAGAGTACAAATTGATTGTATAACTCATATTTTTTCGTAGATCAGGATGCATAGTCCCAAGATGGTAAGAAAGTTGCCGAGTACTTCAGAGATGGAGGGGTCACCAAAAGGTGACACCAATCCAATCTCTGGCCTTAAGGGTCCGAGGACCCTAGTTAACCTGAATTGGTTAAGTGTTACACCATTCCCACAAACACAGAGGGGAAAGGTGGATATGTTTGAATGCATGTTTGTAACTGTTTTTGAATTAAGATCACAGGTCGTCTCTCAGAATTGGGGTCAGATTGGAGGACAACAGGCAGACGATCACAAGCTCCCTGGTAAGGACATCACAGCAAGCCCAGACCACACCACCAAATGGTATGTTTGATTTCCCACAATGTGAGAGGATTTAACTCACCGAACAAACGGAGAAAAGCCTTTATAACATACACCAAACACAAACCGGACATAATCTGCATCCAGGAGACACATTTCTCCCATAGTTCAGCCCCCAGACACATTAACCACAACTACACAAGAAGCTTCTCATCCACAGCAAGCAAAAAACATAGGGGGGTCATGACACTATTGCATAACTCATTCCCCCTCCATGACATCCATTCAGAAAGTGACCAAGAAGGGAGATACTGCCTTACGTGGGGTACACTCCAAGACCAGCCACTGCTAATAGTTAACATGTACGCACCACCGGAAAACCCCTGGCCTATCATGCAAAAAGTAGCAAATCAATTAAATAGATTCCCGCAACACAAGGTCCTATGGGCAGGGGACTTCAACTTCCCCTTCCACAAAATGTTAGATAGATCAAGTAATACCCCAGACAGATTTTCAGTAAAACAGAGAAAAGATTGGGAAACTAAACTAGAACACCACAGACTGGCTGATTGTTGGAGAGAGGTACATGGAAAAGATAGAGGATATACCTTTTTCTCAGCACCAAACCAGACCTACTCTAGACTCGACTATGTGCTAATCTCGACACAGCTAGTACCCCAGCTCGCGACCGCCAGGCATTACCCGAATGCGTGGTCGGACCACGATCTGGTACTCTGTGAGATACAATTAGAAAACACCAAAGGAAATGTGTTCAGATGGAGGCTAAATGAGGCGATCTTGAAGGACCCAGCAACCTCAAACAAAATTGCGACCCAAATAGCAGAATTCTTTGAGTATAATAAGGGGCCAGAAAACAAACCGCAGTGGACATGGCTCGCCCACAAGGCATATATCCGGGGTAGACTGATTCAAACATCATCCCAGAAAAAAAAGGAAAGATCTAAAGCTTTCCAAGCACTAGAAAGGAGATTATTTCTCCTGGAAAACTTGAACCAGCGGAATCCGACGCGGGCGACCACGAAAGAAATCAAGGACATTAAACTCCAACTAAACATCTTAATGTCGGAAAAAGTAGAACGGGCGCTACAGTGGACCAAATACAAATACTATAAATTTGCAAACAAACCAGATAAAATGCTAGCCAAGAAGCTGCGGGAAACGCAGAGACTAAACTCAGTATTCAAATTATACACTCCACATAATACAACGACCACCAATCCAACAAAAATCTACAACACATTCGCCGACTTTTATACGGCCCTTTACCGAGAACATGGGGGGGGAGGAGAATCCTTGAGAAAAGAATTCCTAGAGTCAGTACAACTACCCACCATAAGTCAGGAACAGAGAGACTTATTAAATGCCGACATCACGGAGGAGGAGATAGTAGAGGTAATAGACAACCTAAAACCAGGTAAGGCCCCAGGCCCTGATGGCCTTACAGCTATATATTATAAAAAATACAAGGACCGTCTAGCTGGACCCCTCGGGGAGATGTTTCAAACCCTGATGGACGGACAAACCCCACCAGCGGAATTTCTTAATTCAAACCTAACGGTGATACCGAAGGCGAACAAAGATCCACTGTCCCCAAAAAATTATAGGCCAATATCGCTCCTAAACTTAGATTATAAAATCTTTACAAGTGTCCTAGCGAGGCGACTGAATCTCTTTCTTGCAAAACTCATCCATAAAGACCAAGTAGGCTTTATTCCGCAAAGACAGGCGCCGGACAATATCAGGAAAGTACTAAACATTATTGACCAGGCCCAGAGAAATAGTAACTCCCTGACTCTACTCGCTTTAGACATCGAAAAAGCGTTCGATTCCATATCGTGGGACTATCTGTTCGCCCTGCTGGGTCACATGGGTTTTAACGGGGAATTTCTACGGGCAATAAAATCTTTGTACTCTCATCCCTCAACCCTATTGAAACTGCCAACAACCAAAGAAAGACCAATCCCAATTAAGCGAGGCACCCGACAGGGATGCCCTCTCTCTCCAGCGCTTTTCGCCCTAGCTATGGAGCCGTTAGCGATAGCAATAAGAGAGAACCCAAATATAAAGGGAGTCACCTTGGGGGATAAGGAATATAAAATAAATTTATTTGCGGATGATATGCTATTGACTATCACTCAACCCCTAACAACCTTGCCAAATTTGATGAATCTCCTCGATAAGTGGGCAACCTTAACGGGACTGAGAGTAAATACAGATAAAAGCGATATAACACATATAAATACTCCACCCTCCCTAATAAAGTTAATAGATATAAATTTCGGCTTTAATCAGCAGGCACAGTATATACCATATCTGGGAATTAACCTGACCCCCTCCCTGTCCTCTCTATATAAATGGAATTACCCACCGCTAATCAAGAAACTAACCTCGGAGCTAACAAAGTGGAATGATCCCATGCTCTCGTGGATGGGAAGGATAAACGCGGTAAAAATGAATACCCTGCCCCGGATACTATATTTGTTTAGGTCACTGCCCATTCCTATCCCAAACGGAGTTCTGGATGAATTTCAAAAAGCCATCTTCAAGTTTATTTGGGCCGGTAGAAAGGCAAGGATTAAAAACAGGACTATGTACTATCATAAGAAATTAGGAGGCCTTTCAGTCCCCAACCTGAAAAAATACTATCTAGCAGCGAGACTGGCACAATGGATCGAAACCATGGGGGGTACAAAAGCCCCAATCTGGGTCACCATGGAGACGCATAAGCTAGCCCCACACACCCCCGCGGAACTGACTTGGTTGGCAGGTCCACTCAAATCAAACTTTATGGACAAGAGCCCATTATCATATCACTCGATACGCATCTGGAGGGAATCCAGGTACAAACATAAACTATCAAACAATCCATCTAGACTAATGACACTGATACCAAACGAAAAGTTCCCTCCAAGCAGAGACCTGTTACATTTTCAGTGGTGGAAAATAAACGAGCTTACTAGCCTACACAGCATGATAGAAAACTCCAAAATACTCACCATAAATCAATTTAAAATCAAATTCAATCCTCCCACATCCGAGAACTTTAGAATTAATCAGGTATATCATTTCCTAGGCTCACTCAGGCTTCCAAGTTCTCTACCAGAGCTGACTGCATTCGAGAGACTATGCCTGAGGGACCCTATGAAAAAGGGGTCCCTATCCTTAATCTATAACATGCTGAACAGACCAGGGGGAGAAGGAAAGCTTCCTTATATGGAAAAATGGGAAAAGGACCTAAAAATAAGCTTGTCACTAGAGAAATGGAGACAGTGTTGTGAGACGGTGGCGAAGGGGAGTCACCAGGTGACCTTGACAGAAACATCTATGAAGATTCTCCATAGAACCCACTTGGTGCCATACAGACTGCACCAAATATTTCAGTCCACGTCGCCTTTGTGTTTTCGAGGATGCGCTGAAATAGGCACACAAGCCCATATCTGGTGGACATGTCCAGTGGTGGCTAGACTCTGGACGCAAGTCCATAGGCTTCTACGGAGGCTATTCATAGGTAACCTACAGAGATCACCAGCCACACTCTTACTGGGTGATCGTCAACCTGGGACCAGATATCGAGCCCACAAGTTAATCCAGGCGATCTGTATGGCCGCCAGAATACACATTGCCTCCAGATGGAAGCAGAGAGACCTTTTCTTCCAGGACGTGCTAGATAGAGTCTCACGTATCGTACTATACGAGAGAATGCACGCAGTAGGAACAGATGCTTTAGAAAAGTTCGGTGAAATTTGGGACCCCTGGATAAACATGGTAGAAATACCAGGTTTGAGACACATCCTCCAGTCGACATAAAAATAAGACCCATATGATGAATAGACGGGAGAAATACGAATGCACCTAATAAGGGAATGAGAGACGACCACAGTTGATCTTTGTTAAAAGTTTAATGTTTGAACCACGATATTTAGGACCTACAAATATTTTCTTATCTTTTTATTTTTATTTTCTTTTTGTTTGTTTGTTTTTTGTTGAAACAATATTTCTAGTGAAAACCGGAGATAGAGTCTAAGGAATAATATTGTTAGAATTAAATTGGATAAGAGAATAGTACACTCAATTTAGGAATAGGATTAATATTGTTTGTTATGTTACACCCCCTGCGAGGGGAAATCCACTCTTGAATACTTAAAAAAAAAAGTTGTACTTTATATGTTTGACTCCTGAATAAAGTATTTTGAAACTAAAAAGCTAGAGCAACTCTATAGCTCCCTGAGCCCCTGAGAACATGACATGAAATGAAGTGGGGAGATTTGCAGTTAACTGCACACATCTGAAATGTCAGCTTTTCAGTCAAGTTGGCCTTGAAAAGGGGTTGGTACATAATCAGATTTCTTTTTTAAGACAGAGAAAAGTGCCACACCTGTGTGACATCGCAGCTCAACGCCATTAACCTAACTAGGCACTGTGTGCAAATCAATAGTACAAATAAAAGAATGACACAGATGCTACTGGCTCAGAGAAATTTTCAATTCCACTCAGATACTGGATTCACAACTACACTGCTCAGTACTGCTGTCAAGCTTCTGAGTGGACAAAGTAGAAAAGAACCCCGCACTTTGTGTTCTTAACTGAGGTTTTCCCACCTGCGGGCTCTTACCTGGACGCTCTCCCTATGGACTAGGGATCTTTCTTTTCTAGATACTTTATCAAGCCTCTCTGGACTGACTGTGTGGACGCCTGTCCTCCACACCAGGTAAGTCCCCCTCTTTTCACTCATGTTTTTATTATCCTTAAGGCCTCATGTCCACGGGGAAAATCAGATCCGCTGCAGATTCTACATGTAGAATCTGCAGCGGGTCCCTCCTGCCCCGCGGACATGAGCGCCGAAAATAGCAATTTAAAAGCATTTACCTATCCGGCGCGGGCGGAGAAGATCAGCTGTTCCTCACGGCCGGATCTTCATTTTCGGCCGGCGGATGAATTCCTGACGCCGGCGGCACGTCGCCGACGTGCCGCGCGCATGCGCCGGGCACATCCGCCGAGCCGAAGCAAGGAAGATGCGGCCGTGAGGAACAGCTGACCTTCCCCGCCCGCGCCGGATGGTAAATACTTTAAATTCCTATTTTAGGTCTCCCGCGGATCCGGACGGCTTCCATAGGCTTCAATAGAAGCCCGCGGGAGCCGTCCCCGCGGGAGACCCGCACGAAAATGGAGCATGGTCCGGATTTTTCCATGCTCCATTTTTTTTTAAATCCCTTTTATTGACGATCCGCGGGTATTTATCTACCCGCGGGTGGTCAATGCATCCCTATGGGATGCGGATCCGCATGCGGGAGATCCGCTGCGGATCTTAAATCATATTTTGCCCGTGGACATGAGCCCTTAGGGCTCATGTCCACGGGCAAAATAAGAATTAAAATCCGCAGCGGATTTTAACTCTTCTCCCGCGCGCGGATCCGCACCCCATAGGGATGCATTGACCACCCGCGGGGTAGATAAATACCCGCGGATGGTCAATAAAAGGGATTTAAAAAAAAATGGAGCATGAAAAAATCTGGACCATGCTCCATTTTCATGCGGGTCTCCCGCGGGGACGGCTCCCGCGGGCTTCTATTGAAGCCTATGGAAGCCGTCCGGATCCGCGGGAGACAAAATTCGTAATTTACTCACACGCTCCGTTTCTTCTCTTCGCGGCGGCGCCATCTTCTCTCCGTCGCGGCCGGATCTTTTTTCTTCGGGACGGCGCATGCGCGGGGCACGTCACCGACGTCATCATGCGCATCCGCCGAGCCGAAGAAAGAAGATCCGGCCGCGACGAGAGAAGATGACGCCGCGGCGAAGAGAAGAAACGGAGCCGATGGGAGGTGAGTTTATTCTTATTTATTCTTATTTTCAGCCCTCATGTCCGCGGGGCAGGAGGGACCCGCTGCAGATTCTCCATGGAGAATCCGTAGCGGGCCTGATTTTCCCCGTGGACATGAGGCCTTAGCCACCTCCCTGAAGGATTCCTATAGTTTGATGTGCTAATCCCCTGATTCTCTCATAAGCTTCTTCTGAGGGTGTTGAAAAGAGGAGAGTAGAATCTTCTCTTGGTGTGCAGTGTATAGAACACATCATAGAAGCTATTCTCCTCCCACTATCTTAAGGAAAGCTGACAACGAAAAATATACAGCCTGCGGAGGGGAAAAACAAATCCTAATGACAGAAAGAATGCTACTCCTCATGTCCACACCCTACAGCTTAATCAGAAACGACAGATATGCTTCAAATTGGGGCTGAGTGGCAAAACCATATGTAACCGCTGGGCAGGAGTGGTGCAGTTTCGGGAAGAAAACCATGTTTATATACATACAAGCCGTTTAAAAGTAGCGTGTCTGTGGGGTGCGGGAGGAATATATTATTATTATACTATATATGGCAGAGACACTGGGACTAAGACAAGCTGGAATAATCAAGTTAATATAAAAGTTAGATATTCTTAACACTTATTTTCCAGTGGGAGGATTCTGCCAACTTCTATTTGAAAAGGAGCATTACCCTTTAACCCTAGATAACCAGTATGAGTGAAAAAGGGAAACCCTTCCCAAATCATCCTAGTATTCTAATCTAGCAGAAGAGGCCTTGTGAATGCATGCAGCCTAACATTAAGATGTGCAATTTAGTGTCCGCAATGTTAACATGCACATAGACCAGTTTAAAAGGCTGCCTTGCTTATATGAAATAAAAAGCACTTTTAGCCTAAAGCTCATAATTCTACCCAATCCGGTACATCCCTGTACAAAATACAAGTCAGTAGCCACTCAGGATTTTTTTGAACATGATTTTAAAACTGTGCAATACTAGCTTTGGATGGTTAATGTTAAAAAAACTGCTCTAACAGATGTTTAAAACAGCCGATCACTGATTAAAAGGTTTGTTGGTGAAGGGTAGAATACGACCGCCTCCTCCGCTGCTGGAACAAGAGCTGCCGCCATCTATGGCAGTACAGGACATTAATACTGGAAATACGCACAGTAGCACTACAAAAACACTTTAGAAGAATAGATCAGATTCTCTGCCATAATCCATTCAGAAACCTGCTAGTCAAAAAACTCTAGAGATTATTTCCAATGATTGATGTATTGTAGCAGCATCTTATCTAGTGGAAGTAGTCCTTGGAAGACAGAATCCAAGCGTTGCGGATGGGTGCAGGACATGTTTTGTCCACTTGTTCCTATGAATTAAAACCTTCCAGTGGGTGGCAAGTTCCATTTGTGGGCACATTAGTCAGCAAATAAAAAAAAAAAACACGAACAAAAAAGAAAACAAAGGGAAAAAAAAGATATTTCCTATAGAAGACTTTTTGGAGGGTACAAAAAAAAAAAAGTTAAAATGGATTTGTGAACAACAGTATTAAGGCACAAGTTAACATTCCAGCGAAGTCATTAAAATTGCAACGTTTAGTTTCTGTCTGATGAAATGTTTCAAAATCTGCTAGGAAAAAAAAAAATGTTTCAAATAAGGCTTAAGAATAAATCCTATCCTAGCACGAGACTATTGTGCAGTAACAGTGTCATGTGTTGACTGTGTCCACCCAATACAAGCAGCAGTCCTTCTCATATGTTGCTTTCCTCCTCTCTCACCGCGTCGTCAGAACTCTGAGGAAGGACGGGGAGTTCGTTGTTGACCTTGTGTTCGGCTTCCCCACCATTTGTCTCCTGGCTTCTCTTTTTCTCTTCGGCTTTTTGCTCTTTTGCTAGGAGTCTGTAATGGATGGTCATTCCGATGAAGAGGTAGACTGAAGCAAAGATCAGCACTATTCCACAAGCTTGGTAAGTGTACTTGTAATCTCCATACTTATCATTTAAGCTACCTACAAGTCAAAACAAGAGGTTTTTAGGTCAACATTAGAAAGCTATAGAAGGGCGTATCTGTGAGTGCCTTAACAATTCAATATAGTTTCTGTACAAAGTCTTCACTATTTTTCAAGATCTCTGCTTGCTGTGACTAAATAGGATTGACTACACGTACAGTTATTAGACACAGTATATTCTAACGAGCTCACCCCTCGAGTATCCATTACATGACTAGGACCACTGGGAGTAAACAATCAAAGCTGCCATTAAATTAAATCAAGTAGACAACTTAAAATTGGAAGGAATACAGATTTTTTTTTTTTTTTTAAAGGGTTGCCTCTTTGTAAGCCACTGATAGGCTATCTTAAGGATAGCCTATCAATAGTAGATCGGTGGTGGCCTGACATCTAGAACCTCTTCTGATCAGCTATTCTCCTAGCTGGTCCAGTCATGCACCGAGCTGATTTCTACAGGAAACAGCCAGCTCCTTTCTCACTGCAGTGGCCAGACCTGATATTACATGAAGTAAATGGGAACTTTGCCTGTAATACAAACTCTGGCCACTGCAGTGAGAACAGAGCTGTCTGCTCCTTGCAGAAATCAGCTCAGCGCAGGAGCATACCAGTCTGGTGAACAATTGATCAGCAGCGCTCTGAGGTGGTAGACCCCTGTTAATCTAATAATGGCCTATCCCAAGGATAAGCCATTAATTTACAACTGGGCAAACCCTGTAAATTTTAAATATTCAAAAATAAGTTTGCTGAAACCAGAATGTTTTTTTTTTTCCAAAAGTAACCTGTATTTCTGAAAAAATTTACTTTGTTCTAATAGTATACATATTTTGCTTTACATACTGTAATTTTTGGACTACAAGACTTTTCTTGGAAAGATTAAAAAAATAAATAAAAAAACTTGCTGAAAAGTGTGTGCGTCTTATGGTCCAAAGTCAGGTGTGGTCAGGTACTGCCAGAGCTCCCTGACCACTTTCTTAGTGATTAGAAAAAAGCCCAGATAAGGCACCCGAAACATCAGCATTGTGTAGTTTTCACAGTCCCCATCACTGATCTTTACTGAGCAGGAGAGGAACACACCTGTAGAACACACTGACCTGGTACTAAGCAGATCCTATAAACCACAGTAGACCATGGAGCAGGCTGCAGGCAGCAGTAACACATTAACATGCAGGGATATCACTTTTTTAAATGTTTACGGTTTCTTTGATAATTAGAAAAAAAATGTGTGTATAACATATACTAGAACATATTGAATTATGCTGTATTCTGACCAGCAATCTATGATAGCCAGGGATGCCATGAATGATCGCCTAACATGACAACCAGTCAGCTCCCTGCAATCTTATTCTCATTGCAGGATGGGGATGGGTGGGGTGATGTTTGGGACCCTTGATCGCAACATTTGATGTAGAGGTCAGTTTTGACAGCCAACACCCACCATGTACAGAGTGGGCTCAGCTCCAGAGTCCTCTCTATACGTGGACACACGACATGTAAAGTGCATGGGAATGGGTTAAAGTTCATAGTGTGAAGGACCTTTTAGGACCTCACCGTCATGTGACCAGATACCAGGATCAGATTGGGGCAGCAAGAAGAAAGGTAAAGGAATAGTAAACTTGTTCATTGGTGTATGCAAGCACATTAATAAAATCGGAATGCCTGCATCAAGCTGTATATATGTACACCTCAGTAGGGAGTCTTGTTTTTGTAGCCGAGCTGTATATGTGTATATTGTGGTCCTGAGATGTGTATATGTACATATATGCAATAGAGTGGCGTGTGCAAACGTTAGCACTGCAAAGCTGTGTGTATGTACTGGAGGGTGCGCACAACGCATATTTGGTGCAGTTGAGAAATGTGGGTCAAAATTACAGACCAGTTTCTGGCAAAAAACAAGAACAAAACAAAAAACAAACAAAAATGTCAGCGCAAGCAAAGTGCTGTGAATAAAGAACCTTTTCTCGTCATAACTTGGACAAGATTTCTACGAGCTGACCTGGATCTTCAGGGGTGTCAATTGCACTGACACCCCTGCTAAGCAAGTTCTTTCTGCCTTCTCATTTCACCTATCCGGTTACTGGAGCACTGTTTTTTTTTTCTAATTTATTGTCTACAGTCCTAAAAATATGGTATATTCTGCAGCTTTTAGTTTAAATGATGTCATCAACGTTCAAACCAAAAAGCTACAGTCAGAAGTCTCCAGGATTTCTGTTACCAGGCAGCATTCATCCAGGGACTTCAGATGAGAAATACCAAAAAGATCAGCAATTTGCTTGCATATGGTTCATTTGGATATTTTAGAGGTGGTGTATGGATGGCACCCCTTGTATGACCGAGCGGCCAAGTGCCATGCTCTTTCTACCTAATGGTAGGTCTCTTCTGAAGAATGGACCCAAGGGCAACCAGTAGGATTTACACCGTTCTAGATTATATACTCTGTTCAGAATTCAAGTAAGCATTTCCATTTTTCCAATTATGTACACCCATTTAAAATGACAAAAAGTATTTACATTCTTATTAGTCTTACCTAAAAGGGGAGGTCCAAGGAGGACAGGGCAACATTCTACAATGGTCACCAATCCAACCGCACTTGAAAATCTCTGTGCACCAACCAAGTCCATCAGGGTTTCAAAAAGGACAGAGCTGAGCCAACCAAAAGCTAATCCGAAGAAGGCAGCATATGTAGCAAAGCCAGCATAATTTGTCGATAAGGGAGCCAACAGGTGGCACACACCATTGTAAAGTACAGCGACGGCAAAGAAATACTGTATCTTTGGTCTCACCCACTTGGTGTTTGCTAATAGTCCCATGGACGGTCTTGCAACCATATCTACAAATGCAAGGATAGAAAGCAAGAAGGCCGCATACTCATTTGAAATACCCTTGCTTTTTGCATAATTACTGAGGAAGACTAAAGGTGCAAAGAGTCCAAAGAACATAATAGTGTGCCCTGAAAGGTAAATCAAAAATCCCCGATGAGTAAAAAGATTAAAGTCCAAAAATTTGTTCATTGTCTGAAAACAGGTTGGCTTGGTCTTTGCCTTGCCATCAATCAAGTCTTTGTTGGCATCCCCATCTTCGTTTGAGGTACATTTGCCAGCTTCTTCCAAAACCTCCTTAGTCACTTTTTTTTTTGCATCCTCAGGTTTTGGTCCAATGGGACGCATTAAAGAACCTGCAACGCAACAATTCAGCAGAAGACCCCCCAGAATCAAGAAGCTTCCTCTCCATCCGAAGATGCTGTAAAAGTACTGATTCAGAGGAGCCAGTGTTGACAGAAACACAGGGCTTCCCGCCATGGCCAGTCCATTCGCTATTGGTCTTCTCTTAAAGAAGTATTTTCCAATCATAGTTAGCGCTGGATTCAAGTTAAAAGCCAGACCAAATCCTGGGGAGGGAAAAAAAAAAAACAAAAACACACATTTTAGTGGTGTTTGAGATCGTTAAAGGGGTTTCCACATCGGTATTTGCATGCTGCACTACTTTTCCCAATAAATTTAGTAGAGTCTGTGATGAAAGCTCCAAACAAAACTGTTGACAGATGCAAACACAGCCCAAGCCTAGAAACCTCTTATTGAGTATTTAACCATTTTGTACATTAACCCCTTAATGACAAGCCCATTTTTTGCCTTAAGGACCACTGTTTCATGTCGCATTACAAAAGCTATAATTCGTTGACAAAGCCATATGAGGTTTCTATGGGAGGCAAGTTGTATATTTTTAATGGCCCCAATCTGAGGTACATCTAATATGTTGCTTAAAACTCCTAAAAAATTTTTTTATTTTTTGGGGGGCAGAGGGGAGGGCAGGGACAGGGACAACAAGAAAATTTCTTGCCATTACAAGTGAACAAACAAAGATCAGACCTTTGATAAGGAAAACAAAAAGTTATTGTAGATACCGTATTTTTCGCTCCATAAGACGCACTTTTTTTCCCTCCAAAGTTGGGTGAAAAGGTCAGTGCGTCTTATAGAGCGAACGTGCAGAGATCAGACCCGGCCAGAGCTGAAAAGGATCGCGTATCCTTCTCACTGACCTGCCGGCCGTTTGCATACAAAGCCGGCACAGCAGTAGAGCAGAGCGGCCGCACAACAGCTGATTGCTGGGGGCGGAGGAGGAGCAGGGAGCAGAGCGGCCGGCCCGTACAGCAGCTCCTGCTATATTGCTGACAGTGTGATAAAGATAGCAGGTCCGCTCCAAACCAGCACCCATACAACAGCTGATTAGTGAAAGGGAGCTGCTGCTCGCTCCCCCCTGCCTCAGCCGTCAGCTGTATGTACAGACACTCTCACATCTGCCAGCTACATAGGAGAGGGAGGGGGAGGGGCAGAGGGAGAAAGAGCTGCCTGTATTGTGTATATATTTGTGCCTAGTTATGCATAACCATAATGAGACATGCCATGCAGGGTTCCTGGAAAGTTGGGTGACAACTAATGGAATAATTACATTGTCACTCAGCTCTTCCAGGACCCTGAATGCCAACTGCAGAGTTGTGCAAGCATGCATACCACATGCATTGCCATAACTATTCAACGTGGGATTCAGGGCTCCTGGAAAGCTGGATGACCAGTAATGAGATCACCATTACATTTATACTCAGCTTTCCTGGATCCTGAATGACAGGTTGACCTAGTGGTATATACTTCATTCCGAGGCAGTACTACTGCTGTTTATTTCTCCTGTAATACCTCCCTCACTGTCTGGTCTGGGGAGTTCAAAATATTTTTCTCCTATTTTCCTCCTCTAAAACCCAGGTGCGTCTTATCATCCGATGCGTCTCATATAGCGAAAAATACGGTAAGTAGTATACATTAGAAAGGGGGGGGTGAATACTTACCGCCAATTACACCAATACAAAAATATAGCTCAGACACCGTGTTACAAAATGAGGCTCCTATTAAACCAATGCCTGCAAGAAGTCCACCACACATCATGACGGGTCTACTTCCATATTTGTTCACCAACACGCTGCTTATGGGACCTGAGGAAGGGGAAACAATAAAAGGACATTGTATAAGCCAGCAGAATATAAAAAGACAATGGCTAAAAAAGAAAAAAAAAAAAGAAGAAGAAGAAGAGCCGAAAGCAGATGACGCAGAGAATCAAACGTTTATTTTTTTTTCAAAAAAGATCTTGGAAGTATCAAATACCAAATGACATTGATGAAACCTCATCCACAGAGCCGTCAGAAAAACTACCATCTTGTTGAACATGTGCATCACTAAGGGTGGTTTCAGGGTTCTGCTTTACTGCTCTATTCGGGGAGCAGGCAAGGGGAATCCTTGAGACCATACGACTGTCTCAGGACAGATATGGACCCCCATTGGCTAAAACGGGATCCGTTGGACAGCTGAGCAGAAACCTGGCTTTTGGATGGAAGAAAGCAGCGTTGCAGGCAGCGCTTTTTCTTCCACGGGAGGTGCCAACGCAGACGTGTAACCGGCTAAGTAAAAAAAGCTTCATTGGTACTTTAACATTTACACAGAGAAGATTCATAAACTTGCTTATTTTCATTAACAGTAGCTAGTATGGCTTCACAGTATTGTTTAGGAAAACTCCGTTTTTTGATGTACTGTAAGGGCTAATGCCCACGGCCGAATTTTAATCTATTGAACCTAATAGTGCAATTACCCGCGGCATGTCCTATTTGCCTCGGGAATATGTGCAGACGGCTTCCATTGTAGTCAATGCAAGCCACCCATCACGCTATACTTCCGCTGTAGCACAACGGAAGTATAGCGTGAATACGTACCCCGCCCACCACGTCATGTGACACCGCCGGCGCGTCATGTGCTGTACTGCGCATGCACACCAGCAGTGTCATGCGGGCGCTACGCAGCAGATACGGAGGAGAGTATGGGGTCTTTGGGGGGGCGCCGTTACGGATTCCGCTGCAGTATTCCGCTTGCGGAGCCGGTCACGGCCGTGGGCATGAGGCCTAAGTAGTGAAACCGCAGGACTGTTACACCATTTCTCTGGTGCCCAAACAGCATTCACTCCACTGCGGTCTGTCAGTTCAGCCTCATTGAAGGCCTATTAGGTGCAGACGCCCACTCTGGATCCTGCAGCAAACGTCAGCCCGTTAGCAGGCGGCCTTACAGAAACATCATAGCACAGCGAGCCGAGAAGCTTCAGCAGCTCGTGTTACACAAACTGTTGCTTGTCCAGTTCCTGGCTATTCAAATGGAACCCTGAGATGGAAATATCAACAAGGAGGTTAGACTAAACCTACACTTATCTGGTTTATATCAAAGTCAAAAGTAGTTTATTTTAAGAAATACTAAAATTGCATATTTTTAGGTCTCCCAAAATATAGTAAAATAAAGGGCTCAGCACGTCATATGTACGAGTAAGAACTACAGCTTACCAGCAAGCTCAAAGAAAAATGAAAAAAAAAAAAATAAATTAAAGAATAAATAAAAACTGGATCTCAGAATATGTCAAACACAGCACACTATGCAAGTCTGGTGTTGCCAATAGTTTGTCCCCGAATTCCATACTAATAAGTGGGTGGAGACCATCACTGTCCAATAAACTTACACCAGAATCTAGCATAAGTTATAGCGCAAATCTACAGCAATTAGTGGCAGAGATTGAAGTAGCACATAAGGTACAGATGAACCAAATGCGTCTGTTGCCAAGTTTGTCACATCTAAAAGGTCCATTTAGACAACGTTAATAGTTTAAAAGATGTCGCTCAAGCGACTTTTGAGTGATCATCGTTGTGTCATTTACAGCGCAAGATGATCACCCAAGATGAGCGATCACCGGGCGCTGCCAGCGGAGGATGCAGAAGACAAGCGGGGTGTCTAAATGGGCCTTTACTGTGGCAGACATGCCAAGACTAGGATATACGATGCCAGTCTTCATAAATGTGTCCATGCCTTCATAGCACAGCTGCATTGCCATCACACATGGCTGTCCGTTCCATTAATTGGTAACAAGTGCCATGATGATGTGTGATTATAAGCGTACAGAAACAATCTGATCTAGTCACTAGCCACAAGTCTATATAAACCCCACTTCAGGTCGACTTGAAGTCGATGACTTAATATGACAGGAATTGCAGGGTGCCCCTATAGATCAGCAGGTGAAATAATGGGAAAAATACTGTACTTTTAGGTAAACCTTATGTTAGCATTACACAAGCTATGAATGTAGGGTTCTCTGAAAGGTTTATAGAAGTCTAACATTTATGAGTAGAAGAGTGTGCAAAAGGTATCTGAAGGGAAGCAAGGGTATTGAGGAGAACTGCCAACTGGTCATTTGACCGTCTTTGGTCAATGAGTAAACCTCTTGGATCTTACCCAAGTTGAAAACATACAAATTGTGCAACAGAGGAAGAATGATTGGTCTAAAACTCAGAAATATGGCAATAATTTATGAGATACTCTAAAGCAGAGGAGAGAAGGAAAATACGTTACAGAAGCACCATTGAAGGAAAAAAAAAAAAACTCCAGCAGAGACGTTTTTATAAAAGATGCCATTTTTAGTACAAGACTCTCCTAATTATACATTTAGTGACGACTATAAAGAATCTATCTGCAATTTTGAAAGTTTTCCCTTGGCTGAGCTTTTCAGTTTGGGAGTTTTAGTCTAATTTATTGCAACTTTTTGTTAAGTTTAATGCATGTATGACATTTTCTACATTGAAACCTGTCCACCAGGCTGTGACCTTTAGGGCTCCTGAACACTGGCGAGGGCGATATCACACCGTGATTCACGGCCAGATATCGCCTCGCAGTCCTGAAAACCCATGGATGCGAGGAATGTTCACAAGGAAACTGCTTTGCATCACTGCGGGGGTTCCCGACATCTCTGCTGCGGCTGTCACAGGAGATCGCGATCTTCTCCCATTGCTGCCAAAAACCCCGCTGAAAACAATGGGCGACATCGCAAAAAGAATGAACATGCTATGAAGTGTGTTCTGCATTGCAATGCGGTGCCATGCAGGGAAATATCACAAGTGTGAATGAACCCATTCAAAAGAGGGGTTTCATATTTGTGCGAGGTTAGTCTCGCCACGCACAAATCTTGCACGATTTTCTCGCCAGTGTGAAGGAGCCCCATTACAGTTTCACACACACTGAAAAATAAAATAATCGGTCTTTAGGCAGAGACACTTGTGTTTATCTTATGTTGTTGGTAATGTGATAACCATCAAAAGTGCAAGTCACTTTGCCTAAAAGGACTTTTGTAAAAAAACCAATTTCAGAATACTGGCTACTAGATGTCAGAAGCGAGGGCAAGTCTTTGCTTGCTGCTGTCCCATGTTGCCCATAGAAGTCGACAGAGGCAGACTCACACAGACATGGCTGCAGTTTATAGTGTTTTATTTTACCCCAGTACAGGATTCACAGCTACACTGCTCAGTACTGCTGTATAAAGTCCTCCATGTTGCTTTTACTTAAGAAGGTGTGCTACTGAGAGATAGGAAGCAAATAAAAAAGTATCGCACCAACAGCGCATAAGATAACACCCTTCTCAGGGGAGGCAAAATAAATGCAGAGCAGTTTTTAGGGAAAATTGACTCAAAATTTCCCAACCAAAGTTGCAATCCACACAAAAGAGTTTCAACGGAAGCAAAAGTTCTGGTGCATAAAATGCAACCCTTAATCTTCCATCTTTAGTAAAAAGTTACAGCGACGTTTCGACCGTCCAACGGTCTTTATCAAGGCTTGATAAAGACTGTTAGACGGTCGAAACGTCGCTGCCGCAGAACTTTTGCTGCCATTTAAACTCTGTGTGTGGATTGCAACTGAGATAGGGGAGCAGGATCTCCTCTTGTGCGCATAGCGTATTGGAGCCATAACAGCTAGTCTCCACCCACCAGCTCTGAGAAAACAGAGAATTATACAGCCTGCAGAAGAGAAAACTGATGAAATTTCCATGTACAAGTCATAGGTGCAGGCTCACACAAGTGTATGGTAAAACACTGCATATAAAATGCAGCATTTTACCGGTGTGTAGAGCTGCGATCACCGCGATTGCGTATGCCTGTGCATGACAGAGTATCTCACGCATGCTGGCATAAACAGTCTTCCCGTTTTTTGTTTGTTTTGAAACTAATTTTGTTTCCTTGCAACATATAAAGTGCTGCACGTACGCAATGTATTTACGCATATACAGCATTTCCATATGCACCCATAGAGAATAGGGCTCTAGCGTGTGTAATACGCTGTTAAATAGAAAATGCTGCAAGTTTAAAAAAACAAAAAAACAAACAAACAGTGGACAGTGTGGGTCCACTTTAAACGGCAATGAAACCAGGGATGCCGCTTCTCCGTGACAGCTTATTACCTCAATTTCTGTTTTATTAACACTCATCCTCCCTGTAGGTCGAGACGATATTTGGGTTGGCTGCACCTGACGAGGTATTTCGAACCCACTTGGGGAAAGGAAATACACCCACACAGATTTGCCTCTTCCCGGAGGTTGCTCCACTCCCCTCAAACAATCAGAGGATTCCCCAGTGAATGTGTGCAGACTTTCTATTGGAACCATGATGATTGGTACGAGGGGTTTTAATAAATGTTTAATGCAGAGTAATATAGAAGTTATCATGCATTATTCCTACAAGCCATACGGAAACACTGTTGATGCAGAATGTGTGGCATTACCCACTCAAGGCAGCACATCTATTATTCATAAACCGCTGCCTGAAGTTAGGAGAAGCAGCCGCATACCCCGAGAATGAAAGCAAACAGTCAATGAACCTGCAGATGGATCACGCCATGATATGGGGAGGGGCGCCTGGATACAAAGAGCATTCTATAACGGCTCCAACAGTCACACACCACCGGCGGACAAGGCCTCCTCAGCAGTCACTGAACTTACACGCCATCAAGGAAAGGAGGAACACGTTACCCTTTTCTGATTAATACATCCACAACAATAAAATTGCTTAACGCTTCATTTTTTGAGCCCCTTCTGAACACGATTCCACAGTTCTCTAAACTTTTTCAGTTCATTTAAGGTTTGATTTATGAATGACCGGTTATACGCTAGCAATTATCAAAAAGTTGCCAATCTAAATGTTAATGACTAATTAAGATCCAAATATAAGAGCAGACATCAGTCTACTAATAGAGGAGTGATCAGGCAACATCATTTACTGAAAATCTCCCCTCCAAGCTAAAAAAAAATCAGTCGTTATACTCCCCTCAAACCAGTCTCCTACCGCAGAAACCTGGACCCACATTGCACTTTCCGCCCTGCTGCTGTGATGACGTCACTGACACATGGACAGTCAACTACCAATCAATCACTGCATTGCTTTGCCCAGTAGTTACCATTCTCCCCAAAAATAAGACCCAACATGATTTTCCTCCAAAAATATGTCCCACTCCAAAATCAAAGAAAGTCAAAATAGTGTCCAGTGTATTAAATAGTGTCTAGGCAGCTAGACATGTAAAAAAGGAAAAGCAATTGGCAATAGAATGCAGCAGGACAGACAGACCCTTCACCAAGAGAAGCAGACACCCCCCTCAAAAGAACCGCCCTCAAAAGATTCCACGAGACCCGAAGTAATAAGGATTGGAAAGTGCCGGGCTCTATCACAGATCAGGTAGTCCCGCTGGTGTCACCCCACTCCTGAGCTCATTATATTAGAGCGTTGTGGCTGCTTCCGGTCACCAGGGGCAGTCAACCGCTACACTTGGCTGCAGTGAAACACGGAAGAGAGCAGCTGAAACGCCAAGGGACCTGACAGCACATAACGAGCTTGTGATAGGAGTGACGCCAGCAGGACTATCCGGATCTGTGTGTGAGCCCAGCACTTGCCAACCCTTGTTTTGGGTCTCGTGGGGTCTTTTCAGGGTTTGGAGAGTTATGATTATGTTCTGGAATGTGAAGACATAACTATATTTGCATAAATGTTGATTTCCTGGTTCATGCTGCAAAAATAAGATATTCCCTTAAAATACGCCCAACACATTTTTTTGTAGGTAGGTGCAGAGTTCAGACGTCCTGCTGTCAAGCTCCATTTGATATTGTATAATGGGCACCATGACGCTGCACCGTCTGATTGGCTGTAGTGGTCATGTGGTTTTGCCGCCCGACTACCTGAAGTCACCGACAAATACTATAGGGAGCTTTCAGCTGCGTCCCCGGGGCCTCAGGAAAGGAGAGTACGCCCTTTTTTTTTTTTTTAATTTTACATAGGGCCCAGCTGAGCCTAATGGCAAAACCCATTTAAGGCTTGGAACTAGGAGAAAGTGATAATAGAGCCATGTTCATGATAACACTGGGGCAATACAGATTTTCAGCATAGGCATCTGAAACTCCTGCTCTTTCTCCTCAGATGGTCATGTGATCTCAATTCTGAGCAGTTCAGGTCTACTTGGGTTGATGTATTCTCAAACTAGTCAGTTTTGCAGTGAGCATAATCCCTATGATAGACCCTACCACAGAAACTGCCTAGATGGGGACATGGACACATTCCTGTCTTACCCTGTTTCCCTGAAAATAAGACATAGCATGCTTTTCCAGAATTCTTGAGAATGCAAAATGATTTTTCAGGCTTTTTGAGGATGCTTGAAATATAAGCCCTACTTCAAAATTAAGCCCTGCTAACAGTTAATTAAAAAGTCAATTTAAATAGTGTCCAGGCAGCTATACATGTAAAAAAGTTAAACCTTTTTGATCAAAAATAAGACAGTGTCTTATTTTCGGGGAAACGCAGTAGTTACTAATGATGCTCACACCGTTATAGTACAGGTGATCACAGCTACTCCTCCTGACAGTATACTCATGATGTGTAGTTTATTCAGGCGACTGTAGAACACATACGGTAATGGCAATGTTGCAGAAATGGTACAGGCTGTAGCTGGGCATGTAATACTGTGCCGATGCATCATGGGATTGATGTGAAAGCAATATGAAAATGGTGTCCGATTAGCATCAGACAGGAGGCTGCACTACAAGGAAGTCACTGCAATATACATGCGAGCGGTCAGGGATGGAAAAAATTAAGTTTTCACCGGAGTGGTTCTTGAAGAAAAGGCAAAGAAAAACCATGGAAATTTTTTCTATACAACCCCCCCCCCACCCCCAAAACAAAAAACCTGTAAAATAGATTATAAAACAAAGTAAAAAAGGCTAATTCAAATCCAAACAAAAGGTTTTCTATATGTATGAACTTCATGATTAATAAAGGCTCACCTCCAGCATACATCACAGCCAGCATGATTGAAGAAATCCACGAGACCTGACTGCTTGTTGCATCAAATATTACTTCTATGTCTTTAAAAAAGACTGTGATTGACTTGGGAAAGGCGTAAGAGTAGCCAATGGACACAAAGGCTGCAAGCACCACAACCCATCCCCAGCCTCCTTCTGGTGGGGTATAACCCATAGGTCCTCCAACCGCAGGCGGCATCTTGCTGGTGGGTCAAGCTCTTCCTTACAACTTCTGAAAGGAGAAAAATATATATAATAAGCAATGCAAGAATATACACCATTACATTCATTATTTGAGGAAGTGAGCAAGTTGCCAATATGCTTTCAAAATATGCTTTTGCTTGATGTACATCACGAGAACCGATCTCCCGATCCACGTCATCGCAGAAGTCTGTTTATAAGTAGCAACTTTCATCATACTACTGCAACAGGGGTTGGGAGGGGTGTAGTCTCCCCTTAAGGAGAGCATCCAGAAGCTGTGTAGAGCCACCTAGGTGGTGAGTGAGGAGACTTACAAGGCAATGCATTCTCCTCTAGGGAATTTAAGCAAATAAGGAAGGTGTAACAATAACTCTGCAGCGCCACCTATAGGATGGCAGCATTCCTTCAAATCAATGTATGACTCTTTAAACAAGTCCATAAAACAATGATTGGGAATAGGAAAGCAAGCCAGACAACCATACACAGGCAGCTCCCTCGGGATGTTTGCCCCTCACCAGTGTGCAGTAGGTTTCTAGCTTAGCTAATGAGAAGCCTATGATGTTGGTCAGGAGGGGTGTCGTCTCTCCTTAAGGAGAGCACCAAGAAGGGGTGAGGAGACTACCATGCATGCTTCTCTGGATAATTTATGCAAATAAGGTGGAGCAATACTTCTGCAGCGCCACCTATTGGATGGCAGCATTCCTTCAAATCAATGTATAACTCTTTAAACAAGTCTTTCAAACAATGATTGGGAATAGGAAACTACTGAATCGGCCACAAACCGCAGCAATTTGTTCCGTATAGAGGGAGTTAAACCTGTTTGTGTTGCTAACGATCAAGTGATTGAGCCAAGATGCACAGGCAAATTGCCAATAATGCCAGTAATCTTACCTACCAAGGTGTCTACACACCCAGTTTGCTGCATCCCGTTTAATGTTAGAGGACGAGGTTACTTTAAGTAACTAGTGCTGAATGACGGCGCATTTACATGGAGGATTTCCCCCAAATGAAACGTGCGTTGCGAGATGCTCAGAAATCGCACGGGACAAGAACCCATTGTTTCTGGTGGAGGCATCTACATGTGCATTTTTTTCTCTTGCAGCGCCCATTCTTTCTTATGCATGCAGGGCTTTTTCATCTGACCAGAGCTGGGTGGATCTATTAAAGTCAATGGGGTCCGCCGGGAGCACTTTGATCACGAGGATTACGCTTTCCTGCTCCCCAGAACGGAAGTTCAAAGAAACAGAAAAAAAATCATTCAAACAAGCTAAAGTGAACGATAAATTTTTTGGTGTAAACACGAGTCAACGACCGAATGGCAAGTGTTCACTTTCTGTTCGTCCCATTTTATGCAGGCGTAAACACAGTTGGCTCGTTCGCTAATAGTTTGGTTTAAACAGCGCTCATTCAGTCGTTCTCATTCTCTTTTATAGCAAGTGTGAAAGACTGAACAATTCTTGTTGAACGAGCCAACGATGCATCTGCCTGTCTAGGCGGGCTGCACGACAGCGAACAAGCCAACGGTGACATCAGTCGCTCGCACAGCTCGTCTAAAGCACCCCAAAGGCAGCCGTACAAGGGATTAAGCGTATATACTCTTGCGATGGCGTAACGTATATGCAGGGTGTGTGGCCGTGTGCTATTGCCCCCATATCCGTGTTTTTACTGTACTTTTTTGAGCTGCTAGGACTGCTCACATCAGTGTGGTCCTGGTAGTACAATATTTCAGGAGGCGGGCCAGCCTACTTAGTTCCAGGTTTTCTGTGCAAAATCTTATTTTGCAGCGCGCAATTTCATGCGCAGCAAAATAGAGCAGGTCCCGTTTTTTTACCGCAAGCTTGAAATGTGTAAAAAACACACCTTATGAAGGAACCCATTTAAATCAATGGGTTATATCCGCCGTGTATTCTGCACTCAGATATGTGGATGCAAATGCGCTTGTGTGCAGGAACCCCAAGTGCAGCTCGCATCCACCGCATGCCACTAATGCGTCCACAATTTAGCACTGCTGACCATCTGCTCCAGTAAACCTGCAATGGGCAGCATGGGTTTGCTGCCAGCTACTTTTTGCAAAGTAAAAAAAAAAAAAAAGGATGCCAAGAATAAATAAGTACGAGCAGCCAGTAAGCAGTAAGGAAAAGTTTGGAAAGCAGCGAGTCATAAATGTAGAGAGCTCTGAGGGGGCCCGATTTCTGGAAACAGAAGCAATAGGAGTCAGGAAATCCTTCAAGGGGGTCAGAGAGTTGAAGCAGAAGAGCTGACTGTTTCCCAGCAGCTCTCAGGGTGACGCTAGGACAGAGCAGCGGGCTGTAGTGATACGTGACACCGCTGATCTACGTGCAGGATGTGCCTACAAGAGGGGTTTTTTCTGCATTTTGGAACATGCTGCCTTATTAGTAAGAATTACGTAGCCAGGAAGAGAGCAGCGTTATTCCCCCAGAAGGGCGACGTCTTACTGAGCAGGGTGAAAAGAGGAAGCAGATATGTAGTGACTAGTACTTGGCCCCATATCTGCTGTATCAGTCTTCTACTCCGGACGCCTTATATGTCAGGTCTCACAAATGCCAGAATATCAGACGCTCCCAATACTCCAAATGTAAATAACGGTAGGCTTTTTTTTTTTCTCTAAAAACACTACTGCAGTTTTTGATCCAGTTTCAGAGCCAACGCCAGGAGTCGATTCACAAGGGATGGGGAACGCACAAATAAAGACTTTCCTGTCAGATCCACTCCTGGCTTTGGCTCAAAAAAAGCTTGAAAATGTAGTGTTTTTTGTTTTTCCAAAAAATGAAAATTGTTTTAAAAGATGGACTTTTACCTACTTTCAGCTTTATCTGCTAGGCTTAGAGGCTAAAAGTAGGTGGCCCGCTGAGTCCTGGGATGTAAGGGTTATATTTGCATTCCCCATTGTTACCCGGGTGTTGGCCCTGGAAACCGCTGCTCCATGCATGGAGCAGCGCTACTAAATAGTCCCCCCATTCTAATATTATAATGGGAGGACTACTTAACAGTGGCTTCCAGCTCTAATACCGGGGGAACAATGGGGTAGGAAAGTACAATACTTGCATGCCCGGACTCAGCGGGTCACCAGCTTTTAAGCTTAGCCAATAAGGCTAAAAGAAGTGAAATTCTCTTTTAAGGCTTTATTAATGCTTTTAGAGCAAAAACGAGAGTACAAACATTAAAGGGGTTGTACAGTTACCGGAAAACATTGCCCTTCTAGCTTCAAAAGGTGTTTAAGAAAATGCAGCATTTACCCTTTTGCCGGGGGGATCCAGCACTGTAGCCCCACCAGCCTCCCACTGTTTGCTGTAGAAGAGTGGCACCAAGTCACCTGACTGCTACAGCCAATCAGAAGCTGCAGCATCACCACTTGAATCCTGGACGCCGTAAGCTCAGAGCGATGATGTTGCAGGCTCCGGACAAACCCTTTAAACAAGGTATAACTTTTGTCCCACAAAAACCCTTTCATAGAGCAAACAGGTTGGCCATAATGTAGACATTATCAGAGTCCCGGCTACACAAAAGGCTTTGAACGTTTGATTTACAAACTTTTGGAGCCAAGTAAAATGTATATTAAACACATCAAATAATCTCTTAAACCACATACAATTGTAGCTGTGATGAACTGTATAGATAAGACTGCAAGTCCAATTATATCAAAGAAAAGCAGAACTTATCCGGAAATATGCACCCCATCAGTTACACCCTTCTGCTGCCACCCCTCTGAGGGAAGGGGGTTGGGGGAAAGGGTTGCAAATGGGTCATCTGCCCCGGGTGCAGTTGGAGAGGGGTACACTCAGTGCACACACAGTAACCAGAGAATGTAGGAGTGATGACACAGTCCTCCCCTTTCCTCTGCATGACCAAGAGAGTACTTGCAGAGCAGGACCCTTCTATGTGCATCTTCTTGCCGCTCACTGAAGTGTCTGTCCCGGGAGTGAGCATGGAGCACTGGCCATTGTGAAAGGGTGAGAGGGAAGGAGGACAAGGAACAGGTAAGTCTAGTGCAGTGTTCCCCAACTCCAGTCCTCATGGAGCACCAACAGGTCATGTTTTCAGGATTTCCTCAGTATTGCACAGGTGATGTAATTATTGTCGGTGCCTCAGGTGTTCTTACCATAGGAGATCCTGAAAACATGACCTGTTGGTGGTCCCTGAGGACTGGAGTTGGGGACCTCTGGTCTAGTGTGTAAGGTAAGGTTGGACGAGAGGAAACTGACAAGCTTGGTACAAATGGCGATTTACTGCCTTAGCGCTTCCTGCAATCTGGTTGGTGCCCTCTGCTGCCCGTCCACGGCTGTGATGGAATATTGCTAGCGATATTCTGCCACAGGGGAGGAGGGGGGAGCGCTGACAGGTCTCCGCGAAGAGCCTATGTAATAAACAGGCCCACTACGGAGATTCGCAGCATGGCGCAATTATAATCCTGCAAGCAGAGAATCGCAACGATTCTCCGCTCGTGGACGTCGGGCCTATCGAAAGCTTTTCATAGCGTGATCCACTGGTGATTTCTTTCACGCTGCGGAATTCCACAGTAGAATTCCGCAGCGTGAACATTGCAAGGCAAAAAGCTATTAGGTTCAATAGAACCTAATAGCTGCAAGATAATGCCGCAGATTTCTGACGCAATCCGTCCATAGAAATTAGGCCTAAATGAGAACTTTAACCCTTCACTGACCAGATAGTACAAGTGGTAATTACTGCCTGTGAGCTCCAGGCTGACCTTTAAGTGTTTCCTGCTGTCATTAAACATTAGAGGGTGCAGGCAGATCAGTATGTGCCCCCTACAGCAGCTTCTGGGGCCCATAACACATTCTGGGACTTAAGGCCGCTCTCACACAGCCCGCTTTTTACCACAATTAGTGCGGCATTTCAAAGTACACAGGAGAGGTCATATTGCATATAGCCATTTTTTTGGTAGTTTGGAAAGGTTGTACTTTTGCCGCTGACAGTCCTACAGCCAGAAGTATAAATTGGGATTAGATTAAAGGGGTTGTCCCGCGGCAGCAAGTGGGTCTATACACTTCTGTATGGCCATATTAATGCACTTTGTAATGTACATTGTGCATTAATTATGAGCCATACAGAAGTTATAAAAAGTTTTTTACTTACCTGCTCCGTTGCTAGCGTCCTCGTTCCCATGGAGCCGACTAATTTTCGCCCTCCGATGGCCAAATTAGCCGCGCTTGCGCAGTCTGGGTCGTCTGCTCTCTTCAATGGAGCCGCTCGTGCAGAATGCCGGCTCCGTGTAGCTCCGCCCCGTCACGTGCCGATTCCAGCCAATCAGGAGGCTGGAATCGGCAATGGACCGCACAGAAGAGCTGCGGTCCACGGAGGGAGCAGACCCCGGCGGCCATCTTCAGCAGGTAAGTATGAAGACGCCGGACCGCCGGGATTCAGGTAAGCGCTGAGCGGTTTGCTTTTCTAACCCCTGCATCGGGGTTGTCTCGCGCCGAACGGGGGCGGGGGTTAAAAAAAAAAAAAACCCGTTTCGGCGCGGGACAACCCCTTTAAATTTCTGTGGACATTTCCTGTTCATATACAGAGTTTTATAAATCCACCATTACATTATGATACCTGTCTCTGCTTCTACAACCAACTCATCTCTCCAGCTAAATGGAGCCTTAAAGGGATTGTCCAAGTCTGAACTATTGATGACCCATCACTGCAGCTCCTGTTCTCACGGGTCTTCAGACTAGAATGGGGTGTACAGCGAATAGGGTCTGTGAAAATCAGATGGCACACAGACAGCATCAGGGTTGGGTTTCATTTTCTGCCCGAGTTTCTTGAGTGGAACTCGCTGGCATGTGGTCATCTGAAGACGCCTTCATATGATCAGGCCCCATACCTTTTGAATGCTGTCTGCAGCACATCACTATAACCTTGAGGGGCAGAGAGAGGGTCACATCTACTTTTAGGCCTCATGCCCACAGCCGGGTCAAATTCCAATTTTGAAATCTCACAGTGGAATCAGAACTTGGTGCCTAAACAGTGAACCACCCCAGACACCCTATACTCACCTGTCCGGATCCGCTGCGAGTGTCTCGGGTAGCGAGCGGGCGCGCATGCGCAGTGCATAACGTGCTGTCGATGAGGCGGATCCACAGCAACTAGCCATTGCAGTAAATGGAAGCTGTCTGTGTGATTTTCCGTACTAGAGGCTGCTGGGATTCTCCCCCACAAGCAGAAAGATCGCAGTTGATTTCAGCTTGTGGGCAGGGACGAATCTTAACATAGCAAGTCTATGGATGGACATTGCTGCGGAATTCGCGACAGGAGTCTGGCTGTCAACTCCGCAGCGAAAATCCGTCCGTGGGCATTGGGTCTTAGACAGCACAAAGTGGGCATTACCACCTTTTGGGGCACAAAACTGATTTACTACGTGAGGCATAAAGGGGGCACTAATACTATATGCTGCACAAAGTGAAGTATTACTATGTAAAGGCACTGGGAGCAGTAGCAGAACGGAGAGAGCGGCAGAGATGAGTCATGGCTACAAGACGTTTTTCTTGATGGCCTGGGCCCAGATAGAAAACAAAAGTTAAAAAGTGGATTACTCCAGTCGGAGGAGAGGTCACCTGTGATCACTGGGAGGTAACAGCACTGTAATCACTAATCACTGTGTAGAACGGATAACACACTATTCTATGGGGACATCATTTAGAAGTATGCTAGAGTTGAGCCGCTATGTTATAAAAGTTGCGTGTGTGTTTTTTTTTTTTTTTTTTTTTTACTTTTTATGGAAGGTATGGGGAGGAAAGGCCTAACTGTGTAACTTAGGCCGGGCTCTCACAGGCGGATTTGGATTGCGGATTCTGCGATTGCCTTCTGCGGTAAAATGCTGGCATTGAAAGGCATGCATTTTTGCTTTTCCATTCACACTCAGATACGAATTGCATATTCTGTGAATGAAAGAAAAAAAAAAAACTAAACAAAAACAAAAAAAAAAAAAAAAAAAATCGCAGCATGCTCTATTTTAGCGGGGATTCTGCAGGGACGGACCCCATTGAAGTCAATGGATGTAAGTGTTCCATTGCCCATTCATAATTAAATATTGGATTTCAGCGTCAGGAACGCTCACAACTTCAATAGAAAGCCAGAATGCTGGATGGAGGGAGGAGAGAGCGCTTTTTCTGTGCAAATGACACGCTGTGCATAGCGCACATTTAGGCTCGCATCAGCCATTATTCGCAATTCCTTTCTACAAAAGAATCGCAGGTCTTCTGCTGTGGAAATCTGTTTATGCGGAATCCGACCTGTTGGCGAGAGCCGGGCCTTAGGGCTTGTGCTCTTAATGTATTAAGATCCTAGCTACACCACGGGTGAAGCCTGTGACCCTTCAGCTGCACCCCTGGTTTTACCTACAAGGCCAATCACTTAGTCACTAGAAGAAAAATATAACCTACTTAAGCGTACCAGACGTTGGTGCAGTGCGCCGATGCTGACAGGGACTGGTCACCAGTTTATAGCACATTAAAATAACCGCGCGGCAGTTTTACGGTTGCGGTACGTCCCACACCATTTCCTTATCAATGTTGATGAAAGCATTCCTGTATAATTGAGGTCTGAACATACAGCCAAGCGGTCTGATGGGTGGGCTCAACCGGCTCCCATTTTTCAACAGTCCGCCTCCCCAGCCCCGGTACGTGGAGAATATAGTTGGCATCATCCATGCACCGCTGTGAGATCTCAGACGAGCTACCCAAACCTACCAACAAATAGGAGCTGGTCTGCGCAGAGATCTCAGAGTGGTGCATGGATGTTGCCAGGTATGTCACCCACAGCTAACGGAGGACCACCCACTGGACGGCACGGCTGATCTCCAATCATTGTACAGTACGATTCCATCACCACTGAAGAGAAGCAGAGCTGGAAACACTGTAGCGGTAATTGTTAGAATGTGCTAAAACTGGTGACGGGTTCCCTTTAACTTAAAGCCCTGCATGTGTAAATAGGGGAAAAAAAGGTCGCCGGGTACTTTCACACAGGTGACTGAAAAGCTGTGCCTGAAACATGGGGCAGCACTCGGACAGCGACGCGTACTATTCTGATCCGAAAACCTGACAATAGGACCTGCTGCACTATCAGTCAGAGAAAAAAAACAACCTGTGTGCATACACCTGTTCAAATAAATGAGCGCCATTTCTGTTGAATTTTCGCTCAAAAATAGGCTGCCTACACACCGGCGAGTTTTGCTGCCCAATATCGCACTATTTTTATGCCGACGGGAGGTGTTCTTCTGGCAAAAAAGTCCTTCCAGCACTTCTATGAAGTAGCGATTCTCTGGCGCAGCCTTCGAGCAAGTTAGAGGATCAACACGTTGCACACCTTGATAACAATGGGAAACACTTGCCGATCCTGGCTTGGGTTTCAGCGGCGCTGGAGTAACGCAACTTTACTGAAGTGATGCGAGGCGTTGTGTGTTAAAAAATCCTCCCAACCTGCGGGAACATTGCACGAGCGCGATAATTGGGCTGAGTTTCATTGCCAGATATCGCGCTCGCCTGTGTGAAATTAGTCCAATGGCTCTCACACTGGCAATCGCAATTTTGCTCATGAGAGGTCTGAGCGTCAGCAATGCTTTTTCTTTCAAAACCATCGCTTTCGCTTATCTCACGATAGACCATAGGAGTTTCTAATGTTACATCACACGCAAACTGCAAGTATCAGCAATATGATAAAACTAAACATGGGAGAAAAGCAAAAACGCAGAAAGATAGGGCATGCCGGGATTTTTTTTTCACTCGACATGGCATGAGTGAAAACATTGCAAATGTGAATGAAACCACTGAAAAAAAAATCATTGCTCTCATAATTCTGTGTTTTCACTCACTCTCGCATCGCATGATTTTACCACAAGTGTGAAGGCACACTTCTTTCCCCCAAAACAAGGAGCTTTGGCAATTTTAACACTGTTTTTCTCGTAGCAAAAAACACTAAAACCACCTTAGTTGTAGATTTATAGTACAGTAGGAACAGACCTACTCACCATGTGTTGATTCCGAAGATCGCACCATGCCCTGGGTCCGAATTACTCCACAGTCTTTTCTACAGCAATAAAAAGGCACACTTAACCTAAACCGGATCCATACCATCCAACGCAGCCGATGCCGGTCACACAACAGCACAGGCCACCGACACCTACCAACCTGACTGTAAAGCTGATCGGAGGCTCCTTTAAGTCAGACGCAACTCTTCGAGACTGAAGCATGACTTGGCCCCGGCACAAGAGTAAATGAGACTGGAACAAGCTCTGGAATTGTTCATGTTACCACTAAGTCTCGTGACAAGGACAAGCATTTATAGCTGGAGAGGCCACACGGCCGGATTATGACTTCACATCAGATGCTTTCAGGTTGGAAATAGAAGCCGGTGGCATTCGGAGGAGGTTGGAGCTCTTGCATCACCGGTCATTAAAGGGACTAGAGCATATTGATTAGCAAAGGTTTCACACCAAATTAAACTAATTGCATTCATCTGGAATACAGTAGCGGAATGGTTAACCCCTAGCAGCCGGGGCTACTCTGTCTTCCAGCGATCACATTACAGTGTGGCAGCAGATCTTCTCTGTGCCGATAGGCAAAGCTGTCCTTGTGAAGGTGTTGGAGAACTTGTTGTGTAGTAGATCGGAGAGAACCATGTAAACTGTAGAAGGGCAGGACGTTCTCCGATGCATATAGAGATTCTCCTCTACACCTGTCCCGGGCGATTACACATCTATATCTGAACGGAGCTACTACATCCGACACGTCACCGCACACCTGGTATGTAACGGCGATTCACACGGCTAAACCACAACACATTCACCACTTGTCAAGCTAATTCAGGTGTGTTTGCCTCTTACACTTGGCAGAGAATCAAGACGTAAATAGATATTAGCGAAACGGTGCGCTTTCGGAACCTGGTTATAAACTTGTCTAGGTGCTTGTCACTTGTGTCCTCCTACAGGCGGTCATGTGGCACCTTGTAGCCAAGTATCATGGGCCTATTATAAGGACCAAGACGCACCAACAACTACTACAGCAATGACCAATTTACTATTTTTTCCCTTTCAACTAATCTTAAAGCTCCTTTAGGCTGGCTGCACACAGATGTATCTGCGCGAGCACATTTGCGCATGCAATACGTTGAGAATAGAACTCATTGATGTCAATGGGTTTGTTCACATGCATGTTTTGGCACGTGCAATTCAGGTCATACAAAGAAATTTTTTTTTTTTATTGTATATCTCATCTTTCTGCATAATTGTGCACCAAAATTCCCCATAGAAGTCAATGGTCTGTGGAAATGTGAACGTGATACGCAAGGAGACGTGTGAAACACTGCGTAATTCCACTGTTGAACACATTTGCAACTCAGATAAAGTAGTCATTTCAAATCGGTGCGCATTTGTGTTCTGCACGCAAAACAAATGTCATGCGGGCAGAAAAAAAGATAGCCGATACGCACGCAAAAATGTTGCACTAAGGTGTGCGCAATTGCACTTTCGCTTGTGTGATGAGACACATTCACACGGGCGTAAAGAATAAAATACATTGATTTCAATGCATTCACTCACAAATGTGTATTATGCATGCCAGTTTCGGTCACAAAAAAAAAAAACACGCAGCTTGTCCTAATTTTGGTCCAAATAAGGGAGATGGAATTTTGGTCCATAATACACACTGAAATGGGCCATAGAAGTGAACGGGAATGAGCAAATCCGCATGAAACGTGTATTCATTGTGCATAAACTCAATGGTCCCTCCTTGAGTTTTTTTTTGTGTAAATACACAGCGTTTACACGTGCAAAAGAAAAATTTGCAAGAGGTGAAATACACCCTGAAGAGTGCGGCTACGGTCTGGGAGACAGTTGCGCATTCCTGGACCGAAAACCACATAAGCCCGTGTAAATGAGTGGCTTACTTAAACACATTGTTTCCATTGTACACATGAAGGGCAGGAACAACGCATCTCCTTGCCAGTAATGTCATTCAAGTAATGTGCAAGTCATAAGCTTACAGGCAATTTAGTAAAGTGTCAACAGAAGCCGGGTCAACTACTTCACCCGCTGTCAAGTCACTCCGAACTGTCCCATGTCACCACTTCACACAGAAGGAATATCAGAAGATACTTAAACTGGAGTGCAACACTTATGATCCAAGGAGACGACCAACTGGAAGACCCAACCCCCCCCCCCCCTGGGACTACCGCTGTACAAGACATCTACAGCCCATGGTGGGTTCTGGTCGCCATCTTCCATTGGGGCAGCTAGGACTAGAAAGGTGGCATCAGTCCCGGCCAGCCCTCCTACCGAAGAAAACATGCCGGAGCGTCACAAGCTCCGGCCAACAACCCCACTGATCTCCAGAACATTGTGCCAGTCACTGCGGGGGTCGCTTCTTGCTTTGCAGTGACATCTGTAACAAAGGGAGTGGTGGCCGAGCATGTGTGGTCAGCACGCCTTCACTTTCAATGGGGTTAACAGAAACATTCGAGCAGGTATGGATTGGGTATCTCGGTACTGGTGCATCTTGTCTCCACTGGAAGTGGGTAGAGACATGGGTGTGTGCTGGTGGAGTAAAACTGAACGCCCCCAGCTGATGATTGGCTACCTGGACGCCGGGTGAAGACCGCGGATGACAGCCTGCGTGGGCCGGGGAAAAACCGCATGGCCATGGCTTGTCGGCAGCGGACGGGGGAAGACATTAGGTGCCAGTGGGGAGAGTGACAGCAGCCGACGGCAGGGCAGCCTAAATGCTTCTATGTGAGAGCAGGGCCACATAAAGCACAGGACCAGGAGAGGCACAGGAATTCAACAGAACATAGGAGTCGTGGGGGAGGCCTGTAGGCGACAAGGAAAGGATGAAGGGGAGATAATCTTACACACATGGGTGGAGGCGGGCCCACAAGAGGATATGGGAGGACGGCGGCAGGAGCATTAGAGGCTCTAGGAGCGCTACAGAGGCTCTAGGAGTGCCGATGGAACGCCAGGCGGAGGTGTGCCCTTGCGTTTGGGGAGCAGCCAATCCGCATTAGTGGCTGTCACCTGCCCCTCCCCTATAAGTCAACTCACACAACACAGGTCTCCACCCATTCTTCTGGTGGAGACAAGATACACCAGTACTGGGTATATCCGCAGCCCCATTGAAAGGGAATGGAAAGCTGGTGCGTGACCAGCGCTCCACTCAGTCTCCTCCTCAGGCTACATTCACATGAGCATGAATTTCATAAGGGCTCATGTCCACGGGCAAAATGTGATTTAAAATCCGCAGCGGATCTCCCGCGCGCGGATCCGCACCCCATAGGGATGCATTGACCACCCGCGGGTAGATAAATACCCGCGGATCGTCAATAAAAGGCATTTAAAAAAAAATGGAGCATGAAAAAATCTGGACCATGCTCCATAAAGAAATAAATTAAGGAATGTCGTATTTTTTCACTTCCCTTCGAAAGCATCACCCATTGTTTTCAATGGGACCTTTAAGACCTTGCATGCCGCGTGATGTGATGTTTTACATTGATTTCAATGAGAAATACCTGCGCTCTTTTGACGCGTGTGAAACGAGCGGCTGAAACCACTTGACAGAACCAAATAGTGCCAAACAGACCCCAGTGACTATAATGGGATCCGTTCTGTTTCCACTCAGCTGCCCAGCATCTTACCGGAAGAAAAAGTGCTGCGTGCAGCGCCATTTATTCTGGTATTATGCCGGATCTGCGACGGAACACAGACACTTCAGCGTAGATGTGAACCTGGCCTAAAGCAGTTTTCACACGGCCTAGAAAAATCGCAAAAGTTTTATGCGTTGCAAGATGCACAAATACGAACCCCTTTCTTTTGAATGGGGTCATAGATGAGTGATTTTACACAAATTGCAGCACGTTCCATCTTTAGCCATGCCCTTGAATTGAATCGCCATTGTTTTCAACGGGGCCGGCGGCAGCACCACAACGTGTGCTAGATGTACATGGGGCATGATTCACAGCCCGATATGCGATTTCCCCGCAGATGTGAGGCGTTTTTATATTAAGGGAAGTAGCGATCCTCTACAGTTGCGGCGGCGGATCGCAGAGTGTCTCCCAATTGTTTTAATGGGGAAACCTTGCATAGGTGAATGTGGTGTGATGCTGCGGCCGCCCCCATTGAAAACAGTGGGAGATGTTGGGGCATGGCTGAAGATACAGTATGTCGCGATTTTTTTTCCCCCACGTCACGGTGCGATGAGCTTTTTTTTCTGCACGAGTATGACCCCATTCTAAAGAATCAGATTCATATTTGTGCCTCTCGTAATTACATTCTGAGACGTACAGGTGCAAGCCATCACGTCTAGTAACTCTGTAGCCAGGAGATGGCGTCTAGTCGCCGACCTGCAACATTGTGTTCTTAGTCGCAGTCTTGTATGTAAAACCTGGGAGGCTGAAAGTATCACTACAGCGAACTCCTGTCCCGGTACGGAGACGCCCCTCATGATGAGCAGCGCACACTGCCAGCGCCTGCTCTTCTGGCCGGGAGGAGGGAGCGCACACTGCTGGATTACCCCTCATACGCACCATAAAGGGAGAAGCCTCTAGTACAGAGCAGCCACAGTGTAAACACGTTAACAGCTTGCGCTTCATTCTAGATGGCAGCGGTGATCTGATAGAACAATCTGCTGAGTAGTAAGTGATCGGATCATCCCTGGACAACACCACACCTGTACAGGTGAGACCTCAACGGAAACTGTTCTGCGGGAGAGAAGCCATTACTGGAATACAGAGATGCGAGCGGTATTTCATTAGTGGCGCGCACGCCGGGTATTTTCCGCTGCGGATTTGTGTGGAAGGTACGCAGTGCACTACAATACAGGCCAAGAGGATGAGATGTCATGAAATGCCGTATGCAGCACATCCACCGTGTAAACTGAGGACTGTAAATCCACAGAATCTAGCCGGTCAGAGGGTGAAGGCTGTGCTAATCCTGCCACCAGTCCACATGTAACATGATGCGGGCAACAACTACACTTTTCCAGAAACTTCTCCTCTCAGCACTTTTGAGAAGCATTTTTAGCCGAGGACGGGTACAAAGTGCGCAATAACTCAAACCAACAATACAAAAGGCAAACATGGAGTTAAGAACTTGCTATCAATGCACGGAAATGTTACTGTAACTTGTGTTTCCTGCATAAACAGAGAATTTAGGGTATTCTGACCCCATTTTACATGATACACTGAATGTAAGGGCGGGAGGTGACAACTCATCAAGAAGATGCATGAAGTCACATAGGGGAATGTATGACAATGCAGAGGAAAGCGGCTGCCACAGCCAATCAGATACCAGCTGGCACGTTGTAACCTGCAGTAGGGAAAACTCAAACAGCGACCTCCGCAGCATCAGTGACCCCCCCTCCTCCCCCTGCAGAGCATCAGTGAACCCCCCCCCCTCCCCCTGCAGAGCATCAGTGAACCCCCCCCTCCTCCCCCTGCAGAGCATCAGTGAACCCCCCCTCCTCCCCCTGCAGAGCATCAGTGAACCCCCCCTCCTCCCCCTGCAGAGCATCAGTGAACCCCCCCTCCTCCCCCTGCAGAGCATCAGTGAACCCCCCCCTCCTCCCCCTGCAGAGCATCAGTGAACCCCCCCTCCTCCCCCTGCAGAGCATCAGTGAACCCCCCCTCCTCCCCCTGCAGAGCATCAGTGAACCCCCCCTCCTCCCCCTGCAGAGCATCAGTGAACCCCCCCTCCTCCCCCTGCAGAGCATCAGTGAACCCCCCCCCTCCTCCCCCTGCAGAGCATCAGTGAACCCCCCCCTCCTCCCCCTGCAGAGCATCAGTGAACCCCCCCCTCTCCTCCCCCTGCAGAGCATCAGTGAACCCCCCCCCCTCTCCTCCCCCTGCAGAGCATCAGTGAACCCCCCCCCCTCTCCTCCCCCTGCAGAGCATCAGTGAACCCCCCCCCTCTCCTCCCCCTGCAGAGCATCAGTGAACCCCCCCCCTCTCCTCCCCCTGCAGAGCATCAGTGAACCCCCCCCCTCTCCTCCCCCTGCAGAGCATCAGTGAACCCCCCCCCCCCTCCTCCCCCTGCAGAGCATCAGTGAACCCCCCCCCCCTCCTCCCCCTGCAGAGCATCAGTGAACCCCCCCCCTCCTCCCCCTGCAGAGCATCAGTGAACCCCCCCCCTCCTCCCCCTGCAGAGCATCAGTGAACCCCCCCCCTCCTCCCCCTGCAGAGCATCAGTGAACGATTGTGAGGGTGGTTTCACAGAGGCGACCGCGATATCGCTATGAGAAAACTGCAGCCTAATCGAGTCTTTGTTCCAACAACATCGCTGCTTGCGAATTTTGAGCGCGAGTTGGTCCACGATTTTTTTTTGTAAGAGAATAGGACTTTCTAATGTTAAAAAGAATACCGACCTATCACACAGACACTGCACCTACCTCACACGCACCCGCAGGTGATCACGCTAACCACACCCCCCGGAAGAAGGGGGCGCAGAGACATTTAGACAGCCTTCCTCCCCTCAGTAAGCAGATCATCAGGTGCGTCCGGAAGCTCAGACCCTGCGATTAAGGCACCCGCTACCCATTACACACCCACTGCCACTACTTACTGCATAGAAATACACAATGACACTTTGAAGACAAACTTGCCTGCACAGGTGTCCCCGCGCCCGCTGGCGGACAAACCCCGAGAGGCCATTTGACATCCTTCACTCGTTCAAACGCCAAGTCATTTGGTGTAGAGTCCGCTCATGCCACCGGTTTATACGACGGATGCATCGTGGGTTTGTTCGCTGTATAAGCAAGAACTGAACCAGCGCTATGTAAACCCAGCGATTCGTGAACGAACCAGCAATGGATTTTAGGCCCGCAGAAAATCAGCGAACGATTTATAATTCATCCGTTGGTGCGTTTACACTGAGCGATCACGGTTCACTTTCGCTCATTTGAACGATACTCATTCTGTGTAACAGCATCTTAAGGGTTAACTTATACAAGCGTGTTGTGCGATGTCCGCGTATACACCAGCCTGGACAGCGCGCAGACATACGGAGGTCAATGTGCGAATTCAATGTACAATTCTAAACCATTTTACATCATACACTGAACAGAAGGGTGGGAAGCCACAACTTATCAAAAAAGGGGTCCGAAGCCACAACTTATCAAAAAAGGGGTCCGGAGCCACAACTTATCAAAAAAGGGGTCCGAAGCCCCAACTTATCAAAAAAGGGGTCCGAAGCCAGACGGGGGGACATCACCGGATGCTAACCGTGCTTCATGAATTCTTTACTGAGAAATTCAAATGAGTTTGGGTCCGTTTCAGTGGAATTTTTTGCAGAAATAGATAGATGTCTTACAGAAGTAAAACCGACGCGGGCGGCTTACGGAACCGCACGCGATTTTACAGGCATCTTTAGCAGATGCAACACCGACAGGTTTTATACGCTCATGTGAATTCAGCTGAACTTCACTCACATGCCGCTCTACATCTGACGTGTATTTCCATAGCAGAGATCCAAGCCTGACCCTTGGATGCCTGCCACGGCATTGCTGCAGATGAGCGGCGGTGGGCGCCGCAGATCCATGCGAGGGTCAGCCCCGCTGTCATCTGGAGGGATAACTTCCACCTGGAATACACAGAAAGCTCCCAGTAAGGAGTGCAGAAACCCCATTATCAGGCATAGGACAAAGACCGTCTACAGACTCGGGCCCAAAACCCAGCATGTGTGAACGTGGCTATAGAACACATCAGATGGGA